>NW_026693034.1:3600000-4200000 GCF_021218885.2 Marmota monax | reverse complement strand
TCTGTACCATTGGTCTATGTATTTGTTTTTAGGCCAGTACCTTGCAGGTTTTGTTATTATAGCTCTGTAGTATAATTTGAAGTCAGGTATTGTGATACCTCCAGCATTGCTTTTTTGACTTTGGCTATTCTGGGTTTTTTTTTTTTTCCTTTCAGGTGAACTTTAGGACTGATTCTTGTAGTTCTGTGAAGAATGTCATTGATATTTTGCTGAGGAGTGCATTGAATCTGTATATCGATTTTGGTAAAATGGCCATTTTAACAATATTAATTCTGTCTATCCATGAACATGTGAGGTCTTTCCATCTTCTTGAGTCTTATTCAATTTCTTTCTTCAGTGTTCTACCATTTTCATTGTAGAAGTCTTTCATTTCCTTGGTTAGATCTATTCCTTTTTTTTTTTTAGGTTATTGTGAATGGGATTATTTTCCTAATTTCTTTTTTTTTTAAGAGAGAGAGAGAGAGAGAGAGAGAGAACTTTATTCTTTTTTTTTTTTTTTTTAGTTTTTCAGCGGACACAACATCTGCATGTGGTGCTGAGGATCAAACCCGGGCCGCACGCATGCCAGGCGAGCGCGCTACCGCTTGAGCCACATCCCCAGCCCCTCCTAATTTCTTTTTAAGCAGATTTATTATTGTTGTATAGGAAAGTTATTGATCTGCGATTTTGATGAATTTGTTTATTAGATTTAGTAGTCTCCTGGTGGAATGTTTTGGATCTTCTAAGTATAGGATCATATCATCTGCAAACTGTGATAATTTGACTTTTTCCTCTTTTATTTTATCCCTTTAATTTCTTTCTCTTGTTTAATTGCTCAGGTCAGAATTTTTAGTGCTATGTTGAAAGGAGTGGTTACAGTGGACATCCTTGACTTGTTCTGGATTTTAAAGGAAATGCTTTCATTTTTTCTGCATTTACAATGATGCTGGCTTTGGGCTTGTCATATAGAGCCTTTATTATGTTGAGGTGTGTTTCTTCTATCCCTAGTTTCTTCAGCGTTTTTATCATGAATGAATGCTGGATTTTAAAGGCTTTTAATGCATTTATTAAGGTGACTAGGGCTGGGGTTGTGGCTTAGTGGTAGAGCGCTTGCCTAGCATGTATGAGGCACTGGGTTCAATCCTCAGCACCACATAAAAATAAATAAAGATATTGTCTCTATCTATCTATCTATCTATCTATCTATCTATCTATCTATCTATCTATATGCCACAGTCTGGCTGGGCACAAAATAACCAAGCCGCCACGAGGCACTTGTAGGTTCAAACAGGAACTTCTTTATTGCCTGAACTCCACCAGCACTCCACGCGCACTCCCAGGGAACTCTCTCCGCCCTCAACCGGCTCGGCCGAGCACTCAATGGGAGCTCAATGGGAACTCCAGGAACTCTGGGAGAACTCAAAAGTAGTGGGCACCGGAGGCAGCAGGAGCCACCCTATTGTCGGACAGCAGGGGTCTATATACAACTGAATACACAGCTTGTTTCAATCCAGCATCATCCAGTCACAGCAATTATACACAGCTTAAGTTAATTATCATCATCTTAATGGCTTGTTGGCATCACCTCTCAACCACTCCTTCTGGCAAAATGCTAAGCGCCATCCCGACTAGGCTGTGGCTCTCAATATATATATATATTTTAAGATGACTATGTAGCCCAGTGTGGTGGCACATACCTTTAATTCCAGAGACTTGGGAGGCTAAGGCAAGGAGGATTGCTAGCTCAAGGCCTACCTTAGCAACTTAACAAGGCCCAGTCTCAAAGTTTAAAAAGGGCTGGGATGAGGCTCAATGGTTAAGTACCCCTGGGTTCAATCCTCAGTACCACCCACTAACCCCTTCCCAAACAAAAGATTACTATGTGATTTTGGGGGGAAGAGGGAGTACTGGGGATTAAACAACCTGGAGGTGCTTTACCATGGACCTACATCCCTAACCCTCTTATTATTTATTTATTTATTTTGCACCAGGCACAGAATCCAGGGGTGCTTAACCATTAAGCCACATCCCCAGCCCTTTTGATTTTTATTTTGAGACAGGATCTTGCTAAGTTGCTTAGGTTCTTGCTAAGTGGCTGAGGTTGGCCTTGAACATGCCATCCTCCCATCTCAGCCTCCTGAGCCACCGTTATTACAGAGGGTGCCAACATCCTGGCTGACTATGTGATTTTTGTGCTTAATTCTATTTATGTGGTGAATTTCATTTATTGACTCACGTATGTTAGATCATCCTTGCAACTCTGTAATAAACCAACCTGGTCATGATGTACAACCTTCTTAATATGCTGTTGAATATGATTTGCTCATTTACTGAGAATTTTTGCTTCTAAGTTCTTCAGAAATATTGGCGTGTAGTTTCCTTTCCTTGAAGTGTCCTTATCTGGTTTTGGTCCAAGAGTGGTACTAGCTTTATAGAATGAATTTGGAAGTGTTCCACCTCTTTCTGTCTCATGGAATAATTTTTTTTTAATATTTATTTTTCAGCTTTTGGTGGACACCACATCTTTATTTTATGTGGTGCTGAGGATCGAACCCAGCGCCCCGTGCATGCCAGGCGAGAGCGTTACTGCTTGAGCCACATCCCCAGCCCCTCATGGAATAATTTGAGGAGCATTGATGTTAGTTCATCTTTAAAGATCTGGTAGAATTCAACTAAGAACTCATCTGGACCTGAAAAGGTGTGTTGGCAAGCTTTTTATTACTGCTTCTATCTCACTGCTAGATATTAGTCTATTTAGGTTTTCTGTGTTGTCTTGATTCAATTTTGACAGGTAATATGTGTCTAGAAATATATACATTTCTTCTAGGTTTTCCAACTTATAGGAGTATATGTTTTCAAAAGAGAACCTAGTGATCTTTTGGATTTCTGTGATGCCTGTGGTTATTTCTTCTTTTTCACCTCTAACTTTATTAACTTGGGCCTTTTTTTGTTTTACATTTTGTTAGTTTGCTTTTTGTTTTATTTTGGTTTTGGTACCAGGGATTGAACCCAGGGGCTCTTAACCACTGAACCACACCCCCAGCCCTTTTTTATTTTGTTTTAATTTTGAGACAGAGTCTCACTAAGTTGCTTAGGGCCTTGCTAAGTTGCTCAAGCAGGTTTTGAACTTGCAATCCTCCTGCCTCAGCCTCCTATATCACCATGCCAGCGACTTTTGGTTGGTTTGGCTCAGAACTTATCAATATTGTTTATCTTTTCAAAGAACCAACTCTTTGTTTTACTGATTCTTTGTATTTTCTTTTTTATTCTCCTTTTCATTGATTTCTGGCTTTGATATTAATTATTTCCTTCCTTCTGCTAGTTTTGGAATTGTTGTATTCTTCTTTTCAAGGGCCTTGAGATGCATCATTAGGTTGTTTATTTTGGATCTTCCTGATTTTCTTATGTAGGCACTCATTGCTATAAAATTCCTCCTAGAACTGCCTTCATAGGTTTGTTCTCTTTTCCAGTATGAAATGACCTTCTTTGTCTCTTCAGATAAATTTTGGTTTGAATTCTGCTTTGTTGAATATGAGAGTAGCTACTCCTGCTTCTTTTTGGACTCCATTTGCATTGCATGGTATATCAACAACTTTTGTGTGTGTGTGTGTGTGTGTGTGTGTGTTACTGGGGATTGATCTCAGGGGCACTCAACCACTGAGCCACATCCCTAGCCCTATTTTTTTTTATTTAGAGACAGGGCTTACTGAGTTGCTTAGCACCTCACTGTTGCTGGTGCTGGCTTTGAACTTGCGATCCTCCTGCCTCAGCCACCTGAGATGCTGGGATTACAGGCATGTACCACTGTGCCTGGCTCTCAATTTCTATCTTTTTACTTTCAGTCTTTGGTCAGGTTTATTGACCTATAATTCACATGCAGCAAAATCTACTCTTGCTAGGTATACAGTTCTGCATGATTCTACAAATGTATACAATCATATGGCCATTATCACAAGCAAGATACACAAGAAGTCCACCTCCCCAAATTATCTCATGTCCCATTGTAGTCAACCTCTGTCTTCCCTTACCCCTTAGTGTCTGGAAACCACTGATCTCTATCATTACAGTTTTACCTTTTCCAAGAATTTTCAGTAAATGGAATCACAGTGCACAGCCTTTGAACTTGGCTTCTTTCACTTAATTAAGCATATGATACTCAGTCATGTTGCCTGTATTTGTAGTTCATTCATTTTTTTATTTTGACTGGGGATTGAACCCAAGTGTGCTTTACCACTGAGCTACATTCCTAGTCCTTTTGATTTTTATTTTGAGAGAGTCTCACTAAGTTGCTGAGGTTGGCCTTGAACTTGCAATCCTCTTCCTCAACCTCCCAAGTTTCAGGGATTACAGATATGTGCTACCACACCCAGCAGTCCTTTTACTTTTTTATGGCTGAGCAATATTCCATTTTATGGCTCTACAATAGTGCACTTATGCATTTCCCATTGACGGACATTTGGGTTGCTTCTAGTTGCAGTAATTATGAATGAAGATGCTACAAAAACATGCATACAGATTTTTTGTATGGCCATGTCTTCCTTTCTCTTGAATAAATACACAAGAGTGGAATAGCTGAGACACATGGCACATGTATTTTTATACCTTGTTTATCGTGGTACACATATGCAATATAAAGTTTATGATTGTTAAGTGTAGAGTTCATTGCCATTAAGTACATCCACACTGCTGTGCCACAAAGTATGCATATTTTAACTTCATAAGAAACTGCCAAGCTGTTTTTTCCAAGGATTTGCATTGTGCAGGCAGGTTAATGGGACCAAGTAGGCAGGAGTGGACCAACACTCCAGCAGTGCAGAAGAGTTCCAATTGCTGCACTTCCTTGACAGCACTTGGTATTGTCAGTTCTGATTTGAGCCATTTTAAGAGTTATGTAGTAGAATCAGGTATTTTTCTCATGACTAACAATGTGCATCTTTCATGTGCTTATTTTACACCTGTGTAACTTCTTTGATTAAGTATCTGCTCGAATTTTTCACCCATTTTTAAGCTGAGTTATTTGTTTTCTTATTATTGAGGTATTTAAAAATTTTTAACAAATATATAAAGCTGGGCCACTGTTGCCAGAGTCCAGATGTAGAACATTTCCATAGCCCCCAGTAATTCCACTGTGCTAATTTGTAGTTATTTCCTGGTCTTGGCTCTCTACCCACCCACCCCATCAGCCTACTTTCTGTCTTTATAAACTTGTGTTTTCTCAAAAATCTCATACAATTTGTAGTATTTTGCATCTGCTTCCATTCATTAAGCACAATGGAGTTCATCTATGTTACACCATGGGTCAGTATTAGTTTCTTTTTATTCAGGAGAGTAGTATTCCACCATCTGCATGATCCAGTTTATCCATCCACCAGGTGGTAGACCTTTGGGTTATTTTCATCATTCAATTGGTATGAATATTACTGCTATAATCATTACTGCATTTTGAAAAAAATATATTCTGGTTATTGTTTCTTTATCAGATATGTGTTTACAAATATTTTCTTCCTTAGCCAGGCACAGTGGTTCATGCCTGTAATTCCAGCAGCTTGGGAGGCTGAGGCAGGAGGATCGTGAGTTCAAAGCCAGCCTCAGCAACAGCGAGGTGCTAAGTAACTCAGTGAGACCCTGTCTCTAAATAAATTACAAAATAGGGCTGGGGATGTGGCTCAGTGGTTGAGTGCCCCTGAGTTCAATCTCTGGTACCCCAAATCAAAAAAATATATTTATATTTTCTTCCAATCTGTGGTTTATCTTTTTACTTTCTTTTGAAGAACAGGCTTAATTTTAATATAGTCCAACTCATCTTTTTCTTTCTTTCCTTTTTTTTTATACTGAGGATTGGACCCAGGGGTCCTTAACCACTGAGCCATATCCCCAGCCCTTTTTATTTTATTTTTTTTTATCTTGAGACAGGGTCTTGTTAAGCTGCAGAGGCTGGTCTTTAACTTGTGAGCTTCCTGCTTCAGCCTCTGAGTTGCTGGAATTACAAGTGTGTATTATCATGCCTGACTCTTTCTTTACTCAAAACAATTTTATTTATTTATTTATTTGGCCAGGGTCTCTCATATGCTAGGCAAATGCTGTACTACTGAGCTCTAGCCCCAGTTCCTCTTTTTAAATTTAATTATCTGTATGTTTTATGTCCTGAGAAATATTTGCATGAATCAAGGCCATGGAGATTTTCCTTTAAAAATTTTATCATTTTAGGTCTCATATTGAGATAGTGAGATCATTTTCTATGTATGATATATAATGTAGAAGGTTTTCTTTTTTATTCAGATGTCCAATTTTTCCAGCACAATCCATTGAAAAGACCATCCTTTCTCCATTAAAGTACCTTGACATCTTTGTAAAAAACTTGAGGGTCTATTTCTAAGCAGGGAACCATGGCCCAGGCCTGGAATCCCAGCAGCTCGGCAGGCTGAGGCAGGAGGATCGTAAGTTGGATCCATCCCCAGCCTCCACAACTTGGTAAGACTGGGTCTCAGAATCAAAAATAAAAGGGGCTGAGGATGTTGTTCAGAGATCGAGCACCCCTGCGTTCAATCCCCAGTACTGCACCAAAAAAAAGTTTCTTTGGAACTCTCTGTATGATTCCATTCTTCCAGGTATTTACTTTTCTCCTGTCCACTCTGTTCCCATCATGTAGTTTTATAGTGAATATTGAAGTCAAGTAATATATCACTCCAACTTTTTTCTTCTCCGGGCACAGTTACATTTTCATTTAATTGACAATCTTAGAACTGGAATACTTCATTTTCAAGATAGACCACCTGAGATCCAGAGAGGGTATGATTGGAGGTTCTGAAGCTGTCAGAGGTTGGAACTGTCTCTTGTTTTTTCATTCAGATGCTTTTTGGGTCAGTAAAAAGTCAGGTTCAGACGTTCCAATGTTGTAAGATTTGAGAAGAATGCAATGAATACATGTCTAGATAAAATATCAATTTTGGGTGGCTTATATATATGGAACAAAAATGAAAGTTTTCAAACTCCTTACCATATCACCCAGTTTTTTTGGGGGGGTACCAGGAATTGAACCCAGGAATGTATACTTCTGAGCTATATCCCCAGTTCTGAGTTGCCAAAGCTGGCCTTGAACTTGGGATCCTCCTGCCTCAGCCTCCCAAGTAGCAGGCATAACAGATGAGCACCATCACGCCCAACTCATATCACCCAGTTTTTGTGAATATTTTGCAAATAGCATTTTTAATTCTAATTTGTTATATATGACAGCAGAATGCATTATAATTCATATTACACATATAGAGCACAAGATTTCATATCTCTGGTTGTACACAAAGTACAGTCACATCATTTATGTCTTCATATGTCTACTTAGGGTGGTGATGTCCATCTCATTCCACCGTCTTTTATACCCCCATGCTCCCTCCGTTCCCCTCCCACCCTTTGCACTATCTAGAATTTGTCTATTCCTCCCATGCTCCCCTCCCCCCATCCCATTATGAATCAGCATACTTGTGTCAGAGAAACATTCGGCATTGGGGATTGGCTAACTTCACTTAGCATTATCTTCTCCAACTCCATCCATTTACCTGCAAATGCCATGATTTTATTATCTTTTAATGCTATATTCCATTGTGAATATATACCACTTTTTCTTTATCCATTCATCTACTGAAGGGCATCTAGGTTGGCTCCATAGTTTAGCTATTGTGAATTGTGCTGTATAAACATAGATGTGGCTGTGCAAATAGCATTTTTCACTTAGTGCCCAGGTTAAATTTGAAATCAGAAGTGGGTGGACAATACCTAACACAGGGAAGCCACCACATTTCCTAGCAAGATGTTTGGTGATCTTCACCTGACAATTTAGGCTATTATTATTGATCCATGCCTGGCTTTCCACCCCCTCTGATTGTTCCCAGACCTTCTGGGATTTGAATTTGGCTGCATCCCCTAAAAAAAAAAAATCTGCCCTGGTGCACTCTTGGGAAACCAGGTGGGTTTCATTTGACTGGTGCATGCGGGTATCTTGAAAATGCAGTCTCTATTCCTAAATGTTCTGGACAGTGAGTCCTTGGTGTACATTTCCCAGATAAGAGTTGTCTAGCAGACAAAGACCACAGGGCACATGATCTGTCCCATTCCTCCTTTCCAAATGTGCTTTCTGCTCTCATCCCAGCTGCTTCCAAAGCTCAGGACTTGGAGCTGTGGGCTAAGTCTTATTCCGAGGAGACGGGAGTGGTGGGAAGAAGAATGGAGAGGAGACCTAGGAAGAGATGGGTAGCTAAGTGCATTAAGGTCCCCCAAGGAAAGCAGACTGTTTCTCTATTAGACCCAGACTCAAAGCACTTCAGACACTGAGAGAGAGAGAGAGAGAGAGAGTTTGCAGACCCCCACAGAGCCCAGCCCCCAATATGAAGCCAGTTATAAGTGGCTGGTCCCCAGGTTACCCACAATTGCTATCCTACTTGGCTACAAACCCCATAAATCTCTCCTGTGGAGTTTCATAGTTTGCTAGAATGGCTTATAGAACCCAGGAAACAGAAACAGTTCGCTTAATTATTATTATTATATTTTTCACAAAGGACAAGTTAAAGGACACAATCGAACAGCTAGGTGAAGAAAGGTGCAAGGGGTTAGGTATGGAGGAAGGGGTATGGAGCTTCCTATGCCTTTTTGGATGTACACTGATATCCTCACTAGCCTCAAAGCTCCATGAATCCTTTGGCTTTGGGTTCTTATGGAGGTTCTGGTAGGTGGTAGGATCAGTTAAATCACTGGCCATTGGAGATTAAGCTGTCTCCAGTCCATTCTGTCTCTGCCCTTCAGGAGGGTTGCTGAAGGCCCAGCCCTCTACTCAACCATTGGTGGTCCCCTGGCAGCTAACCTCCATCTTTATAGGCTCTCCAAAAGTCACCTCATTCGCACAAACTAGGGGTGGTTGAAAAGGCTTGTGATAGATAATAAACACCTCCCTTCCCCTTTATCACTCCAGAAAATGACAAGAGTGTATTTCTTTATTTTGGGTGGGGGATGGATACCAGGATTGAATCCAGGGGCACGTCACCCCTGAGCCACATTCCAAGCCCTTTTTTATTTATTTCGAGACAGGGCCTTGCTAAGTTGCTGAGGCTGGCTTTGAACTGGTGATCTTCCTGCCTCAGTCTCCTGGGCTGCTGGAATTATAGGCGTGTGCCACTGTGTCCAACTGAATGTATTTCTTATTAGACCACAATGTCCTGGGACCCAAATCAGAGGAAATTTTAGACTCCATCCAGCTCCTCTTTAGGCTGGGGGTGTAGTTCAGTGGAAGAGGGGTGTTTAGCAACTACAAGCCCCTGGGTTTGATGCCCAGCAACAGAGAGACAGAGAAAAAGAGAGCATGACACTGTGCAAAGTCAAGGCCAGAGAATTTAGGCTTGACAGCAATCTCCTGTTCAGCTACCTGGGGCGAATGTTCACTGTGAATCTAGCTCTGTCTGTGACCATCCTCCAGCTGAGCAAGAGAACAGATATGACAACAGAGGACTGAAAAATACCCAGTAGCCCCTGACCCCAGGAACTGGCTAACACAGCCCTGCCTTGGTGTGCTCCTATTGCATATAAACAGTCTCGGTTCACCAATGTCACACAAGGTCACTCTGTGACCAGGACAAAGCGAGACAAAAACCAAAATCAGACTGAAAACTGGTCCAAGTCACAGACAACAAAATAGGTCACTGTGCAAAGTGCAATGACCAGATAGCCCTCTTGTGGCTAATGAGTGACTGTCATTGCCAATCATAGTTTTATCCTCACTCGATTTTTCTCTCCTTCTAGGTAAGAGCCATCAAGAGACTCAGTCAAAAATGACACTGCAGCCAGGTGCGGTGGTGCATGCCTGTAATCCCAGCAACTTTGGAGGCTGAGGCAGGAGTATTGCAAGTTCAAAGCCAGCCTCAGCCACTAAGTGAGGCCCTAAGCAACTTAGTGGGTCCTTGTCTCAAAACAAAAACTAAAAAGGGCTGAGGACATGGCTCAGTGGTGAAGCACCCCTGGGTTCAATCCCTGATAATTCCCCCCCAAAAAAAATCCAATCAAAACAAAGCCCCAGCACCTGAACCCTGCTAGGAAGCACCCAAGTCCAGACCCTGAAATAAGTCTTTCCCATCCTCCTCTGGAGATCCCCACAGGCCCACCTTGCTGTGACATTAGGTACACATGTGCACTTGGTGGCCTTTGGTGATGGGAGCCGACAGGATGGCATTGGAGGGGGAGTCAATGAGAAGTCAGATGGCTTCTCAGGGGAGAGCTTGGAGCTGGGTCTCAGAATGAACAGAAGTCTGCCAGATGCCAAATAGGAAGGAGGCTCCGGGCAGTGGGAACAGCCTGTCCTCGGAGCGGGAGGGAATGGCACGTTTGGGGAGTGCCAGGCATTTGTTCCGTGTGGATGGTGGGCAGGGGCATGTTTTATCCTGACTATATCCCAGGCAGGGGAATAGGTGACACAGAGGTGCAGGGACCCGCCCTGAGGCCCACCCTTTGAAGGACCCTGAAGCCCAGTAGGGAGCAGAAGGTCTTGAGCTCACAGCACGAACCCCAACACAGCTGTCTGGGCCCTGGGTGGGGGTCTTGCGGGTCTCCAGTGGGTCTTCCCTCCACTCCAGCACCCTGGTCTGCCTCGGAGTCTGCAGTATCCCCTGCATACTAAATCTTTGCAAGGCCCCAAACAAATAAATGGTCAGCGGTGTCCTCTTGAGATAGGCCTCAGGGCTCCCTGCGGGGTCCTGCCCTCAGCCTCAGGGCAGGGTGGCACATGGTTGAGCATTTGGTTTCTGGACCCAAACTGCCTGGGCTTGACCCTGACTCCTCTGACGCACTGGTTGACTTTGGGTAGATGATTTAACCTCTTTTCTACCTCAGTTTCTTGCTTTGGGAAACAGGATCTTCCTAAGGACACTTAGTGAAGATGAAATGAGTGAATGAAGCACACACCTTACACACCTTAGCAGATGCTCAGGTCATGTCAGCTCATGTCCCTGAACATCTCTGAAATCAGGATGTGTTGCAACATCAATGGCTTTTTAATCATCCATAATAGCCAAGCACTGGAAGTGGCTCAGGTGTCAATAAGGGACAGTAGTAAATGGGTACACCTCGCCTGCAGAATGACTCAGTGGTGCGAAGGAATGGGAGTCCCCAACACCCACAGCATGGACAGAATGTGAAGGTGGCATGCTGCATCGTCTGTGTGATTCCATTCCTCATGTTGACAAGCCATTTTGAAGTGTACTTGAAAAGGATGAATTGAGCCAGGCATGGTGGTGCATACCTGCAATCCCGATGACTCAGGAGACTGAGGCAGGAGGATGGCAAGTTGGAGGCCAGCCTCAGTAAATTAGCAAGGCCCTGTCTCAAATTTAAAAAAACAATAAAGAGTGGTGTGGCTTAGTGGTTAAGCCCTCCTGGGTTCAATCCCCAGGACACCCCCCCCCCAAAAAAAAGGATGGCTGGGGTGGATTGAGGGATACTTACATGATAGAACATATATATGGTAGATATTAGGAGGTGGCTATATGTGTGTTCACTGTACAATTCTTTTTAACATCTCTGAGTGCTTGAATAAGTTCATAATAAAATGTCAGTTAGGGCTGGGGTTGTGGCTCAGCGGTAGAGCGCTCGCCTTGCATGTGCGAGACCCTGGGTTTGATCCTCAGCACCACATAAAAACAAATAAGTGAAATAAAGGTATTGTGTCCCACTACAACTAAAAAATAAATATTAAAAAAAAATGTCAGTTAAATGAATGTCCAGGGCCTTGTCTTTTTCGGTGTCACCTAAGAGAAAATTGCATCTTAGAGCTGATGGTGTCTTAGATGTGATGAAATGTGGTATGATTGTTAAGAAGCTGGACTGGGCTTGTAGCTTCAGTAGAGCACTTGCCTAGCATATGCAAGGACCCAGGGTTGGATCCTTAGCATTGAAAACAAACAAACAAACAAACAAACAACAACAACAAAAAACTTCCAGAATCTGTTCCCTGTCTCCTCAGCTCAGCTTGGAGCCCTCTGCTCCTGCCCCAAGTGGCAGTACCATCCTCTCTGAGGATCACAGCCACATCCTCCCTTGCTCAGAATTGTGGCTTCCCCAGTTAGGGTGGAGACTGGACCCCTAACTTAGATTTCAAGAAGGACGCCATGATGGCAGGCTGCGCATGGCACTGAGCCCTGCAGGTGGCACGCATTTCCCCACCAGGCCACCTCCTCCCCACCTGGACGTCTTTTCTGCCCCTGGTCGGCTTCCAAGACTCAGTTAAGAAGCTTTGCCTGCCCTTCCCCCTCCCTAACCACGAGCCCCCCCTGAAGACTTCTTGAAGGAACTCCAGCCAGGCTCCTCTGAGCCCTTTTCTCAGCTCCACCTCAGCCTTGGCCTATAAAGCCTGGAACAAATATTAACATAGTTTCTAACAGGTCAAGGCTGCCTCCCTACAGCCTTGCTCCCCTTCACATTCCTGCCTGAGAAAGCTCAAGGCCTGCAAAAGAGTTCAGTTTGTTCCAGGCCCCTCTGTACCCGGCTCTGTGGGAGGTAGGAGCCCAATCCTGATAAGCCAGGCAGTAACTGAGACGGGTTCCAGGGTTCCACGTGGGCCAAAGCCCCTGCTTGCTGCTTGTAACTTTTAACTTCCCTGAACCCTACCTGTCCCTTTCTGGCTCCTTCTTTAAAAAAAAAAAAATGCCAGTCACTTCTGCACAAATGGAAACTCTGTCCATGTTGGACTTTCCCCTGCTGCAATAGTTACTAGTGATTAAAATCTGTCCTTGCCACTTAACAATGTGTCCAGCTTGGTTTATCTTCGACCCCGACCCCAAATACCTTGCCTGGCCCTTGGCTGTTTTTTTCAGGCTCTATCTTCTGGAAGATAGAGCCTGTGAGCCCCAAGGTGAAGACCAGTGCCCAGTCCAAGGCCTCACCCAGGCAGGGAGGCTGGGGCCCCGGAAGAGTAATTCTGAAAGCAAGCAGGGTGACTGGAGGGAGGTCATCTCGGCTTTAAGACATCTTGGCTTTAAGTCCTGTCTGTCACCAGCCATGGCTCCCAGCCTCAGTATGCCCTTGGGTCAAAGGGGAATCATTGTCTAGTTGTTGAAATGATGCATGAGCTCATGTTTGTAAAGAGTCAGGAACCGGGCAGCGACTCAAATTCATTGACAACAAACGAACAAACGGTTTGCAACTGTCCCATGTCCTCTAAGCTCAGGTGGCTAAAGACTGTGACTTCTGTGTCCCTCCTTGATTTCAGGCACTGCATGGGCACATCATAGGTGCCCGTTTAGTACCTACTGGCCTCGTGGGAATAGGCCGGGGACATGGGCAGGGCCTCTAGAGAAGGGCTGGGAAGCTGAGGTGGTGGGAGGGCTTTATTTAACTTTCTGCTTCCTGTTCCATCCCCCTAGGTCCCTGAACACAGTGTCAAAGCAGCTTCAGGGGGAGACAGACCCAGGTGGGGATTCCAGTTCACCTGGACAGTTTACTGTGCAACTTAAGGCACCAGAGCCCTAGTTTCCTGAGCTACCAAATCAGTCATGGGAACACCTACCATGTAGCCTGTACAGAGAGGGTTTGAGGAGAAATAGTTATATAGTGTATGTGTATGTGTGTGTGGGTGTGTGTGTGGGGAGGTGTGTTTTAGTAGGGACCACACCTAGGGCCTTGTGCATGCTCAGCAAACGCTCTACAGCTGAGCTATATCCCCAGACCAACAATGAGCTTTGAGTTAACAATGCTTTTGCCTTTGTGTTTGTCTTTGGTACTAGGAATTGAAGCCACATCACTGAGCCACATCCCCAGCCCTTTTTATCTTTATTATTTTGAGATAGGGTCGACCTAAGTTGCTTAAGGCTCCCTAAATTGCTGAGGTTGGCCTTGAACTTGGGATCCTCCTGCCTCAGTCTCCCAAATCCCTGGGATTACAGGCCGGCATCACTGTGCCCAGCTTGAGTAACAATGTTGTGTCCTGCTGTCCTTTGCCTCTCCAGTATCCTGGCAGGGTGAGTACTGTCACCTTTTAATTACAAATGGAGAAACTGAGACTCAAGTGTCAGGTACTTGGTCTTGGACACAAAGGTATGTGGTAGGGCCAAGCCTTGAACCCAGGTAAGGCCACCTGCGGAGATTTTGGCCATGGTCCGCCATGGCCCAGCTGGGTGGGTGTGGTACCTCCTGGAAGAGCAGGGAGGGGTTGTCTGGGCCAGGCAAGGCGGAGGGGGATGATCTATTTGGCTCATTCCCAGGAGTGGAAAGGAGAGGCTTCAGGGTCAAGTCTGAGACCACAGAGCTGGCAGAAGCTGTCTTTGGTCAAAGGGAAATAAAATCATCAGGAATGACCTCCAGGTAGCTGGTGGGTGAGTGGACTTATTGGGGGACAGGCCTTGGCCTTGAGGCTTGTCCTCCAGCCACCTCCATCTGTCTCCTCCCTCAGACATAGTCCAACCCAGACTCTGGTGCAGAAGTCAGGCCCTCTGTTGCCATAACAACTGGATCCTGGCAGTAAAAATAGTAACTTATTTTTTATTCAACTTCTTTAGCTCATGGAGAAGAAAATCCATTTCTAGGCTTGTATTTCATTTCAGGGGTCTCCTCTGGGGCCCTGTGGGGCTCACTGCCAACCTGCTTGCAGGTGGATGTTAGCTGGGGACCAGGAGGAGACTGTGAGAATCAGGGCTGTCCTGTCTTAGCCTGTTGGGAGCCATAGCTACCAGTGACCATCTGGAGCCTGGCCTGGCCTTCCCAGTAAGACAGGGGACCTTGGAGGAAACATTGTGGGCCTTCCACCTTTGCAAAGCCAGCATAGACCTTTCTGGGAGCTGAGGTTGAGGGATGGGGCCAAGGTGTATTTGGTACCTGGGGACAGGTGATAGGAGTGCAATGAGTGAGGCCTGGTTCTGCAGGATTGGGTTGGGGAGCAGAGAAATGCAGGACTTGCATTTCAACTCCCAGAGCCCTGAGAAATCATTAGTTTATGAAAGCTGTGTGTTGGGCAATGAGCTCAGAGTTCAGAGAATGGGGCCCCTGCACAGTCCCTGTCCCCATGGATCACATGCTCTTGGAAAGATCTCTGGCCCCCTAGACCTGTTTTTCCCTCTTCCGTAAGAGGGGAGGGGAGGCACTGACCACCGAGCAATGGTTCATTCATTTGAGAGAGAGAGAGAGAGAGAGAGAGAGAGAGAGAGAGAGAATGAATTTCAGTATTTATTTTTTAGTTTTTTCAGTGGACACAACATCTTTGTTTGTATGTGGTGCTGAGAATCGAACCTGGGCCGCACGCATACCAGGTGAGCGCGCTACCGCTTGAGCCACATCCCCAGCCCAAGGTTCATTCATTTTTAACCATAACTTACACTAAGAAATTCTTCTCCATCCCAACTGGGACACACAACCAACCAGAAGTGTCATGGACTTGCCTTCTCCCAACATGTGCAAATACCTTCCAGTTGCTTCTCCTGTCTCATCTGCCTTTGAAATGCTGCTACTACCCACTAAGTGGATGCCATGATAGTAAGTACATTGCTAGCCCCTAGAACTTTCTACATTTTTGCAAAGGATCCTATAGGGTAGCCACTGGCCACACCTAACTTATAAGGCCAAGGAACTGCATTTTTAATTTATTTTGAAGTACTGGGGATTGAACTCGGGGGAGTACTCTACCACTGGCTACATCCTCAGGCCCCCCCCTTTTCTGATATATGGTCTCACTAAGTTGCCAAGGCTGGCCTTGAACCTGTGATCCTCCTGCTTCAGCCTCTCAAGTGGCTGAATTATTACTTAATTCTACTTAATGTCAATGCAAATAGTCACATAAGGCTGGTGGCTACTGTATTGGAAGTCTACTTAGTGGAGATGAACAAGTTGAAACCTGGGGAGCCCTCCAGCTTGGGCCTCCCCAACCCTCCTGTCACCATCCCAGGCAGACACCACACTGGTGGATGTCCTGTCCTTCCTGCTCCTCTGGCCTGCACCAGCCTTACACTTTGTTTCAAGCCAACATTGACCTCAAGCTCACTTGGCCAAAACCCAGTTCGAAATCTTTCCTCCCACTCCCTATTGCTCCTCCTCTGGTCTCCCCAGTGCAGGCCAAGTGGTACCACGTCTCACCTAATAGGGCCAGCCCAAACCTCAGGGGTCATCCCTGACTTCTCTGCTCCCATCTCCTAACCTATCATCAGGGCTTCTGGGTCTTGCCCCCTAAAGATCCCTGGATCCCTTCTCTGTCCTCACTTCTAGCACCTCCCCAGGCCCCTCTACCCCCTACCCTGCAGTGCTCTCTGAATGCATCCACTTGATAGATGTGTGTGTCCACCCTTGGGCCCAGCTTTTGGAATGCAGAGATGAATTTGGTGGAGTACTTGTGTCTCTTTGTTTCTTTTTCTAGTTCCTTAAGGGGGTTGGGTGCAGGTGGGATTATCCTCCCAGAGTGCAGTAGGATCTCGAACAAAGCATTGATATAAAAAGGAACAGTCAGTTGGAACTCGGGAAGAAGGGGTGGAGATGGAAGGTGTGTGTGTGTGGGGGGGGATAGGCCTTCCCTTCAATTTGGGAACCAGTCCTTGTGTCCCCCAGGTGGTGTTGACATTTCTTCCACATGGAAGGCCACCTCGCCTCCAGCAGCCCCCAAGGGTGTCAAACCTACCATCAGATGACTGGTCTCCCAGAGCCCACAACCCCCACAAGGGCCCCTCAAGGAGAAAGTTGGATTTTGTAGAAGATCTGGGAGTGGGGCTGAGGGGCAGATCCTGGGAATATTGGAATCCTGCAACCAAAGGCCGATATCCCTGTCTCAGGGTAAAGAAGGTCCCCAGAGTCACACTGTCCTGGGTGAAGAGGGCTCCTGGAGATCGTGGCCATTCCTGGGCGGATCCTATGGTGCTGTCGCGCCTCTCAGGGGTGCAAAGGGGAGGCGCCGGCGGGGGGAATCATGAGCCACAAGTAGACCAGGCGGCCACCCCAGGGCCGAATGGCGGACGTGTGGGCAGTGTCCCCTCTTGTTTCTTGCCCAGCCCCTGCCGGCTGGGTTAGGGTGGCTTCGTCTAGTCCAGGCGGTCTTCTGTTCGCTTGATAAACTACCAGTGGAGGGGTCTCGGAAAAAGAGGCTGGATTAGGGCCCCGGTCCCGTGCCACCCCCAGCTCCCAGCGAGGGCGGGAGAGAGGGGGCCGCCCGGGCCAAGCGATTGGTGGCGCGCGCCTGGAGCCCCCCCGCCCCCGCCCCCGCCACCATCTGCTCGGGATTTGGCGGCGGCGGCGGCGGCTCCGGGCGCCTCTTGCTCCGGCTCGGCTCCGGCTTGAGCTCCGGCTCGGGCTCCGGGCACCGACCGGGTCTGCTCGGCCCCCGTGCGCCCCGGGCCCGCGCGCTCCCACCTGCTGCACCCGCGCCCCGAGCCTCCCCCGCGGCCCGCCAAGTTCCCAGTGTCGAAGCCCAGGGCTGGGTGCTGATGGAACCGCCGCGATGTTTGCTCCCAGGCTGCTGGATTTCCAAAAGACGAAATACGCGAGGTGAGCCGCGCGAGGCGCGGGGGCGGGGGCGGCCGCCTCCGGGCGCTGGGGCCGCCGCGCTCCCGTCGCCCGCTGCCCGGAGAATTGGAGTTGATGGATGAACCCCTGGCCCGGCCAGGGGGGGGGGGGCAAAAAAATCAGAAACGGTACAGCATCGACTTCCTAAATGAATGGTATTTGCTATTTTGCGCTCTGGACTCGGGAACAGCTTGGATTCCCGGCTCTTTCTCTCTTAGCTGGGTACCCTTTGGCGAGTCGCTTCATCTCTCATCTGTACACATTTGCAAAAAGGGGATCATGAGAGTCCCCATCGCTAGGGCCCCCGTGAGGATTAATTGAGATGATCCTTGGAAAGCACTCAGCACTGCGCCTGGGGCCGAGGAATTGCTGGGTAGAGACCGAGGAATTGCTCGATCTCTACCCAGCGCTGCTGTTAACGATGAAGGGTGCTTGCACGTCACCTCTGTGCACTTATCCCCCATCTGTCCACCCGCACAGCGAGGTGGAGGAATGGGTAAGTGCTCTTTCCAGATGGGGGAAACTGAGACTCAGGACCCAGGAGGAGCTGATTGCATATCCTGGTCTTTTCACGGTGTCAATCTCCGGGTCCCCTCTGAGCTTCGGTTTCTTTCGTAAAATGGTCATGACAGATACTGCCACAGACTGCTGAGCGGTAGTCAGGCTCCAGCTGTCCGGACTCCCAGATAAGGGGCAAGAGTTACAATGATTAAATTTATCAGTGATTTTTTTATTGGGGCCCTGCTTGCCTGAAAGCTGACATAGAAAACCTCTCCTGAAGTCCCTGGCAGTCTCCAGCGGTCTTTAGGGACACTGGCTGATCTGGTGGGGCAGCCCCCTGGAGCTCTGTGGAGGGAGCACCCTACCTGCCCTGCCTGGTCACCTTTCACCCTTCCTGGGCTTGGATCTGGATCTTCCTGGGCAGGGGGCAGGTGCAAGCCCCAGTCCGTGGTACATTTGAGATAGATTGGCATCATTTTCCACATTCATATCAGCGTGGCTCATTACCTCCCCGCGGGTGTCCAGAGCTCCTAGTGCTCATGAAGTCCCTACAAGTTCCAGTCAAACAGCATAACTTGAGCTTAGAGACCCAGGGTCTGTTAAGGGTAGGGCAGGCTGAAGGACAGGAGTGAGCCCTTCCCCCTCCATCTCAGTCTCCAGTTCCTCTTGGAGCCGGAGTCCCTCTGGGAAAGGCGATGTGCCTGAGTACAACTTGACAGTGATTCTTGGGGATTTTCTCTTGACCAGATAGTGAAGTGCCCACTTCTCTGTAGTGGGTACTTGGAACTTCCAAAGGCTTGTTCTCAAGGGTTCTGAGTGTTGGCTTGAGGCAATAGTTGATAAGGAAGAGAAGAGAAGGAAGAAGCCCAGGGTCAAGGCCAAAGATGCAAATACTCAGGGAAGGAGCTCTGAACCCTGTGCAGTGGGCGCTCACCTGCTGTGTGATCTCAGGTAGGTGTTTCAGCCTTTCTGTTCCTTAATTGGTTCATCTGTAAAGACAGGAGGGTTGGTCCAAATAATCTCTAGATTTGAGCTCCAGTGTTGCAGCCTCTGGAATGGGGCTCTCCAGCTGGGGCAGGAGCTGGATCAGGGGCTCCTTTTATTCTTGGGCTGATGTAGTGTCTCTGATGGGTCCCCTGAGGAAATGGATTACATTGATTAGATCTATTTCCGTTCCCTTCCTCACTGTGCAGCCCTTATGAGCCCTTAATGAATGCTTCTTGATTGAATGAGTTTAATGGTAGAACCCAGGTCTGCCCATTAGAAATATACGAGCCACAGATGTAATTTAAAATTTTCTTAGGACAATAAGATATAATATTAGGCCAGCAGTGTAGTTAAGTCTTCATATGCAGAGCATTATGATTTCAACGTGTGATCCATGTGAACATATAATTCATTAAAATTTTTGCATTTTTCACCATGTTTTTAATATCTGATGTGTATTTTATACTTATGGCTAATCTGAACTTGGACTAGCATATTCCAAGTGCCCAAAAACCACATGTGGCTAATGTCCACCATATTGAATAGCACAGTAATAGCGTCTATGGAGAGAATGGCTTTTCTATTTCAAGAAACATACTTATCATAAAGCTATTGGAATGGAGACAGTGTGGTCTTGATGCAGAGCCAGACAAATTGACCAATGGAGCAGAATAGAGAAGTCTATTCTATGTGTAGTCCACGCTTGTAAAGGCATTTGATCTTTGACAAAGGTGGCATTGCTGATCAACCTAGGCAAGGATGGTGTATTGAATCAATGGTATTGGAGATAATTGATTATCCAGATGGGGGCAATGAAGCTGGATTCCTACGTCACACCATACAGAAAGGGTGTTTCTGGATGGAGTAAAGATTTAAAAGTAAAATAATAATTAAAATATAATTAAAAATTTATATTATAAATACTTTGGAAATCAGAAACTGTCACATAGAGTTGGCATGTGAACCTCCTAAGACTCAGTGGTCCTCTTCTGCATTTCTCCCCGTGCATACCAGAGGAAATGGACAGGAATCCTCTCAGTAGCATTGTTCATAGAGAGGCCTGGATACATCCCCAACATCCATTGCTGACAAAGGATGTGGTCTAAATTCACACACAGGAGAAGAATCCAGCAGTAAAAACAAACTCCAGTTCCAGGCAACTATGTGGCTAGATCTTGCAGACATAACAGAACATAGAAGAATGCAATCAGATACCACTTGAAAACAGGCAAACTTTCTATATTTTTAAGAGCACCTAGGAAAGGGTCTAAAGGGTCAGTCTGTGGTTCCCCGTGGGAAGGGAGAGAAGAGGTCTGCTATGGCTTGGAGTGGTT
The DNA here is from genome assembly GCF_021218885.2 of Marmota monax. Taxonomy (NCBI): domain Eukaryota; kingdom Metazoa; phylum Chordata; class Mammalia; order Rodentia; family Sciuridae; genus Marmota; species Marmota monax. Next base: position 4,179,694 of record NW_026693034.1, on the reverse strand, counting down.
TGACTCCACCAAAACTCATGCTGAGACTTGATTTCCACTATGGTAGAGCTGGAGATGAGACCACTTTTCTAGTATGCATGGGGTCCTGGGTTCGATCCTTAGTACCACCACCACCAAAAGAAAGAATTTATGATGCACTTGGGTTAGTACCTTTGTTTCCCTGGTGAGTAAGTTCTCCCTCTCAGGGGACTGGATTTGTCATGCAAAGTGTAGGTTGTTCCAGAGGGAGCCTCTCCCTCCTGGTTTGCCTCTTCCTCGTGCACCTGCTTGCCCTGGCACTTCCTGCCATGGGATGAAGCCAACCAGATGCTGGTTCTCAGACTTCCCAGACTCTAGGTCCATGAGCCAAAGTGAATCTCCATTCTTTCCAAGTCACCGGGTCTCTAGTGTTTTGTTACAGCAACAAAAAATGGACGAAGACAAGGTTGGGGTTAGGGAGGGCACAGGGCGTGCTTCTGGGTCCTGGCAATGATGTATTTATTGACTTGGGAGGAAAACCAAGCTGGATTTTTTGGAGCCCTATAAGTAGTACACTGCTCACATCCCCTGGGGGAGACTTATTCATGAGGTCTCAAGGAGCATGCCCACCACACAGCACCGGGCATCTGAGTAGGTACCAGAAAAGTCTGTTGAACAAATACTGGCTGTGTGAGGTTGGACGAGTGAATTGACCTCTGGAGATGTCAGTCCCCTCTGTTGCATATGCCGTGTGACTTTAAATAGGGGTAGTTACTTAAACAACTTATGGTCCTTCTGTGATGGTAGTATGTGCTCCTTGGAAAATAATTTTATATAATTTAAAATAGGTCTGCAATGGTCACCTTTAATTCCTCATCATTAGATTGTTACTATTAATGTTTTGTCATGTTTTTTTCCTAGTCTTTTTTTCTTATACTTTGAAAAAAAAATAGTTGATACTCTATATAATGCATTGTAGCCTAATTTAAAAGTTTTCTTTTTCTTTTCTTTTTTTTTTAACCAGGGATTGAACCCAGGGACACTTAACCTCTGAGCCACATCCCCAGCCCCTTAATTTTTTTTTTTTACTTGTAGATTAATACATCTACAAGTAAATTAATTTAATTTAATTTATTTAATATATTTATTTTTTAGTTGTAGGTGGACACAATACCTTTATTTTGTTTATTTATTTTTATGTGGTGCTGCGGATCAAACCCAGTGCCTCACATGTGCTAGGCGAGCGCTCTACCACTGAGCTACAACCCCAGCCCCTGCATCCCCCACCTTTATAAAAATTTTTTATTTAGAAACAGGGTCTCACTAACTTTGCTTAGGGTTTTTCTAAGTTGCTGAGGCTAGCCTCGAAATTGTGATCCTCCTGCCTCGTTCTCCTGAGCTGCTGGAATTACAGGTGTGTGGCCATGATACCAAGCTCTAATTTAAAATTTCTGACCTGCTGTAATCCTGTTTTGTCTTTAATAATTATTCACAACCTCAGTTTAATGTGTGCCTACTAGTCCATCTTTATTATTTCCTACTTTTGGACATTTGAGTGTTTCTTGGATTCCACTTCTGTAAATGATGCCACCCAAGACGTCCCTGGAGCAGTGTTCAGGAGGACTTGAGTGGAGCATACTCGATCCATTGTCAGTTCCAGGCAGTACTAGCCAAGGCCTGTGGTTCCCAAGCTCACTTTCTGCCCAGTGGACACTGACCAGGTCAAACGGGCCCTAATGTGAACGGCCCCTGCTGTGGAATTTCCACCCTGGGGCTTGCAGTACCTCCCAAGGCCAGAGAGGCAAAGGTCAAGGCAAAGGTCCAGCTGTTTGCATGGAGGGGCTCTTGTGGGAGGGGGCTGGGAGCTCATGCTTCAAGTTTGCCCTGGCTGTATGGCCTTGCTCATCTGTGGGCTGTGAGGAGGGTCCTTAAGGCCCAGAGTGGCCCTGTTTGGCCATGTGTAGACTCAGTTCCTGTCTTACTGCCTAAATGCCCCTTTGAAGCCACTTAAACCCACTCACATTCCAGCTGGGACCTTGGCTTTGGGAAGCCAGTGGGTTCTACCAACAGTTCTTATAGAGATGATTAAAATAGTGTACATGAGGGCTGGGGCTATAGCTCAGCTAGTAGAGTGCTTGCCTCCCATGCACAAGGCCCTGGGTTCAATCCCCAGCACTATGTGAGGCACAGCACCTGGTATACAGTTGGGTGCTCAAAAGGGCTGGCTGTTTATGTCAGCATTATTATTTTCAGTCTGCCCTTTCCCAGAGAGGCTTTGGGACATTTTGTAAAAAAGCAAGTTCCTATCCTCTCTGCAGCACCTCTGACTCTTTCTTTCTTTTCTTTTTCTTTCTTTTTTTTTTTTTCTGGTACCAGAGGTTGAACCCAGGGTCGCTTAACCACTGAGCCACATCCCCAGCCCTTTTTAATATTTTATTTTGAGACAGGGGCTCGCTGAGTTGCTTAGAGTGTGGCTGAGGCTGGCTTTGAATTCACGATCCTCCTGCCTCAGCCTCCTAAACTCCTGGGATTATAGGTGGTCACCATCACACCCGGCTCCATTGGTTTTTTGTGTGTGCAGAGAGCAGGTGATGGGGAGGTGAAGTTCATCACTCCTATCTTGCTGGGGTTATTGCCGAGGGCCCTGCACAGGGTTTCCTGGAGTAGGGGAAAATGGGCCCTGACTGTGTGCTAGGCACTTTCCAACATCATCTCATTTAATTTTTCCAGCAATCCAATGAGTAGATATTGTTCTTTCTTTCTTTTGTTTAATCCCTGTTTGGTTTGCCCAAGGTCTCAGGCCAAGTGGTAAGATCCCATTTTGGTATATTGGTTTCTTCTCTGCTTTTCTGCCTTTCATGTGAATCATGCCAATGCCAACCAACGCCAATGGCAGTACCAACTCCCTCCCTGTGAGACACATGGCTTCAGATTCGGATTTGGTGTCCTCTACCTGCCCACGCCTGGGCTCTCAGAACACACCATCAGTACGCCAAGCCCCTTTATTCATTCACTGACCAGCTGCTCAAACATCTGTGGGGCTGGAGCAAATGCACAAGTGGAAGCCCACATTCCATATGCCTGAATATTTCAAGTTAACATCCAAGCTGACAAGCTTTTCAGCCAAAGGGGTTTTGTCCTGCTTTTGTGACAATTATGTGTCTATAGAGATAGTACTGAACACTCTATAAATGGCGGCCATTATATGATTGAAGTCTGGCCAAGTTCAGAGATGATTGAGTTTGACTATTTAGACGTATATTTTCGCATTTGCTGCTGGGCTAGCAGTGTTAGCATGAGCAATAACCTCACCCCCTACATCATTTATTAATCGTTATATATTTTCATGCAATTATTTCCTGACTTTAGTGCAGCAAAATCATTGTTATTTGTCTTCACAGTTTCCACTGAAATTTGGGTTCTGTTTTGATAGTAATACTCTAAAGCTGGGTTGTCAGATACAGTAGCACTAACCACCTGTGGCTACTGAAATTGAAATTAATTACATTAAATGAAATGAACAAGCCAGCTCACTTTCACTGGCTGTGTTTCAAGTACTTGGTGGCCTCCTGTGACTAGTTGGTACCATATTGGACATGCAGAGATGCAGAACATTTCTGTTATGGATTAGATAGGAGGTGTTCCCCAAGAGCTCATGTGTAAGACAATGCGAGAAAGTTTAGAGGTGACATGATTCCGTTATGAGAGTCTTAACCTAATCAGTGCATTAATCCACCGATATGAATTAACTGTATAGTAACTGGAGGCAGGTAGGGTATGGCTGGAGGAGGTGGGTCACTGGGGCATGCCTTTCGGGTTTATATTTTATCCCTGATGAGTGGAGCTCTCTCTGCTTCCTGCTTGCTATGTCCTGAGCTGCCTTCCTCCTCCGTGCCCTCCTGCCATGATGTTCTGCCTCATCTTGGACCCAGAACAATGGAACCAGCCATCTATGAACTGAGATCTCTGAAACCATCAATTCCAAATAAAACTTTTCCTCCTCTAAAATGGTTCTTGTCGGGTCTTTTTGATCCCAGGGGTGAAAAAAAAGAAAATGGAACAAAACCATTTCATCATTGTAGAAATTTTCTCCTGGTGAGCAATGGTCTAAAGGATTTAAATGTACAATGTAAGGAAAGAAAACCTACATGCATAGATTAAAACAAGTAGAAAAACATGGAAACATTTCAATGGCTTTTATTCTAAAATACCCAGAGTTTTCGGTTATATTTAAAAGGGAACAGGTAAATTAGGGAGTCACAAGTATAAAATTTACAGTCCAAGGGCCGGGGGTGTGGCTCAGTGGTGGAGTGCTTGCCTAGCACCCCCAAGGCTCCAGGTTCAATCCCCAGCACTGGAAGGAAAAAAAAATTACAGTCCAAAGGATTTCAAGAAAGCTGAAATAAAATATCCCTTTGGGTTTCTGGGAAATATAATTGAATCTTATGAAATGAAACCATTCAATAAGAGTTCCACATGCACCAAGTTGCCAGTGTTTGAGTCTCTCCCTGTGCTGCGCCAGCTCAGAAGCATCATGAACCTATTAACGTGACCCAGTGTCCTGAGCAGACACGTCCTCCTGGAAGTCCCCAGGGCTCTTCGGGAGCACAGCGGACACTTGGGAGGACAGGGAGAGGAGCAGGAACTCCATCATTGGGACTCCAGGAAATAGAGCTTTCTGGGGCAGCACTCATGCTTCCTGGGGGGAGGGTTTGACAGAGGCTTCAGCCTATCTTTTCCTCTGACCTAAGTCTGTCTGTGCTCAAATCCTCCTGTCTCCATAGTAGGTTGTGACACATCCCACAAACCCATGCAGCATCTGGATGCAGCAGTCATTTTGTAGCTGTCGTCATTATTGTGAAATATGCATGATGGAAAATTTACCATTATAACCTTTCTTTTTTTTTGCAGGGGGGTGGGGTGGGTACCAGGGATTGAACCCAGGGGTACTTAACCACTGAGCCACATCCCCAGCCCTTTTTACTTTTTTTAAATTTAGAGACAGAGTCTCACTGAGTTGGTTAGGGCCTCGCTAAATTTCTACAGCTGGCTTTGAACTTGAGACCCTCCTGCCTCAGCTTCCCCTGTTGCTGGGATTACAGGCGTGCACCATGGCACCCAGCTCATTGTGACCATTTTCAAGTGCATGGTTGGTTCAGTGGCATTAAGCACATGTATATCACCCATCCACAGAACTCTTTTACTTTCTCAAAGTGGATCTCGGTTGCCATTAAACACTGACTCCCCATGTCCCAGCCCCTGGCTGTTCTTTCTGTCTCCGGGTTTTTGCCTCCTCTGGGAACCTCCTATGAGTGGAATCCCTACTCTCTGTGTCCTTTTGTGAATGACTTATTTCACATCATGTCCTCAAGACGCCTCCATATTGTAGCAGGTGTCAGATTGTCCTGCCTTTTAAAAGCTGAATCATATTCCATGCAGTCACTTTTTGTTTTGGTACTGGGGATTGAACCCAGGGGCACTTAATGACTGAGCCACATCCCAGCCCTCTTTTTGTATTTTATTTAGAGACAGGATCTTGCTGAGTTGCTTAGGGCCTCACTAAGTTTCTGAAGCTGGCTTTGAACTTGCAATCCTCCTTCCTCAGCCTCCTGAGCCACTGGGATTACAGGTGAGCACCTGGCTTGTTCTGCCTTTTAAAAGTTGAATAACCTACGGCTATGCAGTTATCTTCTGTTTGGAGGACTTAGGAAGAATTGTGGATCAGGGCCTGCCCGGCGTTGGTCAGGAAGTGGATGTTTAGGATTATGTGTCAGGCTGAGCCGGTAATGAGCTCAGGATCCCCAGTGACCACAGTGCTCCAGGGCTCTTGAACAAATCAATCTGTGTCAGTGACAGCAGGGTCCCCTGTACTCTGACCTATGATATGCTGCACAGACAGGCAACTTCGGAGTTCAAGGAAAGTTCCTCTGCTCAGAACAGTCTGACATCAAGGTCACAAGTGTTCAGTTCTCTATAGACACCGTTGTCTTATAATTCAATTCATTTCTGACATTAACTATCCAGAGTTATCACAGGTCAAAGGCTCAGTCCCACAGACTGTCTCTGGTTTGTCGCCAGTCCTGAGTAATGGGTCTCCAGGTTACCCATGCTCTGTCCCATGGGGTACAAACCTGGGATTCTCGAGTCAAGGAAACATTTACTTTTGTTGACCCGTTTACTGTAAAGGATATTGTAATGGATGCAGATGAACACCGGATGAAGGAGTGCACAGGCAAGTCCTCAAGGGCAAGAGCCTCTGTCCCTGCTGACTTGGGGTGGGAATGCACATTCACTACCCTGGAAGTTTAGCGCTTTGACCTGTTTAGAGCTTTGACACAGCTTCCACTGAGCTGATTAAATCACCAGTCATTCATTGGCAACTGCCCTCAGGTCCTATACCTCTCTTCCTCCTCCTCCTCCTCCTGGGCTGTGGCAAGGTCCAGACGTGCTGAAAGTTCCTGACTCTAGTCTTAAGGTTGTGACCACCTGAGGCTACCAGGGGCCACCGAGAGGCACCTCCTTAGCAGGGACTCCAGTGCTGGAAGGGGCTTGTTACGAATCACAAATGACACTCCTCTCATCCTGACCTTGGAAATCCCAAGGGTTTTAGAAACTCTTATGCCGGGAACTGGGGATGAAAGCCAAATAGATACTTCTTATTCTGTCCCAGGCTCACAGGCCTCGTCTAGTAACGTGCTTGTTAGAAATACTGACTGCTGGGCTCCCCTCCTAGACCTATCAAATCAGAATCTTCATTTTTATAAGATCCCTTGGTAACTTATGCTCATGAAAGTTTGAGATGTGCTAATCCAAAGGACAGGTTTCTTTAAGGATGGTTCTGCCTGTTTAATAGAATTATCAGGTATATTATTATATTATATCAGGTATATTATCATATCATTACCTGTTTAATAGAATTATCAGGTAAACAATATACTCGCCACCATCTATTACTGTGGCCAGGACAGACATCACTAATCCATTGTGGAATAATCAACCATCCTTCCCATTGAGCACAGAAAGAGCCCAGCTACATCAGTCTGTTGCTCCCAATGGACAGAGAAGCAAATCAATAACATAGTGAGGTCAGATAAATAAGTGTGGACTGAGGTTGGTTTACACTGATTCCCAATTTCCCAGATGGCCACTAGTTTTGTTCTTATTAATCACATCACAGTAATGAAGTCTACCATTTATCAAATGTCTAGTATATTCTGAACTCTGATCGGGGCGTTATGTACATTGATTCTGATCCATTCCAGACCCTGCCAGATAGATGTAACAGCCCCATCTTCCAGATGAAGATGCTCAAGTTCAGAGTGAGGTTGATTGGACAGCCTGTGAGAGGCAGAGCCAGTGCAAACTGAGGTCTGTCTGCCCTGGGTCTGTGATCTTGCCAGTTGGATTGTGATCAAATCCAGCTGTTCTCTCCACCCATCCCAGACCTACCCTAAGCCCCAACTGCCAGAGCTCCTAGGCTGAGGTCTGAACCTCTGCAGCCCTGAGGCTCTGTCATGTTTGCGGATCTCACTAACCAAATAGCGGGATCACCAGAGGGCAAGAGGGCGGCCAAGGACTGATGCGCCCTGGGGATTCTGTGGTTCTGATGTTAATAATTACCACTTCAGTTTGAGTCTGTAGCTGGAGATGGGGCAGGAGAGGGAGAGAGGTTGGATCCTGTTTTGATGATGTTTGATCTTAGGGAGGACAAGCAGGAATACCTTTACTGCCCTCACCCGGACACGGACACATGGGGTGCCCCCAACATAAGTCTTTATTCCATTCACTCATTGTGTCAGGAATTGCAGTGCCTGTGATGTGTGGGCAGTGTCCTAGGTCCTGGGGATACAGGGCTGCCCCGGTTGATCCTCTGTCTCGCTGCAGCTCATGCAGTGTGTGTGGGAGGCAGATGACCCGGGAGACTTCATGATAGCACTTCTGGTAGGCAGGTGTCCAGGCAAAGGTGGAGGATAGACAAAGCAAGGATCATGATGCCTTCCTAGGGCTGTTTGCAGGATGACGTAAAGTAGCATTCAGTAGGTGCCAGTTAAATGGTGGGCTGATGCAAGGGAGCTGTCCTTTTAGCACCTCAGATTGCAGGCTCACTGTGTTGCCCAAGCTGGCCTCAGACTCCTGGACTCAAGCAATCCTCCTGCCTCAGCCTCCCAAGAACCTGGGAATCACAGGCAGGAGCCACCGTGATTCTCCTAGATGAAGAGCTGAACTGAGAAATCTGTAGGAGGGAACAGGAAGTGAGATCCATCTGGAAACTCCTGTCACCACCCTGCAGAAACACACCTTCAGATTCATCCAGGCACAGCCCACCCTTCTAGTTTGTCCCAAGCCCCAGCTTCCCTGGCACATGGCCTTGAGCCTTCCTTGGAGAGCAGAGGATGGTGCTGCAGGACCTGTCCCTTTGCTGACCTCCCTGCACACAGACCATAACCTGCTTGCAGCAGGGGTGGGCTGGGGGCTGTTCAGACCCCCTTGAGTTCCGTGAGGGGCTGGTGCGTTCTGGGATGTGATGGTCATCCCAGACTTTTCCACCACCCAAGCTGGTCGGCTGGCTCATGGGTTCATTTGAAAGCCTTGTCACAAAGCACAGAGCCAGGGGCCAGGGGAGAATCAGATGCAGGGCTTGCTTCTTCCCTCCAGACGCTAACGATCTTGTCTCCTAACAACTCATGGGAGCAAATACCAGAACTGAGATGGTGCTCAATGGGCAGGGAATGTGGGCACCATTTCTGATTGAGTGCTCCAGTGAGGAGGGCTTGGGAGTAGATTTAGAAATCCCAATTTGAACTGTTGCAAAAAAGGAGAGAAAAGAAAAGAGGAGGAATGAAGGAAGGGGATAGAAAGAAGCAAAGGAGGAAAAGGAAAAAAAATAAATGGATTGGTGTTTAGAACTAAAAAGGACAAAAATTACCAGGTTCAGGTACAGCTGGATCCAGGGACTCCAAGAGGACCCCGAGATCCTGCGTTTACCGCTGTGGCCTCTCGTGGCTCTGTTCTCCGCATGGCTCACAGCCCTTGGGAGAAAGAGTTTCTTTTTCTCAGCAGGTCCACCACACCCTGGGGTCTCTGCAGTGCACACCTATCCTCTAATTTATCACTGGTGGCAGGGATGGGCTGTGCCTGGTTCACCTCATGTCTCCTCCCTTCAAGTTTGGAAATAGGGAGTTGGGCATGGCTTGGGGTGGAACGGGGAGCAGCACCATCTAAACTCGGGAAGTTGGGGGAGGCCAAGGTACAGATGAGGTGGTGGGAAGACCCACGAGGGGAGGGGTCCATGCCCATCAGTTGGCTGCTCTGTGGGCCCCCATGGAGCCACTGAGGGCTTTAAAACTGAAAGTGGCAAGATTTGGCTTTAGAAAGAGGAATTGGGAGCCGGGAACCTCAGGGACTGCCAAGGTGGACACCAGGGTGGTGTTTCCTGGGATTGCTGAGAAGCAGGCCAGTGGGTGGAGTCCCACGCTCTCGCAGGTGGTGCATGGGGACTGGTCACTCCCTGGACTGCTCAAAAGTTATGGGTGGACATCATGCTTCTCGACCTTGAGGACTTCAGGACCAGAGTGCTTTCTTATGGAATGAAGTCAAGCCGGGCGTGGTGGCGCATGCCTATAATCCCAGTGACTCGGGAGGCTGAGTCAGGAGGATCACAAGTTCGAAGCCAGCCTCAACCACTTAGCAAGGCCCTAAGCAACTCAGAGAGAACTTGCCTTAAAATACAATATAAAAAAGGACTGGGGATGTGGCTCTGGGTTCAATCCCCAGTACCAAAAAGAAAAAATAAAATAAAAAGTAAAGGAAAGAAATGAGGTCAAAATCAGGAACTTTAGCCTTAAAAAGAGATGACATGTGTCATGCTTTAGCAGGGACAAACCGTGAGATATTCTGTTCACAAAAAGATGAACAGCATGTGATTGCCCCATAGAGACAGAAAGGGGCATCAGGGGTGCTGGGGACTGGGGGATGGGAGTTAGTGTTAAATGGGGACAGAATTTGAATTTGGGAAGATAAAAACATTTTGGAAATGGATGGTGGTGACGGCTGCACAACATGAATGTACTTAATTAACACTTAAAAATGGTTAAGATGGCATATTTGAGGTATATTTAACTACAATTAAAATTGTTTAAAAAACTTAGCTGAAAATGGTAACATTAGCAGGTGACTTATTAATTGTGAAGGGAAAGAGAAAAAGAGGAATATTCGTATTGATGCAATATTATTATCAAATTGTCTTAGCCTGTTGGGGCTGGTACTATAAAATACCATAGACCAGTCAGCTTACACATGACAAAAGTTTATCTCTAAAAGTTCTGGAGGCTGCAAGTCTCGGGATCATGGTTAGATTCTCTTGTAGGTTGTAGAAGGCCAACTTTTCATTGTATTCTCAGAGGGCAGAAGTGGAAGAGCTCTCTGGTGTCATCTTCTTCTGTTTTTTTTTTTTTGTACTGGGCATTGAGCCCAGAGGCACTTAACCACTGAGCCACATCCCTGCCCCGCCGCCCCCCCCCCCCGATTTTTTTTTTAAATTCTGAGACAGTGTCTTGCTAAGTTACTTAAGGCCTCAGTAGGTTGCTGAGGCTGGGTTTGACCTCATAATCCTCCTGCCTCAGCCCACTGTGTTGCTGGGATTATAGGCGTGTGCCATCACGTCCAGCTTCTGGTGTCCTCTTCGTTGTCTCCCCCTCCCCCTCCCCTCCCCCTCCCTCTTCCTCTCCCCTTCCTCTCCTCCCCCTCCTCCTCCTCCTTTTTTTTCTTTTGGTACTGGGGATTGAACTCAAGGGCACTTGCCACTGAGCCACGTCCCCAGCCCTATTTCATATTCTATTTAGAGACAGGGTCTCATTGAGTTGCTTAGCACCTTGCTAAGTTGCTGAGGCTGGTTTTGAACTCCCGATCCTCCAGTCTCAGCCTCCCAAACCGCTGGGATTACAGGCGTGTGCCACCCTGCCTGGCTCTGGTGTCTTCTTACAAGGGCACAAGTTCCATTTTCGAGGGCCCCACCTTCCAACCTAATCACTCCCAAAGCCCCCACCCAACATCACTAGAGTCAGGCTCGTGACATATGCATTCATGGGGGCACAAACATGCAGTCCACACACTAATGCATATTCAGATTCTATTCTATATTCTATTCTATATTCAGATTCTACTGATTGTGCCGATGTCCATCCCAGCGGGTCCTTCCAGGAAGCTTCCTCTGATCCAGGATCTAGCTGGGAATGGTGCATTCACACCTGTTGACATCCCTGACTCCAGAACGCCTCCCCAGCCTCCCTCTCTTTCAGGGTATTCACATTTCTAAATTATCCATCCTGTAAAGTTGCATTTGGTAGCACTGTGTGTGTGTGTGTGTGTGTGTGTGTTGTGGGGTATTATACAAGTCCTACACTACTCAATGTGAAAACTTTCATTCATAGGAGTATAGAGAATGGGGTAACACGCCCCTGACATCCAGCCTTAAATGAACAATTGCTGGTGTTTTGCCATATTTGCTCTATCTCTTTGTTTTTTCTCTGTGTTTGACGACAACCCAGATGATATTTCTTAGGCACACATCTCTTGCGGGGAAGGACAATTTCTCTCATGTGCACTATGCGACTGTCACTCTTGATGACTCCAGCCACAAGTCCTACTGCTACTGAGTGCTTGGCATGTGGCTAGTGTGACTGGGGAACTTCCATTTTAAATTTTGTTTATTTTTGTTTATTTGTTTTGAGACAGGATCTAGCTCTGTTACCCAGAATGAATTCAAAGCTCATGAGCTCAGATGAACCTCCTGTCTCAGCCTTCCAAATTGCTGGGACTATAACTAATTTATTTTTAATGAATTTATATGTCATTAGCCCTTGAGACCGGTGGCTCCCATATTAGTGCAGCTGCACTCCATGAGCTTGATTAGATCCAGGATTGACGTTTCTGGCAGGAATGGGAAGAACCTTCATAGATCACGGAGTATGTTTCTTACTGGGAAGCGCAAGACATCTGGTCAACCTGCTTCTGGTGATGCTGGATTGATCAGTGAGTCCTGCAAGATAACCCTGGGGTGATGCTCTGAAGTCTTTGAGTATCCCGTTGCCAGGCAACCTCTCCTCCTGTGGTCTCAGTGGCCATCGGTTATCATTGCCTGAATCAGTTGTTTCAGTGGGGGGGGGGGCGGTTTTGTGATTTTTCAAGATCATCTCTTAGGGAAGAAGGACCCTCTGCACGTGTATACACACACACACAAAGTATTCCAGAGTGGTTGGCTTCAAGGTAAAGCCAAGATATAATTTCTTTCCAAGAAAGGCCTCAGAGGAGGAAAAAATCTATTAGTCTGTCTTTGAAGCATGGTTATTCTTAGATGTGTGGATAGTGTTTCGGCTCTGTGAAGCCTCTGGGACGGTGTGCACAATGTATGTGTGCAAGAGTGTGTGTGTATATGTGTGTGTGTGCGCGCGCATATGCACACGCATTTTGCCCTGGAGCTCTGTGGGTCTCTGGGGGAATCTGTTTCTCCAAGCAGGCAGCTGAATTACTCAGGAACATATCTGCTCACAGGGGACTAGATATTGGCTTCAGCACATACCACAACCTTCTGCTTTGGGATCTTCATTGTGCCAATCTTCCCCGGATGGCATGTCGGCCTCTTGGCCATTGGCAGGGTTGGGCTGTGGTGCGGCATGCATGTCCGAGGCCTCCAGCACATTCTACTCCTCCTTTCCCTGGACAGAGTAGCAGCACCAAGTGGAGCATCCAGTGATCTGTTGCTGGGCCTGCCCTGTGGCTCTCCAGGGTGAAGGGTGGCTCCTGGGCATGCCATAGTCCCAGCAGAAGGAGGTCTCTCCAGATGCCCCATCTCTGGACTGAAGATCCCCCGGGAGAAGAGGAAGCGATTTGCTCATTCTCTCCAGAGTTTTTCCCAGCAGATCCAGTTTGGGATCATCTTAGCAGCGTGTCCTGGGCACTACCATTGTGAAGAGGATGGTCATTCCCTGAACTCATGGGCAATGCCGCTGGGTTGCAATCCCTCGTGGTATCAGGGAAGGGAGAACTGCAGAGACCTAGATCTGGCAGGGAGGGATCTCAGAGTCTGTTTGCCCTCAGCTCACTGGATTTATGAGGGAGAAGACAGAGAGGGCAGCGGCCTGGTCCCTTCTGGAAACAGCAGGAGGGGAGCAGACACCAAGAGCCCCAGGCAGTGTTGGCAGGGTGATGGTGGGCAACAGTGCTACAACTCATGTGTTTTGGTGACCAGAGTCTAAGAATGGCAGCTCCCAGAATCCCCTGCATCCTGATACCCTTGGTTTGGAGTCTGCCCTGCTGGCCCCCTTGCTGATCTTCCTTCTCATCTGAAAAATGGCTCACCAAGCCCTGCTCTGCAAGCTTCAGGGGCTTTGGAGGGGAGCTCATGAGCTGCCATGGTCTCCACCCAATGCCTGCCCCAGGGAGAGGTGGGCGAGCAGAGCAGACACCACCCTGCCTGCAGCGGGCAGCGTGAGTGAGCTTGTGCACTGAAGTGCTGTACATGCAAGCCCCTCTGTCCTCACCCACCTCTCCCTTACCCTGACATAAAGGCCCCCAGGTGCTCCATTTAATCTCCACAACTACCCAGATGGTGGGTGCCATGTTCACTATTTGCCAGTTAGACGTGGACTCCACCTTCCTGTGTGGGCCTTGTTGTTCTCATCTGCCAGATGGGAACACCGTATCGTCCTGGCGTTGGGGACAGGTGAAGGGAATGCCTGTGATGTGGCCTTGGGGAGCTCAGCATTTGGCTCTTTGTTGTCCTTTCTGCCAAGCTGGTTACTGTCCTCTGGTCAACCCTTCCCTGAGTGTCCCTGGGAAGAGGGGACTGCAGAGGTGAGGGGCTCGTCCACATGGCACACAGTGGGCCTCTGTGGGTGCTGGATTGATCAGTGGACCCTGGCATCTCCCTGCAGGAAGACGAGGGGCTGGGAGTCTGGTGACCCGCCCCACTGGTGGCTCCCTGAGTGGCCCTGGCCAGACTCGTCCTCCTGGGTCTCTCTAAGGTGTGCTGGTCTTGGCTCTCAGATGCAGCCTCAATGTCAGGCCCACCTCCCCACTCTACGATGGGCTGCATGGGGACGATGGTGACCCTGTCATGGGGCAGAGGGGTGGGCAAGAGCAGAGTCATGCCAGGACCCATGTGGACAGCACATACGCTGGCCCTGACTTCAGACGCTGGATGCTGCCCACATCCCACCCCACCCTTCTGGCCCTGCCCAGAAAACAGCCCAGAAGCCACAGGCAGCCCCGGGGCCCATGGTCTCTACAGCAGAAGCAACTCCTCCTGCCGTGTCCAGCCCTCAAGCTCAGGGTCTGCCATGGTACAGTGGTGCCCAGACTCTGTCACATACCCCATTGGAAATGACTGCTGTCATTTGTCCTTAAAGGAGAGTGGGGGGAGAAAATCAAGAACTAGTATAAAGTGCCTAGAGCTTGGTGAGCACCAGGAGATAAGACTGAAGCCTCGGACCTGTCTTCAAGCCACTCTCTTTTTTCGGCTCACTCTCACAGGTAGCTTGTGAAGTTTCCAGAAGGATCTCAAGCTCAGAGAGGCTAAGTGCTGTTCCCTGGGTCACACAGCCAGGACTGGACTGCAGGGCTAGTAGTGCTGGCTGTCAGCTCCTCATCCAGAGCTTTCCTCAAGCCCAGAGTGCAGCGCCACCCAAGCCCCCCACCGCCCTTTGCCTCTTGCGCCAGGGGACAGTGTAGGGCCTCGGTCTCTCTGTGGAGAGGGAGGAAGGAGTTGGGCCAGGCAGGCCTCCTGAAGTGGGGTCCTAGATTTCTGAGGGGTCATCCTGGGCGGTGTGGAGTCCGAGACGGGACAGAAAACATAAGGAAACTACAAATCCCTCCCACAGGTGGATTTACAAAGTATCCTTTTGGCTGAAGATTTATGGACTTTAAAAGTGACACTAGGACTGGGTGGGGGCCGTCCAGATGTGGGGCGCTGGCCTTGCGATCCAATCCCACGACGGACCCACCAACATAAAACTAAGAGTAACAACGGCACCGCCCATCTGGGACCGGCCCATCAGGGATTGGCTGCTGGTGACGTCATCGGACTAGCTGGGCCGTGATTGGTGGACGAGAACTCCAGGTCAGGGGTGAGCAGGGCTCCCGGGCCAGGGCGGGTGTCCGTGGTCCCCAACCCTAGGGAGAGACAGGGGAGTGAAAGAGGCCCGGTTTCTGTGGGGTGAGCCCTCATCCTAGCCCCACTCAGAGCCGCCAGCATTCCATGGCTCCTCGCCCATCATCTTCCCGGAGGCGGGGAGGCTGGGCATGGGACTCCAGCCCCCCCCCCCTTTTTTTTGGTACCAAGGATTGAACCCAGGGTGCTTAACCACTGAGCTACATCCCCAACCCTCTTTTATGTTTTATTTAGTGACAGGGTCTGGCTAAGTTGCTTAGCGCCTAGTCTAGCTTTGAACTCGTGATCCTCCTACCTCAGCTTCCCGAGCCGCTGAGATTACAGGTGTGCGCCACCGCGGGACTTGCTTTTCGTTATGGAGGCACCTGCATGCTTGCAGAGAGGAGGAGATTTCTCAGAGAGCCACAGAGCCCGTGGCAGAGCTGAGGGCTGGTCCCAGGCTTGGCTGGTCAGTGCCATCAGGTATGGGGCCCTTCACATGGATGGCACCGCTGTCTCTGGCTGGTCTGGCCCTGCGCTCTGTCCTGCTGAGAATGCCAGAGTCCCTCGACCTGGCACATGTTCCCCTCAACCATCTTAAACCTCTTGCTCAGTTTCCCCTTCCTGTTCCCTGCCCCCCATCCCCTGCTCCCGCCCTGCCCCACCCCCAGGGTTTGATCTCTTGGCCATTCCCCACGTGGCACCAGCCCAAGGGCTCTTTCCCAAAGACCTAGCCAGGATGCTTGGGCCTTTCAGGAGGAGCCTTGAATTCATGAATGGACACAAAGAAGCAACCGGGGGGCCCTGCTGGAGAGGTGGGGGGAGGCTTCCCAGGGCCGCTTGGCCCTGGGCTGTCCTTGGCCTCTGTGGGACAGACAGACAGATGCCCCTTTGTCTAGGAGCCTGGGCAAACCTCTTTAGTGCATTGTCCAAAGAATTCAGGGTCGCTGCCGACAGGCACCGGCCCAGCTCGGGAGGGGCGTCCTTAGCAGCTTGCCCTTCTTTCTGGGCCTCCTTTATGGGGTGTGCAGACCCCCACCAGGGACAGGCCAGCAGAAGGAGGAATTGCAGAAACTGGGCTCTGAGGTTGGGCCTGGCTCTTGCCAGACTGCAGAGGAGGGAGCTGTAGCGGGCTGAGCCCAGCAACCAGGCCCTGAAATTCTTCCTGCCCCTCATCCCCATCATCCTTGCCCAGGGAGGGAGCACCCTCTTCTGGTTTTTAATCATCAGACTCATGTTGCTTTTGAAAGAGATACAAATAGGACCAAAGTGGGCATGCATTCGCCCTGGGCTGCATGCGGGTCTCTGTATGCAGAGATTTGTTCTGGATGCATCTAGTATGCCTTGGTGTGGCTGTTCCCCTTTATTCCCATTCTCCTGTGGACAGGTGTCTGGGTAATTGCCAGGTCTCTCTGGCCAGCACCTTCCCTCCTCAATTCTGATGCAGAAGAGAACCTCTGGTCTTGAATGTTGATTTCAAACCTAGATTTCAATACTTAAGACATTTCTGTTTTGTTTCAACCTCCTCCTCCTCCTCCTCCTCCTCCTCCTCCTCCTCCTGCAGTGCTATGGATTGAACCCAGGGCCTCACAAGTGCTAAAATATTTCTGTTCCATTAGATTTTTAAAACAATCACTTAAGGGCTGGGGGTGTAGCTCAGTGCCTAGCACTGCGGAAGGCCCTGTGGATCCCAGTGTTGAGAAAAGACTAAGAAAGAAAAAGAACGTTAAAGTAGCAAATGAACATTTTAACTGGCCAGTAACACAGGAGTATCAAGGAAATGGTATTTATCACTGCTCCTCCCCTCTCACCTCCCTATAGCTCAGATAAGGTCCAGTTTGCCTCCCTTTGTATTTTCTTTTTCTTTCCAGGTTGGCAAATTAACCTTGGCCCATAAAGATTGTGTGACTTTGTGGACCTGCTTAGATGAAACTGTCTCAGTTGGTGCCCCAAAAGATTCTTTTTTGGGGAGGCGGGTACCGGGGATTGAACCCAGGGGGCACTTAACCACTGAGCCACAACCCCAACCCTTTTTTATATTTTTTCAATTTTGAGACAGGGCCTCACTAAGTTGCTGAGGCTGGCTTTGAACTTGCAATCCTCCTGCGTCAGCCTCCAGAACTGCTGGGGTTACAGGTGTGCACCACCATGCCTCACAGCCCTGAAGAGTCTGTTTTCCTAACTGGGACTGTTCCTAACTCATTATCTCCCATCTGTGAAGGATTTAATAAACTCTCTGAGATGATGGATTGTTTGTTTATTTACCAGGAGTTACCTGTTGCTCACCTGGCCCTGGTTGGTACTGGGAAGATAAAGATGAATCAGGACCAGTTTTGCAACCGAGGGGCCCATGCAGACCCCAGAAACACACAGACCCAAGGCTGCATCACAGGTGCTGTGTGAGGTCACATGGGAAGCTGTGGGATCTCTCTATGAGTTCTCCAGAGAGAGGAAGGGCAATCCCAGGCAGGAAACAGCTTGTGCTTTGGCCTAGGAGGTAGGAGAAGGCAGTTGACAAGGACAGGGTGTGAGAGTGGGAGTCAAGAAAGACTTTTCAGATTAGGGGCCTTTTGATCTGGGCTCTGAAGGACAAATAGGAGTTCTCCAACCAGAAAAGAGTGAAAGGGACTTTCAAGCCTAGGAAATGATGTGTCGAAGGCCCAGAGGCATGACAGTTGCGGGCCACAGGACAGCTTTCCTAGGGTGAGGGTAATCGCAGGGTCAAGTCAAGGATGGGAAAGAAAAGAAGCAATTCTCTGCAGAACACAGGGCCTTTAAACCCATCTGGCATTTCTGCTTTTTTTGGGAGGACGGGGTACCAGGGATTGAACTCAGGGGCACTGACCACTGAGCCACATCCCAGCCCTATTTTGTATCTTATTTAGAGACAGGGCCTCACTGAGTTGCTTAGGGCCTCGCTTTTGCTGAGTTTGGCTTTGAACTCACGATCCTCCTGCCTCAGCCTCCTGAGCTCACACTGCATTTGATGCAGACTTTCTAAGGTGGAGGAACTGTGTTAGTCAGCTTTGTGTCACTGTGATACAAGATACTAGGCAAGGACAGCTTAGGGGAGGAAAAGTTTATTTTGGCTCGTGGTTTCAGAGATTTAGTCTGTGGTTGAGGCCATTGCTCTGTGCAGAGGTGAGGCAGAACATCGTGGCAGAAGGGTGTGATGGGGGGAAGCCTCTCACCTCATGGTGGCCAGCTGGGAAGCAGAGGGATGGGGTGGGGGTCACAGGAAAGATGGACCCTTCCTGGACACACCCCCAGTGACCCACCTCCTCCAGCCACGTCCCACCTATCACCCCACCAGTCCATTCAAAGTAGGATGGAACAATTAGGTTACAGCTCTCATAATGTGATCATCTCACCTCTGAATATTCTGCATGAACACAGGAGCTTTGGGGACACCTCACATCCAAACAATGGCATGGCCTACCAGGTTCAGTGTCTGGCATGTTCTAGATCATTCACAGCTGTGATGTAGAAGCCGGAAAAAGGCTCTGCCTCTTCCCTTCCTTAGCCTCAGGGCCCCAACCATCTTCCTTCTAGGAGCTATGGACAGCTGTATTATACTATAGTGTGAAGGACTGATGCGGACTCTCCCATCAGCAGCACAGATGGCGTGGAAAGGACCAGTGGATGCATTAGAGAAGGTGAACCTGGAGTCTCAAGATACCTTCTCTGAGTCCCCAGATAAAGTGAGGATGGTGTCAGCCTGATTGGGCTGAGCCAGGGCGGCTGCGCCCAGCCTGCCTCAGGTCAGTGTGGACGTTGCTAACTCCCCACAGTTTTCATTCCAGCTGCTAGACTCAGGACCTCTGGTGACACCCAGGAGAGCTGGCTTGTGGGCAGGAGCCTGCTTTCCACCTCTGCTGGGCCGGGCGCTGGCATGGTGGCCTTGGGACTCATGAGTCCCTTGCCATGTGGTCCCCCTCTGCAGGGCGCTCCCTCCAGTCCCGGGGTTCTTGACCTTGGCTGTGCATTGAAATCACCTGGAAGTTGTGAAACATACCAGCCTCACCCCTCTGTTCCGATTGGGCTGGGACCTGGGCATTGGGATTCTTAAGATCTGGCCTAGTGACGGAGTTGGGTGGCCACATTCGCTCTGGTCCGCTTGCCCAACCTGCTGGGGGTGTCTCGTGTAGCCTCGAATTTCCTCTGCTTAAGGGAGAACGGGAAGAAAAATTCAATGAATATCCATGCGCCATAGACTTAGATTCACCAGCTGCTGACATTTCACAACGTCTTGCCCTGTTTGTGGCTCTTCTCTGCAGATGCCTTGACATTTCCTCCCTAAACCTATCAGCATACGTTCTCCTACAGAAGCTCAACACACTGCTCCCAGAATCTTCCACATCAGAGTCAATACTGTGATCTAACAAGCCGTCTCCCATCAACTTCCCCCAGGGCCATTAAGAGAATTCTTTTGGGGGGACAGGATACTGAGAACCCAGAGGTGCTTTACCATTGAGCCACATCCCCAGCCCTTTTTATATTTTTATTTTGAGACAGGGTCTCACTAAGTTGCTCAGGGCCTTGCTAAGTTGCTGAGGCTGGCCTCAAACTTGGGATCCTCCTGCCTCAGCCTCCTGAGCTACTGGGATCACAGTCTCGAGGTTGCCTCTTGGTCAACTCTGTTCTGAAACACAAAGATTCTTGGCCAGGTGCAGTGGTGCATGCCTGCTGATTCTGGGTATTTCATATAAATGAAATTATACAATAAGTGATCTGTTGTGTCTGGCTTCTTTCACTTAGTGTCTTGTTTTTGAGGTTCATCGGAGCTGTAGCATCTCTCAGTGCCTCACCCTTCTCTATGACTCAGTAATATTCCACTGTATGAGAAGATCACATTTTGTTTCTCCACCCAGCCATTTCCCAGGTGATACATATAAACTGGTCTCGCTATGTTGTCCAGGCTGGTCCTGAACTCCTGGGCTAGAGCGATCCTCCTGCCTCGGCCTCCTGAGTAGCTGGGACTGTACCTGGCATCCAGGTGATTCTTACAGGGCAACCAAGATTGAGTACCTAACCTTTCCCAACCTCCCTTCATATTGGTACTGTATGCTTTATACCAGTGCTGTGGATTAAGTGAGACCCCCTGCCAACCAATGTGAAGTACCTGGGTGCGTTAGGCTTCGGTAAGAAAAAGGTGCTGGGCTCTTGGGGGAACTCTCTCGGGGGGAGGTAAAAGGAGAATTTGTTTGGGCACCTGCCATGTCTGGTCCCATGTGAGTCTTGAGCCATATATTCTCCTGTGGGTCCTGCAGGCTAGGGAGTATTATCCCCTTTCAGTCACCAGGAATCAGCAGCCCAGAGATGTTAAGTAATTTCCACTAGCTGGCACAGCAGCTAAGTGACCATGCAGAGGGCTTCCTCCTTGCTGTGCCTCGCTCCAAAGCCCTGGCCCCTCCAGTTCAGGATTGAGCATAGTGTGCTCAACTCCTGCCAGCTTCGGGTCTGGATCCTGGCTCAGTTTGGGAGCCCTCCAAGTGGTTGTGGCCACATGATCATCAA
This sequence comes from Marmota monax, assembly GCF_021218885.2. Taxonomy (NCBI): domain Eukaryota; kingdom Metazoa; phylum Chordata; class Mammalia; order Rodentia; family Sciuridae; genus Marmota; species Marmota monax. Next base: position 4,159,074 of record NW_026693034.1, on the reverse strand, counting down.
AGCTACAAAGGTTGGCCACAGAATGGAGATTCTGTTCTCCAGAGAGGAGGGGGAAAAAACCCAGTGTCCTTCTTTAGTTTAACCAGCAACATGCTGCTAGAAGTATTGGCCTCTTTCAAGAGAAACTTTCTGGAGGTCTTGAGGTTGCCTCTTGGCCAACTCTGTTCTGAAACATCTCAATTATGATTTCATCTGTTAAAACATGAAGCTGTTGAAGGTGGCGCACACCTGTGATCCCAGTCGCTTGGGAGGCTGAGGCAGGAGGATCTCGAGTTCAAAGCCAGCCTCAACAAAAGTAAAGCACTAAGCAACTCAGTGAGACCCTGTCTCTAAATAAAATGCAAAATAGGGCTGGGGATGGGGCTCAGTGGTGGAGTGCCCCTGAGTTCAATTCCTGGTACAAAAAAAAAAAAAAAAAATGAGTCCCCTTGTCCCTCTGGGGATGAATAAATTCTGGTACATCCATACCACGGAATACTGCTCAGTCCTGCAAAGGAAGGAGGGTTGCGGGCGTAGCCCAGAGGTGAAATGTGTACATAACATGGCCAGGGACTCAATCCCTGGCACCCATAAAATAAAATAATTAAATAAGATAAAAGTAGATAAAATGAAGGCGCATACAACATTGAGGATGATTCCCAAATGCTAAATGAGAGAAGCCAGGCTCAGAGGCCTGTATGTGGAAACAGAATGGAAGATATGGACCAATTGCTCAGAAAAGTGAGATTCTCTTCAGGAGACTCCGTTTGCCTTTAGTGTAAATAAGTCTGTCTTAAATTCATGTTAGTAGAAAATAAGCAAGTCCTGTTTGGCATCCAGAACACAGTTCCTTTTCACTTAAAAATGTACAGTGATGCTTTCCTATAATCCCAGTGGCTCAGGAGGCTGAAGCAGGAGGATTGTGAGTTCAAAGCCAGCCTCAGCAACTTAATGAGGCCCTAAACAAATTAGCGAAACCCTGTCTCTAAATAAAATATGAAAAAGGGCTGGGGATGTGGCTCAGTGGTTAAGCACCCCTGGGTTTAATCCCTGGTACCAAAATAAATTAATAAATAAAAATGGAAAATGCACTTGGACTTGATATCATAAGATCCCTTCAAACATTTTTAAAGGCTCTATAGCTGTGGGATGACTCTGTTTATGTGACATTCTGGAAAAGGCAAAAATTAGAAAGAGATGGAATAGCCATCGCTGGGGCTGAGGCTGGAGAGGTGTTGGGGACCAAGGATCTGGGGACGTGGGGATCTGAAGGGGCTGTTATTTATCTCAACAGTGGTGATGTTTCTGTGATCCAAACTCATAAAACTATAGCAGAAAAAGAAAACCTTATGCATGCAAACTATCATGTAAACTTAAAAAAAATAAAATCTCTATCTTCTTAAAGTGGGACTTATGAAGAAACTGGTCCCCGAGGGGTTAAAGGCAACGTCCCCGGGTCTTTGGGGTGGTGGGAACTGTTTTTTGGGCGCTTGCCCGGCCTGGCCCCCGTCTCCTGGCCTCTCATCCCCTCCCTCGCTGGCCTTCAATAGCTGCAGCGTAAGTAACAGACAAGGGGAGTTTTGTGGAGCCCAGAAATAAATAAATAACGGCTTGTCCCAGGTCACCACGGCAACCATGACATCACCCTTGAACCCTCGTGGCTGGTGCTATGGGTGGCTCAGGGTGTTTGTTTGAGTGCAGGGGAGGAGAGGTGGCCAGGCCATACCTGGAGCAGGTGCAGACGCAGCGCCCACCTGTGGTCCCTTCGCAATTGGCTGCTGCGGTCCCTGGCCCGGTGGCGGCGGTATAGATTGGCAATTGGCACCATCTCCTTGGGGGCTTTTGGGCAGAGCCCATCGCCATGCCTACAGTATGTTCCTGGGACAGTGTCTTCCGGCTGCAGTGACAGAGGAGCACGCACTTGGTTCCAGGGACAGAAATCCAGGATCACGGCATGAGCAGGCTGGGGGTCTGACGGTCCCTCTGTGGCTCTGGTGGCGGCTGGCACCCAGGATGCTCCTGGGTTTGCAGAAGGCTCACTCCTGTCTCTGCCCATGGGACCTTGTGGCTGCCTCTCCCTGGGTTCACACCACAGCATGGTTTTTGTTGAGAAGCTGGTATTGGCTGCTGCTGACGTCCTGGGCCACCTGGACAGAAGGTGGCTGCTGGGCCTGCTGTTCTGGATCTGCAGGGAGGCTCTGTTTTGGGGGCTCCCCTCTGCAGGGTTCCTGCCGTTCCCTCTGAGATCCTAGGCCTCGTTTTCAGTCTCCTCCTGCCAAAGTGCTCAGAGCAGGGATGTGGAGCAGTGGGGTTGGGCAGCCTCAGCCCAGAAGCCTTGGGACCAGTGACTGGGGTCTTAGCTTTCTTGTGTCTGATGGGCTCGGCCTGACACTGACCACGGAGTCACATGACTGTGGAGCCAGGGCCTGACGCAGGCAGGGTCAGTGATCAGAACAGGAGGGTGGGGGAGCTGACTTGGACCCCTGACCTGATCCAGGTGCTGGGGGGCCAGTATAGGGAAACCAGACCCTGGGGACCCCAGGGGAGGTCAGGGTCAGTGCCTGGCAGAGCGTCTTCCAGCCTTTGCTCCTGCCCCGGCCACACTAGTATATGCACAGCCTGCATACAGAAGGGGCTCTATGAATGTCCCATGAACTATGTTAACATAAAGCTGGCACACAGAAGGCACTCAATAAATGCTCCAGGGATTTTTACTTCACCATTCCATTTATTGGAAAGTGCTAAATAAATGCCCCATAAACTGGACCACATGATATCAGCATACAGAAGGTGTTCAATAAATGCTCATTGAACCAAGTTGCTTGGAGCTCTGGGCTCTGAACCATACACTCATTTCTGTCTTTTGTGTGTGTGTGTGTGGGGGGGGGGGTCTACATAGTCATAATGGAGATCTTGGGGGAGAGTGTTTTGGTGCATTGAGTGGTGGCTGATCCCTCTGGTGAAGTTCAAGGTGAACTGGTTACTTACCTGATCTGAGCCCATGCGCTCCAGGAACTGAATGCTGCTCACACGCTGCTCCTGTCCCCTGTCCTGAGAGCCAGGTACCACCAGCTCTCACTTGTGTGACATCCCAGGCTTGACCCAGTGCCCCCACACAGCCATGTCATGGTGAAGCCAGGTTTGGAAGTCAGCTAGGACAGATAGAGTCCCAAGTCACCTGCTGACCTCGCTTTCTCACCTCTTTGCACGGCAGTCTCCCCACCCATAAATCCAATAATAATTCCACGTGGTGCTCCCATGAGGACCAGAGGTGGTGACACTTTAAAGTTTCCAATCACCAAAACATCATGAATGTTTATTTTTAAAATGAAGTCACCTAGCAATTCTGCAGGTAGATCCTAACTCAGCAAAAACAAATACACATTCACCCAAAGATGTGCACAAAAGTGTTCATGAACACAATTATCCCTTGTTGTCCTAAACTCAAAGTCCACCTGCAACAGTTTGAATAAATCATGTATGGTATATTTAACCAGTGGAATACTATGCAGCCACGAAAACAACCAATTGCTGTATCTAATAACATGGATGGATATCACAAAAATCATTGGAACAAAATAAGCCAGAAATAAAAGAGTGTGTGCAATATATATCCATTAATAGCAAGTTCAAGAGCAGGAAAAACTGATCTATAATCAGTCAAATGTCAAAAGGTGATTTCTTTGAGGAAAGGTGCACACTGGGGAGGGGCAGAAGGGGATTTGGCTATGTCCCGGGTGGTGTTACGTGGGTGTGTGTATGTAAAGATTCATGGAGCTCTACCCCTGGGGAGCCAAACTGTAAGTTATACTTTAAAAAATTAGAAGCCAGATGCAGTGGTGCACACCTGTAATCCCAGCGGCTTGGGAGCAAGCCCAGAGCTGTGGCTAACACCCCGCTGGGTTCAATCCCCAGGGGAGGGAGGGAGGAAGGAAGGAAGGGAGAGAGGAAGGGAGGGAGGCCAATAGAATATGGCATCCTGCAGCTGACAGCCCCTGACGCTGGTTCAGCTGGGGGTTTCCCTCATGATGGGCGAGTCGGGCTATAACTGCACGTTTGACTTCCGAGGGGTTTTACTGGGACGCAGCCCCATCTGAACTGGAGGGAGGAGGGCCGAGGGAGGAGAGGCGCCTTTCCCCTCCCCTAGGGGTGAGGTCCTCAGGGCCCCTGGCTTCCGCAGCTGAGCTCCCTGGAATCCTGCCTCTGTTCCAGGTTCATGAACCACCGGGTCCCCGCCCACAAGCGGTACCAGCCCACGGAGTACGAACATGCCGCCAACTGTGCCACCCACGCTGTGAGTCTGCCCTCGGGGGCCGAGGGCTGCGAGGGGGACCCTTCTGGGTGGCGCCGGGGAGACAGGTGACTTTGCACATGCCGTTCCCACTGCCGGGAACACCTGCCACTCCGCCCCGGAGCCCTTCTCCTCCTCTGTGGCCTTGTCGAAATGCTCCCCCGAAGTCCCTCCCGGCTGCCCCGCTGCTGGGGAGCCCTGAGTGGTAGGCCCTGCTGCCCTGCAGTGCCCACTGCTCGGCCATTCTGCAAGCTGTTCCTGGTTCCCTGGAGGTGCCAGACTGCCCTTGTCCTGACCTGAGTGTAGTTTGAGTCCTTGAGGTGGCTCCTTGGCGTTTTAGGTAGCTGCCAGTGAACCCGCGAGCTGAATTGCATTGCTTCTCAGCCCTGCCCCCGCCTCTTGGCTCCGCCCACTCATTTAGGTCCGCCCACTCCTTGGTCCCACCCACACGGCCCCGCCCTCCACGTGTCCCCGCCCACTCATCTTAGTCCCGCCCCTCTTGTTCCCGCCCACTCACCTTGGCCCCGCCCAATTCTCTTGGCCCCACCCCTCTTGGGCCCCGCTCCCACCTCTTAGCCCCAGAACTGAGGGGTTCATCCGGCTGGCACTGAGATGGTGAGTGCCCGGCGCCACACGGATGCCCCATCCTGCGCGTGCTGCTCTTAGTCAACCCCCTCAGAACAGGAGCTCTCGGTTTTACAGAGGAGGAAACTGAGTCTGGGGCCAGAGGACTTGCCCCAAGTCCCAAGAGCAAACCTCCAGCGAGGGGAGACCTGTCTCTGAACCCCAGCTCCATCATTGAGCGACTGGAGCCTCCGTTTCCTCGTCTGCAGAATGGGTGTCATGAGTCGTTCCCAAGGGTGGCTTGAGGGTCCCCGGAGTCACTATATATCCTCCTGGCAAATGCAAGTGCCCATGCGGGGATGGGGGGGAAGGGGTGCTGAGCGGGGGTGGTGGGCGGGGCCTGAGGCTGAGGAGGAGCCTGCGTTTTGTTCTGCTCTGGGCCCTGAAGCTGCAGACAGTCATGGCTGTGCCCAGCAGGCTCTGGAGATGGAGCAGCACCCGTCCCAGCCCTCTGTTTTTAAAAAATGTTTTAAATGTATTTGTAGCTGTTGGTGGGCTTTATTTTATTCACTTATTGATATGCGGTGCTGAGAGTCGAACCCAGTGCCTCACACATGCTGGGTAAGCGCTCTACCACTGAGACACCACCTGGCCCTCTGTTAACTGAGCACTTACTGTACACCCTCTTAGCCAGCCCCTGGGAGCCCCTGGGGAGGGCAGGATGCCCGCAGTGAGCTTTGAGTCCTTCTTTGCTTGAGGGTAGATCAGCGCTCACAGGAAGGAAGGAATGAGTGACTGGGTGCAGTCGAGGGCCTGGAGGTGGTCACAAGGAGGATGACAGCCTCATGCAGAAGCACGAGATGCTGGCGGTTCACTTTTTAAGGTGACATAGAAGATTAAGAAAAATGATTTTTGAACATCTATAACTCTGACCCCTTCGTCCCCGCTCCTGTCTCACCTGACAAGAAGCCAGCCACCCAAGGAGGGGAGGGAACAGCATGTGCAAAGGCTCTGAGGCAGGAAAACTGTCACCCTGGACTGGCTGACAGTAAGGTCAGAGCATGTGATCTGGGCAGAGCAGGAAGGAAGGGCTTGGAGGTCAAGTTCAAGGACCCAGGGGGCAGATGATGCATTTGTAAAGGCAAAGGGCTTTGCGGTTCCGTCCTCTACCCCGATCGGCGGATCGTAATGCATCATCCGCTATTTAAACCCTTTGCAAGCTGCGTGGCACCTGAGCACCTGAACTCAGCCTTCAGGGAACTCCAAGGAGGTGATGGTGTGACACATGGCCCATCTGGCTCTCAGGTGGTGGCTCCGAGTGGCGCCAGGGCTGCGGAGCTGCTGTTCTCTGAGTGGCGGTTCTTACGCACCTGGAGAGCCTAAGGAATGATCTGGATCTCTGTGGTCCACCTTGGTGGCCGCTAGCCCCATGTGGCCACTGGAATGTCAATGTGAATCCATTCACATGCAATTAAAGAAACCGATCAGTTCTGCAGGGCCACTGGCCACCCATCACGTGCCCCGAGGCCACCATGTTGGCGCCATATTGGTCAGTGTGGTCTAGAGGAAGTGGGGGGGGTAAGTGTGGTGGCCTGGGCTGCGCGTCCCAGTGGCCCACAGTGCTGTCCCGCCCTGTCCCCAGCTCTGGATCATCCCCAGCATCCTCGGAAGCTCCAACCTCTACTTCCTGTCCGACGACAGCTGGGAGACCATTTCCGCCTCCATCTATGGCCTTGGCCTCTGCGCCCTCTTCGTGGTGTCCACCATATTCCACACTGTCTCCTGGAAGAAGAGCCACCTCAGGTAGCCTCTGTCCAACCCATGGGAGGGGACACCAGCAGGATGGGGTGGCCCCAGCCCAAGAGACGGGGCAGGGAACTGAATTTGCCAGAGACCTGCTTAACCAGGCCCAGAGTGACTGAGGGTGGGGTGACCCCTAGGCTGACTGGGGGCGGGGGACAAGCTTTGCCTTGGGCAGCTGGGTTGATCTCACCTGGACAGACCCCTCACTCACAGGAGCCCCCCACATGTGCCTCCCGCTCAGAGCGTGACATCATGGCTCAGGACAGGGCCTTGCTCAAGGTCACATAGCTGCTTCTGTCTAAGCAGAGCTTTCTTCAGGATGCCAGTTTCCCGATGAAGCTTGTCCCTCCCTTCCTGTCCCCATCCTTCCCCTCCTTCTCAGGTCCTTCTTGAGCCCCACAGGGTGAGTGTCCTGTTGCTGCTGTGACAAATGACCATAGACCCAGTGGCTTAAGCATCTTAAATCTATTTCCTCACAGTCCTGGAGGCCAGAGTCTGAGATCAAGGTGTGGGCAGGGCCTCCTCCCAAGGCCCCAGGGGAGGCTCCCTCTTGTCCCCACCAGCTTCTGGAGGCTCCAGGAGCTCCTCAGAGTGTGGCCACAGCACTCCTCCATCTTCCTCTGCCTTGGCTTCCTGCTGTGTGTCTCTGTCCTCGTGTCTCTCTCTTTCCTCCTCTAAAGATACCAGTCATTAGTTTTAGGGCCCACTAGCCAGCAGCATGATTGTTCTGTCCTCACCTGTGATGTGAAAGATAAAAATGAGGGACCTCGCTGGGCTCAGTGATGTACCCCTATAATCCCAGCAGCTCGGGAGGCTGAGGCAGGAGGATCGTGAGTTCAAAGCCAAACTCAGCAAAAGTGAGGCGCTAAGCAACTCAGTGAGACCCTGTCTCTAAATAAAATACAAAATAGGGCTGGGGATGGGGCTCAGTGGTCGAGTGCCCCTGAGTTCAATCCCTGGTAACTACCACCCCCATAAAAAAAAATGAAGGACCAGCCTTGTAGGTAAGGTTACCAGTCAGCGCCACTAGGGGCCTAGAACAGCGTGCTTGCTGATGGTGGCATGGGCTCCCCATGTGGCAGCCATTATCATTGTCTTCTTGTCTAGAAACAGGTGTGGCTGAACCCCCTGCTGAGTCCCTGTTCAAGCTTGTTCAGGGCTGCGGTTTACTGGAGAGAATCACAGTTTGTATTAGTTCTTGATTGCTGCATTAACAAAAATGCCCCCAAAATGTGGTAGTTTAAAAATAAGAAATGTGCTTCCTCTGTCAATGCCTCAGAGGATCGGGAGCTCCCCAGCTGTGGTTTGGGGGTCAGTCACTTGTTGGCTGGTGCTCTGTCATCTGAAGGCCCGACGGAGGACTGGAGGGCCCACTTCCATGGCTAGCAAGTTGGCGCTGGATGTTTAGTGCCAACTAAATATTTCTTCCCCAGATGAACCTCCCCACACCACATGATGGCTAGTTTCCCCCAAAGTTAGTGGCCCAAGAGAACAAGGCAGATGCTGTAATATATCCTATGATCCAGCCTTGGAAATCACCCCTGTGATTTCTGTAAGAGCCTGTTGATTGCATGAGTTTGCCCTGTTTTTTTTTTCCCCCTGTGGGTGGGACTGTACAGGGTGAGAATTCCAGGAGGCAGGGCTCATGGTGCCATTTTGGAGGCTGGTCACCAGCCCTAGCATGAGGGCCACAGCTCAACTCTTCAAGGGGAGGCCGTGGCAGGATTTAGCATTAATTGAGCACTTCTCCTTGTGCGATGTGCTAAATAGTAACTCACTTAGTGCTCCCAGTGACTCTGTGGTCGGAATACAGTCTCCTTCCTATTTTACAGAGCTAAGAAGGGTTGGTGACTCCTACCAGGTCCCTGGGTGGCAAGGCCAGGCAGCCAGTCACAGAGGTCTTCTGAGCAGGATGCTGGAACCCAGGGGTGCATAGTGTCCTCAGTTTTTGTTTGTTTGTTTTTTGCAGTGGTACATGTTTTTGAGGTACAGGATTCTCTCTATATATGGCCTCTTTTGAAGATCCCAGTATATAAACCCCAAATGCAGAGTTGCATGCAGGGAGTGTGTCAGTAGTCACCTCAGGGAACCCCGGGGCAACTCGTGCACCCCTACAACAGCAAGGAGCCAGGTTTGAAAACTGCTGCTCTGGTCACTTACAGGTAGGGAGACTGAGGCCCCTGGGGTCCACTGGCTGGATGGGGGTGAGTCTGCCCCAGCCCAGCCCCTCCTAGTGGGGAAACCGTGGGTTTCCCTGGGTAGCGCTCCAGCCCAGGGTCGTGACCAACACCTTCTCTGCCTGCCCTAGGATGGTGGAACATTGTCTGCATATGATTGACCGGATGGTCATCTATTTCTTCATAGCAGCCTCCTACGCGCCCTGGTGAGTACTCTGTGTGGCCACCCTGGTCGGTTGGCTTCACTGCTCTGCACATTCATGATTATAGTTAACTGGATAATAGGTTGACTTGGCATAGAAAGAGGTGGTGACAAGAACCCTCTGCCCTGTTCTCCCATCAGGAAGCTGCTGTTGATTACATTTCTTGCATAACCTAGAGTTATTGCATGCATAAAAGAGCAAATAGGTACCATATGTATATATGTATGTGCTTGTGTCTATGCATGTATAAATAAATACTTATAGGTGTATACATGTGTATACACATGCATGTATTTTAAAGTTATTTACTTAATTTGTGGAGTTGAGGATCAAACCCAGGGCCTCAGGCATCCTCAGCAAAGGCTGTACCTCTGAGCTACACCCCCAGCCCCATGAGTGCCTTTGATATTTATGAAGTGTATATTTATAGTTCTGCTTTCTGTCTATTTTTAATACAAAGAAAGAATGCTATACAAACCCTTTTGCAATTTACTTTGGTAACTCTTAGGAATGAAGCCAGGGATATCTTTCCATGTTAGCACATTGAAGATTTCCATTGTATGTAAAATAAAAAAAGATCATATGCCATTTAAAAAAAATTTTTTTTAGTTGTACACATTACCTTTATTTTGTTTATTTGTTTTTATGTGGTGCTGAGGATAGAACCCAGGGCCTCGCAAGTGCTAGGTAAGCGCTCTACTGCTGAGCCACAACCCCAGCCCCCATATCCCATTTTTAACAGATGCATAATATTCCCTTGCTACCCCTTAAATAGTGTCTATTTCTTGATGGTGAAAGTGCCTATCAGTGCACATCTTCATGTATCACTTAGCAAAGGTGTATGGATGTATTGTCTACAATCACATGAAATTGCTGGTAGCCAACCTTTGGCTTACAGAAGCAGGGACTTCATGTGGTTAAGTCTCATCTCTAAGGGGAATGCTTCTAGAATTGTTCTTCCTGGGCCTGGAGGGTAGGTACTAATAACTCGGGTACAAGTTGGCCAAATCACCCTCCACCAAGATTGTCCAGTTTAAGCTGGACATGGTGCGCACACCTGTAATCCCAGCAGCTTCAGAGGCTGAGGCAGGAGGATCTCGAGTTCAAGGCCAGTCTCAGCAATTGAGACTGTATCTCAAAATAAAAAAAATAAAAATAAAGGACCGGGCATGTGGCTCAGTGGTAAAGCACCCCTGAGTTCAATCCCCGGTACAAAAAGAAAAACAAAAAATGATTGTCCAGTTTAAATTCCTTCAGTGAATGTCTCAGGGGCTTTGAACTTGATCGAGGAACAAATCCAGACAGTTCTGGATGGAGCAAACTCTGAGCTTCAAGCCAAGCACCTGCAGCCCAAGGACCCCATGGGCCACTGAGGGGGAAGATGATTTTGCATAGCATTGTGGAATGAGTGTCCCATGGCCATCGGTGCCAGGGTCAAGCTGCTGAGGCTCTGGTGGGTGGAGGGAGGCTTGTGAGGGGTCAGTGACACACAGCAGCCATGAGTGCTCAGCGGGACCTGACTTGGCAGGGGAACCGCAGGAGAGCTTCCCAGGAAGAGGGCTTCCCTCTAAGGAATGGGAGGCCTCACACGTTTGCCTGGGTTATTTCTTCTTGGTTCTCCCAGTGGAATATTCTCTTTCATTATGTCAGCTAATAAATGGGTTTTATCTGTGCACATGGAGCTACTTCTTTTGATTTTTATTTCTTTCTTTATTTAGTACCAGGGATTGAACCCAGGGGTACTTTACTACTGAGCCACATCCACAGCCCTTTTTGAGACAGTGTCTCATTAACTTGCTGAGGCTGGCCTTGAACTTTCGATCCTCCTGCCTCAGCCTCCAGAGCCACTGGGATTACAGGTGTGCACCACGACACCCAACAGGCTATTGCTTTTTAAAAACACTGCGTTGAGGTGTAACGCCCACGAGGATGTGCACAGTCCCCCCACACACACATCTTGCTGAATCGCTACCAACTGTAACCAGCACTCAGAGAAAGACCCAGAAGGTGACCGGGCCCCTGAAACCATGCTCAGACCTTTGCCCCTGGCCCTGAGCTCCAAAGCCAGCTGCAGTTCTGACTCCTGCAGTGCCAGGGTAGTGTGACCTCCTGCTGGGACCCACCGGCAGGAATCTCCATTCTTGTTCCTCTCCAGGGCATCCTGTCAGTCAGGCAGGGACTCATTCAGTCTCATGTGCAGGAGTCACACTTTTCCTCTCCTTGCTGGGCGCGGGGCTGGTATCCCACCATTTCCCCAGGCAGATGGCAGCCGGGCTGCCATTCGCTCAGGGTGAATAGTCCTTTTCCTGTTGATAGGGGTCTGCATGGTTCCCAGGTTTCAGGGTCATGGGTGATGGACCCATAGACATTCCTCCTGTCCCTGCAGATAGGTCAGGAGTACGTGGTCCTGGTGGGTCGCAACTGAGCAGTGGACGGGAGGGTCTGAACAGGACTCTGGTGTGCTTTTGTCTTTTGCGATGATGGGCTGCCCAGGCACCAGGAAAGGGCCCAGGGGGCAGGTGCAGAGGTCTCTGGGGGGAAATGGCGGTAGCCCACCATCACAGTGGCCAGGGAGATCAAGAGGAGGGACTAAGAAGAAGTTTAGCAGGAACCTCTGAGTGGGCTGTAATTGAAGGTGGGGATGGGGTTAGAGGTCAGTGTCTATTGGGAGCAGAGCAGCCCTGGTGCCATCTGGCTGGGGACATGGTGGATATGATCCCCATGCTCAGCTGGCTAAGCGACAGAAGGGGCCTGAAAGCCGAGTGCTTCTGGTTGCCAGACACAGGTGGGCAGGCCTGCAGAGAAGTCTAGACTTAGGCCGAGGTTGAGGGCCGCCGTCTTAGCAGGTAGGTGGAGGCCGCAGGGGCTGCCGGGAGCACAAGGCAAGAGCAGTCAGAGGCCCTGGAGTTGCTCATTCCAGCAGGCGGCTTCTCCTGGCCCCATGCCGTCTCTGGGTGCCACCTTCTGTCTTGACAATCTCCCTGGCTCCTTTTGGTTGTTGCCAAGAAAAGCGAAGCTGAGTGTGTGCTTAGCTGCACTCCCTCCCTCCAGTGCAGTTTCTCCCCTGGCTGATGGAGTGCCTGGGCCTCTATTCTCTGCCCTGATTGTGCACCGCTCCCTTGGGACCCTGTGGGAAGGGATCGCTGTGAACCAAAGCACTGGCAGCCTGTCCTTGTGCAGCAACAGGGCACAGAGCCACTGGCCCAATGCTCACTCCACTGAGTAAACTGGGTGTGAGGAGGGGAGATGCGCCCTGTGAGCGCACCCCGGGGGAAAATCGGCAGGACTCTGCGGGGAGGGTTGACACGGGGGCAAGAGAGACAGAGAAAGTGGCTACAGGGTGCATGGTGACAGGGTAATGAGGGGGTGAGGTGGCCTGGAATCACCAGGTGGGTGTTTTTCTTTGCATTCGTCTGGTTTTTAAGCTAGTCTCTGCAGAGCCTGGAGGGTCCCCAGAGGACCAGGGAGGGGAGCTGGACATGAATGACTCCGGGTTTTTCCATTCCCATCTTCTCAGGAAAAAACATTTGTGCTTTTGTTTTTCCTTTTTTCACACATTGGGTTTATCTATAAGATTTCTGCACAGACGGTTTATTGAAAGAATGGGTGCCCGGTGGCCAAAAGAATGTTGAAAGGTTCTGGTGTAATCGGAAGAGAACAGGCTGTATGGGGAGTTCTGGTCCCAGCTTTGCTGCTTCTTGAGCAACTGACTGAGCCTGAGCCTCAGTTTTCCTGACCTGTGAGGTGGAGACAGTGATGATCCACCCCGTCGCCCCTGTCTGCAGCCAGGAAAAATGAGATAAGAACACACTGTCCATCACCCCAGCCAGTCCCAGGATTAGGGAGGCAGGAAAGTGTAGAAAACTCACATGTGACACAAGCTTTCCTGGGGCTTTAACAAAAACCACACCAAACTAAACCCAAAAAAAGACAGTTATAAATATTTTGGAGGGCAAAGACTGTCACCACGGTCACCTGTTGGACAAGTACAGAACCCAAGGCTGAGATTTCAGAAAGGGAATGTCGTGGGGCAGAGCACAGCAGCAGCTGGATGCTTCACTTCACTCTCTAGCAGCCGTTTAGAGCAACACCGCCAGTAACCCCACCCTTGCAGGTGACATCCTGCTCTGTCCTGGACACTGGACAAGGCTCCTTAGAAAAGTGTGTGAGAGGATTTCAGCAGTGGGTTGATTCCGGGGAAGCAGCGCCCTCTGGTGCGTGGTACTGGGGCTGCTGCTCAAGGACATTGTTCCTGGAAGGTGGAAGGGAAGCAGCGCCCTCTGGTGTGCGTTGTGGGTATTGCGGCTCGGATCTGCCATCCCTGGAAAGTTGAAGGGAAGCAGCGCCCTCTGGTATGTGGCACCGGGGCTACTGCTCATGCTCGTCGTCCTTAATTGATGGCCTAGGATCTCTTTCTCAGGTGTCTTTGGTCTTGAGAGAAGCACATATTGCAGCTCAGTGCTGGTCTCCCAGCTTTTGCTGCTAGTCCCGGCTTCATGCTCCTAGGTCTTGGAGGTTAGAGGTGGTGGAAGGGAGACGCAAGCTGGCGGTCCCCACTCCTCTACTTCTGTTCCAGCTCCCTTCTGACTGCTGCCCGGCTGAGCCGAGCCGCTTCAAGCCCTGAATAAGAAAATGAGCGCAGTTAAACAAGAGCCCCGATATGAGATAACAGAACAACCAATGGAAACCAAAATAGTGACTTCAAGCCCAAAGAAACAAATTGAAGAACAAATCCACATCACGATAGGATAGGACATCGAATAAATTAATGAATTCAATTCAGGAAAAAAAAAAAAAAACCCACCAGGAAAACAACTACCAAAAAAAAAAAAAATCACACGCTGACACAGTGAAAAGGCATGAGATGATCAGGGAGAATACACAAAATTTTTAAAGGTGGAAAGGTCAAGCAATCAGAGAGGCAGTAAAATAAATGAAAGACGGGTAAATTCTTCAGGCAGAGACTGAAAATAATCATAAATCAATGACAAAGGGTAAAAAAAAAAAATCAGGCCAGCCTCTGAATGTGGCCACGGCACTATTTGATCCTGAAACACAATGGAGATTTCTGCAGTTTCCCAAAGGGAGACTTTCAGGGAACATCATCTAGGGAGGCTCTCACACAGCCATGAGAGCAATAGGTGACCATTCTGATGTATGAGAGAAGTCAGGGAGTGCAGTACTCAGGAGTTTTTGGAAAAACTACTTTGCAACAACATTTAACCAATTAAGAGAATTTTTTTTTTTTTTTTTTTTTTTTTTGGTACTGGGAAATGAACCCAGGGCCACTCAACCATTGAGCCACATCCCCATCCCTCTTTTTATATTTTATTTAGAGACAGGGTCTCAATGAGTTGCTTAGAGCCTCTCTAAGTTTTTGAGGCTGGCTTTAAACTCTCAATCCTCTAGCCGCAGCTTCCTGAGCCACAGGGAGGCTGAGGCAGAAGGATCTCAAGTTCAAGGCCAGCCTCAGCAACTTAGTGAGGCCCTAAGCAACTCAGCAGGACCTTATCTCTAAATAAAATATAAAAACAAAAAGGGCTGGTGATGTGGCTCAGTGGTTAAACGCTCCTACAAAAAAAAAAAAAACCCTAAATGTGATACTTTTAAAATATTTTTTTTAGTTGTAGATGGACATGATACCTTTATTTTATTTATTTATTTTCGTGTGGTGTTGAGGATGGAACCCAGTGCCTCATATGTGCTAGGCGAGTGCTCTACCACTGAGCCACAACCCCAGCCCCAATATTAAGAATTATTAATGGAGGACTGAAGTGGCAGGGGATTGGCTAATAAGAATAAAAGACTGCTCTAAGCCGGGTGTGGTGGTTTTGTAGGACTACAGGGCTGGACACCCAGGAATTAGCAGGAAGCAGGTTTATTGGCTGCAGCCAGGTCCACAGGGGAAAAGCTTTTGCTCCAATCAATCCATCCCTCTGAACCCCAAGTTCAGAAAGGTTCAGAACTTTAGACCCAGTGTGTAGGGGGAGGGGCTCAGAGGCTCACAATCTGCAGATGTCCACACAAAAGCAGCTTTTTTTCACTGTTCTGGGCAAATCCACTCAGGCCAGGATACAAAATCAAGGACACTCTCTGGGAAAACCAGCGGCCAAGCAAGGGAGAGTTTCCCTCCCTTTCTCTCCCACAGCTTCCTCCACAGGGCCTGACTGTTGTCCTTTGAAATGCAAACGCCTCTGTGACGGCTGGGCCTTAGTTACTTTTTCTTCTCCAACTCTTGAGGCTGCAAGCATACCCCCTGCCTGAAAATTCTTTTGCAGGAACTTTGCTGTGAGTCTAAGGACAATTATGTTGAAGGTTTCTGGAGAAGCTTAATTAAGATTTTCTGTGGAGGACGGGGTGCCACGACAGTGGCGCCTGCCTGTCATCCCAGCGGCTCTGGAGGCTAAGGCGGGAGGATCTCAAAGCCAGCCTCAGCCAAAGCAAGGTAGGAAGCAACTTGGTGAGACCCTGTCTCTAAATAAAATGCAAAATAGGGTTGGGGATGTGCTCAGTGGTCGAGAGCCCCTGTGTTCAACCTCTGGTACCCCCCCCCTCCCCAAAGAGACAATTCTAAAGAACAGTGATAGTAAAGTTATAAGAGATCACAACTACCTCTGAAACCTGTGCTGAGCTCTGATGCCCAAGGAAGAGCCCTCTGCCCAGGGCTGAGATCTCACGTTTCCTGAGAGGGCACAGTTTTAGTGCGTGGGGTGGCAAGAAGTTGGTGAAGATCCCACTGGTGTGACTTGCTGGCACCTGGCCCTCAAGATGCCAGAGGAGGCCATCCACTGGGAGGTGCTGGGTCAGCACTTGCTCCGTGCTGGGGGTCACTGTGTGCTGCTGGAACGGCAGAGGAGTGGTCCCTCTGCAGGGACCCTTGGGGCAGCTAGATGGTCAGCTGTGGGAACCCCAAGCATGTTTGCAGGGCTGAGAACACCATGCAGGGAGTGACTCTGGAGCACAGCCCAGGCCTGCTCTGTCTGGGGCCCCTGGCTGTTCCGTGGTTACTTAAATCATACTGAAGCCAGGTGCTAGAAAAAGCTGAGCCTCTCGCACACCTGGCACTGGAGAAAGACAGGGCTGGGCCAGGCAGGAAAAAAGCCAGAGGATGATGGGAGCGAGGAGGAAGAGCCTCCTGCAGAGGAGCGGCTCCCCACCGCCCTCTGCTGCCAAAACGTAATATTGCACCCTCTACAAAGGATTCCCAAGGCCCAGCTGCATTATCCCAGTGCAGGCCAAAGGAGCAAAGGTGGATCAGCCCCATAGTAGGTTGGTAACCAGCACAGATTGTAGGTTGGTAACCAGCGCACGACTCTTTCCTTGGCTTTCGGCTGGAACTGGAATCCTGGGGATGCAAACTGCAAAGTTCTATGGATTCTACCAAATTTCCCCCTGAACAGGCTTCACCCCTTGATGTCCCACTCTTTTGAGGTGCTCCTCCGTTTCTCTCTTGGACATGACCTGTTTTGCCAACTTCCCTCTGATTCAGGTTGAGCATCCCCTTATCTGAAAACTGGAAATCTGAAATCCAAACTTTGTGAGTACTGCTGTGACATCATGAATGGAAAATTCCACCCGTGACCACACATGAGCCCAAACACAGGAACACTAAAAATATCGTGCAACCTCACCTTCAGGCCATGTGCATGAGTGTCTAGGAGATATAAATGAATTCTATGTTTAGCCCTGGGTTCCATCCCATGTTATGCATATGCAAATATTCCAAGATCTGAAGCCCTTCCGGTCCCAAGCATTTTAGATGAGGGATCCTCAGCCTGTGAGTGTTTGCCCCTTCAATATAGTTAGTGCCTTTTTTTGTTTTATGGTAGCAGGGATTGAACTCAGGGGTGCTTAACCACTGAGCCACATCCCCAGCCTTATTTTATATTTTATTTAGAGACAGGATCTTGCTAAATTGCTGAGGCTGGCTTTGAACTTGCGATCCTCTTGTCTCAGCCTCCCAAGCTGCTGGGATTACCGTGCCCACGGAGAGTCCTTGTCCCACCTGGGCAGCTGCAGGGGACAGGGCTTCTCTGGGGTCAGCTTCCTGCAGCAGGCCGGCTGTGGAGGGCTGGGTCCCAATGGGCCTCCCTCAGCCTGTGCCCTCGGCTTCTCTCCCCCAGGCTGAACCTTCGGGAGCTGGGCCCCTGGGCCTCCCACATGCGGTGGCTGGTCTGGATTATGGCCTCTGTTGGCACCATCTATGTCTTCTTCTTCCACGAGCGGTAAGCCCGGGCTGGGAGATGGAGGTTGGGGTGCTTCTGGAAGCTTCCTCAGTGTCCTGGGCAGATGAGACCCCAGGATGACTCCAGAAAATGAGAGCAGAGTTCTGCCTGGCACCCCCCAATGTCCAGGCCCATAGACTGGACCTAGCCGCCCAGCCCACAGATTCAATTTGAATGATTTTTTAAAAAGACATCACAGGTTGCTAGGACCATTGAATGGGGTCACTGGAACCTGCCTTCCCTGGACTGAGTCAGCAGATGGGAACTCTATAGAGGCCATTTAGTCCAGGATGGCACAAAGATTTCGTTGATGGAGCAACTCACTCGATGGAGACTGGCTGTTTGTGCCCTGTGGGAAAAGATGCTGGGATCGAATAGTAATGTCTGCTGTGGACTGAGCCTTGGGAGAGCCCAGGTGCTTGCTCTAATATTGGCCGTCCCTGGTCCAGCTCCAGCATGTCATTTTGAAAGTGTGGAAATTGAGTCTCAAGAGGGAAAGAGATTTTCCCAAAGCCACACGACTGCCTGGAGATGCAGTTGGTCAAAGCTGGGCCAAGGAGTGCTGCAGAGAGGGTCCCTTCTTCGTCCTTTCCTGGTCAGGGCACCCCTTCTCCCCAGCAGCGGGAGCAGGAAGCGGTCTCCTCGTGGGCAGTCTCGTCCTGAGGCCAGCACGGCTTCTCTTCCTGCCAGGTACAAGCTTGTGGAACTGCTCTGCTACGTCGTGATGGGCTTCTTCCCGGCCCTGGTCATCCTTTCCATGGTGAGTCCCACATGTCCAGCACGGGGTGTCCAGTCAGCCTGGAGGGGGCAGGAGAACATGGGAGTTAATCCTGGGGCCCCACCCTGGGCTCCCCACCACTCCCTGTCCACCCAACCCTGAGTGGGTCTGCCAACTCCTGTGCTTCAGGTCTACTTTGTATTTAAGGATTAAGTGAGAGACCCATGAGCCGGGCATGGTGGTGCACACCTGTAATCCCAGCTGCACTGGAGGCTGAGGCAGGAGGATCTCAATTTCAGGGACGGCCTCAGCAAGGTAGTGAGACCCTGTCTCAAAATTTTTTAAAAAAATGGGCTGGGGGTGTAGCTCAGTGGGAGAGCTCTTGCCTAGCATGTGCAAGGCCCTGGGGTCCATCCCCAGCTCTGCAAATCAAAAATTAAAAAAAAAAAAATGGGCTGGGCGCAGTGTTGCACGCCTGTAATCTGAACAGCTCGGGAGGCCAAGGCAGGAGGATTACGAGTTCAAAGCAGCCTCAACAAAAGTGAGGCATTAAGCAACTCAGTGAGACCCTGTCTCTAAATTTTTTTAAAGTTTTTTTTTTTTTTTTTTGTGTGTGTGTGGTTGTAAATGGATAGAATACCTTTATTTTATTTGTATATGGTGCTGAGGATCAAACCCAGTGCCTCACACATGCTAGGCAAGCGCTCTACCACTGAGCTATAGCCCTAGCCCTCTTCTATTTCTTTATAGTTTGTTTTTTTACGTTTCCCTTTTGTTGTTATTTTATTTACTTATTTATCTTGGCACTGGGGACGGAACCCAGGGGTGCTCTACTACTAAGCTACATCCCCAGCCCTTTAACTTTTTAAAATTTTGAGTCAGGGTCTGGCTAAGTTGCTGAGGCTGGCCTCCAACTTGCAATCCTCCAGTCTCAGCCTCCCAAGTCTCTGGGATCACAGGCATTCGCCATTGCACCTGGCCACATTTTACTTTTCTATTCACTGTGGTTTCTTTTGTATATGGTGATCCCTCCCCAAATGGTCAGCCATTGTTTCATTTATCTATCATTTACAGATTCTCCTTACATCATATGGGAAATTCGAATGTCCACCTAGATAGATAGAACTGTTTCTTAGATTCCATTCTTGGCTTCTTTTTACCGAACAGATTCGTGGGTAGCTCTAACTGCATTTTCATACTCGGCAGTGAAATCTTTCCATATTGTTCTACCTGTTCAACAGTTTCCCTTTATATTTGTATTTATTTTTCCAGATTACCTTTTTCCTCCACTTGAGTTTATTTTTGTTTAAATATATATATATATATTCATCTATTAAATTATAACATATTCATTAAATTATGTATCATATCTTTAGATGCATACATAGTAGATGCATGTGTAATCATGTAGTCACTCAAAAGAGAAGTCCTGCATAAAATGGCACCTCCCACCCTCTCCAGAGCACAATACCCCCAGCTGTAACCATCAGGAACAGTTTGTTGTGTATCTTTTCCATTTGTAAGATTTACTTTTTATTGTGGTGCTGGGGTTAGAACCCAGGGCCTTGTGCATGCTAGGCAAGCGCTTTACCGCTGAGCTACATCCTCAGCCATCCTTTTTAAAAATTTAGATGCAAGTATCTGGGGATATGCAGACACATAATGCCTTGTCTATTAATCATTTTTTTTCTTTTTTGGTACCAGGGATTGAACCCAGGGGTGCTTAACCACTGAGTCACATCCCCAGCCCCCCCCCCTTTTTTATTTTGAGACAGGATCTCACTAAGTTGCTTAGAGCCTCCCTAAGTTGGTGAGGCTGGCCTTGAACTTGAAATCCTCCTGCCTCAGCCTCCCGAGCTGCTGTGATTACAGGTCTGCACCACTACGTCTGGTGTCTATTTTTATTATACAAGATCGAAATCACTCCATGGACTATTCTACACCTGCATTTCTCCTTGCACCATGTCACGGGCATTTCCCCGTGGCTGTCCATAGCATAAAACCCACCTCATAAGACTCTCGTGAAGGTGACGTTACACAATTCAAATACACACTTAAGGTGGTACCTGGCCCATAGAAAGTACTGGGAAATGCTGGGAATTACTATGACTGTGTAATTAATAGAAGTGGCCGCCCGGCTCTGGGATCTGAATTGGCATTTCAGAACCTCTGGGTAACGCATCTGTCTCAAGTTTGAAGGTTCTTGACTGGTGAGTACCTGGTGGGCAGGTGTGCAGGGTCCCTCGGGGACCTGGGGAGTGATCCCCAAAGGATCACTCTGCAGCTGGATTGTCCACTCAGCAATATCAAGACTCCCATGGGGACTCTGGGCTGGCTGGACACCTACTTGTCTTTTGGTTTGGGTGGTAGGGGCTGCTGGCTGCTCCTCTGACCTGTGCCCCACCCTGTCCTTGCTAACAGCCCAACACTGAGGGTATCTGGGAGCTGATGACCGGAGGGGTCTTCTACTGCTTGGGCATGGTGTTCTTCAAGAGCGACGGCAGGATCCCCTTTGCCCACGCCATCTGGCACCTCTTTGTGGCATTCGGTGCTGGCACCCACTACTACGCCATCTGGAGGTACCTCTACCTGCCCAGCACCCTGCAAACCAAGGTGTCCAAATGAGATGGCCCAGCCCCCGTCCGTCCTTTGGGCTTTGGGATCGGAGCATCACTGGACGTGATCTGTGAACTGTCACCGGAATCAGTGCCGAGGCCAGTCTGCCCTTCCCTGGACTGAGTTTTTGCAGGGTGTGAGTTTCTTTCTGGTGACAGCCAGGCCATCCCTGAAGACTGGTAAGAAGGAGAGCTTTTAGTCATTTCCACGAAGGAGAAACTAACCCTGCCGTGCGTTTCTACCGTAGACGAGCGTTTCCTAACAACAAGCATTAACGTCTTCAGAAAGCACAGACTGGGGAACCATGGGCCGAGCCGTGCCTTTGAAGGTCCTGAGGAGTCTAGTGGGTGGCACAGAACCCACTTGCCAGGGCCTCTCTCTGTGCTGCCAAAGTCCCAGCTGGGAAATTGTCCCCTGTTCGGATGAGAGGTGGGGCATCATACCCTTGACCGTGGAAGAGAGCGCCTGTCAATCACAGCATGTGCCTGGGGTCAGAATTCTTTTCCGCTCAGTGCCCTGGGTGCCCACTACCCATCGGTTTGGCACTGCGGATGGAACCTCCCGGCCCGTCCAGTCTGGCGTCCTCTGAAGGGATCACGGGCAGAGCAGATGGAAGTCACCGCGGGGCTAATGGCACTAATGCCTTCGACTCCCTCTTCCTTTCCCCTTCTGGAGAAGCTCTTGGAGTGGGCAGCTTCGGGCACTAGCGGGAGACTGAGGCACCCCAGCTGGGCAGTCCCCGATGCCTGCAGGAACCAGAGTTGGTCCTCAGTACCGAGGAGGAGGGAGCAGGAGAGGCGTGGGCACTGCTTCTTGGCCATTTCTTCTCATCCCGAAGAGTCCAGAGAAATGATGACTCATTCATTCATCAGAGGGGACAAGCAGGTCCCTGGGAACCTGCTCCTCTGCCTGTGGTGGTGCCAACATTGGGAGTCTCTCCAGGTGCCAGGTCATGGCTCCTAGAGGCCACTCAGCTGTGCTCCTCGGCCTCACCTGGATGTGGACCTGTGCAGAGCATCCAGGTCCTCACCCTCTGGAGGGTTCACCCAGCCAACACGGCAGCCCCCAAAGGCCTGACCCCACATCCTGCGGGACGGGGCCAGCCTCTCTCTGGACTTTTGCTGGGGATAGGACAGAAGTGGCCGCCCGGCTCTGGGATCTGAATCGGCATCTCAGAACCTCTGGGTAATAACACATCTGTCTCAAGTTTGAAGGTTCTTATTCCACGACTTCCAACCCGACTGGGGTGGACAAAGCTGGACCGACCTAGGGTGCCTTATGCTTCCTTCTAGAACATTCCAGGGCATTTCTGAGCCCCCGGGGACCTGGAATCCCGGTGGTCCAAGCCAGTGTTAAATCATCTTGACACATTCCTCAGACAGCTGGCTTCTGAGCGGGGGATGCCTTGGGCTGGTTCTGTTTACCTGTCCATGTGTGCCCACCTGCATATCTGCCCTCCGTCCCCTGGCAGGTGTCTTGGGTAAGCCTGTCCCTGTGACTCCCTAGGTGTCTCCAACCAGCTGGGGCCAGGACTGGAGGCCAGAGGGAAGGGAAAGATTTGGAGGCAAGGGCAGCCAGGGAGAGGTTGTCTCCCGCCTGGGGTCAGAGACACAGAGAACCGACTTCTGCCTGGGCCTGAGGCTGGGAAAGGGAGTCCTGGGGGTCCTGAGGTGCTGCGTGGGAAGGAAGTGTGGCACTGTGCCAGGCCAACCAAAAATCCCGACATCAGGATGCTGCGGGGGACGGGCAGGTTCCCAGAAATAGTGACAGGCGCTGGGAATGTTGGCTTGGGCTTCTCTAGTGGCCCCTAAGGCTGGGACCTGCATCTCTCTGTGCTCCTCCTCTTAGGCACTTGATGGTACATTTTCCCAAAACAGCCACCCCTGTGTGCCCCTCTTGAGGTGCCAGTCCCTCTGCAGGGAACTTTGTTCACCTCCTTATCCACCCAACTCCTACACATCCTTCAAAACCCACCCCAAGCATCAGCACTGAGGCGCATGTCCTTGGTCTGACTCCAGGCTCGGCCTCCTGTGCCTCGCTGTCTCGCCTACACCAGTGCTCAGGGACCTGTCTGTCATCTGGGTACTTGTATGCTCCAGAAGGGAAGAGCTGTGTCTCCCTAGGCTTGGGGCCATATCTGGCATCCCCATGTGAGAGCTTCAGTGTCCCCAGCTGTAAGATGAGTACCTTACAGCTGTACGTCAGCACCTTACAGGGCTGCCTGAAGACACAGCAGGATAAGGGAAGTGTGACACGGGTCCCTGCACGCTCCTTCGTTCTGCTGGCTGTCCACTGGAGAGGCAAGTCGCGATAACAAAGATGACACTCTCAGGGGCATCAGCCAAAGAAATGAATCCCTAATGGTAGAATTTCCAACTGTGGTCAGGCTGGTGAGGACTCTGGAAGGCGGCCTTCTGAGGGGTCTTGGTCACCTTTCCTGTCCTAGCTCCAATTCAGGACATGCTTCCCATAAACCCTTTCGCTTCCCAGCATCATTCAGAAGTTGAGTTTCCCAGGATCCAGACCCTGGATCTCCCCCAGCGCATCACAAACAGTTCAGAGAAGTTCCATCTGGCCAGTCCCTCTGGTGGATAAGGCTGTCTCAGAAGCATCCTAGGCTGTGTTCCTGTGGTTACCCCAGAAGAATTGGCATCAATATCACAGAGCTGGCCGGTTGCCAGGGCGCACGCCTGTAATCCCAGTGGCTGGGGAGGCTGAGGTAGGAGGATCGCGAGTCCAGAGCCAGCCTCAGGAAAAGTGAGGTGCTAAGCAACTCAGTGAGACCCTGTCTCTACACAAAATACAAAATAGGGCTCAGCTGTGGCTCAGTGGTCGAGTGTCCTTGAGTTCAGTCCCTGGTACCCACCGCTTCCCTCCCCCCCCCAAAAAAAAAAAATCTCAGAGCTGCCTTTCCTCTTGATTGGAAGTTGAAGGTATGGCCGTGTGCAAGGCTGAGCTTCTGTCCATCCCCTGGGGCTCCGCTGGGTAGAAACCCAGGAAAGTTCTAGGCAGTTGGGAGGAGGATGTGGAGCTGAGAACTGCATTGGGCCTTGATTTGAATTTGAAAGTCGCCTTGGTTGTGGGCGGGGCCACGCACAGTAGGGCGGGGCCAGCACTGAGAACTCTTGGGGATCTCAGGGTTGCATCTCCCCTAGGGTCTTTATCACAGACTGGGAAGCTACCTGTGGGCCTCTCCCTAGACTGCATAGCCTGATGTAGACCGTGCTGGCTCTGGGAACAGCATCGGTGAGGGCCAGAAAGAGCCAATGACAATCCCAACAGTCACTTCCAATGCAGACAAGAAGCAGGAAGTTGTGGAGGTGGGGTTCCCTGTATGAGCTCCTACTGGGGGGTGGTGGCGGTCTCTGTCTTTGCTAGTGGTTTCCTAGATGCACCCTGCATTGATTGGCTCAGTCTCCCTGTGTGGGGAGGATCATTAGAGGATCTTACAAAGCAGAAAGCCAAAGCACAGAGAGGTCTGGTGACTTTCCCAAGGGCACCCAGCTGAGCAAAGCTTTAAAACCAGGACTATCTGATGCCCAAGCATCCTGCCCTTGGCCTACCTCTGCCGCTTCCTAGGAAACTCACTGCCCCTAAGACTTTTCTCCAAGAAAAAGAGCTGAGCTTAAAAAATTTTTAAATAACATGTGCAGAGAGAAAAATAAAATCAAATAGCAGTTTTTAAAAATCTCTGATGTGTTGACATTTCCAATTTCCACGATGTAAAGAATTCCACCATGGTCAATTTCAGGCTACCGGTGTGGCATAAAGCTGGAATTGGTGAGCATGGCAGACCCCTTCCCAGCTTGAGGAGAGGTCTCCTGGGAGGGGAAGGGGGAGAAACCAGGACACCCCCCCCATGCACAGATCCCTCTGATCAACTCAACATAGGGAACTAAAACCAGAGAATTCTGGTGGCACAGGAACACCAGACGTGGCTTAGAGGTGCTCTCCAAAACAGTAGCCTCTAGTTGCAGGTGGGTATCTAAACTTATGCCAATTAAAATGAAATCAAAATGAAAATCCATTCCCCTCAGGTGCACTAGCCTCGTGTTAAGGGCTTACTGGGGACACGTGGCGAGTGGCTACCATTTTGGGCCACACCAACCAGAACGATTTCCATCATTGCTGAAAGCGACTGGCCAGGGCAGGTGGCTCAGCGGCTCTCCCGTGTTCTGGCCTTGGGACTTCTTTAAAATTATTGACAACACCAAAGAGCCTTAGTTCAGGTGGTCTGTGTCTATTGTCATTCATCAGACTAGAAATTAAAACATTAAAAAAGTAACTGTTAACTCATTTAAAGGGAACAAACCCGTTACATGGTAACATGAGCAACCTATTTTCCTATTAGAAATAACTTCCCCCCCCCCCAAACAAAGTCCATGTGGGCAGGAGGGGTGTGCACTTTTGTGAATCTCTTGCATGTCTGATTTTGCAGAAGACACAGGATTCTCCCATCTGCCTTTGTATTTGGTCGGCTGCGATGTCACGATGTCACAGTCCGGTAGCTGCTGGAAATCGGTGGTGTACCTGTGGGAAAGAGTGAGAGGGACAGGACAATGTCCTGGTATTATTATGAAAATAGCGAGGCTTTGTGAACCCCCTGGCAGGGTGTTGGGGATCTCCAGGGTGGCCCGCAACATACACTGGTGTTCTAGAACCACTGGTCTAGAATCTTCCCCTTCACTTTGCACCTGGACAATGTTCATAGACCAGGCTACCCCGTTTCAGCCATTGTAGCTTAGGTTAGCCAAGAGGTGGCAGGTGACCTCTGACGAGGGACCCTGCAGGTCGTCAGAGCTCATGTCTAGGTCGTGCGAAGGTTCAGACAAGCCGTGACGAGGGCCTTTCCGTAGACATCCCCCTGCCATACTGAGGCACTTTTATCTAGGTCGCCTCATGCTTCCTGTGCCGTGCATGCCGTTCTTCAGGCGACATGGTTGGAGGTGGGAGAGAAGGTGAGAGTTGTGGAGGACGCTACTCAAGGCAGAGCCATAAGGGGCCCTGCAGCAAGGGCCTGCCACCCTCTGGAGTGCTGCTGCAGGACTAAGGAGGGGGTGCTGGCGTTCCTGCAAGCTCCGGAGGTGGGTGGTCAACTACTCAGCCACGTTGCAAGCCAGGAGCCTCTGGGAGCCTGAACTTGGCTAAGGCGAGTCTTGGCATCACGGTAGCAGGCAGAGGCTGCACTCAGTCTCATGGTTTTGGAGAACCAAGTGACCCACCAGCACCGCCTGCACCACGCATCTCCCCAGTTCCTGAGGTCATGCATGCACTTAGGAACACGTACAGATTCACATCCATGTTCTTATATATTTTGCCCCCCCCCCCCAAAACCTGGCAAGAAGAAATGTCTGTTTCCATTGCGTGCAGAGACAGAGGCTGCCCAGAGAGGTTCAGAGACCTATCCCTGGTCACCCAGCCAGAGCAGGGCAGGACTGGAGCACAGCTCAGGTTCTTGGGTGTCTTGTCCTTCCTCTTTCTGGGTAGGGGCTGTTTTGCTCCCCAAAAGCTGAGGTCCAGGCAGCAGGTGAAGCCCACCCCCACCAACCAGGCCTCGGTAGCTCGCCTCCCACTGCCATGTCACAGGCTCTGCCAGCTTTGCCCCAGCTCCGAGAGATCTGAGGGGGCACACTCACGTTCCTGTGCCTGGTCAGGCCACCTCATAGCTGTGGTAGGGGAGGATGCAGCAGCCCTTATAGGAAGGGTTTACCTGCAGTGGCGTGTCTTGCTCCTTCTGTGACCCGGGTCAGGCTCCAGGTGACACAGGCGGCTGTCCTTCCCACGCACCCCAAGTGATGTCAGTGTTTTCACCTTTTTAATGAAGACCGGTTCTTAGAATTTATGTCTCACACTGTGATTCTGGTTTTCACATCCGTCACTGCAAGGGCCTGGGGGATTCATGTGTGTTCTGTCCTCTCCTATTCCATCCCAATCAGAGTCCATTTGGGCTGCTACAAGAAAAATCCCACAGACTGGGGTGGCTCATCATCAAACAACAGACATTTATTTCTCACTGTCTGGAAGCTGGAAGTTCAAGATCAAGGGCTGGCAGATTCCAATGAGGGCGGCTCACCCTCCTGGCTCATGGCTCCTTGCTCTGTCTGTTCTCCTGTGTCTGAAGGCACAAGGGAGCTTTCTGAGGCCTCTTGATGGAGCACGGGGCTCATTCGTAAGGGCTCAGACCCTCTGACCCGTCACCTCCCCAAGGGCCCATCTCTTATCATGAGAACTTAGGGGTTGGCATTTCAACACAGAATTTTGAGGGACACAAACATTCACCTCATACCACCATCGGATCGATCTTTGCCCATCTTTCTGCGCTCTGCCCTCCTCCAGCCAATCTGGTTTGCTCAAGTTGCAATCCAACTAAATTGATCTTGTGATCGACAAGTGGGGTTGAACCCTAAATTCTGGAAATCGCTCTTGGTGGGACACCCCTGGAAAGCCGAGGTCGTCAGTAATGGGTGCTCCGTGCCTATCTGTTGTGATTGGCGGGGGTTGACATGGTGCCACACCTCGGAGGGGTCTGGGTGCCCTGAAGCCACGTGGGGACAGGTAGGGAGAGAGAAATGAGGAGTTTCCAAATGTCTGGTTATGCAGTACCCTGACCTTACTGAGAAGAATATGGGGTCAAATCTTAGGGTCTCTGGTCCTGGTGGTGGCCCCATGCTGGTTGGAGGGTGTTTGGGGATTAGAAGATTTAGAGACCTTGAAAGGGCAGACCACAGGAAAGTGCTCAGCCAGAGATGGAAGGTGCGAGGCAGAGATGGAATGCATTCTAGAAAGTTCTGGACCCCATTTTGAAAGGGCTACCTTGCCTCCAGAGGCGATTTCAATTCCAGGCTCTGGCTTCCCGCTGGATGGACTGCCCACCATCCCTGTTTACATTTGAGGGTCCACAAAGAGCTTCCCACTTGCTTCTTAAGGTAGAAAGCAGGAGCCCTCTGAGTGTCTTTCAAGCCCTCTTTTATAGATCTATAAAACCCACAGTGTTCGAGAGTGACATTTGTGGCATGACTTTTTAAAAATGTCCTGCTGATATTGGAAACCTTCCCGTGTTTGTGAAATCGGTATTTTGTATTAACACAGTTATTTGATAAACATTTGTATGAAGAAGAATAATAACCCTTCTGGTGAATTGCTGCTGTTTCCAGTGGAGTAGAAAGCACTTCAATAAAGAAAAAGTCAAGATGCCTCGGTCTTGCTGAATTCTTTTTTCTTTTTAAAAATAACATTTGCCAGCTCTTTTTTTAAAAAAAAATAAAAGCATTCTCTGCTCATTGTAGAAAAGTTGAGATGTTCAGTAAAAACATGTAAAGTAAATTCCAAGTGCTGTACCATCATCTATTGCTGTATGACAAACGATCCTAAAATACAGTGGCTGAGACAATCGGAATCATCAACGTCTCTTGTGGTTTCTGTGGGTGGGGACCTCAGCTGGTGGAAATGGAGGCTGAACTCCCCTCGTGCATCTGGTGGCGAAGGCTGGTAGTTGGCGAGGACCCTGGGGTTGGGGGGAGATCAGCAGAAAACCTTGCCTTAACTTGCAGGTTTTATTATGATTCAGATTCAGTGAGATCAGAAGAAAATTGCCACTGGAACACGGTTGTCTACTTCCAGATCCTCAGAGGAGAGGGCACAGGATGCCACACCCTGGGGCCACATAGGGGAGCACCAGGGTTGTTCTGGTGGTAGATAGAGGAAGCCATAGGAAAACAAACTCTAGGGCCTTTATTATGGCTTCTGTGGGAAAGAGGAGAGGGAGAGGCTCTAGGAATTGGCCAGCATGCCCGCCCCCCGAGTCCGTACTGATCCCTAATGCCCCAGATGTCAAAAAGACCTTATTTTATCAGAATAAAGACATGGTGACTCTATACCCAGGTGGGACCTCCACATGTGACCTGGGCTTCCTTACAACATGGTGGTTGGGTCCCAAGGCCAGTGTCTCAAGAGAAAGAGTTATGGGGAGACATATGGCCTTTTTGACCTGGACTTGGAAGCCATTCATCACCATTTCTGCCATCTTCCATGGGTGGAGGCAGCTAAAAAGATCCTTCCAAGTTCAAGGGAAGACAATGTAGACTCCCTCCTCCACCCCCATGGATGTGAGTCTGTTACAGTGCCTGATAAGTGTGGGACCGATGTACGTTGGTATGGCTGTCTTCAGAAATGCAGTCTTCTACAAACTCTATCACCCAGAAGTCCCTACTATTAGAATTGCTTTGTCTGTCTTGCTTGCATATTTTTATTTTATTCTGGTTAATTATTGATTTATTTCTAATTTAATTTAATTTTTAAAATTCATAAATAAAAGCCAGGGGCAGCGGCACATGCCTATCATCCCAGTTACTTGGGGGACTGAGGCAAGAAGATCACTAGTTCAAAGCCAGCCTCAGCAATTTAGGGAGACCCTGTTTCAAAATAAAAAGGGCTGGGGGTGTATCTCAGTAACAGAGCACCTTTGGGTTCAATCCCAAATATCCCCCTAACAAAAAAAAAATCAGAATAAAAATTGTACACATTTATTGTGTAAAACATGATGTCTTGGAATAGATACATGTGGGGCTGGAGATGTAACTTAGTGGCAGAGCACTTGCCTAGCCTGTGTGAGGCGCTGGGTTTGATCCTCAGTACCACATAAAAATAAACAAATAGGGCTGGGATTGTGGCTCAGCGGTGGAGCGCTCGCCTAGCATGGGCGGGACCCGGGTTCGATCCTCAGCACCACATAAAAATAAAGGCATTGTGTTGTGTCCATCTACACCTAATAAATAAATAAATAAATAGTAATAAATAAACAAATAAAATAAAGGCATTCTGTCCATCTACAACTACAAAAAAAATAGATGCATGTTGTGGAATGACACTATTGAGCTAATTAGCATAAGCATTAGTTCACATACTCATTTTGGTGGTAAGATTGTCTTATCTTTAAAAGACCATCTTTACGGCATTTGCTGGTAAATGGATGGAACTAGATAATAACATGCTAAGAGTGATAAGCCAATCCCCCCAACCAAAGGCTGAATGTTCTCTCTGATACTAACCCACAACAAGGGAGGCTGGGGAGGGGAAGAATAGAAGTCCATGGGATTAGACAAAGAGGAATGAATCCCAGGGGTGGGGGGAGTGTGGGAATAGAAAGGAGAGTAGAATGAGTCAGACATAAATTTCCTATTCTTATATATAACTCCATGACCCGGGTAACTCCACATCATGTACCACCACAAGAATGGGATCCTAATTAGAATAAGTTAAATTCTGTGTATGCGTAGTATGCCAGAATACACTCTACTGTCATGTATATCTAAAAAAGAACAAATAATAAAAAAGGAAAATAAATAAATATTAAAAAACCTATCTTTATTGAGATATATTTCACATATCATATGATTTACCCACTGAAGTGCATAATTCAAAGATATTTAGTATATACTGAGTTATGCAACCATTACAATTTCAGAACATTTTTATGAATCCCAAAGAAACCCCCTCAGACGCCACCTTCTTATCCCTCATTTCCCCTCCAGCCCTGAGCAACCTCTCATCTACTTTGTCTCTATAGATTTGCCTATTCTGGATATTCATATCACAGGAACCACACAACATTTGTCCTTTCTGTGTCTGGCTTAGTTCACTTAGCCTAACATTTTCAAGGTCAGTCTGCATTGTAGTATGTGTGTTAGTACTTCATTTCTTTTCATGACTGTGTAATATTCCATTGTGTCCATATTTTTGTTTATCATTTGCCCATTGATGGACATCTGGGTTTCCACCTTTATTTCTACCTTTTGGGCTATTATGAATAATGCTGTAGACATTTTGTAGGCAAGTTTTTGTATAGAACTGTGTCTTCATTTCTCTTGGGAACAGACTTCAGAATAGAAATTCTGGGTCATATGGCCACTCTGTGTATCATCATTTGAGGGACCGCCAGGCGGCTGTTTTTGAAGCACAATGCTACATTCCTACCAGCCGAGGATATGATTTCACCATATCCTCTCCAACGTTTAACGTGTCTTTTTGATAGTGATTCACAAGGGAGAAGTAATCTGTGATTCATTTTGTGAACCTGGGCAAATCTTTTGGCCTCTTTTGGCTTTGGGTCCACAAATCAGTGAAGTCAGATTCTGAAACTCACCCATTTCTTTTCTAGGGCACTAGAGAGAAGACCTCCACCTGGGCCTCTTTTACCCTAAATTTGGGGAAAAAATGGCCACTAACTATCAGTTCTCAAAATAAAATATTAATACATAGTATCATCTGTCATCTGTCATCATTTTTTCTCCTGTGTATGTCATAAACCAGTGCTCACAGGTGACATGTCAAGTAAACAAATAAAAAATCAATAGTGATGGAAATATCAGACCCTCCCAAGCATATCTGGTTTAACAATGTGTTTTCTTTTTTTTTTCCTAATTTTTTTTAGTTGTGTATGGACTCCATGCCTTTATTTGTTTTTATGTGGTGCTAGGATGGAACCCAGTGCCTCACACTTACGAGGCGAGTGCTCTACCACTGAGCCCCAACTCCAGCCCCAACAGTGTGTTTTCTTCTATGCTGTGTCTGTATGTTGGACTCACATTTTTGGCTAACGAGATGGCTCCTGACTTCTGTGCAGATGGAGATGAATCAGTGTTTCAACATACTCCCAGACCCGGGAACACCGGACTTCCAAAGCCTTCTTCACCTGCACAACTTTAATAGAACTGCGTTTATCTATGTATTGAATTATTTTGTATACAGTCTGTGCTGTACACATTTAGAGTATCGCTGGAGATTTTGTAGAGGTGAAATTGAATGAATCCACAAAGGATGCTGAGAGAAATGAATCTATGCTGGTAGAGGAGAAAAAGAAAATATCCAGTTAGGTAGATGAGTCCTGAAGTTCCACCCCACCTGGAGGTTTTTTTTTTTTTTGAGTTGAGTAAATGTAGTTCAAGTTTCTTCAGAATAGACAAAACACTCAAGAATAAGAGAATATAGTATGATTTGGTTTTTTAAAATAATTATAATTATCTTATTTTTTTAATATTTATTTTTTTAGTTGTAGTTGGACACAATACTTTTTTATTTTATTTATTCATATGTGGTGCTGAGGATTGAACCCAGGGCCTCACACATGCTAGGCAAGCACCGAACCGCTGAGCCCCAGCCCCAGCCCCTGTATGATCTGTTTTAATGGCATTGAAATGGTCATTGTAGTTTGTTTCAATCAAACACATCCACATCCATGGCACCGTGCCCCAAATCAACACTTTCTTAAATATCTCACCTGAACTGCAGCTCCATAGATCCAAGTGCCTACTGGGTATCATAGAATCCATGCACGAACTTCAATACGTGTGTATTGTATCAAAAAGATAATATAGATGCTTCTCTCCCATGACTCTGGGTGATGGCCTCTTCGTCTTTGGCAAGCCAGAAACCTGGGTGACATCTGTGATCCTATTAGTGTGTTCTACTGGCTTCCTGGGGCGGCCATAACAAAACCCACAAACTGGGAAGATGGAACAACAGAAATTTATTGCCTCATAGATCAGAAGTCTGACATCACGTTGTTGGCAGGGCTGGTTCCTTCTCGGGGGTGTCAGGGAGAATCTGTCCTGGGGTTTCCCAGCGTTCAGGGGTGCTGCAATCGTTGGTGCTCTCTGGCTTGTAGAAGCAGCATCCTGACCTCTCTTCCCCTTCACTCACTGGTCTTCGCCATGCCATTTGTTTTGGCCAATAGAATACTGGTGGATGTGACATCCATAGATGCTTTAATAAGCTCACACTTCTGCCACCGGTCAGGGGAAGACCATGCCCCTGGAGAGTACTGCTTCCTGAATGAGGAGACATGTAGAGAAGATCTGAGGCCAAACCTGGCCAGTTCAAGTCCAGCTCACTGGAGCAACAGGAAACCTGAAGACCCATGAGCAGCAGTGAATGCTTCCTAGTATAAGCCTCTGAGTGTTTGTTACACAGCATTAGCTGTCACATAATTGTTATCTCACTGCAATAGAATGATTTCTTTACTGTTCACCAGAGTGTAAGTTCCTAGAGGGTGCCTGGCTCATTGCTGTCACTCTGTCACCCCATATGTTACCAGTGCCAAGAGGTGCTAAATTGTTAATTGCCTGTGTCTGCGGTCATCTTCCTCTCTCCTGGCTCTCCCAAGAGCCCATTCTCTTTGTCCCTAGTAAAACCTAGGGAACCACCCTTTGACCTTAACCAGATGCTTCTCTTTTGGGTTCAGTGGGTCCTTTCCTTAGGTCCCAGGACACTTCCACCTTCTGGTGGCCAAAGAGAGCAGCTCAACACTCCATTTCTGTCCAGTAAGATTTCCAAAGATATTCAACCTGATAGTTGAAAAACTTGTTTTGATCGCTTGCCCGGGTGCAGCTGCTGAGAGACAAAGTGAACAAAACTGGACTTGCGCTTGAGAAACTTCCAGTTGAGGAGGGAGTGGGAGGAGATGGAAATATATCCATTCATTTATTCATTTAACAAATATTTATTACAAGCCTACTATGCGCCAAGGATAACAGTAAAGGAACATAAACTATCGTGTCTGAAATATACAAGTGGATGATTCAGCAGTGACAAAGGTCTATGAATTAAATAAATTGGGGGTGATGGTCAGGTGGTGGTCAGCAGACTAGGGTGGACACACCCTCGTGCACACACAGCAGGAAGAGCATTCAGGCAGAGGAGACGTCAAGAGGAAAGGTCTGGGAGGAGGGATGTGAGCTAGTGTGCTTGGAGACAGCAAGGGGCTGGAGACATGGGGCTGGCAGCTGTGGCTGCCAGCAGGGCCCGTGGGAGCAGGGTTTTGTGAATCCTGAATTTAAAGTGCAAAAGGAAATTGTTAGAGGATTATAGGCGGAGAAGTAGCAACATCTGATTTATGTTTAAGGAGCCTAGTTTGACTAATGTGGACTGGCTTCATGAAAAGGAAAAACACAAAAGGTTGTGGGAATACAAAGAAGGACAGGTAGCCATGTTTGGGGGAGAGGGGAAGGCCTTCTGGAGTGATGGGTATTAGTTATCTAATGCTATATAACAAATTGTCCCCAAAAACTCAGTGCTTGAATCAATAATAATAGCCATTTATTACCACACGTGGTTTATGAGAGCCAGAGCTTTGGGAGCAGCTTTGCTTAGAGGTTCTGGCTCCTGGTCCCTCATTAGACTTTATCAAGATGTTGGTCAGGGATGCAGCCATCTGATGACTATGGAGGCTGGAGGGACCACATCCAGCGCATTCGCTGACACGGATGGTGAGTGGGTGGTGACTGTTGGCAGATGCCTCACTTTCTCCTTTCCCTCCTGAGCTGCTTGAGTGTCCTCCCAACATGGCGGCTGGCTTCCTTCAGAATTACCCATCTAAGAGGGAGCAAGGGCAAAGGCAGCTCTTTTATTACGTAGCTCCTGAAGTCACAGTGCCATTTTGTAACACCTTATTGGTTACCCAATTCAATCCTATTCAATGCGAGTCTGTCTAGGGTGTGAAAACCAAGAGCTGTGAATCACTGGGGGCCATCTTGGAGGTTGACTACCACACGAGTAACACTTCCTGTGAGGCTTTAAAGGATGAGTAGAGACAAACCAGGTGATGAAAGTAGGTGTTATGGGAGGAATTGTGTCCCCATAGAATTCACATGTTGAAGTCCTAACGTACGGTACTTCAGTATGTGACTGAATTTGGAGGTAAGGACTTTCAAGAGGTGATTAAATTAAATGAGGGTGGACCCTAATCCAATCTGACTGGTGTCCTTGGGAGGAGAGGAAACCAGGATACACAGAGACATGTGAGAGGCACACACAGAGGAAGGCCAGGTGAGGACACTGTGAGAAGGTGGCCATCTTCAAGCTGAGAGGGGCCATAGAAGAAACCAGCCCTGTTGTCACCTTGGTCTTGGACTTAAACACAACTGTTAAAAAGGAAACTCCTGGGGCTGGAGTTGTAGCTCCAAGGTAGAGCGCTTATCTCCTTCATGTGAGGCACTGTGTTCGATTCTCAGTACCACATATAAATAAGCAAATAAAATAAAGATCCATCAACAACTAAAAAAATATTTTTTTAAAAAAAGGAAACTCCTATTTTTTAAGGACCTGTCTGTGGTATTTTGTTATGGAGGCTCGAGCAGCATAGCTCAGTTGAGGAAGGATCTCCATGCAGAGAACTGGCCGGGGCAGACACAAAGGTGAGGAACAGTACTAGATAGCTGGTGTTACTGGAAGGGACCAGCACATTTTTTTTCTACAAAGGGCCAGATAATAAATGTTTTAGGCTTTTAGTGCTATAAAGTTTCTCTATTGCACAAAAACAGTCATAGACAATATGCAAACAAAAGGGTGCAGCTGGGTTCCAATAAAACTTTATTTATAAAAATAGCAAATCAGATCTGGCCCCCAGACTGTAACTTTCCAATCCCTATGGAAGAGAGTTTGGGGAGAGTAGAAGCCCAGCCCTGGTGATTGTGAGGAATACCTTTGGAGGAAAACCCAGACCTAAACCCAGGCTATCTTTCCAGCTCTGAAATTATCTCTTGGGAGATTGCCCTCCTTTATGTGGAAATTGAATTGACATAATCCAGCGTGCCATTTGGTTACAACCTCCCATCCCATGGTGGGTGAGCAGACTGGTGTGCATTGGGGGGAGGGGGGTCATGCAAAGATTCGTGGGAGTTATTTTATCAGAAAAGCCAAGTCTTGGCTCAGACTCTGGCAGCCTGATTTTCCGAACCTCTTTTCTTATCTGCTTCACAAGGGTTGATGCCACCGTCGAGGGAGATAACCGAGGTAAAGCCCTTAGTAAAAGGCCTGGCATATAGAACATGGTCATTTACAGATGTCTGCCCCCATTCCCATTCCCCCATCTCAAATATGGGGTCATTACTAGGAAATATTATAACTCCATCACTGTCAACAAAAAGGGGGGCCCCAGTGTGGGAATTCTGCATTGTGATCGCACACCACGGGAATCTCTCAGGTCAGCAGCAACAGAAAAGTCTAAAAGAACCTCCCTGTGAGAAGCATTCCTCAAAGTTAACACCAAGGCAGAGGGCTAAGGTCGTGGGCTTTATAAAAGAAAAAACAAAACAAGTGACCAGGGAAGGCAGTTGGGCCAGAGCCCCTGAGCTGACCTGGCCCCGTTTTGCCTCGTTTAAGCCTATATGCCACCATCTGCTTTGTCTCTTAAAGCTCTAGCTGCTGGGTGGGGGGTAAGGAAACCCTTTTCCCTTTCAATGTCTTAGATGTTCGTAAATCGAGGAGCACAGTTCTGTACCCATCCACACCTGCCCACACAGAAGGTGAGAGTGGAAACACCACCCAACCAACTTGGGAACACAGAGGCCCCAGGTGGCGCCCGGCTTAGCACAGGCCCCGCCCCCGGCAGAGACCCGCCCTTCCAGAAGCCCCGCCCCGAGCCCTAGCCCATCCCCATCCATTGAGTGGCCGGCAGGAGGCGCCAGCGCACAGCCTCTTTCCTTGACGGGTGGTTCCGCCCCTAGAAGCTTCCTCTTCGTCTATTGGGCACCGAGGTTCCAACTCACCGCCCGCCTCTTCTCGCCCCACCCTCCCAAAGGCCACGCCTTTCGTAGGCTCCTCCCCGAGGCCCCGCCCCGTCCGTTGCGCGGCCAGCAGGAGGCGCCGCGGCGCGTGCAGGTCCCAGGCACCGGCTCCCGCTAACGGCGGGCGTGGGAGCCGCGCGGGGACGCGGCGGCAGCGGCAGCGGAGGGCAGCGTTGGAGGTGAGTGGGGGGCGCGCGAGGAGGGTAGGCGGTGGCGGGGGTGGCCCAGACGGTGCTGCTCTGAGGTTACGGGGGCGCGGGGGCCGCGGGCTGGGGGCGGCGGGTCGCGCGCTTGGGGCCGCGGGGCCGCGCGGGGCTTCTTACCCGCCGCGAATCCGGGTGTGGGGGGAGGCAGGCTTGCTTCGTTGCCATAGAGACCGACCTCCTCTCGGGCCCGGCGCGGTCCCCGAAGGCCCGGGTGCGCGAGTGACCTGGCCCGCGGGCTGCCAGGGTCGGGCCCTCGGCCAGCCCCCAGCACTGGGGGACTTCCCGCATCGATTTCCCTAGAGGTGCCTTGGAGCGGGAGTCTGGCGCGGGGCGCCGCGGAAGAGTGCGGCGCGGGGTACAGCACTCTCCCGCCCCCCATCACCTCCCCGCCAGCAAGGCGTTCCCCGCCCGTGTGCGGAGACAGGCATTGTTTCCCCGCTATTTCTGTCCCACTTCCAGTCCCCCAACAAATACTGCATCCCTGGAGACAGATGCTGAGCGGGAGCTCCAGGCCTCTGGAGACCTGGTTTATTTCCCTGGGGAGCCGGTGGGTGGGGCCTTGGAGGGTGCAGACCTGCCTGCCCGCCCAGCCCCTGTCGCCTGTCAAGGGCTTGGTTAATCTGAATTGCCAAAAAGAATTTGATTACCGGTGTCTAGGTTAACATGGGCCACCTCTTGTGCATTCCAAAGAGGAGCCAGTCTTTAATCCCACTGGGGAAGTCATTCCCCTCTCAGGAGCCTAGCAGGCAGAATGAAACCTGATTGAATTATGTTGGCAATCAAAAGCTTCGCTCTGTCTCAAAGCTGTAAAGATAGTATTTGAAGAAGCAGGGATAAAGCTCAGTTTGCAAAGTTTGCTGTTTATCCTCCTGGTGGAATGATAATGGGTTCCACATTGTCCTGTTGGAACAGAGAGACATCCCTCCACCCATGTCAGCCCTGCAACTGACCTCTGTCTCTGCCCCTGCCGCTGTGACTTGGGCTGGGTTTTCATCAGAAATGGGACTCTTTCTTGAGAACAAGAGACAAACATTCTCTGAGAGCTGCCAAAGCAAGCGTCCTGCACCCTGGCGCTCTGGGCCCTATGCTTTCCCTAGTGTTTGTGTGACAGAGGCGAGAATTGAGCAGAAAAGGAAAAGGCAGGTCACACTTCCAGAAAAACAGATCTGGTTACGCAGGGCGTGCTCCACTCTGTAGGATTTTCCTGCACTCCTCCTGGCCTTTTAAAAATCAAATTTGTCCATTTAGACAAACAGGCTCTACTCTTCATTTTGTGATTAGAAAGGAAAGCAGTGTGTGTGTGCAAGTGGCCCACAGGGATGTGTGCACAGCAGCACCTTCTGCAATGACCACAGGGAGAATGATCATAAGGAGAAGAAAATTTTCTGTAAAACCCCAACTAGATAAGGTTCTGGTTTACCAGGACTTCTTGGGGTTAAGAAGGAGTTATTGGAAAGGAATGAGTCACTTTCTCCCAATTCACATGTCTCTCTTCTTTTTCATGATTTTCCTAACTCTGCCTTAGAATCTGGCTCAAGAGGCTGCTGGAAAGGAGGGAGGGGCACCCCTGAAGTTCAAGCTCCAGGGCCCCTCACTTGTGAGGCCCTGGAAGGGGGCATAGCAGTTGTGTATTTGTAATTTTCCATTGTTTTTAATGGAAGCATCAGAACTTACCAAGCCTGCGTCCACCTCTGTGTGCAAGATGCCAGTTCACTTCTCCATTATATCTGGGGGCCTTTTAAATACTCCTTGAATTTGAATCATGACTTTTCCCCAACTAAGCGTGGCTTCCACAGCTTTTGGTGTGTGCTTAAATTTACATTCAGACACCGTCTGCAGAAGCAGAGGCTTTCCGAGCCATAGGGTGCCTGGTGGCAGAGGCCATACTGTTGCCCACTTTGGGTTGGGCTTGGGACCCTGGAGAACCTATGGCAGAGATGTCTGCTCTCCTCCAGAAAGGTGGCCAGTTAGGCCAAGTGAGAGTCAGGTCCTCTGAGAATGTGTTCCAGCCTTGAGGTTTTTGAGCAAGGGCATCTTGAGTGTCCCATGGGAAATTTCTCAGGCAGGGTTGTGCACCCCTTAGGGATGGTCAGTAAGGGCTGATTTGAGGGGCTGTTTGCAGGGACTCTGATCTCAGATTCAAGTACTTTTTTTGGGAATGATTTGAACCTGCTAACAGGGTGTGCAGATTCAGAGCCGCACATTTGTGACGTGAGTACCCTCGGAAAATGCTTTTACTGTAAAGTAAATGATGGATCCGTGAGGGGAATCCACAGTTGGTTCTGGACTTCTTATGGTTCTGGACTTCTTATGGTTCTGGACTTCTTAGGATTTGACAAAGAGACTTGTGGCATGCACCTCAGGGGAGGAGAAACAAAGGCTTTGACTTTTTTTTTTTTTTTAGAGAGAGAGGAGAGAGAGAGAATTTTTTAAAGATATTTATTCTTCAGTTTTTGGTGGACACAACATCTTTATTTTATGTGATGCTGAGGATCGAACCCAGCGCCCCACGCATGCCAGGTGAGCGCGTTACTGCTTGAGCCACATCCTCAGCCCAGGCTTTGACTTCTTGACTCCTCTATATCTTGACCCACTGAGCCCCAAGAGAACCTCCTGTGTTCCTGCTTAGGACTGTTTAGCATCTCCCAGACTCCCAGCTGCAAATTTAGGTTTTTGGAAAACCAGTACTTCAAAAGGCTTTGCAGTGGTGAACCACAAGCAGTAGGTTGTAGGAGTAGGGGACGTTTCACCCTTCTAGGGCACACATTGGTGTTCTATGTGAAGCTAACAGAGCAATTCCGAAGAGCTCAGGCTTCTCTCAGGCTTCTCTTCTGCATG
This sequence comes from Marmota monax, assembly GCF_021218885.2. Taxonomy (NCBI): domain Eukaryota; kingdom Metazoa; phylum Chordata; class Mammalia; order Rodentia; family Sciuridae; genus Marmota; species Marmota monax. The sequence goes on along the minus strand of NW_026693034.1, from coordinate 4,119,894 downwards.
GCAGCAGGCAGGCCACTGGCTCTACAGCAACTGAATGGCCGTGGCCTGCTTTTCAGCTTTATTCATGACAGTCTTTGTGGCTTCAGGGAGCAGGACGCAGCCAAGGTACATGGCAGCCTGAAGGAAAACTGATTTGCAGAGTCAGTGTTGGAGGCCTGGAGAGTTCACTCTTTGGTGCCCTGAGGATGGTGTGGCTCCTTTTCTGTTGAGAGGCTCCTTGGGTACTTCTGCCCTATGCCGCCACTTTCCCTTTCAAAGCCCTGTCCAGTGCCCACAGAACCGCATGTGAGTTGAGGCTGGGAATGTTAATTGATCCACAGGAGTTGGCTGGAGTTACAGTGGCAGGTGCCCATGCTGCTTTTACTGGGTCCTGGGCCACTCTTTCCAAAGCCTTTTAGAAAACGGGCTCTTCTCCTAGCTCAGTGGTCTGTCTGCTTTTGTTTTTTGGTGAGAACATGAGCGCAGAAGTGGGGTGCAGCCACCAGGAACTGTGCACACAGCTTTCCAGTGTCCCTTGTCCTACAGCAATGCCTCGAGAACCTGTCTCTTCTATCTGCTCTCCTGCCCCACTGAGATTTGTGAGGGAGACTAATAATCTCCACCTCTAAGCCTGTGGGACTAAGGACATTAGAATTAGGACTCTAGAACACACACACACACAAAGCTGTGCAAGGCCGGCTTCTCCTCTTAGTGAGGTTGGGTGTCTCTGGCCTGGAGAGGTCTGAGCCGGCTGGACGCGGTGGGTGGAATGCACACATTCCAAGCATGCTTCCACTGGTTCTGGAAGAGGCCTTGTGTCCATTGTGGCGGTGTGGACATTCTAAGCTGTGTCCCAGGGAATTGTCCCTTCAAGTGGGACCAGCCTCTTCCGGGTTGTGGAGGAGTGGCGCTTTCCGGAGGTTCGTGTTTCAAGGGTCTGATTGCTTATTATGCTGTGAACATGGCTGCCATCTTACCTGCTTCCCCAGCTCCACATGTCTCTGTGACTGGGTGACTCAGTAGTCCACACTATTGACTGTGGTGCAGGGGATTTTCAGAGTTTACTTGGTCCCCAACTTGTTTATCCCTTTTCCTTGGCTGTGGTGGTCCTGGATGGTGGGCTCACCCTGGGGGCAGCAAGCCAACTCAGGCTGCCCGGCAAACCTGTCCCTCGCCCAGCTGTCAGTCACGCTGTTCCTTGTGCCTTGTGCCCCGTGCTTCCTGGAAGTCGGCCCTGTGACGACGGAGCATGTCTTACTTTTGGTGACCTCATCATGCTTCTTAGTAGTGGCTTTCCCTGAAGTGTGCTTCAGCCCATCAAACCTGCTTTGTCCCTGTGACCCCTCAGGCTGTGATCCTGTCCTCAGTGCAGGTGCTCTGGTGGGGTCTGACCTGTGGTGGTGTCCACAAGGCTGGGACACTGAGTGACTCTTCTGTCCACTTGGTTGGAACTCGTGTTTCCTTTGCTCCTGGTGCTCATGATGGTTGGTGCTGACCTCTTGCTTTGTTCTCCCAGGCCCAGCCTCTCCCTACCCTTTGGCTGAAGCCGTGGTCCTGCCCATGAAGACTTGCCCACCATGTTTTATGGGACGCACTTCATCATGTCTCCACCCGCCAAGAGCAAGCTGAAGCGACAGAGCCAGCTGCTGTCCAGTGTGCTATCCCGGACACTGAGCTACAAGTACAGGGAATTGGACTCTACCTTCTGCAGCCTGGGTGCCAGCGATGACCCCGCAGAGCTTTCCACCCAGCTGTCAGCCCCTGGCGTCCTGAAGGTGTTTGGGGACAGTGTCTGCACTGGCACGCACTATAAGAGTGTCCTGGCCACGGGCACCTCCAGTGCCCAGGAGCTGGTGAAGGAGGCCCTGGAGCGCTATGCCCTGGACCCTGCGTGTGCCAGCCAGTACGTGCTGTGCGATGTAGTGGGCCGGGCTGGGTCCCCTGGACGGCCGTGGCAGGCCCAGTGCTTCCGGGTGTTTGGGGATAACGAGAAGCCCCTGTTGATCCAGGAATTATGGAAACCCCGAGAAGGTTTATCCCGGAGGTTTGAGCTGAGAAAGAGGTCAGACGTGGAAGAGCTGGCAGCCAAGGATGTGGATACCATCACAGCAGGTGAGGAAGTGAGGAGGGGTAGAAGTTTCCAGAAAAGCCATATGTCTAAGCACAGGGTAGTGGTTAGGAGAGGACAACGAGGCGCAGAGGTCGGGGTGTATGTGGAGGGACAGGTGTGGAGGTGGTTTGCTCTGGAGGGAACCCTGCTGCGAGCCTTTGAAGACCCCCATGCCACGGTGCACCCTTCAGCCTGTCTGCCTACAGGAGGCCTGGTGGTACCTTTTATCGGCACCTAATATCTTCTTGCAGTATTTTAGGCCAAATCCGTCCTTCTGTTTAATCAGGTCTTGCCCAGCCTGTTAGCCCCAGGGAACTGTGTATGCCTCATAAACTACCAGGTTACTGTGATGTTACAGAGGGCCTTCAGATGCCGTGTGAATCTTAGGGATCAGATGGAGGGACAATGAAGAAAGCTGTCACAAAGGCCACGTGGCACTTTCTGGTCACATGGTGTCCAGCTGTGAACTGGCTTCATTTGGGTGTGCAGTGGGTTGGTGGGCACCTGTGGTGGTTGCAGGCTGTTCTTAGGGAAGGCCCAGCCAGAGGTGGCTGGTTATTATCCTGTGTGGGAAGTGCCGGAAGCAGGGTGGTTCTGCCTACATGGGCTTGAGGCCTCGGCAGCCTGTGGCCCACAGTTTTGTGTCTGATGCTTGTTCATTTGGTGGAAAGAAGTTGATTATTTTGATAGGCATGCCTCATAAAAACAAATTTTCAAATACCAAAGATTTTTAAATGTATTTTCTTAGTTTCCTGTAAAAAATGATTACTTTATACAAGAAAGTAGAGTGGGCTCACATTGCCCAGGAGAAGATGTAGACGGGCTTCCTGTGACCTAGTCCTTCCCAAGATGTGGTTTGCATGTAGTGTCATGGCCGTTCAATTCCCCCATCCCTGCTTGAGCATGAGCCAGGCTTGAGTTCCATGTATACAACAGGTGTGGTGATGGAGTGGTTGGCCTCACAGGCCAGGGTGCCTTGGGCCCAAACAGGACCCAGCTGTGGGTGCCATGGCTGGCTCTAGGTAACACTGGCCCTCTTGTTCCCTCGGGTAAGTTATGGTACCTCCCAAGGTATTTCCTGATCTGGAGAATGGGGATAACAGACACGAAGGGATTAGTGAAGCAGCCTGTGCCACCATGCTGGCCATGGAGCTTAGCAAGTCCTGGTGGCGTAGTGTCATCCTGTTGAAATGGCCAGCAATTCCTGTGGGTGCACAAAAGCCATGGGGCACCCAGCATAGGAGGGGGTGGCAGTGGGAGTTCCTTCCCACTGGGAGGAGTCTTCTCTCATTGACACTGTGTAGAGTTGCTAGCATGTGATAAGGAAAAGCAGGCCAACTCTGCTTAAGCCTCATCAGATGAGCACCCTCATTGTCTGCGTGGGGACCCTCATCTGCCCCAAAGATTGCTGCTTACTGAGGTTTGGTTTTCATCCTGACCCTGCCTTGTAACCATCTAGAGGACTTGTGTTCCCTCTGCCTCGCTCTAAAAGCCCTCCTGGGAGGTGGAAAGAATCTGCAAAAGGAAGAGACTGTGGTGGGGTGGAGCGGCATCTTGTACAGACAGAGCACCCTTGACATAAGCGGCCACACTGTGGTCATTCTTAGCTTCGCCTCCTCTTCCAAGTGGACGCAGAGAGCCTGCGCCATGGGGCCATCTCGGGGCTGTGGAGTTTGGGGGCCAGGCCTCTGCCTGTGACCTGCACCCAGTGCTGTCCATCCTGAGGCTGCTATGTAGTGCCAGAGGTGGGGCGGAGCCTTGGAAAGCCTGCTCTGCTCAGGCAGGTGGCCGCTGGCTGGCGCAGGACAGTGGGGCCATGTTTGTGTTGCAGGACGCAGAGTTTGTTCTGAGCTCGCTGCCCTTTAGTGCTGCTCCTTCCACACCAGTTGGAGCAAGAGGAAGCTTTCACTTGGTGGTTTTTAATGTCTTTCCAATAAAGAGTCCATTGAGCTGGCCAGTCCAACTGACCCACTTGTCAGGCTATAGTGAGTCACGTTACCTGCCCAAGTAGGCCCCAGGCTCCAGAGACAACCTCCTGGCTGACCTCCTTCTCTCGTGCCTCCTGGCCATGTTCCTGAGCTCACCAATGGCCTGGGCTGTGGGGAGGTGAGGTAGTCCACTGTCAAGGGCATGCCCACGAGCTTCCTTTCATTCCAGCGTGCTCATGGAGCCTGGCTTGGGGCCAGGCAGGGGCGAGGCTCTGGAGAGCGTGAATGGAAGGGAGCTGAGGATGGCCCTCAGGTGCTCAGTCCTGCTGCAGCAGAGTGGCGAGCAGAGCCTGACCTGGAGCCCGGAGCCCTTGGGCCGGCATCTCTGTGGCTGCCCTGCTGGGGCAGCACACACCCACGTGGGCATGTCTCTGGGATGTCAGGACGGCGGCCCCTCCTGAGAGCCTCACTGCCCAGGGCTCACAGCTCCCTGTCTGCCCCCTCGGTGGTAACTGCAGAGACAGAGACCCCAAGTCACTGTAAGGAGGCCACAGGAAGCCAAAGAGTTGTTCTTTGTAGCAGCTTAGTGACTGTCAGCATTAAACTGAAACATCCAGAAAGGTACAGCTTTTTTGTCTCTCTGGCAGGGGACACTTTTCCTGGCACTCTTGACTATGCTGCTGTGTTACATGTTCCTGGGAAGGACATTCAGACATCCCAGGAAGCTGTCTGTTCTGAGCCTCCTGGGGTGCTGACAGGCTCCTAGTGTGGCCCCAGGGCAGGCCCACCCACAGTTGGTGGTGGCTCTGTGGGGGCATTTGCTGCAGGGACATTAATACTACAGAGCTGGGTGCTGTCGTTTTCAGCAGGATGGAAGGAAGGGCCAGGCAGGTCCTCCCCCGCATTCTTTTCTCAAAGGACCAAAAATGAGGCTGTACCTACTCCCCCAGTGAGAGGATCATCTGACCTCATCTGGAAAAAGTGTGCACATGTGTGTACGAGTGTGTGTGGATGAGGCTGGCCATCCAGAGCTTCAGGTGACAGAGTGATGGAACCCTAGTTTTTGTCCCTGATCCCCCGGCTCTCGGGAGCTGGCCGTCCCTGCGAGCTGGCAGTGTTCAGCAGAGTGTTTGAGGCTGAGCTGCAGCAGGGAGCGGGTGCCCGTGTGGACACCTCCAGCAGACCAGTGTCAGGGGAGTCACCTGGGAGCCCCCCAGGACACTGAGAGCAGACGGCCTGCTGGGAGCCGTGGGTGGTGGTCAGGCACTTTAGGATTCAGTTTCCTGTGAGCACTGCCTTCCCTGAGTTCGGTTTCGGCTTCCAGGCCATCAAAACAGGGGTGTACCCTGCAAGGGAGGTGGTGTGGAGGGGGCGCCGGGTGGGCAGCCGCTCTCCTGTTCCCCGGAGCTGGTATCTAGGGCTGTGCCGTGTGGAGAGGGTCCTGGGACCTGTTACTGAGATAAAGATGACAATCATGTGGCCTCCTGTGGCAGGGCCATGTGGTTTCTGTCAGGGCTTGGGAAAGGCAGGGAGAGGGAGGTGAGCTGAGCTCAGCACAGAACAGGAGGTCTCCACGCCCCTCCAGCCTCCTCTGCGGGTGAGGGGCTCAGATCCCCCCTCTCCTCAGCCTCCTCAGCGGCTTGCAGGGCAGCTTGTGGGCGGCAGAGGGTGGAGCGGCATTCCTGCCTCCTGCCTGCTCCCCAGGTGTAGCACATGTCTCTGGATATTGTCACATGTCCCTTGGGGGACAGACCTGGCCTCCACTGGGAGCCATTTCACTGGACTCTAGGCCTGTGCTCAGCTCTCAAGGGCTATGTGTCATCCAGTCCTTGCCCTTGAGTGTGATGGCTGTGTGCCCCTGCAGTGGCCTCACTAGTCTCTCTCAGGCTGCTCTCTGAGGGTTTGGGGTCCCTGAAGCCCGGCTCTGAGGGATGTGTGGAGCTGCTCTGCCTGTGTGCCTTCCTGCATGGCCTTCAGAGGCCGGGCATTGGTTTCTTGCTGGGGAAGGGCCTCCTTTGCTTTGAGTGTCTTCGTCATAACGAGGCAAGCATAAAGTTTTTAAGGCTACCAAGATTTGAGTTTACCTCTGTAGGCTAAGCAGAGGCCAGGGGCCACGATAGCAGCCATGGACTTTCAACCCAAACATTGCCATCAATGTCCTCTGTGGCTTCTGTATAGTGGGCACTGGCTCAGTCTGGGGGAGGGTTAGTGCTCGGAGAGAAAGCCCCTTCGCAGGTCATAGCTTCCACACGCACAAGACCCCAGAATGGGACCAGTGTTCCTGGCAGGGACAGGGGAAAGGGAAGGGTGTCATGCAGTGGACTGCTGCCCTGGAGCACACCCAGCCAGGGGGGAACATGCTCCTCAGAGTTAGAGGGGGCAGGTGGTGGCAGAGGTGGCAGAGGTGTTGTCACTGAGTACCCAGCTCAGTTGTTTAGTCATGCCATCTTGTCATTCACGGACAATGATTTCCCCTCCCCTGGGGACAGCCAGTATTTCGCACATGATGCCATCTGTGTCCCATGAATTATGTGCTGGAGAGCCCTCCAGCATCCTTGTGGTCATTTTCTTTTGAAAGTTTTTTCCTTCTGCTTCAAATATGACTTTTCAATAGCTCTTACCTTCAGACATAGGCGGCCATCTGTATCGTCACGCCTCGTTTCATCTGGGGGCGGCTGCCACTCTGCTGAGGCTTCCTTTGCAGCAGATTCTCAATGATAGGATCACTGGGGAAATATTTATTTTATGTGGTTTTGCCAGACAAAACAACCAACACTTTTTCCCACCAATATAAGATTAGAAAAGCAATTGACTTTGAAAGACAGTTTGGGGCATTTCCAATTCAGAGAAAATTTATTTAGTTGGTTGTTCACAGTCAGTGTTCTCCTTCCATCTCTGCGTAGATTAAAAAAAATCCATATCCTTGTTTCATCATAGAAGCACTGTGTTGGAAGGTCTCCTGGGAGCTGGGTGGTCCCCACTGGGGCCTGGTGGGCAGAACCTCCTACCCCCAGAGCCTGGGGAAGCAGAGATATCTGGCATCATTCTATAAGGAGCCACTGTTGGAGAGGCTTAGTGTTGACACTGAGAGCACAGGAATGTCATCACTGGTGTAAGATGTTTAAAAGATACAAAATAAGACAGATTGGCAAAGGGGTGGCCAAGGTGGACATTATAGTTGCCACCTAAATAACACAGAATTTTTTTTTTTTTTTTTTTTGGTACTGCGAATTGAACTCAGGGGCACTTGACCAATAAGCCGCATCCCCAACCCTATTTTTAAATTTTATTTCAAGACAGCATCTCACTGAGTTGCTTAGTGCCTCGCTTTTGCTGAAGCTGGCTTTGAACTCACAATCCTCCTGCCTCGGCCTCCCAAGTTGTTGGGATTATAGCGCCCAGCTCAGAAATTCTTGATAATGAATTTAATCAGAAATTAGCATCATGATGGGAATACATGTGCTATATCAAATTACCTGCTATCCAAGAAGGCAAAGAAAGAAAAGGGTTTTTAAACATAAAATGGGTTTTAAAGTTTACCTAAGATGTTCAGAAATAATTACCTTTGGCTATAAGGATCAGTAACAAGGATGGCACCAGTCCAAGGCTGGACAGGCAGTTGCTGGGCAGATGTTGTTGTAGAAGTGTTTCTGTGTCAGGTGGTGGTGGCCTTTGTGCAAGGCTGAGGTTCTGGTAGTCTCCTGTGATAATTCTTGATATCAGATGTGTGTGCATGAGATCCCCTCCTTCATGATGCCACAGCTCTATTTATTTATTTTAGGTTTTGACACAAGTGACTTCATTTTGATCTGACAGCTTTCACCCGGGGAGAATTTTAGCCAGGAAGAGTGTATCTGAGTGGGCTGCATTGGGGGAGGGCGGTCCAGGCCCTTCCTGGGGGTTTGAGCACAGGACTGGAAGGAATGCTTCTTCCGTTATCAGGCTGAGGACACGGGTGTGTGTGGGTAAGGGGGAGAAGAATACCAACCTTATTATCCTTCAACCAACCTTATCCTTCAACCCTCAAATTTTGTGGTCCCAAGTTCAAAATTCTTGATTTTTCTCAGAACTTGACTCTAAATTGAGATACTCAAAATGTGGCTGTCATGAATATCTAATGATTTTATAAACAAAGTGACTCTTTTTTAAAATATATATTTTTTAGTTGTTGATGGACCTTTATTTAATTTATTTATTTATATGTGGTGCTGAGAATTGAACCTAGTGCCTCACACATGCTAGGAAGCGCTCTACCACTGAGCCACAATCCAGCCCAACTAAATGACTTTTAATTCCTATTTTCTAAATCCTCTTTACTGTTTTACTGAAAGTGACTTAAAAATTCTAGAAGTATATTTTTAAAAGTTCACTAGTCAGTATTTGTCTTGCAACTGCAACAAAATGACCTGTTCTTCTAACTTTTTTGTATTGCACCAAATTTTAGTAAGATGAATTGGCCTCTTTAAAGCCATCTGGAAACAGGCAAACATAAGAGCAAATTTTGAATTTGGTTAAATGGAAATAGAGACCTCATTTTGTCCTGTCAACATCTGAAGTATTTCCAAGAAGTACTAATACTGTAGCTTTGTTATTACTAACATTTAAACCATGTTAATATCTACTGGTTTCCAAATGTGACCTATAATGTTGGTTGTTTTTTAGGATGTGTTTAAATCACATTAAGTAGCATCTCATAGTTTCAGATACTATATATTAACATAGAAAATGCTAACCAAATACCTTTTTTTGTTGTTTGAAAGTTAAAAGTGGCAGAAATATCTCTAGCGATTTCAGATGTATACAGATAGAGTGGAATCAGTATATTAAGGTGCCCGAGTCCATCTTTGCTGGGCTGTCTTTGGTCAGAGTGTACATCTCTGTGAAAGAATAGTCATAAACACCTTGCAGGAAAAGCCAAAGTGGGAAGGACTGATCTTTTCCACATTGAGATACACTATAAAGCCATGGTAACTGGAATTATGTAGTTTTAGGGGAGGGAACAGACAAGTAGACCAGAGAAACGGAATAGAGAGGGCAAAAGCAAATGACCCAGGGAATATGTTGTGATACAGAAACCAAAATAAATCCTGGGGACAGGATTTTATGAAATGGTGTTGGGATAATTGTTTTCAGCCATATGGAGAAAAATAAAAAATAGATCCTTACTCCAAATACATTAAAAACCCAGATGTCAAAGGTAAAATTATGTAGAAAAAAAGATTTCAAAAATAAGGTTTAAAAAGTGCATGGTATAAGAAGAAAAAGTAGGGGCTGGGGTTGTAGCTCAGCGGAAATGCACTTGCCTAGCATGTGTGAGGCACTGGGTTCGATTCTCAGCACCAAATATGAATAAATAAAATAAAGGTCCATTAACAACTATTTTTTAAAAAGAAGAAAAAGTAGGTAGATTTTATTATATCAAATATAAACTGATGTAAATATCAAACAAACTGAAAAACACTATATAGATAAAACGAAAAAATAGGTGATATCCTGGAAGAAAAAGTTTGCAATATTTAAAACTATTATGATGAATAACTAGAATTAAGTAATAATGTGTTTTAAATGCATAAATAGGTGAGGACCCACGAAAACAAAGGAACATGTAGGGGTGAAAAAAAGAGGGACCTGAAAACTAAACTATTATCGCCCTGGAGGCATCTGTCAGTCTTGGCAACCAAGAAACTTCAAGCTTAATAGCTGCCCAGGAAGAGACATAAAGCCCTTGAGGCTGTAAAAGGTTAGGAGTTGGAACTGACACCGCCTCCACCCCTGAGAGAGGTGAATAATTGAAGGGTGCTGAGAGAAAAGATGGAATCGGAAGGATCTTCTTCCTGGTAAGAAATGACAATTGTCATTCTTAACCTGGGCTCTAGGTAGGGCAGACTGCCTTAGAATTGAAAACCACTGTGTCCCACCATGTATTTGGGGTTCAACTTGCACTTCCATGGTCTGGACAATCCCTGGATGGGAAAGTAGATGACAGTGTCTGCGATGTGGTGGCGCAAGGGCATCGGGTGGAAACCACACAGATCCTCTTGGGGAGGCGGCTTCCTCCACACAGGCATCCCAGACCTCACCAGAAATGAGTTCCCGTGCAAAATGACAAGCAGTGCTCTCTGAGCCAGTGGAAAACCACAAACTATAGAACGGGGTTCTCGAGAGCGTTAGGATTAGGAGTCATTGGTTATGCTGTGCTAAATAATAAGTATGATTTATATATTTAAAGAAATAAACGGTACATACAAATCATGCAGAAACACAGTTACTCCAAAAGCAGAGATGACTTGAAAAAGAACAAGATTAAGCGTCTGCGGAGAGGAGAGAACTGGGAGACAGGATGAGGTGTACCATGTGTTTTAAGGAAAAGAAGCAGGAGAATGGTGGGACAGGCCTGAGAACGAGGAGGTCAGGAGATGCAAGAGTATGTGAGTCAACCCTCGGCGGCGGGTTGCAGGGCGCTCGGCCCGGTTATTTGTGGCCTGTGGCCGGGGACTGCGGCCTGGGGAGGCGGGAGGCAGGGCAGCGTGCACTGGTGGGAAACACCGCGGGTCGGCGCGGCTCCGGCGGAGGCGACACGGCCGCCGAGGTACGGGCCCGCGAAAGGAGTTCTGGGGACGGGCGCTAGGGCGAAAGTCAGGAAGTTCCAGGAGGGAGGAGCGGGACAGCCGCATGCCTCGGCGCACAGCGACATAGGCCCCGCGGCGAGGCCGAGACCTCCGTCTCTCGCGAGGCCGTGGCGGCCGGTGCGCAGGCGCGCGCGTGCGCGGCCCGCCTGAAACGCCGATGCCGAGGGCCCGGCGCCATGTTGGCCCCGGGGGGAAGGAGGGGGAGCGCTTGAGGCGGCGGAGCCGAGCGGCGGCGGGGCAGTGGATCCCGCCCCTCCCGCCTAGCGGATCATGAGCCGGGCGGCGGCCGCCCAGGGCGCGGTGGCGGGCCAGGTGCCTGGGCGGCGCCGGCGTTAGGCGCGATGCCGTTTCCCGCGGCGGGCCCGGGAGCGCCGCTGGCGCCGCCGCAACCCTGCGGCATCTCCACGGCGATCAGCCTGGCCGCCCCCAGGGACACGGACCACGAGCTCACGCAGAAGCTGGTGGAGACCCTGAAGCCCTTCGGGGTGTTCGAGGAGGAAGAGGAGCTGCAGCGCAGGATTCTAATTTTGGAAAAACTAAACAACTTGGTGAAGGAGTGGATACGCGAAATCAGTGAAAGCAAGAGTCTTCCGCAAGCTGTGACTGAGAGTGTCGGGGGGAAAATTTTCACGTTCGGCTCTTACAGACTGGGAGTGCACACGAAGGGTGCTGATATCGACGCGCTGTGCGTCGCGCCGAGACACGTTGACCGCAGCGACTTTTTCACCTCATTTTACGATAAATTGAAACTACAGGAAGAAGTCAAAGATTTAAGGGCCGTTGAGGAGGCATTTGTGCCAGTGATCAAACTGTGTTTTGATGGGATAGAGATAGATATTTTGTTTGCAAGATTAGCATTGCAGACTATTCCAGAAGATTTGGACTTAAGAGATGACAGTCTGCTTAAAAATTTAGATATTAGATGCATAAGAAGCCTAAACGGCTGCCGGGTAACTGATGAAATTTTGCATCTAGTACCAAACATTGACAACTTCAGGCTAACTCTGAGAGCCATCAAATTGTGGGCCAAATGCCACAATATCTATTCCAATATATTAGGTTTCCTTGGAGGTGTTTCCTGGGCTATGCTAGTAGCAAGAACCTGCCAGCTTTATCCAAATGCAATAGCATCAACTCTTGTCCGTAAATTTTTCCTGGTGTTTTCTGAATGGGAATGGCCAAATCCAGTGTTATTAAAAGAGCCTGAAGAACGAAATCTTAATTTACCTGTGTGGGACCCAAGAGTAAATCCCAGTGATAGGTACCATCTTATGCCTATAATCACACCAGCATACCCACAGCAGAACTCCACATACAACGTTTCAGTTTCAACCAGGATGGTCATGATTGAGGAGTTTAAGCAAGGGCTTGCTATCACACATGAAATTTTGCTGAACAAGGCAGAGTGGTCCAAACTTTTTGAAGCTCCAAGCTTCTTTCAAAAGTACAAACATTATATTGTACTTCTGGCAAGTGCACCAACAGAAAAACAACATCTAGAATGGGTGGGCTTGGTGGAATCAAAGATCCGAATTCTGGTTGGGAGCTTGGAGAAGAATGAATTTATTACGCTGGCACACGTGAATCCCCAGTCATTTCCAGCACCCAAAGAAAATCCTGATAAGGAAGAATTTCGTACAATGTGGGTAATTGGGTTAGTGTTAAAAAAGCCAGAAAATTCTGAAACTCTCAGTATTGATCTCACCTATGATATTCAGTCTTTCACAGATACAGTTTATAGGCAAGCAATAAACAGTAAGATGTTTGAGATGGATATGAAAATTGCTGCAATGCATTTAAGAAGAAAGGAGCTTCATCAACTACTCCCTAATCATGTTCTTCAGAAAAAGAAAACACATTCTGCAGAAGGTATAATGTTGTCAGCTGTGAATGACAGCAGCCTCCACTTGACTGTAGATAGTGAAAACAGCATGTCTGTGCCTTTACCTATGGGTGCCACAAAGACTGGCCCATTGACTGGCAGCCCTCAGGGAAGAAGCAGTCCTGCTCTGGCTGTGATGACAGCATCTGTGACCAACATACAGGCTCCTGAAGTTTCCTTGCAACAAGTGAATCCCAGTGAAAGCTCAGGGGTTACATTGAGTGAAAGCATTCCTCAGACTCCCTCACAGCCTACCATTTCTCCACCACCAAAGCCCACAATCACCAGAGTTGTTTCTTCAACACATTTGGTAAATCATCCATCTAGACCTTCAGGAAATGCAGCAACTAATATACCTAATCCTATAGTAGGAATGTAGAGGACATTCTCACCTCATAAAGACAGAAAACCAGAACAGAAGGGCAACAACCAGATAAGTACAGCTCAATTAGAAAGAGACAGCAACTTCTCTGTTGGCCTCTCAGGAAACATCTGGCTCAGATATACTCGGTATCCCTGTTCTCTCTCCAGATCCTATTCCTGTTATCAAGAATTCAGTAAAACATACTGAATGGAAATGGATAAAGACAACCACAAGGGCCCATAAACAATATCTGCCAACTCAACCTGTTGTCTTCAAATGCTAAAGAAGGAGAACAAGGGTACCAGACTAGATATGACTCAAAAGATTAATGTTCACTTGGTAACTTCCTTTACTGACTTAATCTTGATCAGAAGTCCAGATTAGTATGTGAAGCTAGAAGTGCCGTTATTAATGCCTCAGATTATTTGTGTTAGTCCTAGTACATTAACTATTTCAAAGAGACTACTACTCTTAAAAGATGAGAAAAATATAGAAAAGAAAAAAACAACTATATTTATACCCATGACTGACATTTGGACTGAATTTATGTTTGATGCATTTTTTGGGGAAATTTGCAATATGAACTAGTATCAGAATTCCTAATATTAATAATGCACTTTATGTACTTTTTCTTAAAGGTTAGAAACCATAACTAATTTTGGCTTTTTCAGCTTGGTGAATTTTAGTTTTTTTTTTTTCCTTGAAGACGTTTCTTCAGTACTGATCTTAAAATTGGATACCATTGTACAGTGGTGTAATATACTTCAGAGAAAGCATAAAAGTACATGTAGCTCAGTCCCTGTGAGATAACTGCAAACCCTTTAAAATGAAATGTCAACTCTTGGGTATATATTTGACATCAAAACAGTAATTACTAAGTGTTTGGTTTTGATGGGACATGACCTAGAAATGATACCTGTAGGATGGTATTAGAGAGCACATGATCAGCAATCAGACATTTTCTTTGAGCTAGCAAAGCTCCATATTCTCCTGTCCTCAATCATTTATCCTAAAATAAGCTTATGGCCTCTACCCTCTTCTCTTTGCTGTGTGCACAGGGTATGCTTGTATGTTGTTTCATTAAAAAACATGGAAATCTAGTATTTTCTAAACCATGATGTGAAACCAACAATCTTGTGCCACATGGCACAAAACACCAATTTGATTCCATGGCTAATATTTCAGTAAAACTTCACTAAATATTTGATCTCTGTGTCTGAGAAGTTTTACAAATTCCATAGAATACTGCTTTATAGGGAAGCTAATTCCCAATCTTTGTCTTTTCCATAGACCAAAAAAAAAAAAAAGACATTTTCTGCAAGAATCTTTAACCAATTGTTAGTTTTTAAAGACTTACCAAAAATCATCAGTGAATTTTTCATGTAGTCATATAAAAATAATTTCTAGAAAGCATTTGATAGCTAGTTAGCTTTCTACTCTTTCGTTTTTATCCAAGATTAGAAATACTGTTCTTTAAAAAGAAAAAAAATGATCCCTCATAATAGAGCATAAGCAGCAGAACATCCATGTACAGGAACCACGAGGGATAATGGATGTAGATGAATGAAAGCCCAGAAGACTTAACAGATTTTCCAAGTAGCCTGGTTCTGTCTTCCCCTCTCCCACCTGTGTTTCCCTTTTCCCATGCGTGCATTCTTTTTCTTGTTTCATGTTAAACTGCAATGTTTAGACTCTTTCCCTGTCCTTCTAGATAAATTTTCCAAAGTTAGTCTTTTTCCTTTTAGGCTATGCAGTAATTGAGACTTTCTGATATCTGGTATATAATATTTCTGTGTCTCACGTCTTTGCCCTGTGCAGTCACCTTACCCTTCCACGACAATAATAAATCAGGTGAAACATGCACAGTATCTGTATTTTGAATAGCTACGGTGTTTGGTTGAAATCTCCAGGCACAAGTTTAGTCTTGTCATTTTGTTTACACATTGGCAAAAAAATTAGTTTATTAAGTGTTTCGTGTAGCCATACCTGTTTTACCAAGCTGGAAACTTGGGACTTTTTAATTCTAGTTTTTATTACCTGAATATCAGACAATTTTTTCATGTGATATATGTAGAGTCTCATGCCTGGGGTTTGCTTTGTTATGTAGTATCTGTACTCCTTGTATTTTCAAGCACTATTTTGAAAACAGATAATGTATTTCTCCATTACAAACACAATAAAAATAAGTGGCAAACAAATAAGTGAAACTAAAATACTGAATAATGTTTAAATCTGATAAGAATTCAGATGTTCTTACATTGTTCTGAAAGAGGGTAGAGACACTGATGAATTTTTCAACTTTACTGAGCCTAAAATGTATGGTATAATATTGGGGAAATGAAAGGGTTAAAACTTCAGCTCTTTCAATAATAATTTTTAAATGGAGTTAAAACTTAATACAAAAGAGTGCAAAAGCTGGGTGTGGTGATGCACACCTGTAATCCCAGTGGTTTGGGAGGCTGAGGCAGGAGGATGACATGTTCAAAGCCAGCTTCAGCAATTTAGTGAGGCCCTAAGAAACTTAGCGAGACCCTGTCTCTAAAATAAAGGACTGGGGATGTGGTTCAGTGGTTAAGTGCCTCTGGGCTCAATCCATGGTACCCCTCCTCACCAAAAAGAAGAATGCAAAACAGAAAGGAGGGAAAAGAGACAAATAGAGAAGGAGATAATTATCTAAGGTGGTGGGAATTAAGCCAAACATACCCATCACTACTAAAAGTGGATGAAACATCTGGAGTAAAAGACAGATTGTCAGAGTCTGTGGAAAAATTAAGTCAGGCTGTGTGTTATTTTATTTTCAAGAGACATCCAAAATGTAAGGCATGAAAATGGTGTTTGGGGGTGGGGTGGGGATAAGCTAATGAGAAGAAGCTGGTACTGTAACAACAACATTCAAACAGATTTCAAAAACAGTTAACGGGACCAGAGGGCCACTGCATTAATGATAGAAGAAAGCATGCACCAGAAAAATGGGACCATTTGTAACTTCTTTGCACCTGATAAATTAGCTTGCACAAAATAACAGCAGAGATTAATGGGTATTGCCAAATGTGTCATCATCAAAGAAAATTTAAAAACAGCTCTGATATTGAGCAGACAAAAAGTAGAAGGGAAATGGTTTCTGAACTCAATCTAGTGTAGAAGTTGGTGATCTTTTTCTATAAAGGGCCAGCTAGTACATCGTTTCAGTTTTGTGAGACCATACGGTCTCTGTCACAACCACTTAACTCTGCTTTGTAGAACGAAAGCAGATGCAGACAATACATTAGCAGATGGCCAGGGCTGGATCTGTCACCCATCTCCTGCCCCCACCATTGTTTGTTTGCTATCAGTGATTTCCAGGACATTCATTATAGAACTCTCCACCTGACAACTGGAAAATTCATATAATTCTGGAGTAAGTATTGGGCATGTATAAAAATTAACCTCGTGCTAGGTTAGAAAGTAATATTCAACATATTTTGAAGTATCTGACTCCTAAAATATGTTCTGTGAATTCAGTATTGTAAGCTAGGAATCAGTAACAAATGACACAGAGAAGAATTTCCTAAGGAAGACCCAGAAAAGCTCTAACCATATAGGAAGAGATTGATAACAAAAGATTTTCTTCATCAAATAATGAAAATGAAAAGCTGACAAATAAGTCTTAATTGGGGAGAAGAGTTTGTAATACATAAACTGACAAATGATTAATGTCCAAAATATATTAAAGATGGCAAGAAAAAATATATTTAAAAAGATCAAATAAATCAGTTAAAAATGGGCAAAAGAAATGCACAGGCATTTCACAGAAAAGGAACTAGGAATGATCAATCAATAAGAAAAGATCCCATTCTTGTAAGAAATAAAATATGAATTAAGACCAGGAAAAAACTATTGTTTTAAATTTTGAGACAGATCTCATTAAATTGCAGAGGCTGGCCTTATATTTGGGATCCTTTTGCCTCAGCCTCTCCAGTCTCTAGGATTACAGGAGTGCATCACCATGCCCGGCTTAGGAAAAAACTTTTTCACAAAAATGAAAAAGGCTCACAATATCTAGGTTGATGAGGTTGAGGAGCAGTGGGAACCTCAGCACAGGGCCAAGGATAGTGCACGTTGTTTTGACCCCTCTGGGAACAGTTGGCCTTATCTAGTTAGGTTGACATGCCTCTACCCTGGAGTCCCAGATGTTCTACTCGAATCTTTGCATCATGCTAGGGGGCACGGATGTGCTTCATCTCTCTGGTCCCCTTAACCCTTGGGATGGCCAGAGTCTGTGGGCCCATAGCTGCATCTGAGACTTTATATATCATTTAGTTGCCTCCAATGTGCCACGTAAATTTTCTGTATACACCGTGGTGTCAGAGAAGTTGGGAAGCACTTTCCAAGAGGCTGTGTCCCATGGGTAACTAGGAAGCCTGTGGAGTGTTGATAATGTTTTGTGTTAGCCTAAAACTTGAAACAACCCACATATCCACCACACATACCCACCAAGGGTGGAATGGCTGAGAGTGGTGCATTCATGCAGTCAGTACCATAAAGCTGTGAAAGTAAACCCTAGCTACGTATGTCCACATTCACATGTGTCAGATTGCTGAGGAAAAAACAAATGGCTGAAAAGTACATTAAGTGTAGTATAATTTATATAAGATTTTAAAACAAGTAAAGTCAAGCAGTATAATTCAAAGTTGCAGAAATGTGTGGAAGAACTATAAATTAAAAATAAGGGACTGTTAAACAAAGAATCCAAAACAGGGGTTCTCCTTGGTAGGGTAAGAGATGGAAGATCATACATAATGGAATGATTCATTATTTTTAGGTTGAATGGTGGATACAAAGGTATTCATTTTATTATTAGTTTAAGTTATAAATGCTTTCATACTTCTGAAATATGCCTTGTGCAGTCACCTTACCCTTCAATACCAACATCAATACCAAAGTGATATCGTGAAGTGATCAATTTTATCAAGTTAGCAATTGCATTTGGCCAGGATTTAGCTTGAACACAGTGCAGTTTTATTTCCTTCCACATAACGGATAATAAGCTCAGGGCTGGCTTGCCTGGTCATGAGGGCCCCGAGTTGTTTCCACTTTTGTCTGTCCACCTCATTCTGTTCTCAGAGTCACTCAAGGTACAGAATGGCTGAGGGGGCCCCTGCCACCCCACCTCATTTAGAGCAGGAAGAAGGGAAAGGCGGAGGTGTTCCTGCAAACTCTGTCCTCCTGTGGAGCTTTCCCGACCATCCCCCACAGGAGCGTTCCCTCATGTTTTACCTGCTGGAGCTCATTTCCGTGACCGTGCCTACTTGCAAGGGACCCCGGAAAATGCAGTTCCTGTTGACTGGGCAAACTCACCAGTAGCCCAGGGATTGTGCTATGAGGAAGAAGAGTGTGGGTACTGGCAGTGGGTGACAGCCTTCCCAACACACACTAGCCTCCCAGACGGCCTCCAGTGTCTTCAGGTCTGCCAGGGCACACCAGGTCTCCCTTGTTTTTGACTGTTTGGCTTCCTTTCTGCTTTTAAGAGGCTCACATTTAGGTATGGCTCACCTGGAGAAGTTCCCTTGTGATGAACCTGAAGTGATCTGCTTAGTAAAATCATATCTGCAAGGATCTCTTTTGCTATGTAACAAAACATAATCAGAAAATGACATCATTTTCACAGGCTCCACTCCCACTTGGGACATATTTTATAGGCAGGGGCCTTGGGAGTCATCTTAGAAGTCTGGCTGCCATACTTCACCCTCTGGCAACCAGTGATTCAGTATTCCCTTGGAAAATGCACCCACCCCATTTCAAGGTCCTCCAGTCTCATCCTGTTATCAATTCAACACCAATCTGAGCATCTCATTACTCTAATCAGATGGAATGGGGCCTGTTTGGGCACAGGTTGTCTGTGGACCCATAAACTCAAGGGACACGCTCTCTCCCCACACTCCTGGCCTGCAGGGGAACGGGCCTGGGAGGATGGCGGTGGACATCCTGGTTCAGAAGCAGGGAGTTAGAAGAACAAAGAATCACTGCTCCAAAGCAGTTTTGAAATCCAACCCAGTCAACTCCAGGCCGAGTTCTTCAGTTAGGTTTCCAGACCCGGGAATAGCGTCTCTGCCTTCCCTCTGGGCTCTAGGTGCCACCTGTTGGTCCTTCGGCCCCACCCTAAGCCGTTCGCCCTTCTTCATGGAAGGGAGCGTGTGAGTCAGCCCAGGTCCTGTCAGTGTGCTGCTGCTCCATGTTTGAACCTCCAGTGCTGCCCTCAGCGTTCCCACCGGTAGGATTTTCCCAAGAACTTTGTGGGTCACATGAGGATTTCATGGGAGTTCACGCCATTAGACCAAAGTCACATGCGCAAGCCATGTGCACAGATGTGAGCTAATCCCATCTCTATTTTTAGCTTCTGTGGTGAAAGGACAGTGCTCTTGAACTCCCTCAAGGTCCTCTGTTGAGAAAATCTGCAAAGCACGCTCACCCTGCAGGCATCGCCTGCGTGGCCGAGCGCTGACCTTCCCACCTTGGGCAGGCACACACCCACTCTCCTCCGTGCCATTCTTGGCAGCCATTTCTACCTTGGGCGTCTTGTCCTCTGGGGAGACCGACCGTTCCAGAGTCATCTGATCATGGCTCTCGTTCGCTTGACAGCTCTCTGCAGTTGGTCTCTGTCCCCTTGCTTCTCCCTGTAAGCCACAGAAGACACGAGGCTGCACCTCCACCGTCCGCTCAGAAACCTCAGCTGATCATTTGCGAACCTCACTTCCCACGCCACTGCAGGAAGGTTCTTTTTCCTCCTCCCTCCTCGCCCTCCCTCTCAAGCTCTATCTTTCTTTCACTACTGGGGATGGAACTCGGGCCTCTTGCACACTAAGCTTGTGCTCTCCCAGTGAGCTGCACCCCAGTCCCCCAGGACACATTGCTGTGAGCACTCCGCCCGGATGTGACAAGGACCCTCCTTCCTCCAGTTTCCAGAAACCTGCCCCTTGTTTCCTCGGAGCCTCCAGCCTCTGCTGGCAGCACCGTTCCTCTGGGTTTCTGCGGCTCTGCTCCCTGTGCGGCCCTCTCACCTGCTCCGGCCCTGCCAGCAACAGGCCCGCTGTCGCAGCATCTCCCACCGGTGGCCTCTCCCAGGCACCCGGGGCTTTTCTCTCCTGCTCCTCAGGCCTCTAGCCTCTGCCTGCTGCCTGGCTCCCAGTTTCAGGCGCGTTGCTGCAGCCCCCCATTTCCCTGGACTGGAATCAGCACTTGTTTTCTGCTGCTGAAGCTGGAAACGTAGAACAACAGGTCTTTATTTCTCACTGAAAGTTTCCATGGCCAGGAGTCTGGGCACAGGATCGTGGGGTCCTCTGCTCAGGCTAACATGGCTCCTTTCTGGGGCTTGGAGGCCTCTTGCCAGCTCACAGGTTGTTGGCAGAACTCACTTCCTCAGGGACATAGGAGTAGAGTCCCTGTCGCTCTTCTTTCTGTCTCACTGGCTGCTGGCCAGCAACCGCCCTCGGCTCCCAGTGGTTGCTGGAGAACTTCTGGCATCATACTCTTCTCACCCTTGAGATCTCTGCGCCTTCTCCTCTGTGACCAGCTGGAGAGCTCCTTCAGCACAGAAGGAGCAAATATGGTCAGGTTCAGCCCTTGGGGTGATCTCCATGACTTAAAGTCAGCTGATTGGTAACTTGATTTGTCTGTCAGATCTCTTCTGCCACGAGACACAATCCCTGAGTGACCCCAGGAGACAGAGACCATCTTAGAATTTCACTCAGAACAGCGGCCTTCCATATCTCTCCTAGGCAATGCTGTCCTGCACAGGATCATGTCTCTCTCTCTCTCACACATATACACACACACACACACACACAGTTCTTTTTGCCCTCATAACCCTAGTTTCTATGTCTTTCTTAGTCTCCTTGGAATTGTCTGCACATCACCTCTTGTAGCTCCAACTCATTATTTAAAAAAATTTTTTTTGAGGTTATTGATGGACAGATGCCTTTATTTTATTTGTTTATTTTTATGTGGTGCTGAGGATTGAACCCAGTGCCTCACATGTGCTAGGCAAGCGCTCTACCGCTGAGCTACAACCCCAGCCCTCCAATCCATTCTTAATGGTTGTGGGATAGTTCACGATGTGGATGGAGTTCTATATATTTTTGGGGTCATCTGAATAATTTTATAATACATATTCCTATGTATTCTGTATTTTACCAAATAAAATGGTTATCAGTTGTAAGATCACACCTCCATGATCAACAGTAACATGGAAAATACTGTAATTTCTCAAGACTTTTATTTTTGTACTTACAGAAAGAACTCTAGTAAATCTAAAGATCCATTAGCACGTGGCTTTTCACCTTGCGTTTGTGCTGTGCTTATACAAAAAGGTGTGTGTGAATGACACAGACGCGGAGCCCATCTTCTCAGCACAGGGCTGTCAGTGCCCCACACTGTACACAGTGCAGCCTCTGTGTCCTTGAGCCTGTTGGTGATAGCATTTCTTACGAGGGTGCTTTCCTGGCTTGTGCTCTGCAAGCTTGCGGACGACATCTGGAGCTTCGGTGCCTTCCTCAGTGGTCCTCACCTGGGTTACATGTGGCATCCGGACCCCAGGAGTGGTAGCCAAACTCCCACATGACGGCTCTCGTGTGAAGATAGGCTGCTTCCCAGCGTGAGAGGGGAAAAGGCGGACCCCCGGGGTGATGAGACGGAGTCCACGAGTGTGAGTGTGCATGTCCGCCTGCGCTCTTGCTGGGCTGGGAAGCAAGTGCTTTTAAAGAGCTTTCTTTTCACCAGAGACGTGTATGTGCACAGGGAAAGCAACGCTTGCTAATCAAAGCAAAAGCACAGCAGCGGTTTCTGCCAGCCCTTCCTCTCGCTTCCCAGTTCTGCTGTCCCTAGAGGCTACTGCATTCAGCTTTGAATTGCTCTTTTTGGCATTTAGTTCTATATTTTTAAATGACAGTTTTATCCCACTAGTTCTTGAGTTTTGAACTTCAGACGGTACCTAGTGAGTTCCTACCATGGGAAATGAGGATTTGGTCCTCCCCCCGCCCACTTCCTCCAAACACCCCATTCCTGTGACCTCTCCTCTCTGTGCAGTCAGTCTGATTGGGTTAAAAGCCGTGGTTTCTTTTCTGTGGCCGTGTACAGCTTCACACAGCCGAGGAGCCGTGCGTGCAGAGACTACTCTTCCTTCCTGCCTTGTCAACCTTGTTGGTTGTCATCCTTTTCTCCTGTCCTTGCCACTCTTCCTGCTCTGGAAGATGCTCGGCAACTCTGGGTGTCCTGTCAGTCTCTGCTCTGTAGAGCCTTCTTCCTCGTTGGTGTCAGTCGGGACTTTATGACTGAAGAAGATGGTATCCACTATATTTTTTAAATTTCTATTTTAAGAGAGATAATTTAGGGGGCTGGAAATGCAGCTCAGGGTAGAGCACTGGCCCAGCACGTGCAAGGCCCTGGGTTTAGTTCCAGCATTGCAAATATACATGTGTACACCCATACATACATGTGTGCTCCTGTATATGATTTATATGCCATAAACTCAATGAACTGAATAGTGTACAATTCAATGAATTTTTAGGAAATTTACAGAGTTATGCAGTGACCACCATAATACAGTCTTAGAACATTTTCATTACCAAAACAAAACAAAACCTCCTGTGAGCTGGGCCGGGTGGTGAGAGCTTGCCTAATGCGTGCTGGCCCCACCTCCCTCCCAGCACCGTGAGGAAAGGACCCCTGAGCCCACTGCAGTCGGTTGGCCCCCAGCCCTGGTCCCAGGCAGCCACCAGCCAGCTCTGGCATTGTAGTGTATTCTTACTGGGCATTTCAAATAAATAGAATCGTACTCTGTGTGTGTGTGTGTGTGTGTGTGTGAGAGAGAGAGAGAGACAGACAGAGACATCTGACTTTTTTATTCAGTGTAATTTTTTTGAGTTTCATCCGTGTGTAAAGGTGTCAGCATTTGATTTCTGTTTATTGCTGAATAGTTCCCTCTTATGACCCTAATGTTTTGTTCATCCATCTGCCGGTTGATGGACATTTGGGTGAGTTCCACTTTTTGACCGTCATGGATAATGCTGCTTGAACATCTGTGGACGAGTGTTTGTGTGGACATGTATTATTTTTATTTCTCCTGGCGCACAGTGAGGAGTGGAATTACTGGAGCCTAAGGTAAATTTAGGTTTAATATGTTAATAAATCAACAAATTGTCCCCAAATGCCCCCCCCCCTTCACATTTCTACCAGTGGTATGGGAGGATCCCAGCTTCTCTGCACCCTTGTTATTGTTTACCTTTGGGGAGTTTTGCTTGTTTTATTCAGTGCTGGGCTCTGACCCAGGGCCTGGGCATGGCAGGCAGCACTCCAGCTCTGTGCCACCCCAGCCCCCGTTGGGTACTTTTTTTATTATAACCATGGCTGTGAGTGTGACGTGCTCTCTTGTTGGGGTTGAATTTGCAGATGACTAAAGGTGTTGAGCATTCGTTCATGTTCTTGTCAACCATTTTGTACATCTTCTTTGGAGAAATGTTTATTCAGATTCTTCCCCATCTTTAAATGTGGTAGTTTGAATTCTTATTGCATTACTGAATTATAAAAGTGTGTGTGTGTGTGTGTGTATGTGTGTATATAAATTTCAGATACCAGTCTCTTACCAGATATGTTACTTTAAAGTATTCTTTCTCCCAGTCTTTGGCTTGTCGTTTGGTTTCTGAGTTCTGGGGATGGAGCCCCAGACGCTCTACCACTGAGCGACATCCTCAGCCCTTTTTCATTTTGAAACACTTGAGTTGGGTTGGGATTGTGGCTCAGAGGGAGACCACTCGACTTGCATGCTTAAGGCACTGGGTTCAATCCTCAGCACCACATAAAGATAAAATAAAGATATTGTGTCCACCTGTAACTAAAAAAATAAATTAAAAAAAAAAAAGAAACACTTGAGTTGCCCAAGCTGGCCTTGAACTTACAATCCTTCCTTTTCAGCTTCCAGGTCACTGGGATGACAGAATACTGTCTGGGTTCCTCAGCACAGTGTTGAATAGAAATGGTCCCAGGAGGCCACCTCGTCCTGTTCCTAGTTAGGGTGGGTCTCTGTGTAAATTTTCTTCAGAGATCTTCCCCTCCTGGTAGACTTGGTCCTAAAAGCCTAGGCTGCTGTGTTCCCACCAGGCCGCAGTCCTTTGTAGGGCTACAGAGAGGGTGAGACACAGCGCCCGAGTAAGGCTGTCTGTGGAGGGGGAGATGCTGGCCCCTACCTGTGCGGGGAGTCTCCTGTGGGCGCTGGGTGATTCTCTTCCCGGATGCCTGGCTGGCGGAGCCCATGCCTTTGCTGACTTAGGAAAGGATATTTCCAGCAAAGGGAGATGTTCAGGCCAGTGACTTGTGGGTTTGCAGCAGCTCCTGAGGGTTTACTTTGGCAGCAAATCCCCAGCTGTTACTGGGGTCACTTATAGAAAGGCTTGTTGCCCCCAGTTCTGATGAAACTCCTGAGCACAGGGGACATTGCACTGCCTGTGCCTCCAGCCCACCTGTCCCAGGTCCCGCTGGCAGGAGCAGAGGCCCACGTGTTTCCTTGCTCTGCCTGAGGTCAGGGAGGGAAGGGAAAGCAGGAGCAGGACGGGAGAACTGCAGGGAGAGTGTTTGGAGGAACTCGGTGACGTTCAGGAAGGAGCTGTGTTTTTCTTTCCAGGGCTGTCTGAAGCCACAGCCGGGCCAACATGGCAGCTCTGATGACCATCTCCAGCTGTGGTCAAAACTAATTTTGCTACCCTTAATCCACACAGAGTCTCTGCTGGAAGAGGGCACATTGGCTACCACCTCCTTGTGGAGGTGACAGGAGGGTGACACAGGAAAGAACCACATGGCCCGCAGGTCATCCCGCTCCTTCATCCAGCGCATCTGTCTGGGAGCCTGAGAGCCTGGGAGCCCGGGAGCCCAGGAGCCAGGGTTCCTGCCCCGAGAGCTGCACCCTGGGCACTAAGGCAGCGGGAGGGGTGTGAGGGGGCAAGCACAGGCTCCTCCCAGAGCGCTCGGCATGAGCTCCTGGTGCTGGCGTTGCCTCTGGCACAGTCACATTCCCCTCTGTCCTTCCCAGCCCAGTGTCAGAGTGCTCCCTCCCAGGTGGCCTGTTTGCTCAGCTGTTTCCTCTGGACGCCTGCAGAGTTGTCCCAGAGCTGCTCTGGGTGCATTGTGTCCTCAAAATTTTAGAAAGTGTTCATTTTGCTTTTGGGTCTGGGTGCCATGTGTTGGGGGCAGGCAGGGTCCCCAAGTGTATCCTCAGGTGCAACAGGCAAGGTCCCCAAGATGGGGCACAGCAGCCCCCTAGGTCCTGATACCCAAGTCCTTCATGCTGTGCCTGGTGGTTTTCTGGTTCTCTGTCGCAGAGCAGATACTAACAGGCAAATCCAGGAAGCCCACATCTGCCTATTTTCTCTCTAGGAACTAAAGGGTGTTTATCTGGAGAAGAACTAGATGTCCAAACAAATAAAAGAATGTAGGTTTTTGATGAAGCTTTCAGAATGCCCTGGGGGTTTTCTTCCTGAGAGGAAGTGCTGTAGACAGAGCTTTGGGGCAGGGAAGGGTCCTGAACCTGTCAGGGAGCTTTTACAAAATACGGGTTCCTGGGTAGACCCCAGACCCCAGACCTGCGGAATCAGAGCCTCTGACCTACTGAACCTGCCACAGAAACCCCTGAAGTATTTGAGAACATTAGGACCAGAGCTGACTGTGGCTGGACCAGCCGGCAGTTGTCACCTGTGTCGTGGTCGGGGAGTGAGAGAGCCTTGGGGTCTGCCTCCCTCTTCCAGTGGCAAGGACCGGCTTCTATTCATGATGAGTAACTGCCTCTCAAATTACTGTGTTGCCAAAGGCCTGGCGCTCTTGTCACCTGACTGCCCAGAATTAGGCTGTGGCACCCAGTGGTTCTCTATGATGGAAATGTCATCGCATTTCCCTTGGATGTGAAGTCCCTATTGGCTTTGTAGGGGCCCCAGAGTGACCTTGTTCTTGGCAAAGACCCCACATGTGTAAGACCCCAAAAGAAGTCAGTCGCTTAAATTGTAATCTCCTTCCTCAGATTCATGGCTGGGGCCCGAGAAACTTGCAGCCCCTTACCATGGCCATCCAGCAATGGCTCTGACTTGTAAGTGTAGACCTGTGAGGGATTCCATCCCCTGCCCCTCTGTCACTCTCAGCCCAGGAGCCTTGTGGGAAGGTCTGTAGTCATGGCTTAGATGGCACTGTGCAGGGCTGAGGCTCACCGGACGTGACACTGTGACCACAGCTCTTCCCAAGACCTCCTGGACCCCAAGGCCTGGACCCACCTCCTGGGAGTAGGAACACATCACAGAGTCACATGCAAGTGAGGGGCCCGTGGGACTTCTGTGACTGTTCCCCTAAGAAAAGCTTTTTAAAATAAAAGCTTAAAGAATCGGTTACATTGAATGGACACCTGGTACCTGCCTCTCAGAGCTGCAGACGATAACTGTTTATCAGATTTATTTAAAGTTTAAAAAAATAAAATAAGCACCATATACACAAAGTCACTGGCACCTTCCTGACATTGCACCTCACATTTCTGGGACGCAGCGCTATCCCCGGCACAGGAGCCCCACCCGTGGGCCCAGCCCTGTTGTGAACGCACCGTGGCCTTTTCTGTTGTGAAAGATGGTGTCGTGTTTACTTCTGTATGAGCCACAGCCATGCTCAGCGGTGTCCAGGTGCCTTTAGGTCTGTCACGCAGGTGTTGGACCTCGTGCTCTTGGTGGCATCTCAACTGGCAGTCTGCACCCACCACTGGGTGCGCAGGGAAGGGCCCTTCAGGTGGCCTGTGCGTGAGGCAGTCCTGATGCAGGGTTCAGCCTGTGTGTATACATGTGCACATGCGTGTGCCCAAGCGTCCTCCTGGCTGCACTGTGGCAGGGAAAGGATACGGGGAGCAGTCAGATTTTTGTCCCCTTGGGCAGCACCACAGTGGCCTCAAGAGCCGCTGCCACAGAAGACACAGAAGCTGCTGCTGCTCCACAGCCCTCCTGCCCTCGGGTGCCCACGTGCCCCTGGCCCTGGTGTAGTCACCACTGCTGCTGCCTGGAGCCACAGGCTGTGGCCCTTAACCCACCAGGATCAAGGACACAAACCTTGAGTGGGCCCGGGCAGCCCCAGCTCCCACATGCAGGATGGGTAGACCAGGGGTGAGTCAGAGCCCAGCCCTGCGAGGGGGTCATCCTAGAGAAGTGTGCCAGTCCCCACCTGGAAGAGCGGGGTCCAGTCTGCTGTGTGCCTTCTGCATGGGACAGCAGCCCTGGGGGACTCCTGGCACACCCTGTGTGCTGATCATCAGGACTGGGGCCCTCTGGAGACCCTGGGAAGCCAAGAGGACAGGCCCCCCCTTCTTGGCTTGCTGCTCAAGATACTGAGCATGCTCTCCTGCAGCCTGGTGCTCCACTGGGGACACTTGGGGGCTGGAGCATCATTTGAACTGTTGTGTTCTTTTTTCAGATCTGGCCCCAGGCTGTGCGGTGAGGCCAGGCTGTGGGTCTGCTGCTGTTCTTGCAGCCAGTGTGACAGGTGGGACAGGCTGGGCTCCGACCCCACCTGCTGGGCACCTGCGCAGCTCCAGGCCTGGCTGGGCTGGCTCTGCAGCAGGCAGGAGCAGGGGTGCGGCGGGTGGAGCGGCCTCAGCGCTGCAGCTAGCGGGCCTCCCGGCAGCCCCGGCCCCCTGCAAGCTGCAGATGCGCAGGCGGCCTTCTGGAAGGAAGGACAGGGCTCAGTCGCCAGCTCCTGGTATGGCTTGCACGGGCCACTGCTCTCGCTCTCACAAGCCTCCTTCCTCTGGCTTTTGTCTGGTTTTGTTTGGAATGGCTGGAGACAAAGATGCTACACCAGGGGATAAGGCTAGAGGAGACCCAGCAGAGGCATGCGGCAGAAAGCGCCAGGGTCGCTGGGAATGTTGAGGGGTCTGGGGTCTCCTCGGCTCCATCCATCCTGCTCAAGCCTTCCCGGCGGCATCGGTTCAGAGAGTGCTTCCTGTACTTGTGAGCATGAGATTTTAAAGGTCTTTTACGGGATGTGTGTGATTTCTGGGCTGTGTGTACGTGTGTGTGTGTGTGTGTGTGTCTATGCGCTCATGAGTGTGCATATGCCCATGTTTATGTCTGTTCGCCTTTAAGTTGCATGGGGACTGTGGTGCAGTGCTGGTGTGAGTGCATGAGTGTGCGTGTGTGCACACATGTGAGTGTACATGTATTTGTGTGTGCATGTGTGTATGTTGTGCATATGCCTGTTCTAGCCTGATGGAGTCCAGGTGGCCTTGGGAAGGTGGCAGGCATGCTGTTGCGGAAGCCACCCACAGGACACTGTGGTAATTGACCACTCCCCCTCTAGTGAGGGATGATGACCAACTGTGTCTCTTCCCCGGTTGGAAATATAGCCTTACACACGCGGGGCTGGAGGACAGGGCAGGTAGGTGGACAGGACAATGTTCTGGGGTGACATGGTGACCTGAGAGGAGCTGGTGCTTGGTGGGAGGAGTGTTTGATGGGCTTTGGCCCAAGGCCCACAGTGCAGGCCATGTGTCACTGGGCTTCTGTAGGGCAGGTGCTTTCTTCCTGACTGCCCTGGGGGTGGCTTTTCTGGGGTTGCTTTGTGATCCTGAGGTGCTGCCTGTCCTTTCGGAGTGCGCAGCCAATAGACAGAGTTCCTTGAGCCTCCTGTAAACCTGCTTTGATAGAACTGGGACAGGTGTCAGCAGTGTCTTAGGAGATTCACATGATGCAGGAGGACCTGGGAGATGGTCATAGTCAGGCCTGTTTACCTGTGTTGGTTCTGTTTCAGGAATAAATGCCCAAGCCCGGAGGCTGCAGCGGGTCCGTGCCAAGGGCACCCCTGCCGTGGCCCCAGGGGCTGCCCGGAGCTCCCCTCCACCCCGGCTGCGCCGCACTGTCAGTGAGACCAGCTTGAACCTGGCCACCACCCTGTCTGGCGCTGCCCAGGGGCCTGAGGAGCCCAGCCAAGACACCATGCGTGACTGCCTGTACCAGTCCCCACACCTGCTTCTCCTGCAGGGTTACAGCCAGCAGCATGTGAGCCCCCACTGACACCCACAGCCCCAAGCCCCACCCAAGGACTCACATCAGCCCTGTGCCTCTGGTGTGGCCTCTCACGCACCCACAAGGCTCCTCCGGGAAACCGCCTTCCCCAGCACAGGCTGGGTGGCCAGGGGTGGGCGACTTAGTGTGGTGTGTCTGGTGGACAGCAGTCCCAGCCAGAGACTGGAACACCTGTTCCTCCCCTTTCTTACCCTCTGCTGGTCTGGGCAGGTGGTGTCCCACCCCTGAGTCAGGCGTTGTGTTTCAGGACAGCCTGGTGTATGTGCTCAACCGCGAGCGGCACACGGTGGGCCAGCGCACGCCTTCCAGCAAACCCAGCATCAGCCTGTCGGCCCCCGACATCCTGCCCCTACACTGCACCCTTCGGCGGTACCAGCCCCCCGAGGGACAGGCGGCCCTGCTGCTGGAGCCCATCCCTGGGGCGCCCATCTCCGTCAACTTCAAGGAGGTGGGGTGGAGCACTGTGGCACTGCAGCATGGGGACCTGCTCTCCCTGGGCCTCTACTACCTGCTGCTGTTCAAGGACCCATCGCAGGCACGGACTCTGCCCACGGGAACCCTGGCGCGGCTCCGGGCTGCGCCACAGAACTGCAGGATGTGTGGCATGGCACTGGGAGCTGGGGACAATGCTTCCTCCGTGCTGGCTGCTATACCGCGACGGCGGCAGCTGCTCCTGGAGTTTGAGCCTGAGGAGGAGGATGCACTGCTGCAGAGAGTCATGACACTGATTGAGCCCGGGGGTGATGACTACAAGCTGACCCCTGCCTTCCTCCTATGCCTCTGTGTCCAGCACTCGGCCACCCACTTTGAGCCTGGCACATTTGGACAGCTCCTGCTCAAGATAGCCAAGAGGATCCGCGAGGCAGTGTGGGTGAGTGGGCCGGGCCCGCAGGCCACCGCAGAGTGTCCGCTGGCTGCGGGACAGCCTCTGGCTTCTGCCTGTGTCAGGTGGAGGTCCCAATTCCTCTCTGATTGCCTCGTGGCAATGCCAGGCTGGGCAAAGGGCCAGCCTCTCTGGCCTGTCTACCCCTCACCTCCAGGCCCATGACAGCTGCACCACATTCCAGGCTTCCATGTGGGTCTGCGTAGTGCAGAGTTGGCTGCTGCTTCTGAGCTTTGTCCTTTCCTGTGGTCCAGCCTGGCCTGGTACCATCACATGCCCAGAAATGAGACACCCCAGAGGCTGGGCACTGCAGGGCCCAGGGACCTTGGGCGCTCTCGCAGGCCCCTGACCATGGCTCAGTGCTGGCACTTTTCTCTGGGGCAGGTGAGTTGCTGTCCCCCTGAGCTGTCCCCCGCAGACACCCTTTTCCTTTGGTAGTGAGGATGCAGGGCTGGTCAGTTTTTGTACATTGATAGATTCTCCATCAGGCCAGAGTCTCAATCTGGTGCTGTGGTCCTGTGGGCAGAACTCCTCTGGGCCTTGTCCCTGGCGTCGTACCCCGGCCTCCACCCACCAGGGCTGGTCCCTGCTCACAGGGACTCCAGGCATGGCCCTGGGGATTAACTTGGAATTGTCACCCCACTGGGCTCGACAAGCACCGGAGCAGGCTGTCTGGGGGCGCCCCATGGTCTCAGCCTCCTTGCCAGTTCCTGCCCCACTGGCTTGAATCCCAAGACTCAGAGGATGGCTTGCAGTCACCTGGAGTTGTTCAGAGGCCTTCTCTCATCTCTAGTGGGCAGGGCCGTGTGGTACCTGGTCAGTTTTCTTGTATTAAAATCCACATTTAGGGGCTGAGGCTGTGGCTCAGAGGTCGAGCACTTGCCCAGCGTGTATGAGGCACTGGGTTCGATTCTCAGCACTGCATATAAATAAATAAAATAAAGATCTGTCAACAACTAAAACAAACTTTTAAAACATCCACATTTAAAATAGGTGACACCCTTTGGAAGCATAAGCCTGATGGGCCATCCCCTCAAGAGGTTCATAGAGTGACCTGTAGGCGTTGTGGGTGTGCTGGAATGTGATAGGGGGCCCCACGGCATGGCCACGCACCATCTGTAATCATGTACGTTGGGACAGGGGAACCTCATGGCATTTTCTGAGTGTGCTCTGTGCCTGGCATTCATCAGCCCTGCTGATGCTCTTTGACCCAATTAACCTTCATAGCTACCCTGACTGGGCAGGTGCTGTATCCCATGTTACAGGCAAGGAAACTGAGGCCAGGAGGGCATAGGTCACTTGACGAGAGGGCACAGTGGCAGGACGAGACTGAGCCTCACCCACGTCCACCTCTTCACTTCTGGTTCATTCCTACGGGGACCCAGCCCTGCCGTGTTGCACAAGCTTGGAAACTGAGGCTGGCAGACAGGAGCCGCTCCCATGGCATCCTGGGCTTGCAGACATAGGTGTCTACATCCAGGTTGCCCCGCGCCCGTGGCACCTCCTCACCTCGGCTCTGGCCTGAGCAGGGCCCCTGTGAGTTCCACTTGCTATAAATTTTCTCATGTTCCTACAGAGCAACTCCCAAGGTCACTCCCCTGTCCTCTTAGCAAACACACAGGTAGGTGGAGGTGCACACTGTACAGGAGTAGGGCACGAGGACCAAGCCAGCGACCAGGGTTCTATTGGACTGAGACTACTTTGCTGCTAAAGCAAGAGTAATTGCTGATTAAGAGAACACACAGAAGATGTTAGCAGTACCTGCTCCCCTCTGGGCCGTTTACCTATATTGTAAATGTCCAGGCACACATGTGTCTGCCTGCTGTGACTGTGGCTGGCATCTCAGGATGTATGTATTAGGAGTAACAACAAAGAGTGTTACTAGACTACTCATTCTAGTATCTGTCAAATGTTTGTCCTGTCTTTACTATTTTCTAAATGGCCAGTTGTGTGAGCTGAGGGCTGTGGATTGATTGTGTGTAGATCACGTTCAGTCATGGATGGGAAGATGCCTAAGTCATGAAGAAAGTTCTTTCCAACTTCACTGAGAATCAAATATCAGCCTACACAGGGTGTCTGGGATAGTGTGCCCTATTTTTCGTGGAGATGGAGCATCATGTATTTGGAGGTATCCTGTTGTCCTGTTTCTCTCTTTCTCTCTGTAGGAGAAAACCAAAGAGCTAGCAGAGAAGCAGGCGCAACTGTAAGTACGGCCCAGTTATTGTCCCCACCTCTCAGCTGCACCTTCCCTGCGGGCTCCTGCTTTCCGAGGAGCTAAGTCCTCAGGGAGCCTCCGGATGCCGGGGCTCCCCTCCGCGCTTCACCAGCAGCCTTCTATCTCAGAGTAGTTGTGTCCATTTCTCTCATCAGCACCCTGGGGAGCTCTGGGTAGAAATTTCCTAAGGGCTGAGTGGGCAAAGCCTGTGCCCATGTTCCCTGCCCCATTCTCCTGATAACCACCCACTCCCTTCAGGAAAAGCCTGCAGCCCTCAGTTGCGAGATGGGGCCATGTATTGCTCTGTCCAAGACCCTCACCCCAGCCTGTGCTGCTGCTGGGCCTCGGCTGTGCCATCTGGATTGTCTGACAGATGTGCAGACGCTGAGCCCTGCAGCCCGCTCTGTGTGGACGCCCTTCAGAAGCACCTCTTGTGGGGCTGGTTTGTAGGGACAGCAGTGCTGTGTCTGTTCTGTGGACATTGCCACGTGAGAGCCCTTGAACCGCAGCCACTTGCTGTCTGTGTCATCAGACCTAAAAAGCATGCTGAAGGACAGTTCCCTGCACCTATCACATGATCCCGTGCACATACACGTGGATTCCTAACCAAGTCACCTCTCTAAGAGCCCCACCCAGGTGGTAACACTGAAGGCTGAGTCAAAGGAGGCTTGGTGGGGAATCCAGAGAGGGGACCGGATCTATGGGGCTCCCAGGGACTCCACATACCAGTGGCATCCTGGCTAAATCAGGCCACAGCGTGGTAGAGGCCAGCCTCATTCCTGCTCATGCCTCCTTCTCAAAACCAGAGCTCACCATTGCCGCATGCGCTCGCTCACATGTGCTCTGGGGCCCTGCAGGTGATTTCACCATCCCCCTTTCAAAGTAGGAGCTGGGGACACTCAGATGGAGGCCTCAGGGCTGGGGTCTCACTGTCCCTTCTCGGTGTCCCCCAGGTGCAGTTGAGCTCAAGGTGCCACTCACTTGCACAGGCCCACTCACTCTCTGGCTCCTGCCAGTGTGAGGAGCCAGAGCAAGATCCAACAGAGGTGCCAAGCGGAGCCACGGCCTCTGGGGTCTGAGGCTGTGTGGGGACCCAAGCACGGCTTCCTGTAGAACCAGCAGGGGCAACACTGGGCAGATGGCGGAAGGTGACCAAGAAGTAGGTGCAGTCGCAGGGCTTGAGTTCCTGGATTTCTGTGTCAGGGGAGTTTGGTGAAAGTTGGGACAGGGCCAGCTTGGGTATGGGGCCTCTCCAGGGACTTCCCTGCTGGGCTTCAACACAGCCAAAGTGCCAAGGGGTACGGAGGTGGCAGAAGCTGCCCAGCCCTCCTCCTGTGTGCTGAGGTACAGGTAAGACCAGGCCCCTCTGTCCCAGTGGCTGTCTGTGGGTGGCCTGGAGCCCCCAGCACCCTTGGTATGAAGCGGATACAGGGTGGACCCAGCTTCCCCACTGACCGGAAGAGCCGGGCCTTCCCTCCAGCCCACCTGCTCCACTGCACCCCAGAGCGTTCACCAGGGCCTAACGCAGTCCTGTTTCCATTCTGAACACACACTCTTGTTTTTTTTTTTTGTTGTTGTTTGTTTGTTTGATTTTCCTTTTAAAAATAATGAACCACTTCCAAAATAGAGAACAGTGAAGGATATGCTGCCAGGCACCACGAACCCACACCTGGGTCGTCATGGCCCATGCTTCGCCGTGCTCGCTGCGAGCCTGTTGTTTCTTTTTAATGTGAATGGCCTTTGGATTTCACGGGACCCAGCCTGCAGCTGGGTCCCCCTCTTCTTTCTCGTCTGTTAACGTGGGGTCTGCACTGCCAGGTTTTCTCACGTAGAACCATGCTTTAGTTCCCTATTCCTGCATAATTAGTATTTAATTTTCCTTGAATTCATGAATTATTTTGATTTTTTTTCGAATTTCTACATACATAAGCTTTTCTGTGCTTCTATTTTTCATTTTGTTACAATATGATAAGAAAATGTGGTTCGTAAGACTTTTTTCTTATTTTTCATTTTGTTAAGAATCCTTTGTTGGCTAGTTTGTGATCAATTTTTGCAAGCATTCTATCTGTGCTTTGAAGAGTATTTTTTGTCTAATGTGCAGCATGTCTATGAGATCACATTCATCTACTTAATTTGATTGCACACTAACTTTTTTTGCCAGCTTAAACTGTGATTTTGAGATGAATAAGTTAGCATTTCTCCTTGTTCTTGTGAATTCGTAAGTTTCTTTTAAAAAAATTATTGGCTTTGTTTTATTTTTGTTGGTGCTTCGAAGTGAGGGGCTTACAGCTTCAAGGGCATTCTTTGAAACGGTTACTTTCAAAGTCATGTCCCTCTTTTTTCCTAAAAATTCTTACTGCCTTTTTCTGTGATGTTAATACAGTGTCACTTTTCGTGTGTGTCTGTTGTGTTGGTAAGTTTTTTCATTTCTTCCTTGGAATCTTTCTGTCTTTTTACTTCTGAATGTAATGGTTTACAAAGTCTGCTCTTCTTTCTTAGTGTGCAAGTTTAACCCATTTACATTTATTACACTTATTGATGTATTGGAGATATTTTTATCAAGTTCACTGTGGTTTTTGTTTACCATGTCTATTGTCTTTCTTTTTTATACTTCCTTATCTCATTAGATTTTAGAAACTCCTCTCTTGGTTTCAGAGTTATTCTGAAAATATTGATATCTCTACTTTGCAGAACACAAGATTAGGTCTTAGAATGCTCTGGCTCCCATCCCGTCCCACCTCTGGCTCTCAGTTTATCACTTGGATTATTTGAGTTTCTCTTTGCTCTCAACCCTGTCATTCCCCACTCATTCGTTGTTTTTATTTGTATTTATAATCTGTGTTTATCTTGATTTACCCACTGCTTTTGCTTACCAGTGTTTTTCTCCTTATTGTGACTTCTTGTGCCACTCCCTCATTCCGGAATGTTCCCTTGGGACTGAAGTCATTCTGAGTGCAGCTCTGTGGTGGCCAGCCCTTGGACATGGTGTCAGGAAATGTCTCCATCTGCTTGCCTCTTAGGGAGGAGGTCAGCTCTCTCCCTTCAGCCCTGGAAGATGTGGTTCCATCATCTCTCAGCACCCTGTCTTGTTAAGAAGTCGTGTGTGTGTCTAATTTTGTTCTTTTGTGATTAGTTTTCTCTTTTGCCTTTTGAGATTCTCTTCAGGTGGTCAGTTTTACGCCCGATGTTTCTGGGCTCGGTCTGTTTGTGTTTCTCCTGGTCGGGGTTCTGGGAAACACACGGCTGTTCTTGGTCTGGCAGCTCTGCCTGGCCCTGCTTTTCCCAGGGGCTCCCGCCACCGTATCTGCCCTGCAAGTCCCTGTGTCCTGCAGCTCTCCGCTGCTCCTGCCTGTCTTGCCTGCCCCTGGTGTGTTCTCAGCGATCGCTCCTGGCCTCTCAGTCCTTCTTCTCTTTTCCTATGCCTCTTCAATCATGGTTTACAGTCTTTCTTTGATTTCTTTAGTCCCTTGAGATATGATTGCCGCATGACCTCACGCCTCGTCTTTGGGTGGTGTATTTGGGGCGATTCTCCCTTCCCTTGGCCCGTTCCCACTGAAGTCACTGTAGTTTTCTGTGGTGACCGGTGTGCACTGCATGTGGAGGTCCCCTGCTGTCCCGGGACTTGGTCCTGCAGCTCAGGCCTGTTGCTGTTGTTTCTGGGTTGCTCATGCCCCCCGCTGGCTGTGTTCCCCTCTCTGTGGTGTAGGCCGAGGGTGTTCCTGTGGATTCTGTCCCCTCTCCCCACACGCTGAACAAGCAGAGGCCTTGTGGACCCATGGCAGAGCCCTGGGCTTTGTGGGGTGCAGCTCCAGTTCTTCTGGACTCATCTCCACTCTGTCCTTGCCTGCGTTCGGAGCCCTGGCTGCCAGGGCCCTGCAGGCTGTCTGTAGAATTTGGTTGTGTGCTTCTGTGTTCAGAACTTGGACTCTGACTTGAAGTTCAAGGGCTGAAGACCCCTTTGAGGCTTTCTTCTCCTGCACCTCCACACATGTCACCCTCCTGCCTCCACAGGGCTCTGGGAGACTCCTCGTACCTAATGGTGCCCCAGGGTTTATGTGCTAGAGTGCCAGCACTCACGTTTAATAGATGATCACCGTGTGTCACCCTCAGGCCTACAGTCCTTCATCCCTAACCTTTGGGGCCAGATGTGTTTAGGATTCAGATGTTTGGGGTCTAGAGAGTCGGGGTCAGAGTGCTGGTGTCACAGAGGTCCTTTAGCTGGACAGCGTTGTGCTCAGGGCTGCTGCACGAAGGGTTCATGAGACCAAACAGCCTCACATAGGCCTCAAATTTTGCCATTGGATGGAGGGATGGCCTCTGCTGTCCTCTGGATTCGGCCTCCACACCTGGGAGGGGGCAGCGCCTTCAGCCTTTCTGCCACCTCCATGGCTGCCCTGCGTTTCCCTCCCTGTTGTCCTTGACTCTGGGCCTCTGGTGGCATTGCTGCCTCTGTTTTCTGTCTGCCTTGTTCCCTGAGCCTCCCAGCCTGGCTTCCTCTGTCCCCCACCTGGTAACACTGCCATCCAGAGTCTGAGGACCCAGGAGGCTTCTGCTTCTCCCCACAGTGTTCCATGGGCTGCTGGGCGCGTGGCCCCTGTCCTGCTCCACCTGCTGTCCTGGGTTCCGCGGGCCTCTGCAGGACCTTCCTCACCTGGTCCCTCTTGCTCCCTCCCCAGCTCTGCCTGCTCCATCTTCTTGCTCTGTCCTCTGCCTACTCCCTCCATCCATGCCCCACCCGAACACCCGTGTCCACTCTGCCTGCCTTTGTCACCTCTTCTCATTCTGTCAGTGGTGGCTCTGCCAGACTGTCACCTTGCCAGCCCTTGCCCTGGTCATCCCTTGGTGCCATACCCATCCACCTCACTGCAGTCCAGCCTTCTGTGGCTCTGTGGTCTGGCTGTCCTGTCCCCACATGGTCCTCCAGCAGAATTCATTTCACTGTTGCACAAACATGACAGGAACATGCTCTCTCCTGAAGTCAGGCCGGACTCAGCTGCCATAACAGGAAGTCCAGCACCCGCTGCCTCCCGGATCCCTCCCCAGGCCCAAGGCAGCTGCTGTGTGTGACAGGGTCATTTCCCCCACCCCTCCCATCCACCCGGTGAGCTTCGCAGGATGAGCTGTGTTGTGATTGGCTCTCTCTCATGGGCTCTGGGTCAGTAGATGTGACTTGAGCTGATCTTGGCGGTGCGCGGTAACTCAGGTGGCACTGCACCACCTGCACGCCGCCTTCTCCTGGTGGACGGGCTGAGCAGGTCCAGGTTTCGCCACCACATTTGCTGTCCACCTTCCCGTTGTGGCTCGGGATGCCTTGCCTGCCTCCTGTGGGCCCCAGTGCCAGCTGTGGACCCTCCACACGCCCTTCTGTAGGCCTCACCTTGGCCTTGCTTAGCCATGCGGGCCCTCGCGCTCCTCGCTGAGTTCCAGAGGGACCTGCTCTTGGCCTGTGCGGCGTCTTTCTTTGCCAGGAGGCTTGAACTTGCCCCTCATCCACATAGGCTGTGCAGGAAGGTCTCCGTGTGCCCAACTCGGAGCCGCGGTGCATGGCTTAGCTGGCGGGTGGGGGGCGCTGTGCTGACCTTGCTGGGGCTTGATACCGAAGCTCCAAGTGGCAGTGGCTGGAGGGTGGTTTCTTAGGGTGAAATTAAGAAGGACAGTAAATAGTAAAAGCAAATTGACCCTTTCTAAATGACAGTGCTGTGTGCACGTGGACTCGGGTGGCTGTGGAGAACGGGCGTGAGCAGGGGTTGCCCCCATGCGGATAGGTAGGGAGGCTACAGCAGCCCTGCTCCAAGGCAGCAGTGAGGAGGGGCCGCCCAAGTCAGTCTGGTCCCCACCCAGGAGCAGGACCGAGAGATGTCAGCCTTGTTTGTGGACAAAAGTGAATTACATCAGAGAGAGCAAGGGGGACTTCAGGCCCTGGGGAGACTCGTGGATGGAGGAGAAAAACAAACCTGGCCCTACCATGACCTCTCGGAGCCCAGCCCTGCGTGCTCTCAGCAGCTCCCTCCGAGGGTACTGCTGAGTCCTCCAGGACCCTGGACTGAGAGCAGACACCAACACCAGGTGCTGCCCTTGGGCCCCTCTGATGGCCTTCATCCTGATGCCCTCCAGGTGCAGGTGGGGTCCGAGAGCCCCTCCAGGTCCTGGGCAGAGACTGCTCGCAGATGCCCTGTGGCGGCTGAGCAGCTGGCACCTGGCTTGTGATTTAGAGTTCCCTGTGAGGGGGACAAGGTGGTATGGGGTCCCAGCCTAGCTGGGTATCAGGCAGCAGGGGTCTGTCTTCACCCCAGGCCAGGCTGAGCCAGATATGGGGGCGGTCGGTCTGCAGGTGGACCCCCTGTCTAGTCGCAGCTCCAGGTGTGCACAGCTAGCTGACGTCCACCGTGCCCGCAAGATGGGATCGTGGAAGCTGGTGGATGTCCACATTGTCTTGAGCTGCGGGGATGCCAGGCAGCCCACACAGCCTGCAGGGCTTACTGCTGGGCTGGTGTGTTGATGAGATGGGTAAGACGTGCTGGCATCTTAAACTAAGGAATCACCCAGCACAGCGACAAAAGGGAGCTTCAAGTCACACAGGGCGGTTGACACACATACTGGGGCCAGTGCCCAGGAGATGGAGAGATGGTTGGGTGGCCTTAGAGACTGCCACTGAGGGAGGCAGGCAACCCTGACATTGCCACCATCCCCTAAAGAGGGAGTCCTGAGGGCTGGGGCAGTGGCTCAGTGGCAGAGCGCTTGCCCAGCATGTGAGGTCCTGGGTTCGATTCTCAGTACTGCGTATAAATAAATAAAGGCCCATTGACAACTAAAGAAGTATTTTTTAAAAAAATGGGGGGACCTCTGAGCCGAGAGGCCGCAGGTCTGGGAGGGAAGATGCTCATTTCCCACTCAGGATGGCCTCAGGAGGGGTCTAAACTGCTTCTTGGTGCTGGCACCTGGCCATGCTGGTGAGGTAGCTTCTGCTTGAATTACCCATAGTAGTAGCGCCCCATGTGGACAAAGCACCAAACTGCAGGAGGGTTCATGATGGAAACCCGGCCACCTGCTTGCTCCTCCTGGAGGTCTGAGGTGACCTGGTTAATTGTCTGCTCTGGGGTTTTCTGACGATTACCTCCAGATCTCCAGAGAACAGGCTTTGATCATGGACCCTTGCTTCATTGACTTCACAGTCTTCTCCTGACTTCCTTCTTGGGTAAAGTAGAATTTAGCTAACATTAGTGCATCTCCTAAACTTCTATTATTGTTTGTCTCCTCGTGTGACAACCTTGTTCAATATTGTGTGAAGCTCCTATTTCTTACTCTTAAATAACACACCCAGGCTCACGCTCCTTGTTCTAGAAACCATGGGCCTCACCCCCTCCCTGTGCATGTAGCCCCCCCCCCCCCACGCTCTCAGCATTCACAGCTACTTTATTGTCTTATTTCAAAAGAGAAGAGACAGAAACAGGTTATTTACTAGAGGTCTTTACCAGTGACAGTGACAACTGGCTGTTCGTCCCACTAGGTTTCTGGGGGCCTCTGCCATCTTGTGGGTTCATGCATAGTTCCAAGCCTCTCTGCCTAACACTACTAGGTTGACAAAAGTAGTTGTTTTGGTCAGGGTCCCATGAGAACAAATGTCCCATGTGACAGAGCAGCAGACTCAGCCCAGGGCCATGGGCTAGCATAACTCTTGGTCTTTCTGTCTTGGCAGCCAGGAGCCCATCTCCTGGGCCAGCTTCACCATGGCCGACCTGCTTCCGGACCTGCAGCACATTCTCTTCTGGATGGCTAACTCCATCGAGCTCCTGTACTTCATGCAGCAGAAATGCCCACTGTATGTGCAGAGCATGGAGGAGGAGCTGGACATCACAGGTGAGCTGGGCGGCCACGCGGCCCTCACAGGCAGGGTGTGGTCCTGGGGCACAGTTGGCTGCGGGAACAGGGTGGAGTCACGTCAGAGTTTCCTCAACTCCAGCTGGCATGTAGGGACTGCCTCTGGGCCCAGCGCCTGTGGTCTGGTCAACCTGAAGCCTCTGGATGCACAGTGCATGACACCATTGGCCCCACCGTCCCATGGCCTGTCGAATGGAGGCATCTTGGCACGGCCCTGCTCTGTCCGGCTCGGAGGTGGGGCGCACAGGTCACCTGGTAGGGGAGAGGCAGATGCACCATGGGTCACGTGCAAGGATCAGAGGTGCACCCTTACTTCAGGAGGGACGGATGTCACCACCTGTAGTTGCAAATTCATAGCTTGTATCAATCTCAGAGGTTAAAATGTGGGGATTTTAATGTGCCTTTTAGGGTTTATGAAATACAGTAAGAAGTGTTCTGAAAATAGTGGGAGGGGACTCTGGCTGGGTGGTCTGGGAGGGCTCCGCGGAGGAGGTGGCGCTGCAGGCCCACAGGATTTCAGCTGGTGCATGTCTGCTGAGGGCTGCGGGGGGGCTGGAGGTGGCCTGGGAGGTGGCCTCCCTGGAAGCAGCCAGGGAGGAGGGCAGAACTGTCCCGCAGTGGGACCAGGTACCAAGGGGACGTGGGTCCAGAGCCTTGTGGGGGTGGCCCAGGGGTTGTCCCACACAGCTTTGCTCTACGATGACAGCAACAAAACTGCTGTCCTTCACGTCTGAGATGCCGGTCTCAGGTGTGGTGAGTGCCTAATGGGCCCTGCCTCTGAGGGTCCAGGCTGCAGCAGGAGGCACACTGGGAGCCGCCCTCCGGCCTCTCTGAGCTGGAAGGGACGTGCAGGCCAGGTACTTGGCACAGGAGGCCTGCAGATAGACCAGGCGGCCTTGGTCTCCAGACACGTGTGTCGCACTGGACGCTGTCGTGGACTCCGCAGGAAGGGCCCTGCGAAGTCAAAGCCAGAGTGGGTCCTGGACAAGCTGGGATCCTGCGGTGGCTCCTGGTGCCTTGGGGGTAGATTTCCTGAGAGGAGGGGCTCTCCATGGTCAGGGTGAGGGGCAGGAGTGTCTGCATAGTGACCTTGAAGTGTCCAGTCATCAAGACAGGCTCCTGCTCTGCTTCATGGGCCTGGTCCTGTCTTGGGTCGGGGAGGGGCGCAGGCTGCGGAGACCAGCTGGGACCATGTGCCTGGGAACCCTGGGCCGGCAGGGTGGGGGTGGGGCCAGGCCTGTCTGTCCTGGCAGGGCTCTGGTGACAGACTGATTGTTGGGGGAGGGCATACCCTGCACCTGGGCAGGGCAGAGCCAGAGGGGATTTTCTCCTCCTCTGCTTTATGGGACAGGGGAGGTGGGACCCTCTGCGGACTCTTGGGGCCTTGGAGCCTATGGCTACATGGAGGGAAATATTGGCCCTTGACATGGATCCTCCCAAGTCCCATGGGTGTTCCAGACTGTGACCCTGACCCTTTCCCCCTCAGGTGACTGTGAAAGCAGCTAGACTCCCTCCCAGGGAGGGGCATAGTCTCCGTGCTGGCAGGCCTTGGGTGTGGTGTGAATGACTGCAGGGGCCCAGGTCTCCAGCCGCCTGCCTGCCCAGGCTCCACAGGTTGCTTGTGCTCCTGGAACCCAGTGCCTGCAATCTGGCTGTCCCTGCCCCTCCACTCCACTCCAGATTTGTTCTCATCTTTTCCCCGTGTCTTGCTGCTGAAGCAGGCGGGTCTGTGGTAAGGGGCGGCTGGAACTGTGGTTCCCTGCTGCCGTTCCGGGGCTTGCTGCTCCATGTGTGGTATGTGCTGGGGTTGGGCTGGGAGCTGTGGGCAGGAGATCCCTGTGGTCAGGGCTCAGGACCCGACAGCCCACCTTCCTGACCTGCGAGTGCCCTCTCGATGCCCTTCCCATGTGGTGCCATCAGGCTGTGCTCAGAGTGCTGTTGGGCAACGTGGAGGTCTCACAGGGACTGTCCCTAGCTGCTCCTCCTGGGAGGCATTGCCCTGGTTCCAGGGTCTGCGTCCTCAGCACTGCGGGTCTCGGGAGGACTTGTGTTTGGTGGGGCCTGAGCGTCTCTTTCTGGTGATGGGCATGGGGGCAGTGATCCTGTGTCCCGTCCTGCACATGATGCAGAAGCCTTGTGGCTGGGGTCTGGGTGAGCATGGCAGGCGCTGAGACCCAGGGAGACTCAGAGCAACCAGAGAGTGATGGAGAGGGCAGAGGCCACAGGTCCCTGCTGACCTTCAGGAAGTGGCTGTGGGAAGAATCCTCAAGGCCTGGAGGTCTTGTCCTGAGAGCTGGCAGAACTGGTTTCGTCATTCCTGATTTTTTGTCCAAAGCTCTTGCCCAGGAGGCCTTATTGCCCATCTGTCATGGCATGTGTTCTTTGTGCCCTTGTAAGATCCCCACGGCCTGGGCTCTCTGCAGGTGGCCAGGCCCCTATACCTGTAGCAGCAGGGGCCGGGTTCCTTAGGTGCTTGCAGGGGCCTCTTCTTCTCGCAGAGGCTTAGTGGGCACAAGTGTCTTTGTGGCAGGGTCTCAGACCCCATGTCCCCTGTGTTGGTCCACTCCTGGCTTCGTCCCGCAGAGCCTGCCCATCCCTCTTCCCGCCAGCTCTGTCTCTGGACCTCAGACAGGCCTGCCCACGGCTGGCCTGGTGCAGGTGGGAGGGCCTGGCTCTGTCCCTCTGCTCTGGCCCAGCCCCCTCCCAGCCTGCATCTCGGGCTGTCTGATGTGGCCAGCAGTTGGGCCGGCAGCCCCTGGTGCTGAGTGGCGGCTTCTCTCTTGAGCATTCTGACTTCATGGGGTGAGGGTCTCTCCAAGGGCTGCTGCGTGGGTTCCTCACCCTGTGTTCCCAGGAGAGGTGTCCTGGGAGCCAGGGTCGGGGTCTGCTGCAGCCTGCGCCTGGGTGACAGGGCTATCTCCCCACAGGCTCCAAGGAGTCGCTCTTCTCCTGCACGCTGACAGCCAGCGAGGAGGCGATGGCGGCGCTGGAGGAGGTGGTGCTGTACGCTTTCCAGCAGTGCGTCTACTACCTCTCCAAGGTGCCCGGGCAGCGCCCAGGGGGGCTCTCCTAGGGCACCTTTGGGGCACTGGGGAAGGGGCTGTGATGAGCTCAGCCTCAGCAGGGATGAGGTGGCTTCTGTCCCGCCAGGCCCTGAGTGCACCCCTCATCCCCTAGTCACCTCTTGCTCTCCAAGGACACCTGGCATCACCTGGCGCCCCCTCCCCTCTGTTGAAACACACCCCTGCCTGGCAGTGTTTGGGGGCATCAGTGATAAGGCCTGAGAGGTCTGGCATGGGGCACCTGGGATGCCACACTGTGCCACTCCGACCCTGGCTGGTGCCGGCAGTACTGCTGCCAGCGCCCTGGCCCTGAGCCAGGTGGGCTGTTTTGAGGGCAGGGTGAGCCGCTTTCCCAGGAGGGGCCACTCTTCCCTCAGAATTCACAGGTGTTTCCACCTCCTATTGCTGGAGCTCATCCCACCAGTGCCACCTCTGTGTGCCTCTGCGGGCCATCGTGGGTTTGACAGGAGCACGTGCCGTATGATCACCATGGCCAGCCCCCGCTGAGCCTGCTGTATGTGACTCTGTGCCCAGCAGTCCCAGAGGCAGCTCCTGCCAGGCCCCAATGCTGCCTGCTCGGCTGGTGGACCTGATGAGGCCCAGGCGGGAATTTGTTGGGTGGGGCCTTCCAGGGGGCCCCGGCACCTCTGGAAGTGATTTTCCGTTCTCTGTCACCACCCAGTGCCTGTACGTCTGCCTCCCGGGCCTCCTGGAATGCCCCCCTTTCCAGACGGAGCGCCGAGAGAGCTGGCGCTCAGCCCCTACGCTGCCCGAGGAGCTGCGGCGCGTAGTGAGTGTGTATCAGGCCACCCTGGACCTCCTGCGGCAGC
Organism: Marmota monax; assembly: GCF_021218885.2. Classification (NCBI taxonomy): domain Eukaryota; kingdom Metazoa; phylum Chordata; class Mammalia; order Rodentia; family Sciuridae; genus Marmota; species Marmota monax. The sequence goes on along the minus strand of NW_026693034.1, from coordinate 4,076,067 downwards.
TCCAGGTGCACCCCGAGGTGGCCTCCCAGATGTTCTCCTACCTCCTCTTCTTCTCTGGCACGCTGCTCCTCAACCAGCTCCTGGACAAGGGTGAGTGTGGCCAAGGGGCCTCCAGCCCACGTTCCCGCCGCAAATGGGCACAACCCGAGGGACCCTCTGCCACAGTGCAGGACCCCAGGCGGGGGGGGGGTCCCAAGGGGGTGGGTGGGAGGCTGGCTGAGGCCTGGGGGTGTAGAATCATGGCCCAGAGTGAGCCCTGCAGGAGCTCTGGTCCCATCAGGGTTGACAGGCCTTCCGGGGCCCTTCCTGGTCACTGGGAGGGCACACACTGCCCAGAACCACCTAGTGGGCAGAAGCCAGGAGGGAACCACGGTAGTGCAGCTGCAGAGGCTCTGACCTTCGACACTGCCGTGGGGAGCTGATGTGCCTCCTCCAGCTGCAGGGGTTTGAGGTACAGGTCACTTCCAGCCAGGGGCACTGCTGTGACATGAGAGAGCCAAGCAGGAGCAGGCTGCAGCACCTGTGTCACCAGCACAGACGGGGCCGCCCTGGGTGGAAGGAGGGGGTCCCACTCCACACCTGCATTGTGCGGTCAGTGGCTGTCACACCCCTCTGCCCTGTTGCTCTGCCTCCTTCACCTCTTACCGCGCCCACCCCTGCCCAGACAGGGCCTGGGAAGCAGGTCAGTTTGCGTTGGAAGCTGAGGCAGAGTCTCACATTTGTCCTTAAACTGTGCCATTGAAGAGGGAGAGCAGGCCCTGTGCTGAGTGGCCTGGGCATCACCCTCTCCCCCTCTCCAGGACCCTCCCTGAGTTGCTTCCACTGGCCCCGAGGTGTGCAGGCCTGCGCCCGCCTGCAGCAGCTCCTGGAGTGGTGTAGGAGCGCCGGCCTTGGGGCAGCTGCGGAGCGCTTCTTCCGGAAGCTCTCCTGCACCCTCCACCTGCTGGCCACTCCCAGCGCTCAGCTCATCCAGGTAGGAGGCAATCCCAGTGGGAAGACCAGCAGTGTGGGGAGGAGTGGGTCCCGTGTACTTATCTGGGGTCACTGGCTGAAACACTGGGTCAGGGGTGGTGGGAACCTGGTTTCCAGACCCAGAAAACTCAAACCTTCCATAGAGAACTCACAAAGTTGCTCCTCAGCTGTCCCCACCTGCAGTGGGCAGGGCATTGGTCCCAATGGGTGTCTGTTCCCAGTTCTGGGGTCCTGTGATTATCACTCCACATGCTAAGGGGGGGGCTTCGCAAACGTGACAAGATCAAGGACCTTAATGAGATGAGGAGATGACCCTGGATTATCCTGGTGGGTTCCCATCTAACCAGACAGGTCTGCAGCGTTGGGTGGAGAGGTGGATGAGGTGGATGGAAGGAGAAAGAAGAACTCATTCTGCCGTGGCCGGCTCTGAAGATGGAGTGGCCAGGAGTGGGGCGTTTGAGGGCCTCTGGAAGCTGGACCCCAGCTGATGGCCAGCACAGAAACACAGCCTCAGCCCTAGAGCTGCAAGAAGTGGAATTCTGACAGAGGTGCAGGCAGGCCAGGGGCTGGACCCTCACAGGCACACCGCTGCTGGCACCTTGATTTTTGACAGTGAGACCTTGCTGGACTCTTGAGCCACGGACCTGTGCGATTACATTCATGGTCATTTTGTGTAATATCCACCCTGCCCTCCTCCCTCGCCACCTTCCCTGGAAAATATTCAGCACAGGTAACTAATGGAAACCCAGCCCAGGTTTTTTTTCCTGTGGGAAAACACTGGGTGAACTGCAGGGTGATGGCCATCCACAGGGCGGCCCAGGTGGGGTTTGCTCTCTGTGCTATTGAGGAAGGTAGATTCTGAGCTGAATGGTCTTGTGGCTACTTTGCCCATCTCCAGGCAAAACTCAGAGTAGAGTCTGGAGTGAGTGGCCAGCTTGTCCAGAAGAGCAGCCCGCCACCCAGCACAGCGTGCCGGGGCTTGCCGGCCTGTCCTGCCGGTGGTGGTGTTCATGATGATGGAGCTTCTGCTGAGGGTCCAGGCCTTGCCTGTGTCGTCTCAGTGGGTCTTCAGTGCCACCCTCTGAGTTGGTGAAGTCGTGGTCCCTGTCTTGTGGATGGCAGAGCTGAGGTCGCACAGTGAGCGCTCAGTGGAACTGAGCTTCAAATCTGGATCCAGGCATCACTTAGGCCTTCAGCGGGTACTGTAACCCTGCTGCGTGTCAGGAACGGTGTGTCTTACATACAGTCCACAGTGTCGTTCTTTAAAAGTTATTTGTTTTCTCATTATAAAAATGAAGCATTTAATCACTATAGAAAATGTGGGTGTCTTGGAATATACAACAGATGGAAACCATAATTTAACTTGTTTCCTTTCAAAATATCACTCCACAAAATAAAGCAGTGATTTGAGTGGCATACCCCAGAAAAAGAAAATGGTAGAAGAGATAAAAGCAATACCATTTTGGAAGCTGGAAGGCAGATGGCAGACAGGTAGAGCAATCGGCTTATAGCAAGGCCACCAAAAGGCTCAGGAGTTGAAAGAAAGGTGTCTCTGGAAATTGATGTAAAGATTCTGACACAATAGAAGATCCACATGAAAGATAGGGATGGAAGCCGGGGCCTCGTGCATGACAAACATGCAAGCAAGCACTAAGCCGTACCCTGTCCCTCAGCAGACATTAGGAAAAGACTTGAATGTATAGCTTGGAGTGAGCCTGCCACTTCTTCTGAGAGCAACTTGCACAGCCAGATGGAACAGAAGTCCTCTGTTTTAAAGGAGGGAGAGTCGCTAAAGGGTTAGAAGAGACACAGATCTGCCCAGAGGGACAAAAGAGAAGTTCTGCCTCCTGCTTTCCCCCAGGGGCATTTGGTATCTTGGGAGCAGGATATGTGGGAGGCTGAGAACCCAGACTCTCTCCAGGCAGGGGACATTTCTGGGAAAAAGACACTTACATGGCTTTGGTCATCACTTAGGCTAGACACAAAAACTGAGAGACCGAGGGGGCTGTCCCCTGGAAATGCTTGTCAGAGATCTGGAGCTTCAGGGTGGGAAGGGGTTTAAACTAAACACAGAGGTCTGAAAAGCAGAGTGGAATCTGCAGCAGTCTCACAACGCTGAGACAAAGACTCAGGACCCCTTAGAGTGTAAACACCAAACTCTCCATTGAAGCCCTGGTGTGAGGATCGTGCAGAGGCGGACTGAATCTTACCCATGGCTCCCTCCGGCTGCATCAAGGTGGGCAAGTGTAAAGATACAAAATAACAAAACTTAGCATTAAAGCAGTGCTGAGAGGAAAAATCACAGCCATAAATAAATACAGTTGAAAACAAGGACAGCGGAGAATGAATGACCATGAAGCAAGACAAAGAAAGCAAATCAAACTCAAAAAGAGTAGAAGGGAAGAAATGACGGATAAGGGAAAAAAAAAAAAATCAGTGAGCTGGCAGACAAGCATGTAGAGAAAAGAGATGAAGCCAAGAGTTGGTTCTTTAAAACATTTAATAAAAGGGAGAAAACAAACTGCAAGTATCAAGAATGAAAAAGGGAACACATTATGAATTATGAATCAGTAGCAGGATATTATAGCTTTATGTTGACAGATTTGACAATTTAGATTAAATGGACAAGAAAATGAATACTTACCAAAACTAATACAAGAGGAAATGAAAGTATGAGTAGTCCTATGTATTGAAGAAATTGAATCTGTTGAACCCCCCACAAAGAAGATTCAAGATCCAGATGGTTTTATTGAACTATTTTAAACTTCACAGAAGAAAGTAAAGACCATTATGACCCCAATTCTTCCAGGAACTTGAAAAAGATCTCATTTTGATAATCATATCTCATTTTGAAACCACCAGCACAACCTCAATTTGAAAAACTACAAAGCGGGGAAGAAAAATTCCACACGAAAGATGAGCAGCTCCATCAATCATCCAAGGAACTCAGTTTAAAGCCTTCGTGTCCTGATCCTCAGACACACGGGCCTGGTTGTAGCGGAGGCTGCTGAAGGCGAGTCTTGTCAGGGGGCAGCAGTGGAACTACACGGGTCCCTGCTGTGCTGCCGTTGGCGCAGGCTGTGGGTGGCATCTGCCTGGGTGGCCACACGCCCTGCTGTGAGCCAGAGCTCCTCCCAGTGGACCTGTTTAAGCTGCACTTGGCACCCTCCCCCGTTTGCCTGTCATTCAGTGGCCCCAAGTCCTTGCTCATCAACAGCAGAGTGTGAGTGAAGGGTGGCATGTCACTGCCTTCAGATGCCGCGGGGCAACAAGAGAAAGCGTGATTGTCACAAGGAGCCACACCCAGGTGTCAACCTCAAACCCTCCCGGAGCAAAATGAAAACAAGACATGCGGGGTGGGGGGCGGGGAGCGGCAGGCTTGGGCTCCGCTCCTCCAGAGGCCGATGCTCTCCTCTGTCTAAGCGAGCCCCCTGCCTTGCGCTCATGGTGGGCTCAGGACACCTAAATGACAGTTTCTGCTTTCAGCTGAGACTTTAGCCCACAGTGTTTCTTCGTACGGTGCCAGGTAGAATCTGGTTCTCCCCCCCACCCCCGCCCTGTTTCCCAGTAGCCTCTTCTCTCCACCCTGTGGCTGTGAGGGGATTCCTGACTGGTGACAGGGGACTTTGTGTGGCGTCCACTATCCTGTGAGGCAGCGTGGTGCTGTCCCCTCACCGATCTCACTCCTGTCCTGCACGGCTCTGGTGGGAGTGAGAACGCTGGGCACTGGCGTGCAGGCCAAGAGCCTGACCGGGGTGCCCTGCCCCACACTGGGACTCTCCCAGGAGCGTGGCTATGCTCGGGGCTGCCTCATGCACCTGGAGGCCTTTGACTCCGTGCCCCTACTTGTCACCAGATGAGTTGGGCCACCCTCCGGACTACATTCCCAGCCCTGAGCCCTGCGCAGTTGCACCGGCTGCTCACTCAGTACCAGCTGGCCTCAGCCATGGGCCCCATGAGTGCCTGGGAGCCAGGCGCCCAGGATAGCCCCGACACCTTCCAGTCAGGTAAGAACACCTTGGGCAGGGCTAGGGGTCAGAGCAGGGATCTGAGGACCTGCCTGCATCCCCAGGTCAGAAAGTGGCAGAGCAGCCCACTGGTACCTGCTCATCTGAAGTGGGAGTAGGGGTCCTTGGGCTTCCATACCTCCACCGGGCCACTCTGCCCCACCTAGAGACCCGGGCACCCCTGTGCTGGGGGTCAGGAGCCCCTGGGCCCGTGCCCGAACTCAGGCCAGAGGCCTCCCTCTGTCTGGAGTTCAAAGCCACAGGGTAGTCCAGGGCTCTGAGCACGTGAGCCGCTCATGGGCACACCTATACACACGCGGCCTGGAGGATCTGTGGGCTACGCACACATTTTCACCCCATCCACATGTGGGGGTCTGGGCAGGTCCATATGGTTACAGCCTCACATAGTTGCATATGAATTTTTAAAATAATTTCACGTCCCACTGGTGAGCCTCATTTACGCCACAGCACCTGAGGTGAAACCTGGGGGGGAGGCTGCAGCCCCACCCTGTGAGCTGCTGCTGGCCACTGGTGGCAGAGGCCACCTCTGAGCGCACTCCTGGTTCTGTGTGATCCCCCGCTTGGGCCCCTCCCCGCCACTCCTCTAGCCCAGCACCCCTGTAAGGTCCTGGCATCCAGGAGGTGCTCACGCTGGAGGACGGAGCCCAGCACGCGCTTGGCCTTCCCATGCTGCAGCCTGTGCAGGGGTGGGGTCCCTCTGGGCCCTGACCCCTGGGCAGAGTTCATCCAGCTTCATAGGACTGAGGGGACCGCAGTCACCTGGCGATGCCCCAGGCAGGGGACTAGCGTGGGTTCAGGCAGGCTGGCCCTAGAGCAGCTCTCTGGGCTGTGGTGAGAGAGTCCCAGACTGTAAGGGCTTCGTCTTCTGTCCAGGAGCCTGGACACCCTGATGGGTGGTCATCAGAAGGAATGAAAGCCAGGTCATGGCTGGTCACCCTAAGATCCCACCCTCCTGTGTCCTTGGTGGTTTGGAGCTCAGCCTGCTGATTCAGTTCCTCAGTGCTGGGGGGTGGCCAGGTGACGGGAGGGCCACTCACAGTGTCCTCGCCCTCTGCTGCTGCAGAGGATGTCCTGGAGTCCTATGACAACCCCCCGCCCATCGTTCTGCCGAGTGAGGGCTTCCAGGTGGACCTAGAGGCCGAGTGCCCGCGCGACAGCGTCTACCAGCACCTCCTGTACGTCCGGCACTTCCTGTGGGGCCTGCGGGGCCCAGCCAGTCCTGGTGGTGGAGCAGCCCAGGCCACTGGGATTGAGGTACCAGGCATGGGTGTGCTTGGGGAGAGGGCCAGTCACCCAGAGCTGCCTGGTCCCGTGGTCCCCAGTGGGCTTGACAGCCCTCTTTTGATGATTAGGGTGGAAATGGAGGCAGGTCTGCTTAGAAGCAGCTGGGGACTTAGCAGGGACCATTGAGTGATCTCGAGCTGCGACTGTAGGTGGTGGGGAGGCCTGCCATTTTATATGATTCAGGCCAGCAGGTGTCCTTTCTGACCCTTTGTGCCCCATGCAGCCTCGTGGCACAGCGTCCTGCAGGGGCCCTGGGACCCTCTCCCTCACTGGAAGCCGGCCTGCCTGCTCCCCAGGGCCTGACTCTCGTCCTTCTCTCCCTAGGGTGTATACCATACCATCCCTGAGGAGCACCCTGAGGGCCAGGGCTGCCCCTTGGCTCCCAGGGATCCAGGCAGAGGAGCCCTCGAATCTACCCCTGTGCGCTCTCTTCCTGTTGCTGGGGCTTCCCGGACACAGGGCCCCCTGGCAAGGCAGCCCAGCAGAACGGGCCACAGGGGCTCTCCCGCTGGCCCCCTGAACACTGACTCCTCGTGCCTGCTCACGCCTCCCAGCAGCCCACTCGGCCTGGAGCCCAGAAGCCCTGGCTGGCCAGAACCAGGCGGCCTCTGTGGAAAAGCTCTCCCAGAAGGGCAGAGGAACGGGCTGGGCGGCCCCCCGGGTGCAGTTCTAGAAGGTGAGGCCCAGCTCATGCTTGGCCTACCTCAGGCCCTACTCTGCACCTTAACAGCAGGTTACTTTGTGTCATTTCTCCCTAAGAGCCTGTCCCCCCAGTGCCAGCACTCAGCATGGTGGGCCAAATAGGAAGGAGCAGGGAAGCCAACCCCTGCTCAGGACTGGCAGCTGTGGCTGCCTCTCCGGCTGACACATTCCCCTGTCGGGATGCCCTGTGCTCAAGGTAGAGGACACACAGGTGACGGGTTCTGCTGGCTGAGCTGGAGCCTTTAGGAGGAGGGGTGTGTGCCCCGCTGTCTGCACCTGTGTGCGTGCGTGTGCAGGTGTGTTCTGTGGGGCGCAGTTCACAGCTGGGCCTGGTTGGAAAGGGCACTGCTGGCCAAGCAGCCCCCACCTGGCCCTGGGCGAGGAGCACCATGCTTTGTCCTCAGTGCTCGTGCTGAGTTTGGAAGGTGCCACAAGGTCTGGGTCTCCCGCCAATAGAGGCTGAGGTGTGTGGGGACAATAGGTCAGAGAACTGTCAGGGGAGACTCCAGACCAGACCCGGCTTTGCCCTGAGGCCCTGGCCCAGGTGACCCTGGTGGCATGAGCGCTACTGGAGGGAGCAGGCACAGGGCCGGCATGGTGCGGTGGTGTGGTGGTGCACGCCTATAATCCCAGTGACTTGGGGGGCTGAGGCAGGAGGATCACAAGTTCAAGCCCAGCCTCAGCAACTTAGTGAGACCCTGTCTCAAAAATAAGAAGAGCTGGAGACGTGGCTTGGTGGTAAAGTGCCTCTGGGTACCAAAAACACAAACAAAAACACCAGCCTGTGGTCTCAGGGTGGGTCACCAGCTGGCTGGGGGTGGGGGGCAGGGTCTGCTTAGCGGTGGGACCCCTCTGGGTGATTGGACATGGAGTCACCAGTACAGGGAGGAGGAGGAAGGAAGGGCAGTAGAGCCTGCTGGATGACCGCGTGTTGGAACCCTCAGGGTCCTGGCTTCCAGGAAATGGCCAGCCTGAGAGGGCCCACGTCACGTCCTTGGGCACTTAGTGGCTAGGACGAGGCGAGGCCCCCACACAGGCCTGACCCTGACCCAGGCTACAGCTCACATTGTGTCCGGATGGTGCCCTTCCTGGGCTCCATGTACTTCCCATCCGCAGTGTGTCTGCCCTCCGCGAGGTCCCCACATCCTGATTCCTTAGCTGGGCACTGCCTCCAGCCCCTGGGCCCTTGTCCCTCACACCTCTCCTCCCACCAGGAGATGCTGCGGCTGCCGCGGATGAGCCCCCTGCGGCCTCCTCCAGCCGTAGCTCCAGCACTGAGGACTTCTGCTACGTGTTCATGGTGGAGCTGGAGAGGGGCCCCTCAGGCCTGGGGATGGGCCTGATTGATGGGATGGTGAGTGGGGCCTGGGTCCTCCCTGGACTGACCCCAACTCCTGCAGCTGCCCCTGGTCCCAGCTTGTGTGGCCATGTGGCCGTGGTCAAGTCGGGTGGGAGGAGCATGGGGACACCCCCCTTCATGGAAGGCTCAGCCTGTCCAAGGGGCTTCTGTGGGGCCTGCTGTCATCTTGTGTCTGTCCTCAGGCCTTTGAGGACTCTCCTGGCCCTTTGGGAGCAGGACTGGTGTCTACTCCTTTTTCTTACTGGACACACGATCATGAATGTGGCTGGCTGACTCCAGGGCGGGGCCTGCAGGTTCTAAGGGAGGGGCGGTGGGCTCTTGCTGGGGACTCTGTCGGTGCGGCAGAGCCCTGAGACCTCTGCTTCTCCCCAGCACACACCCCTGGGCTCCCCAGGACTCTATATCCAGACCCTGCTCCCAGGCAGCCCCGCAGCCTCCGACGGGCGCCTGTCCCTGGGAGACCGCATCCTGGAGGTGAATGGCAGCAGCCTGATGGGTGTCAGCTACCTGAGGTACTCCCCACCCCTGGCCCGTGCTGCCCTCGCAGTGGGGTGAGCCAGGGCAGGGCCGCCTGCAGACAGGGCTGGCCCTTGGGCACCCCTGGTGGGGAAGGTGCAGGACATTCGCCCCACAGGCCCCTCACCTGGGCGACAGCAGAGCAGAGGGGAGCAGGAGGCTCAGTCCAACTGCGCTGCTCGGAGGCCCTGGGTCCCACCCGCTCTGGGGCCGCTGGTGCTCCTGGGCACCACCCTGACCTCCTTCCCTGGTTTCAGAGCCGTAGACCTGATCCGACACGGGGGCAAGAAGATGAGGTTTCTGGTGGCCAAGTCTGATGTGGACACAGCCAAAAAGATCCACTTCCGCTCGCCCCCTCCCTAGGCGGGGCTGGGGGGACCCCCTCCTGCTGCCCACCGGCTGCCAGGTGATGGCGGGCGCCGCAGCTGTGGGTGTGTTTCTTAAACCCATGTGTTGTCCCCATGGTGGCCTCATGTTGAGAACACCCTGTTCCTGTTGTACATCTTAGTGTATATTTTATTTATATGACAGATGACACTAAGTTGTGATGTTTCTTACAGAGCTTTTATGTTTAAAGACCTTGATGTTTCAGAAGTAGATGCAATAAACTATCTTTCATATTCATAGTGGTGTCGCTGGGCTCTGCCATCTGTGGGCTCCCAGGCTGGCCCCCTGAACACCGCCTTGTGGGCAGCACTGTGGGGCTGCTGGGGGCTCTCCAGGGCCACTTGCCTCCCTGCCAGTGTGCAGAACCACCGCTGGGCCCAGGAATGGTCACTGTGGGTGGATTTATTTTGACTGACCCTTCCTGCCCACTCCCCACCAGAAGCAGGAGCAGCAGGAAATAGACCATGCACCCATCCAGCTGGGAAGAGGCCACACTGCCCATCAGTGTGGGCTGATCTTTCCAATCACCTTGCTCAACATGCCCCAAAAGCAAGGGAGGCTGACCCGCCCTGAGGGGCTGAGCCACCTGGGCCACCCTCCTGTCCCAGGAGGCCTCCTGCTCCTCCCTGATTCCTCTCTTATCACCAAAGCCAGTGGCTTGGCTCTGCTGCTGGGCTGGTGACTATAGGCTCTTAATCTGCAGCTGATGTCCACCTGGCTAACTGTTCCCTCACCCTGGCAGGAGGCTGGCTTCTTTCTCACCAGTCACGGTGCTAGTGGGGGTGGCACACTTCTGCACTGTGTGAGCGTGAAGGAGGCCATGCTGGGCGTGTTCAGCAGGTTCAGCAGCTTGGTGGCACGGGTGCGGACGGCTTCCGCATCCTCCTGTGTGTGGAGCTGGATGCTGGGCCCTGGGCCAAGGTCCTCATCTTTGACAGGAACAGAGAGACCCTGGGGACAAGGCCTCAGTTCGTCAGCTGCAGTGCACCCCTCACGTGAAAAGGCCTCCCCGGAGGACCTGACCCTCTGAAGCAATGTCCGGGGTGGGTCTTGGCACTGGGCTCAAGCAGTTCTCTGCTACCCCCTGCTGAGCACCAGGAGGCAGTGCCACACATCTGCCCCAGGCCTTTGGCCACTATTCCATTGCTTGCCTGCATCAACACCCCACCCAGCTCCAACCAGTGGCCCCTGGCCAGGTGCCCCAAATGCTGGGAAAAGTGCATTTTTAAAAATGGCTGGACCCAGAAGGAAGGAAATCCTTAGAGCCCAGCACTGAAGTGAGGGCACAGGTTCAGAGAGGCTGCAGCTGGCTTGGGCAGCTGGGCTGCGGGACTCAGCACTTCACATTTCTGCTTTGGTTACGGAGCCTGATGAGGTAGAGGAGCAAGGCCTGGCCACCTGCAGCTGAGGAGCGGCCGAGGGTTCCACTTCCTCCAGAGTTCCTGAAGGGCTGGGCCCTGGGGAGAAGGCCTAGGACCACCATTAAGAGACCTCTCAGAGCCGACTGCACGTGGGGCTCTTCAAGACATTACAGCATTTGCCCATTTAGTCCTGAAGATGTTTTCCAGAGAGAGAGACCGTGGATAGACACATCAGTTAGCCATGGCCATAATTCAGTAAAGGGGGGAAAAAGTCAGAGGGCTGAGCATCTTAGAGCAAAAGCATTTATTCCCACTCGGGCCTCCTGCGCTGGCCTGCAGGCGTGGCCTGGTAGGAGCTGGCTGCATCTCTGCGTCTGCCTCTGCTCCATGCTGCTCCCACCTCACCCAACGCACGAGCTGGGGCATGTTCTCACAGCAGTGGCAAAAGTGCAACAGGGCAAAGTTAGATCTAAAATGTGGACATGAAGGTTGAGACCCAGAATGAGTAGGTGCAATTTGCAGCAATTAGAGTTCTGAAAGGAGAGAGAGCACATAAGGGAGAAGCAATTTTTAAAGCCCTAAGGGCTGACAATTTTCCAGAATTGAAAGACTAAAATCCTTAGAATCAAGAGGATCAATGAATGCTTGGAGAGGGTAAAGCAAAAGATAACTACACTTAAGTACATTAAAATGAAACTACGGAGCCCCAAAGACAAACAGAGGATCTTCACAGCTGCCAGAGGGTAGGGTAGATTTCTAGAAAAATGCCTCAGCAGAATGCTAGCCTCTCCCCAGACAACAGAGAAACAGTGAACAGTGGTCTCTCTCCAGGGATGAGGAAAAACTATTTAATATAGAGTTATAAACCCTCCTAAGTAATCTTCCAAAAATAAGGGCACATTTAAGATATTTTCAGATAAACACTGAGAGAAATTAGTACTGATAGACACCAAAGAAATCGTACTTCATGAAAATCACGTCTGCTGGAAGGTCTAAGATGGCAAAATATATGATAGGCAAATAAACAGGCAGATAATTATAAAAGCACTATATAAAGCAACAAGAGTAGCATCTGATTTGGGAGGTGTTTAAATAAAAAGTCAGTGGGAAAATTCAGGATACCAGCTGCGTGTAAGTTCTTTCATTGTTTTGGAGATACTAATGTTACTGGTTAACTTTAGACTTGGTTAAGAATATATATTGAAATTTCAAGGGTGGCCACTGAGAGAACAGAAAGAATATTTAACTTTCAAACAAACAGAGGAGAAACATGGACTGTGAAGGAACAAAACCCAAGGTGGAAAGGGAGTGGGGGGAGAAAACAAAATAAGGTTACTTACTTTTAAATAAGATAGTAGAAATTTATCCAAAATTATCAGTAATCACAACAAATGCAAATGGACTGAGACTGGTTAAAAGTCAAAAGATGGTCAAACTAGATAAACATAATCTATCTATGTAATATTTGTAATAAATATAAAACAAAAGAATGTATAAAAATTAAAGCTAAAATGATGGACAGAGATATATCAGATGTATAAAGTAATTAAAATTCAGTTCTCCAGGAAGATGAAACAACTCTAAACTTGGATGCACCTAATAATATTTTTTCAGGATATATAAAGCAAAAATCAGAGGGAAACATGGATGAATCCTCTATCATCATAAAGGGAGGCCTAAGCATAAATCTCAGTAATTGGTAAATCAAACAGGTAGAAAATCAGTTAGGATATATGAATGAGCAAAAGAGACAAGGACTATGCTTCCTTGACATCTTGGAAATTAAATACCATTTTTTCCCTAGGCTAACAATAAACAAATTCATAGGTGTTTTCGTCAGATTTTTCATCACTGTGATCAAAAAGATGTGACAATAACAAAACAGAGGAGGAAAAGTTGATTTTGACTCACTTTCAGAGGTTCAGTCCATGGTGGGCTTACTCCACAGCTCTGGGCCCAGATGAGGCAGAACAAAACATTATGGCAGAGAGGCATGATAGGAAAGCAGCTCAGAACACAGCAACCAGGAAGCAGAGAGAGAAAGCGAGGGGCAGCATTATTCTCCCCAGGGACAAAACAGAAACCCCAAAGGCACACCCCCAGTGGCCCACCTCCTGCAGTTCCCCTACTTGCCTACAGTTACCACCCTGTTAACCCATATAAGTGGATCAATTCACCGATTAGGTTACACCAATCATTTCACCTGTGAAAATTCTTGCATTATTTCACATATGAGCTTTTGGGGTACCCTTCATAGCTAACCCATAATAATAGGTTAAGACAGAGTGCACGGTGATCTATGCTTCAGAGGAAAACAGTGCAGCTAGATGGGATGGGCAGCGTGTGGAAGGAGAAGGAGGAGGGGGAGAGGGGCAGTAGTTAATTTGCAGTGTGTCTATTAACTTCATTGATAAGGTGTCATCAGTGCAAAGAGCAGAAGATGAGGAACAAGCCAGTGGGTGTTTGGGTGGCAGAGCACTCCCAGGAGGAGCAACACACACAAAGGATTTAGACTGGGTGCATTTGTGACTTAACAGGACGGGAAGGCCAGTGAGGCTGAAGCCATCAAGGGGAGTTGTGGACAACCGGCTGACAGTGTTTGGGGCCCAAGGACTTTGGATTTTAGTCTGGGTGAGACGAGAATTTATTATGAGACTTGGGAGCAAAGAAGCTATGAGACTTAATAGAATTATTTTTAGCTGCATTGAGTGGCCAACTGTATTGTCATTTGTACTGAGAACAGAAGCAGGAAACTCTGATATGAGGTTATCACAGTGACCCAGGTGAGATATTGGTATCTTGGAGCAGAGTGTCATCAAGTCTAATTGGTGGAGTGAATTCAGCTACCTGCTGGGAGGCAGACATTTTTTTTTTTTTCAGTGCTGGGAATCAAACCAAGTGCCCCACACAAACCAGGCAAGCACTGTAGCAGAGCCACGTGCCTCACTCTTACCAATGTAACATGTGAATGGAAAATAATCCCTATAAGACAAACAACAATAAGTGTTGGCGAGGATGTGGGGGAAAAGGTACACTCACACACTGCTGGTGGGACTGCCAATTGGTGAGCCAATATGGAAAGCAATATGGAGATTCCTTGGAAATCTGGGAATGGAACCACCATTTGACCCAGCTATTCCTCTCCTTGGACTATACCCAAAGGGCTTAAAAACAGCATACTACAGGGACACAGCCACATCAATGTTTATAGCGGCACAATTCACAATAGCTAAACTGTGGAACCAACCTAGATGCCCTTCAGTGGATGAATGGATTAAAAAAAAGTGGCATATATACACAATGGAATTTTACTCAGCAATAAAAGAGAATAAAATCATGGCATTTTCAGGTAAATGGAAGGAGTTGGAGAAGATAATGCTAAGTGAAGTTAGCCATTCCCAAAAATACAAATGCCAAATGTTTTCTCTGATATAAGGAGGCTAACTCATAGTGGGGTAGGGAGGGGGAGCATGGGAGGAATAGACAAACTCTAGATAGGACAGAGGGGTGGGAGGGGAAGGGAGGAGGCAGGGGATTAGCAAGGAAGGTGGAATGTGATGGACATCATTATCCACAGTACATGTATGTATGAAGATACGAATTGGGTGTCAACATACTTTATATAAAAACAGAGATATGAAAATTGTGGTATATATGTGTATTAAAATTGTGATGCAAAAAACCCCAAAGTAAACGTATAAAGACATGAATTGGCGTGAACATACTCTATATACAGAGATATGAAAAATTGTGCTCTATATGCATTCCACTGCTGTCATGTATTAAAAAAATAAAATCAATAAAAGATAACAAAAATCCCTAAAAGATTGATTGCAGTGTGATATTGTTTTGTAATGCTAAAATTAAAGGGAAACAATATATTTTGAAGGATACTATTTATGTGTGTGGGGGATCCTACATTTCAAGGAAGTCGATGAAACTAATGGCTCAGGATTGGGATGGCAGAACAGGAGAATGGATGGCCAGGAGAACCTGGGTAGATGTAGGATGTCACGTGGGTCCCAGTTCTGGTGCTAGGTGGTAAATGAATCTGTGCTTATTAAATTATATGGTAATCAACGAAAATAAAAATGCTGTGCATAGGTCAGAGATGATGGTATTAAAGGTCAGGGATACAGAATAGCAAAACCAATGCTAAGCAGGAAGTGTGAATCAGGCAGTATAGCGATACCAGACTTTAAACTATACTACAGAGCAATAGTAACAAAAACAGCATGGTACTGGTACCAAAACAGGCGGGTGGACCAATGGTACAGAATAGAGGACACAGAAACCAATCCACAAAACTACAACTATCTTATATTTGATAAAGGGGCTAAAAGCATGCAATGGAGGAAGGATAGCATCTTCAACAAATGGTGCTGGGAAAACTGGAAATCCATATGCAACAAAATGAAACTGAATCCCTTTCTCTCGCCATGCACAAAAGTGAATTCAAAATGGATCAAGGAGCTTGATATCAAATCAGAGACACGCCGTCTGATAGAAGAAAAAGTTGGCTACGATCTACAGTCGGTGGGGTCGGGCTCCAAATTCCTCAATAGGACACCCATAGCACAAAAGTTAACAACTAGAATCAACAAATGGGACTTACTCAAACTAAAAAGTTTTTTCTCAGCAAAAGAAACAATAAGAGAGGTAAATAGGGAGCCTACACCCTGGGAACAAATCTTTACTCCTCACACTTCAGATAGAGCCCTAATATCCAGAGTATACAAAGAACTCAAAAAATTAGACAATAAGAGAACAAACAACCCAATCAACAAATGGGCCAAGGACCTGAACAGACACTTCTCAGAGGAGGACATACAGTCAATCAACAAGTACATGAAAAAATGCTCACCATCTCTAGCTGTCAGAGAAATGCAAATCAAAACCACCCTAAGATACCATCTCACTCCAGTAAGATTGGCAGCCATTATGAAGTCAAACAACAACAAGTGCTGGCGAGGATGTGGGGAAAAGGGTACACTTGTACATTGCTGGTGGGACTGCAGATTGGTGCAGCCAATTTGGAAAGCAGTATGGAGATTTCTTGGAAAGCTGGGAATGGAGCCACCATTTGACCCAGCTATTCCCCTTCTTGGTCTATTCCCTAAAGACCTAAAAAGAGCATGCTACAGGGACACTGCTACATCGATGTTCATAGCAGCACAGTTCACAATAGCAAGACTGTGGAACCAACCTAGATGCCCTTCAATAGACGAATGGATAAAAAAAATGTGGCATTTATACACAATGGAGTATTACTCTGCATTAAAAAATGACAAAATCATAGAATTTACAGGGAAATGGATGGCATTAGAGCAGATTATGCTAAGTGAAGCTAGCCAATCCCTAAAAAACAAATGCCAAATGTCTTCTTTGATATAAGGAGAGTAACTAAGATCAGAGTAGGGACGAAGAGCAGGAGAAGAAGATTAACATTTAACAGGGATGAGAGGTGGGAGGGAAAGGGAGAGAGAAGGGAAATTGCATGGTAATGGAAGGAGACCCTCAGGGTTATACAGTGGAGGGGGTAGAGAGAGAGGAGGGGAGGGGAGGGGAGAGGTGGGGAGGGGGGAGGGTGGAGGATGGGAAAGGCAGCGGAGCACAACAGACACTAGTATGGCAATGTGTAAATCAATGGATGTGTAACTGATGTGATTCTGCAATCTGTGTATGGGGTGAAGGTGGGAGTTCATAACCCACTTGAATCAAAGTGTGGAATATGATATGTCAAGAAATTTGTAATGTTTTGAACAACCCACAATAAAAAATTAAAAAAATAAATAAACAAAGGTCAGGGATAAAGCTCAGTGGTAAGTACAACAACTAGAACTTTCTTTAAGCAATGCAAACTATAGTTATTGAACATTTTTTAATCAATTTTTTAATTGATTTTTTGTTATTGAACATTTTTAAGTTTTAATGGCATATAATTCAAATACCATAGAATTTACCAGTGGTTTCTAGTATATATTTAGAGTTGTGTAAATTTCCCTACAATCTAGTCAGTGACATTTAAAACATTAATGAAGAATTAAACAGGAGATTTTGTCACAAAAGAGAGAATTAGTGGACTGAAAAACAAAAGGTCTGAATAATATATCTGGGGTTAAACATAGAGAGGTAAAAGGATGGAGAAAAGAAGTTTAATTTAGAAAGAGAGAGAAAAGGGGCATTTCATGCAGTGTTTTTAAAATCCCATTCATGAAAATCAAGACCAACCTCCTCTTTAATTTTGGAAGTATAACAGCCCAGGTGCACATTTTCCGAAATTCCAACTTGGATTTGAGAACTCTGATTTTATCACTGGCAACAAAGACTCTCCGTTGTTTTCCTTCAAGTGACCCAGTGCTTTATTCATTTCCTAGCAATGTCTGCCAAATACCCACATCTGCATAGCTTGTCCTTCTTTCAAATAACAGTGTTGGCTTAAAAAAAATAAAAGAGGTTCAACTCACAAGAGAGCCCTGCACAGGCCCCCACACTGCATGGCTTGAGGGCAGTTTGTGTCTAAGATGCCCCGGGCTTGGAGTGCGTGCCCCATGTAGTCACAGCAGGTATTAGAAGAGCTTGTGTCCCAGGGAAGTATTGAATAAAGTTAAAGTTTGCTACTGCTTCATCGAGGACATCTTAAGTGAAATCACACTTCTCGCAGAACATGAGCACGTGGAGGGATGAAGAACACGACTGTGAGTGCAGGTTGGCTGACCTGCCACTGCTTTTGCCCACCGGGCAAATCTCAATGTCCAGGATGAGGGGCAAGATTTAAAAAAGTAAACACTTTGAACACTTCTAGCCATATGTGTTTGTGATCAAGCATTCACAGGAAGGTCTATGATATTGGTGCTAAAAGAAGATATGAAAACGTGCCAGCGCGTGGGTCCCTGGAGCAGCCAGGGAGTCCAGAGCCACCAGGTGAGGGCAGGAGAGGGGGCAAAGGCACCACGTGATGGGAAAGTGGCTGGGCTGCCTCTACTCTCTCAGCCAGAGGACCAGCCCGGCTGGCGCTGGCCAGAGGAGTGCAGCGCCCTCTCCAGTCATCCCTGGGCACATCCCAAACGCATGGGTGAAGCTGTGTGTGCCATGCAAGGTAACATGCCATCAGCATTCTACATGTGAACACGACAAACGCAACACTCTAAACCGTGCAGGCGCAGTTTCCTCAGTCCCCGGCTTTCAGGGTGGCTGTCCTCACCGGGGCTAATCGGCACAGGTAGGCACGGTGAGGGCTTCTGCGAACACACCTGTCCCGGGGTTCCTCTTAACCTGGCCGTGACCCCAGCTGGCGGGGAGGGTGGGATGAGGCTGGGTCAGGAGGTCGTGGGCCGGGGCTGTAGCTTCGTAGGAATCTTTAGGTTAGGGCCCAGGGGCACGTGGGCGCAGAACCTCCCCGCCTAGACCTCCGCACCACCGGGAGTCTAGCGGCTGGGGCGGGGGCGGGGCCTGAAGGCCGCCTGGGCTGGCCAAGAGGCCCGCGGGAGGCGGCGCCACCTCGTGGCCGATCCTTTCCAGCGTCGGGCGGAGCCTGGGGCCACCTGGGCTTGCCGACTGGGATTTGGGGGCTCCTGGGCGGGGGGTGGTTCTGCGGCTTATAAACTCAGTCCTGGGCCCAGCATTCTGAGAACGGCTGCCCGTGGCAGGTAGTGGGAGCCTGCAAAGGTGACAGCACTCCAGCTGTCCTCTGCTATGTCAAGACCCCATACTTGTGCCCTCAAGTTACTGAGGGAAATAAACAGGGAACCTGTCCACGTGCCGTTAATAACCGGGGACACACTGCTTCCTGTGGGTGATGGATTATTTTTTGTCGGGGTGCTGGTGCAGTGGGCAGGGCAGGCCCTGCCTGTCCGGCCAAGCCATGCCCTGGGACTGGGCAGCAGCTCAGGGCAACTGCTGCACTCCCTGGTTGCCGTCTTCCTGTAGGGGCGCAGGAGGGAAGAGGGAAAAGAACGTGCAGCTACTCACACAAGCTTTTAAAGGTTTATTTGTACTATATCTCTCACGCCCCCAAACGGTCCAGAAATAGGAACAATGGGGCAGGGTCTGCAGCTTCCAGTCGGCCCAGAAAAAGCGTGAGGCCACTAACTACAGAGGCAAGGGTCAGACACACCCCTGAGGGGCTGAGCCACCTGGGCCACCCTCCTGTCCCAGGAGGCCTCCTGCTCCTCCCTGATTCCTCTTATCACCAAAGCCAGTGGCTTGGCCCTAATACCAGGCCGGCGAACCTCAGGCTCTTAATCTGCAGCGATGTCCATATGGTCAATGAACCCTCATCCTGGCAGGAGGCTGGACTCCTTCTCCACCAGCCGGCTGACCATGCGCAGGGCCAGGGGCAGTGACGTGTTGGTGTCACGGTGATAGCGAGGGTGGCACACTTCTGCACTAGGTGTGAATACAAACTGGGCCACGCTGGGCATCTTCAGCAGGTTCAGCAGCTCGGTGGCCCGGATGCGGATGGCTTCTGCATCCTCCTCACTGTGTGTGGAGCTGGAAGCTGGGCCCTGGGCCAAGGTCCTCATCTTTGACAGGAACAGAGAGACCCTGGGGACAAGGAGGTCCAAGCCTGTCCAAGCTGCAGTGTACGAGGGGTCCAGACCCCTGATGCACATGGTGGCCTGGCTGTAGCCTGGCAGTGCCCACCCCCAGCCAGGACCCTGTGCAACACCAGGACAGACATCAGAAGTGTCTCTTCCCCATGGAAGACAGGGTTTCCATCTTTCTACTCCCTAATCCAGTACCTGGGGATCAGGTCCTGGCTCCGGGAGGCCAGCTTGGTCAGTGTGGTCATGAGCACAGTGACAACCTGTGGTGGACACCTGGGCTGGTCTGCTGAGGGGCGGGATTGGGTGACCTCAAACAGTAAGGCCTCCAAGGCTTCGAAGAACTTGTTGATCTGCTCCACAGTGCACCGCCTGTCGCAGGTCACTGACAGGTACTCGCCGATGGCCCACACCTAAGCCCAGGACGGAGGCTTAGCCCCTGCTGCAGACCCTCCTCTGTCAGCAGAGGGCGGGAGAGGCCAGGCCAGCTTACCACACTGGTGAACACGCCTGCTCTGCTGTGGATGTTGCTCACGCTTCCTACGAACTCCAGGAGCTCTCTGGCTAGCTCCACCACCAGGGAGGGATTCCGCTGACACAGGGCCAGGAACTGAGAGCTCAGCACCCTGCCCGGAGAGCAAGACGTCCAGGCTCCACGCAGCTCTCCAACTCTCAGGCCTGCCCATCCAGTCTAAGAGCCAGGAGGTGACCCCAGAGCCACGGGTGGCCAGGTGCAGGTGAATCCTCACCCAAAAGTCAGAAGATGAGGATCCTCCCCACCCCTACAGGGCCTTTTACCTCACTGGAGAGGTGACCAGGCCTGTGTTGTCCTCAGTCCTGGACTTGAGGGAGGCCTGTGTCAGGCCTTTAGGAAAAAAAAATGACCCAGAGGGCAAGAGGGTCGGGAAGGAGGACTTAAGCCGGCCCTGGAAACAGGCTTAGGGGAGGGAAGGACAAGAGAATGTTCTGGATTGGGGGCTGGGCTGGGGCAAGGCTGGGGGTGCACGTGGGGCTGCTGTGGGCGTGGCAGGATCTGAGGCTGCTGGGGACAGCTGGGAGGGGAGGGGAGATGAGCCTGGGGGCAGAGCTGCGGCAGTGGAAGGGGAGCAAGGGTCTGAGACGGGGTTGCTCAGTGTGGGACCTGCTCCCGCTGTGGGGTGAGGCCCACCTGTGCACGCGGGCCTCGTACTGCGGGACCTGGTAAAGTGAGTCACTTCTCTCCAGGAGCAGCAGTGCCAGCTGGGTGGTCAGGGCCCTGTCAGCAAACTGTAGGTCAAGAGCAAAATATGGACACACTGGACACCACTTTCTGGACATCACAACAGGGGGAGGGGAAGGCCCAGGAGCTGGAAGGGAGGCCCTTGTCCTTCCTTCTGAGTGGCCTCCCCCAGTACTCAGGACCATGCAGACAGAGTGAGGGGTGCGAGGGGAGCTGGGGGAGGGCTGATTGGGAGGGGGAAAAATCCCTGGCCCCAGGTGCCCTGGCAGGACCCCACTCCTGACCTGTGGCTCCCCCTGCAGCAGCCGGCCTGCGAGGCAGGGTGCAGTCTTGCTCAGCTGCAGCGAAGCCCAGGCTGCCCAGCCCGCATCCAGCCACGCCGTGACCAGCCTGTCTCCAGGGGCCCCACCTGGGTTGAGCTCCCTGGGTGCAGCCAGTGGGAGCCACCAGCATTCAAGAAGCCTGGAGCTCTAGGACACATGGCTGGCTCTAGCTGGGGCCACCAGCCCCTCAAAGCCACTTAACCCTGCCCTGGGGACAGGGAACAGGACCTGGCTAGGGCTGTGGAGTGCACCCTCTCCATTTCTGACCCTTAGAGCAGCCAAAGAGTGCAGCAGGATAACCGTCTGCAGAGGTCAAGGGCAGTGCCACAGTCCTCACACTGGGCCAGTGCCCCCGCTTGAGGCCCACGGGAATGGGGAACTGGGCAGTGGGCTCACCTGGATCACAGCAGAGAAGAATGCCTGGAGCAGGGCGGGCACTGCCTTGGCACACTGGGCCACCCGGGCACAGCTGGCCATGGGCTGCAGCAGCTGGTGGAGCAGCGTCAGCCTGGGGACACAGTGGGGCCGCTCAGTGTCTCCAATGCCCCCCACCTGTGGAATTCCATAGGCACCAGGAAAGGACAGGACAGACACAGTGGTTGGTCACGGGGGCCACCCACCACTGTTCGTGTCAGGCCCTGTCCCCATCACTGTCTGCTTGCTCTTCAGGATGACACCCACCCACGGGGCTCAGGGAAGCCCCGAGGTGTCAGCACACCCAGGAAAATGGGGCTGGCCGGCGGAGCCGCAAGGTCTGCCCGGGTTGCCCCCTCCTGGAGCGTGCCAGGCCCCAGTGTCCCCGTCTGTAAAGGGTGTGTTCACAGCACCAGCTCAGGGTTCTGGAAACTGAAGGAGCAGGTCCAAGATTGGCTGTGCTTAGAGGCCACCCCGAGACATGAGCTAGTCCTCTGCAGGGCTGCTGGCCACAGCTGTCTCCCGGGTCTGGGAGGAACACAGTCCCGTGAGGCAGGGAACACACAGGGCCCCACAGGGAGCACCATCCTGATGACAGTTGCCCGGTCACTGAGCCCCACCTCTCTGCGGAGCCACTGGCTTTGGTGCGCAGCAGGTGCTGGAAGAGACCCTGGCACTGCGGGTCACGGAAGGCCTCCAGGCAGCTGGGAGTCCTGAGAGAGGCGTCCCACAGGGGCCTTTCAGATGGGGATGATGAAGATCTGTATGAGAGAGTACAAGGCCTGGCTAATACGGCTCCTGGCACCAGATTTGGTCCCTGGCCCCCAGGTCACCAATGATCAGAGAGATGTCACAGTAACATCAGTTTCTTGGGGTAACAGGGAAGGACCCTTGGGACTTGTGGGAGGCCCTCCCCGTGAACATGAAGACAGGCAGGAAGGCTCAGGGGCTGCCCTGAGTGGGTGCTCAGTACAGCGCAGTGTGGGGGCAGCTTTCCGGGGGAGGAGGGGGCGGGGCCGAGAGCTGGAGTGGTAATGGAGCTGAGGGGGCAGAGGGGGGAGGGAGCAGGGTCCACCTGAGCTGCAGGTGCAGGGCGGCGGTCAGGCAGGGCAGGTCCAGCAGCGTGTGCAGCATCTCCACGGCTGTGCCAGCGTCCACCAGAGCCGGGAGGAGCCCCACAAACTCGGAGGTGAGGGGAGGGCTGTTCCATGCCAGGAACTGTGGGACAAGAACAGCAGCTCAGCTGGAGGCAGCGGCCTTGCTCTCCCCAGGCGGGACCCGCCTCTGCCCCTCCTTTCACACTTTCTTGTTTTTGCTGCCAGTTTGGGTGCAACAATTAAATCAACTTTTTAACCACTTGTTAGGTTTTTTCCTTAAGATTAACTCTCTAAATGGATGTGAGAGGCCACCCGGTGAAGCACAGCACAGACCAAGGCACCAGGGAGGTCCCACGCTTGCTCAGTGGGGACGAGCTCACAGAGGCAGATGGGGGGCTTCTGGCCCCCAGGCACTGCCCGCAGCTACAGTGACGGTTCTGTTAGACCCTGGGCCTCTACACCTCGCCCTGTACCCCACATCTCGGGGCCCAGGACTGCATGCTGGGGATAGGCCCTGGACCCTGGCACCCTGGCCCGTGTCCCCGTAGGACTACCGCACATGCCTTGAACAGGTTGGGGAAGCTTGACTTGAGGATGCCGAGGAGGTGAAGGTCGAACAGGGGAAGGTTGTCCCTGCAGAACCGGATGACCTCGAAGGCCAGCATGGGGTTGTGGAAGTGCTCAGAAGGGAGCCTGGTGAGCAGGTGCTGGTAGATGGCCTCTGAGCCCACAGCCGCCGCCTCCCCTGCAAGGCAACAGACCCATCTGGGCGGGAAGGCCTGCTGCAGGGGCCTCTTTACCGCCATGTGGCGAGGCATCTCTGCTGCCCCTGGGGGCCCCTTGACATCTTGGCTGAATCTTGAGGCCAGCATAAGCCTTGAGCACATAGACTCCAGAGACGCCCCAGACAGGAAAATCCAGAAACCCCAGAGCGTCCGGGAAGGTGCTGGTTCTCAGCTTCCGGGTTTCACAGCTGCGATGTGGTAAAGACAGTTTTGAGCTGACACGAAGCTGAGAATGTTTTGTTTCACTATTTAAAAAATAAAGGGAACCACCATCGGGGCCAACAGCCCCTGGAGAAAGTAACGCTCTATAACTGAGGACAGAAGGGCTGTCCTTTCACGTGGACTCTCCTCCCCAGCTTGGGGCTTACCGTGATTCAGGAAGAACTGGGCAAGGGGCAGCACTGCCCGCTCGCTGCCTGGGTCTGTGCCCAGTCGCGTGTGGAGAGCCTTCAGGCAGGAGAGGGTGCGGTACAGGAAGGAGGGGTCCTGGCGGCACAGCACATCCAGGATCAGTATGGCTTCCACAAGGCACTGCAGGGACACCCAGGCCATGTCAGGGGGCTGAGCACTGCCACTGCCCCAGCCGCCCCAGCCGCCCCAGCCGGCCACTTACGGCTTTCTGCAGGTCCGCGTCTCCCTTTCGCAGGGCTCCTGGTAGGAAGGAAGTCAGCTCACCTCTGCCCCCACCTCAAACAGCCCCATGAAAAGGTGGCCAGGTGAGGATAGGGAACGGCTGGCTGGGAGAGGACCTGAAGTGGCGACCAGGGCCCACAGGGTGCAGGATGGGGTGGGACGGGCCTGGCAGGGTCACAGGCCTGCAGGTTTGATCACTGCAAGCTCATCCTCAGAAACAAGGAGGCACCTGGGGCTAAGCAGCTACCCGGGGACCCAGCCTCCTTTGAGCAGCTCAGTGAAGACCTGCTGCCCTTGACCACACCTGGCAGGAGGGGAGCTGGGCTCGGGGGCAGTCCTGGGCATGGTCCAGGCAATGGCCTGAAGACTTACGTCTATTACTCTGCTCAATGAGACGCTGGCAGTACTCAAAGGCCGCCTCCCTCAGCCGCTCCCGTGGGGGCAGCAGGCGGGTGGCTGTGGAGGCAGCAGAGAGCACAGACAGGGTGGAGCCCTCCAGCTCTGACTTGTCATCTGTAGGAAGAGGGGTGGCTCAGCAGGACAGTGTGGCCCATGTTCGGCCATACTCAGCTGCCCCTGCATGGATGGGTAAGAAGGGGACACCCACCGGCCGGCCCAAGTGGCCACGTGGCCCCAGAGCCTGTCCACTGCACCTGGCAGCTTTCATCCCACACTGGCTATATACCCCTGTCTGGATGCCAGCTGTTTCGCCGTCTATGAACCAGGGGTTTACTGAAGAGAAGGAATTCAGTGAGGCTGTCTCAACAACTGCATGGCTGTTAGCCTTACATGAGCCCTCTCAGGCTTCTCTGGGCCATCACGAGGGTCCCTGGCGCTGAGGCCCTGGGGGAGGCTGATGGTCTGGGCCTCGTTTTCTGCTGTTCCCAGCTCAGCAGGCCTTGCTGCTGGCCTCCCGGACTGCCTCACACCTGCGCCCCCTACCTCCCACCAGCATCTGAGGATTTGTGCACCTGCCTCTTACCCTCGTCTGACCTTTGTCTCCCCCGGCTCACCTGTGTCCAGGGTACTCGGGCCCTCGGGGCTTTTGTGCAGTAGCCACGCCCGCAGCATGGAGAAGGCCTGAACGTTCAGCCACTGGTCCTCTGTGAAGTGCTGCCCCGTGGAGAGCACCGTGAAGAAGTCCGAGGCCACCGCTCCGTCAACCTCAGTGATGGGGCCTGGCTGGGGGAGGAAGGACAGGGGCTGGGGGTTCTCTGGGCCAGCTGGGTGCAGAGGCTGAGGCTGGGGAACAGCCGACAGGTTCACAAGCTACCCAGGAGGGCGGAGAGGACACTGCAGGTGGACATGAACTCAAGCATGGCCCAGGGATGTGAGCCTCGAAGCCCACCCATCCCGACCCTACATCGGAGGTTGCCTACTCTTCCGGGTCCAAGCAGCAGCCACCTCATGACATGCAGACACACCACACGACCCCAGGGCAGACAGTGTCCTGCATCTTCTGGGTGTCAGTCCCACACAAACCTCCAGAGCCACACAGACTAAAGGACTATGGCCTCCTGACCCAGGGTCCCCAGTGGAGACATCAATGAGGGATTCTCCCAGAGCCAGTGGAAGGAGAGGTGTTGACGGGAACCTCATGGTCAGCTGACTGTGGGGACACAGAACTCCCCAGAGGGGGCAGAATCTGTGATTTCAGTTCTGAGACCTCTAAGCAGCTTGGGCTCACCTGCCGGGCCCTGGGTGTGGAGAAAAAGCCCCCTGAGTGCGGGAGCCCTTGCTGGACACTGGCATGGCGGAGCCAATCCACAAGCCGCTTGCTGAGGAGGTCGGTCTGGTCTGTGGTGAGGGGTCCCATTGAGGAAAACAGTTAAATACTTCGGACTCCCAAGTCCCTCGTGATGCTGGTGGAAGTGGCTCAGGAAACAGGGCCCTACAGGGCGTGATCCAGGGAGCCTGTGGTGTTCCCCAGGGAATCCTCCCATCCTCTTCCCACACCCCCCCATGGGAATGCTGGAGAGAGGGGCCAGGAGGGAAGACCCCGCGTAGGTGCCTCAGGAATGGGCCTGTGTACCTTCCTGGAGGGTCCCTGGGGCAAGGCCCACCACCTTTGACAGGACAGGGAGGAGGTGCCTCAGACTGGGCCCCTCAGGCTGCCGGCTCTCAAGGACTGTAAAGATGCGCTGGCCCACACTTCTGACCTCCTGTCTTCTGTCACCCTTCAAAGCAAACAGGGCAGGTGCTGAGGTGCTGCCTCAGCCCACATGCTGGAGTGAGACCCCCACTTCAGAGGTCTGCAGGAGGCTCTCTGAGGAAACTCCGTCCTTGTGAGCCCCTCCCTGATGTGACTCTTAGAAAAACACATCCCTGTATGGTTTGGGGCAGGGCCTCTGGGGCTGCCATGTAAACAGAGATTCAAGGACCCAGTCTCCTCAGAGCCAGGTGGCAAGGAGCGGGCACTAGGTTGGATGCTCAGGGACAAGGAATCTGGGCCTGGGCTGCTGGTCACTACCATGAGTGGCTTGCAAGGCTTCCTGTGGGCATGTGCACTCCAGGGGCTTCCTGGCCTCCAAATGGCAAGGCCACCCAGGTTACGGAGGAGGCAGGTACATGCACCTGGAAGCACAGGTCTGGCCTGCTCTGTCAGGCACGTCAGTCACCTCTCAGTGAAACCTCCTCTGTGTAGTCCCCTCATGACAGCAAGGCCTCTGATCTGGAGACACCTGGAAAGCAGAATGCCACTGCTCCCCTGGTGTCACTAATGCTACCCGTACATGTGTGTAGTAATGTCGCCTAAGCAGCCCAGACTCCGTGGCCTGATCTAGCCTTCAAAGGAGTCCTGTGTGGCTCCTTCCCAAGGAAAAGAGGACACAGGCAGGAACCTGCCCTTTCTGGATGTCTCTGAGCGCCAGGAGGTTGGGGGGGGGGGCGCGGGTGTTCACCAGCGGTAAAAGCTGCTGAAGGCAATGAATGTGAACCGAACCAAGTGGCCCACCCAGCCTATTGGGCACAAGCAGGGTCACAGGCAGCTTGCTGTGCTCCCCCCAGGACCCAGGACCACCAGAGGCAGGACGTTCACCCTGAGTGGCAACAAGTTCGTTACCTGGGCTAGGAGCACAGATGCCACCAGACTCATCTGCCGGGTGTTCGGGGCACGATCACAGGACAGGGTCAGGCTGTCAGAGGGTGACATCTCTCTCAGAATGGCAGCACAGAGGACCTGGAGCTGCTCGGGGCATGTAGGCAAGCAGAGGGTGGCCTGCAGCAGGTCCACGCATGTCTTGTCCAGCCTGGAGGTTGAGACCCAGTGGGCAACACATCACACCCACTGCAAGGGCACCCGGCACCCCAACGAAGCTGGCCTGGGTCCATCTGGCAGGTGGACTGGACATTTCCCCACGAGGCCCTCTGGTGTTGGTTTTCAGGGACACAGAGGCTCAGACACCGAGGAGCATAGCACCACCTTGCAGGATGCACCAGGCTGCCTCAAGGGGCAGGAGCAGCTGCCTGACACTCACCTCCGGGGATACTTTGTGGCCCAGACAATGAGGAAGAGCCTCTGCAGGGCGTCCACAGCCGCTGGGCCCAGGTCCTCCCGCAGCAGCTTGATGATCCGGGAACAGAAGCCCTGCAGCTCCTCATCCTGGATCTCCCTGAGGAGGAAGGACATCAACAGCTTGCCTTGTGCCTGGGGACCCCGCGGTGCTGCCTGAGCAACGGCAGCAGCCCTCCCAGCCTGGGGGACAATCCCATCCAGTGCAGAAAAGAGCAGGAAGCTGCAGGGGCGACGAACCCCAGTTCACGGTAATGACCCTTGAGTAGAGATGCCACGTGTTGCAGTTCTGTGCTTCCAGAAACAAAACTAAAACTGATTGACTTTAGGAGTTGCATTCAAATGCAAGGGCAAGTTTAGTTCAAGGAAAGCTTTTCAAAGGATGCATCAGTGAGCCTCTCACTTCTGAAAACAAGGCCATGTAAAGCTTATAAGATAGCCTGATTATAAGGTAGTCTGATATTGATTGGATTAATTTGAAAATATGTCAGCACTTGCAACAGGTGAGATTCCGGTCTCTCTTTTTAGATTTCTATTCCAAACTAAAAGGCAAAAGGTGAAGGAGGTCCTGCAGACAGCACCACTGAGACCTGAGAAAAGCCCCTTCACCCTGACCCTCTCCTTGTGACCCCATGGCTGAAGACCCCACTGATGACCTCCTGACCAGTCCAAGCTCACACACTGAACCCATCCTGAACCTGTCACATATTTGAGCTGCTACCCTGGGGTGGCAGAGGTTCAGTGATGGTCTGGAGCCAAGGTCTTGGGTGGCTCTGGCTTTTCCCTGAAACCCATTGGATACATTCACTACCACCCCGTGTCCCTGTCTTGTTTCCCACTTAAGCCATTCAGTCATATTGTGGAACCTAAGCTAGAACAGGTACAGGCTAGAAGAAGGGACATGGAGAGACAAGAGGACAAGTCGAGGTTTCTGTCTAACTGGGCTCACATTGAGCCATAAACACTAAAGGAGACTGAGAGAGGAGCTTACCAGTCTGTCTTGCAATTTTAATGGGAGACTCTTTTCCAGAATGGTGGTGCTACTAATCTCCAAATTTCAGGCTTCTTTCTTTGTGGTGCTGGGGATGGAACTCAGAGCCCCGCACGCAAGGCCTAGGAGGTGCTCTACCCCTGAGCTACAACCCCAGCCTCTCAGGCTTCTTCCTCTAAGGCCAACCTGCCCAGTCACTTCCAAATCCTGGCCCCTCCCTCCTTTCTCTTGCCCCTTTATGTGGACCCTCTGCCTGAAACTCCCCACCCTGAGCTTCTGTTGCCACCTCCTCCCAGAGATCTTCCCCTGCCTTGCTGTGCACCAAAGTCCCCCAACCTTTATTTGCGCCCCACCTGGTCCACTGACTCAGCTCACAGACATATTTCTGATTCCCTTCTCCACCCTTGCTTCCTACACCTCCGAAACATTCTGAGGGAAATGACAGTTTCTTCACTTTCACACCTTAGCCATTTTTAGTTTAAAAAAACAGAAGTTGTCACTGGCTTAAAGCATCCAGTGGGGGCTGGGATTGTGATTTAGTGGTACAGCACTTGTGTGAGGCACTGGGTTCAATCCTCAGCACCACATATAAATAAGTAAATAAATAAAGGTATGTGTCCATCAACAACTAAAAAATGTATGCATTAATAATAGTAATGAGCATACTGTGGAAACTAGTGTTTCCAAGGGGAAAGATCAGTCTTAACTGCTAAGGTACTTTCTCCAAGCGTGCCTACAGGCACTGTGGGAACTCAAGCATTTTCCTTCAGGAAACGATACATGCTGTCCCCAATACGCCCCGTCACAGAGGAGAACATGAACTTGAACAGAAAGCTGTTCTTTGCTTTTCATTCTACTGGTCCATAGCCCTGGACAGAATGAGTTGGGAATGACATTGAGTGGGTTTGTTTTTCCTTGTGTCTGTGAGCAGGTTTGTGGAGGGATGCGGGTTTGTTTCATTCATTACCTAAACTCAAATGATCTACACATGCATCCTCTACTGAAGGCAAGGTGGGCCACACTGGACTCATGGGGGTGGCAATGTGGCACTTTCCCAAGACATTTTCAATGGTTACTCTGACCAGAGTTTTGTCCTGGTCAGACTTCCGACCTTAACTTGCCTTCTTGACCTTGCTCGCTATAATTCCATGGACCTCAACCTTCCTAGTATTTCTCACCAGTTAGTCCAACTTTGAATCTAAATTAGTTTTTTAAATGAGGTTCTGGCTGCATTTTCATCTTTTACTTTTGATCGTACTGGGAACTGAAGCTGGATTGTTTTTAATCACCGAGCCACATCCCCATTGTTTGATACAGGGTCTCGCTAAATTGCTGAAGCTGGCCTCGAATTTGTGATTCTCCTGCCTCAGCCTCCAGAGGAGCTGGGACTACATGCGTGCACCACAACGCCCAGCTTGCATTTTTCTTTGTTTTAAAAAAAGGAGGACCAGGTCTGGGGCTCGTTGGTTTGTAAGGAGGGGCTAGGTCTAGTCGGAGCCCAGAACCAGACTGAGCGCAGGGTGGCGAACAGTTCCTCAGTCTGGCCGCATTTCTTTTGCACAACACTCGCGCGGCTTCCCCGCCGCAGGGGCGGTGAAGAGCCGCGGGGTTCAGCTCCCCGCGTCTGAACTCGGAAGCCGCTCATTCCCCGCCTGTCGTGAGTGCGAGGCCTCCCGTCGCCCTCCGTAGCTCGGCTCAGCGGTCGCCTCCGCGGCCCGCAGCCCAGGAAGCTGCCCCGGCCCGGCCCCAATCTCCGGAGCCGGTCCGCCCGCGCTCCCGCTGTTTGCCAGCACCTGGGCCTGGCGAGCCCCGCACCTGGCCTGGTGGAGCAGGCTCTCCGCGGCCGCCGTGAACATCCCGCCGCTGCGAGGACACCCAAACCCGCGCCAGTGCCGCAGGACTCCAGGGACTTCCGGGGCCGCATCACGTGCCACGTCACGTGCCACGTCACTTACGGAGGCCGACCTCCTCGGGCGCCCCGCCAGCTTCTAGAGCCTCGTCCCATGGGAGGAGGGCGGGCCCTCGGCCTATAGGTTTCGACGCAGAGCGTCTGGGGACGGGGCCGGAGGCGCCTGCGCTGTGGGTCCTGGTCGGCTTCGGGTTCGGTGGACGCTGTGCCCCCGGATCTCACGTTGACCCCGGAACTGCTCGCTCTGGCACCTGGTCGCCCGGCCTCGGGTGGCGCCATGTCCTAGTGCCCCCTTCCACTTTCTGTTTTTTGAACGGCTGGGTGGCGTGCAGGCCTTATGGTGGCGCGGCCCGGAAGTGGCCCATCAACTGCGACTTGTTGCGGCTCTTTTTTGTTTTAAAGCTCTAGTTTATTTAGCACCGATCTCGGGCTTTAGGTACAGCTTTAAAAATGTCATTCAGTTCCCACCTAGGATGTCGCTATCTTTTGCAGACGAAGCCACAGGCTGCGAGGGGACGTGGGTGCCTATTAGCTGAAAAAACGAGTGAGGTGCCGAGGTTATGCTGGGCCCCGCGGCAGCATTCCCACCTGTAAGCTGCTTGGGGGCGCTGGAGACACCCCGCAGCTGCTGTCCAGCGTGATAAGCACCTGGCCGCCTGAACTGAGCCGGGATCCCACCGGAAAGGCCTGCATGCGGTGGGCTCTAAGGGTGTGGCAAGGGGCAGCCTAGGCAGCATGCTGCCTTCTGTAGTCACAGCGTGGTGACTGCATGGGGTAGGGAGCTAGAGAACTCCTAACTAGTAGGCAGACTCGGTAACCATTCCGGGGTGGGATTTGCAGGCCCTGGTGATTGAAAGATTAGAGAGCAGGAAGAGGAAGGGAAAAGCCAAAGGCAAACGGCAGGTGTCTCGCTTGGGCACTGGGTGGTGCCATTCATTTGGTATTGAAACAGAAAGGGAAGTTTGTGGAAAGTCATTAGGTGAGCAAACCCTGATTTGAGTCCCTTCCTTTGTCAGGTACTGTTTCAGGCCCTGAAGAGTGGCAGTGGAGATGAATGTTCTCTTGTTTGCATCGGTCAAGGTTAGGCACTGAGAAGACACCTGGATAGTTGAAGGGGCTGGGCAATTACCTATGCGAATTCAAGACACCATTCTTTACCTAGTCCCTGAAGATACTTGAAGGTGGGCTGGTGCTGAGGATGGGGAGATGGGAACCAGCTGATGGGGTACATGGCTGGAGTGGGGAACTGGTGAGGACTAAATAGGCAGTCCATGGGATGCCTGCTGCACGCTCAGTTTTCATGTTTAAGGTGAACCATACACAGTGAAGTTTCCAAATCTTATTTATTTACATCTTTATAAATCAGAAAACTGGTGTTTAACTGGCTACATTGGTGGGAGACTGATTCGTGTTTGATTGATTCCTGCCATGGCCATTTCATGTAGATCATTTCCAACTCCCTGGAGGCTCCCTGTGCCCCTCTGTCAACTCTACCCTTCCCCTGCCCCAGAAATAATGCATACCAGATACCTCACTTTTACTGCCAGGGATGAATTTGCCTCTTTCTACACCTCAGATAAATGGAATCGGGAACTATTTAGCCTGTCTTGTTCATTCATGGATATTTGGTTTGTTTCCAGATGTTGGCAACAATGAATCACACTGCAGTCATGATCTTTTACTGGGGGTGTGTACTTGCTTCTCTGGTAAATACCAGGTTCCCAGGGTAGCTCACTGTTATGTGCCAGTGATCCACATCTACCCATGCCTTCTCTCCACACGCACATAACCAAGCTTTATTAAGGATTAACATTTGAACTGTTTTTTTTTTTTTTTTTAAAAACTTATGTTTGCACAAAATGTTATTTTAAGGTCTTGGGAGTGAGCCATAGTCCTAAAAACAATTTAAAAACCCAAGACTAAAAACAGATGTTAATTAGCCAGTGCAGCTCCCTAGAGGAAACTCATTCTCAAGCTTGCTGTTTGGCTAAAATCTTGTCATGAATCTGTTAAAGTCATGGTATGCTAATGGCTGGAACTGTGTATCAGAAAAAGAGTGACCGGAAGGGAGGCCAAGAAGCAAACAAACTTGAGCTGTAACTAGGGGCAGCTGTGAAGTCTGAAAGATTCCAGCGATCTCTTCAGCCCAGCAAGACAGTCACGTGCACAAACACCGCAGGGCCTTGACGGGATGTATTTGTGGCAAACACACATTTTCACAAACTTTCCACTCGAGGGACTCTGCATTAATCTTGTCAATTTGGGGGCCTTTAGAAGAGGACCAGCCTTGCTGCAGGTGACCAAGAGCACTTTGACATCCTCAACACTCTGACACCCCTCAACTTACCCATGTCTGTGAGGTCAGTGTCCATTTTGCATGGAAGGAAACAGCTTATCCCAGGTTGAGGTGCCACAGCAGGAGAAAGTGTGGCATGGCAGGAGCCTGACCCCAGGCTGACATCAGAGCCACTGCCTGGACATATTTGCTCTGTAGCCCTTCATGCTCACACGATAACCTGGAATAGGTGGGGGCTCAGCACACACAGATGTGCAGAGAATCTTACCTGGGTGAGGGCCCCTGAGGCAACTTCAGGTACCTGTGGGTAGCCCTGATCCAGCTGTGGGTGTGGGCCCAGGAGTAGGGGGATGGCTCAGCTGGCTGTCCCTCATCATGTCTTGAGAAATGGCCTCAAGCTGTCCTCACATTCCTGGAACTGCAGATACTCTGGCTTTGGAGCTTGGGAGTCCCAGTGCAGCAATCAAGGCACCTGTGGAAACCATCTTTGTCCATTGGCTTCTCTGGGGCAACAGACCACCAAGAACAAGTAAGAGGAAACACAGCCCCCTAGGAGCTGCCCTTCAGCCTCCAGAGCACATTGGGGGTGCTTTCCAGGGAGCAGGAAGGCCATCTGTCAGTCCAAGTGTCTGTTCAGCCCAGTGAGACAGTCACGTGCACAAACACCGCAGGGCCTTGACAGGATATATTTGTAGCAAACACACATTTTCACAAATCAATCAATCAACCACAAGGACCAATCAATCGCAATCAATCACAAGGACCACCCGGAATCTTGCTATCATTTCTTTAATATATAATTTTATTTCTGGTTATAGAAACAAATGCTAAGAGGAGAAACAAAACTTCCCCATCCACATACAACAATTTAATAGATAAAAGAACAGTTAAATGAAAAACAAAAAGTAGAAATTTTAAACTTTGTTATAGCTTTAAAACATTTAACGTCTGATACAATTAGAAATCACATTCAGATCTCAACTTAAAAAAAAAGTATGGCTCTGTAATAAAAAAATACTGTATCCCATATGAAATGAAAACCCATGCTGGGCTGCTTTTGACGTGGGTCTGTTGGTTTTTCTGATTCCAGCGCCTGCTCCTGCCCATGGAGCTGGTGTGTGGATGCCATCCTGGGTGGGACCGTCACCCACTGGCATGGGACACAGCCCAAGTTCAAGAACCAGAAGCCCCACTTGACAGGATACCACTGCTTTTTAAAGCACTGATTATTAAACATACTGTGAAAATACTTCAGACAGCCACTTTAAAAAAAAAAAAAAAACACACACACATACACATATACACACGCACACACACACACACACACACACTCCCCGAACAACACCCACCCCCCAAATTATTTTTACAGGAGAATTATCGTTCAGGTAAGAAAAATCAATTTCAGTATTGGCTTTAACCCATCCTAGCACACGCCGAGCAGCCAGCCTTCAGGGACGCAGCAAAGCCTAAGGAAAGACCTGGAACAGCTCCTGCCTCTTCTTTCCTCTCTGCCACCTTTTCCTGAAGCAGGAATCAAGCTATGTTAAGTTAAGGTATAACGAGGAATCCAAAATGCCTCCCTCCAAGGGAAGTCAGGGCAAACAAAATATTTGATTTTAAATCCCTATTTTTATTAATTAAAAAAAAAAAAAAAAAAAAGGTCTGGCCCAGCTAAGCCAGAAATTCAGAGGCCACAGACACAGTTTGAATCCATACAGGCCAGAGTGGTTCACACAGGGGGAAAAACCTACTTCAGAGTCACAGGGCTCATCTGGGCTCAGCCAACATATCTGGGAGTTTGGGGACAGTGCTAGATGCTGAAGCCCACAAGTGCTTTTACTGCAGGGAGAGAAGCCCTGGGGGATTGCGCATGATGCCGGGACCTGTCCTCATTCAGGCAGCCACACGTCCTCTGGGCCAGCCTCCTGCACGCTGCTCACTGTGTCTTGCGGATCTGATGAATCAAACGGGCAAACCATTCCAGAAACAAGATCCCAGATACAGAATCTAATCCAGGACTCTTCTAATTCTCTGCTGACTCTCTCATGGGAAGTGGGCAAGAAGAGAAGGAGCCCTCTCCGGTGTCCTCAGCAGCCTACAGGTGACTGAAACCAGGAAGCAGCTTAAAGATGCTGCTGGCTTGTGGGGCCTGCGACCCCAGGGGTCCTCTATGGCCAGTGACTGGCTGCTTAACCCCAGTACCTAAGAGGATCTGCTGCTGCTCACGGGCCCCAGGGGCTTTCTTTCCACCTGTGTCTAGAAGGAGGAGCAGATGCTGAGAATGAATAAAATCCTGTGCCTGGGTCTTTGCCCAGAAAGAATGGAGGATGCCTAAAATAAAAAGTAACTGCTCTCTTAACTGTTTTCTAGAACATTCTGCAGCCCCAACCAGCCATTAGGGAGAGTAAAAGAAGCTAAAAATTCCCTGTGGCTCACTAATTGAGAGAAGGATCTTCATTTCAGCCCTGCCCAAAAATGCAACAGAAGCACCCAGCTGGGTGACAGGTGGGGGCTCCTGAGGAAAGCTCAGTCCTCGTCCTGAGAACCTCTGCCTGGGCCCGAGGGCATACCGTTTCAAGGAAGGACACTTCTCAGGGCAGGTCTAACCATGGGCAGAGGTGGCCACAGGCACAGGGAGGCTCACCAGTAGATGCTGCTGACTGCTCCCTCCGGCTCACACTTCTCTCTTGTGCCCTCAGCCTTGCCCCCTAGAACCTCCGCGCACCACCTACAGGGGAACAGCACTGGCTCTCCTGCCCACGGGGGACCTCTGGTGATGGGCATCTGGTTGGCCTCACCTCTGGGGCAGCACTGCCCTGGCTACTGCACCAGACCACCTACGTGTGGTTCTGGAATGCTCCTTCCAACAGCTGAGCTGAGACCTGGAAAGGGGAGCATGGATTTTTTTTTTTTAACATAAGTATAAAATTATATTCCCTAAACAAAGTCATTGAAATGGGCCTGTTTTCTGTTTCAGGTTAGAGGAAATGCCCATGGGAATATCACAAAATCCCATGCTGCAAAGCTGCTGCCACTTCATGGGGTGAGGGCAGGTAAGCAGAGCTGCTCCAAACGGGACCGTCCCTTCTACAACTGTAACATCTGAAATTCAAACACAGACCATGGGAAAGGGTCTCCTATTGAGGAACGTGGGCCAGCTCACTAGCCTGCAGGGCTGCAGTACTGCAG
The DNA here is from genome assembly GCF_021218885.2 of Marmota monax. Lineage (NCBI taxonomy): Eukaryota > Metazoa > Chordata > Mammalia > Rodentia > Sciuridae > Marmota > Marmota monax. The sequence continues at coordinate 4,040,544 of NW_026693034.1, read as the reverse complement.
GGACACCCTGCCGGCTCTGATGCTTGCACAGCAGCTTTGGGTACTGAGAGAAAACGTGGGGAGCAGATTTCTTGCACCAGACCTGAGCAAGGGCAGTGAGCGTGTATGCATGACCAGGACGAGGTCTTGAGCCTTCCAAACACCCTAGCGCGACAACAAGGCATGCAGAAAGCAACTTGTATGACAAAAGGGAGTCGCAAAGGACAGGAGCACAACGGGAAGTGGGCAGGCGGAGATGGGCACGAGACCTCTGCTCCAGTCTGTAATCTGCCCTCACCTCAAAGAGCCCACGTACACACTGGGGAGCCTCCAAAGCCAAGTCCCAGCTGAAGACCAGTCCTGTCTTCATAGCAGCAATTGGAACAATTTAAATTGTTCTTATTAAATAATATTGCTTCTAGGCAGAGGTATCTGAAGGAGCCCTGAGACGAGGCCGTGGGCAAACACATTTCCATCCTAAGCCAAGACCAGGAAGGTCGGCCGGGCTCTGCTCTCTGTGCTCAGCGGAGTGGCCCACGACAGCAAAGGCTCCTGTTCGGCACATGGGGACTTTTCTTTTTCTTTTTTTTAATAGTACAGTCTTACAAACGCTTTTCATATTTATCTGTATTTACCACGGATCAAGCTACTGGGCACTGAGGCGCACTCTCAGAGGGTGAGGGAGCGCCCAGGACAGGTGGGGAATGTCCCTAGAGAGGGTCCCGTCCCTTGGACCAGATGAAGTCACTTAGGTGCAAAGGGGAATTTGAGGCTTTTGAAGAAGAGCAGAGAGCTCCCTCCCACCAGCTGCATTTGTTTCTTTGCTGTAAGAGCTTGGGGAATCCTTTCTTCCTGTCCTCCTCCTGCATTCAACTAAGCTCTTGTCTCTTCAAGTGAGGTCTGTTCTCCATGAAGGACTCTGACTCCGAAGTCAGAGAGTGGCACATGCAGAGCTCTGGCTGAGATGTGCAGCTCTGGGCACCAGCCACACCTGGGTCTCTGGTTACTGGCTTCAGGACAAGTTCTGGTAGGGACCAGGTATGCCACCAGTGTAGAGATTTCTGTCTACAGAGAGGAACCCTGGTATTGGAAACTCCCAGCCCACCTGGAATGTCCCAGGGAGGCTCTTCATTTCAGAGGAAATAATGAGCATTAGCTAAAATGATCCCAGGACCTCAAGCCACCCTTTCTCCAGGCCTGGGGAGGAGAGCAAAGAGCCCCAGGAGTGGATCCCGAGATTGGTTACCCACCTGGAGACGGAGGTGGCCTAGAGGAGTGGGAGAGTCTCTGTCCCTGCCATGATGAAGCTCTACCTGACCTTTACCTCCCAACTTGGAAAACACTCAAGCATGAGACCTAGGTCCATGACACATCCATCCAGCAACGCCCACATCTACTCCCATCCTTTCCATTTGACTTGGGTCTAAATAACAAAAATAGAAAATAGAAACCCAGAAACCCCACATAGAACAAACTAGGCCTTGGGTGGGAAACCACGGGTCCTCCACCTGCCTGGGCCTACTCCCCACCCCTTGTCTTCCCGGCCTGGTCTCAAGGATGATGAGTCTCCTTCTTGAGTTTCTCAGAGACAGTGGGTTAGTCCCCTGTTAGACACAAGGGACAGCCAACACCCGAAGTGCATGGAAGGAAAGTGCCACCAATTGCCGCTTGACATATGAGAGACAGACAGAGGGATGCAAACTGAGGTCCCAACAGCCAGGCGAGCTCTTAGGGTAGCTTCTGACTCCCAGCACCACGCCAGCTTGCTTGGGAGGGCTGGCTGTCTTCACACACTCTTGCGTCTGAGTCTGGTGATGTACTGAGTAGGGAGAGGCTGGCCAGGCACCCGGGTCTTTGGAAGCTCCAGTCAGAGCAGGGCAAGGCGGGAGGGAGCCTCCCCAGGCCATCGCCTGGACCTTGGACCTCGGGCCTCCACCTTGGGTCATGCCAGAGCCTAGAGCCTGGCATGACCCAGAGCAGGTCCTCTTGCTCCACATCTACAGTGACACCTAAAAGGCCCGAGCCCGATGGTAGAGGTTCTCCTGGCCTCTGGGTGAACTCTGGCTTCCAGGACAGGCCCAGCTGCGAGGCCTGCTTGGTGGCTCTGGAGCATATGCAGAGCTCTGGCTGGGATGTGCAGCTCTGGTCACCAGCTACCCCTGGGTCTCTGGTTACTGGCTCCAGGACAAGTTCTGGCAGGAGCCAGGTATGCCACCTGGTGGATGACCAAAACCCTTCCAACACCGTTTATCAACCCAGCGTGACATTCCAGCCTCCCCACCCTCTCCCTGCGCAGAGTCTGCACTGATCCCAAGGGCACTTCTCTGTCCCTTTAAGAGAGACCCTCCACGAGCAGGACTCTGAGAATGGGTCCCTGCCCTCCCTGCCCCCTCTGCCCCTCACCTGGGCTGTGTTCACAGTGACACAGTATAGAAGACAGGGACCAGAATGTCTCAGAAACTAGAAGAGCAAACAAGTTGGAGCCAGAGTCAGGAGACCTGAAACGCAGGGACCTACAGTTCTGAAGCCACCACCCAAGCACCTCCTGTGGCTGTCACTACTGTCCAGAATCAAACAGAATCCCCCACAGAGGTGACCATGTGCAGCCAGGGAAGGGAAAGAAGGATCTGATGACCTTAACATCCCTTGTCACAGGTCCTCACCTAGGACTCTCCCTGTTCCTGCTTCCCGACCCACGCACACACCAGGCGCGCGGAAAGGCCCAGGAAGGGGAAGGAGGAGCCGCTGCGCGCGGAGGGTGCTATGGCAGAAGGGGTCGCCCTCACCCTGCCCGTCTCCCGGAACTTCACCAAGGCCAAGGTACAGACTTCAAAGAGCTTATTTCCCAGTTAAGGTTTAGTGCCATAGAAACCCCTGGTCTGAGGGGCTAAAATAATGACAGCGACGGGTTTTCCCTGCAAGCAGAAGGAAGAGGGCAGGGCCAGGGCTTATCCCTTAACTCCTAGTGACGCACATGAATGTCCTCCTGGCCAAGCAGACACCCGACTAGTGGGTGAGGGGACATGCAGCAGCAGCAGGAGAGAGCATCCCTCCTGCCCACCAGCTCTGGCCGTGGTCAGTCTCCCTGCCCTACCTCCAAATCACCTGGGAAATTGTCCCCTCCATTTAGAGGTGGCATGTGCCCTGCCACTCTCTGCTGTCCAGGGACTGGATGTCCCTGGGTCTTTTCCTCAAGGGCATGGCAGAGGAAGCTGCTCCGCTGGCGAGAGGCTGTGAGGCCAAGGGCAGGTGCTGCCCTGGAGCGCTGCTGTTTCCAGCTGTGGCCACTCAGAGGACCAGCGAGAGTGCCTGGCCACTGCAAGGATGCGCGAATGCTTCCTCCGAGGGTTCCCCCGGGGTGGCTGAAGGGCTCCAATCTCATCCCCTCACTGGGCCAAATGGTCCACGGCTCCTCAGCTCCGGCTTAGCTCCTGCTTCTGTGACGTGGCTCAAAGCGCTGCTGGTCGTATGGACATGCAGAGGGACATCCCTAGGTGCCCTGGAGCCCCTTGACCAACTAACTGCAGGGAGCATTCTGTCCTTTGGCTCTCACCTCGTTGAAGTCAAAACCAGCAGAGCTGGCGTGGGCCTGCCTGCCAACTGCTGCATGGTGGGGAGTTTCCTTTCTGCTAAGTGACCAGAGCCCCCGAGCTTCTGACAGAACCGGTTCCAATTTCAAACAGTGGATGGATTTGGGGGAGGTCAGGAAACTGGAATGTGGTGGGAAAGGCAGTGTGAGCAGATGTGTCCCAGTGGATCCCCAGTCCGGGGACAGAGCTGTGGGGACCCTGGGGTTTACCCTGGTCTTCTGGTGACACACATGAACGTCTTCCTCGCCAAGCAGGCAACTGACTTCTGCCTGGAGCCCCGTTTCCTGGGCGTGCGGCTCAACATGTGTCCAGGGCTGGCTGGAGACTGCAGCTGCTGACTTCAGACTGACCTTTCACCCAAAGCATCTTGACACCAGGCGGCAGCCGCGGATCCTTCTTGAAGTTATCAGACAGGGCTGAAGCCAGGAGAGCACCGGCCCAGTGCTGCTAAACTGTCTCAGGCAGAAACCCAAGGGACACAAGCCCTCTCATGTGGGCCTGAATTGGTGATAAGCCTGAATTCCGTGTTTAAACATCAAGAAATACTTGGGGTCCAAAGTCAAACCAGACCCACCCCCCCATCTAATTAATGCCAATATTTTCTATGTCATTTTGGAAAAGACACCATAAAACAGTACATGAGTGGCAGTTCCTGCCTTTCTCTTGCCTATTCCCCAACTATGACAAACAGGAATCGGTCCCATTCCCGTCCCCCCAGAAGGCCTTGGCTGGAACCTTGCTGAGTTCCTATCGGGTCTTCCAGGCAAAGGCTGCTGCCCCAGCAAAGGCCCCGAGGCCGGCGTCCTCCTCCTGGTGGGTGGGCGGACTTGACAGGTTCCTGAGGTGCTGGGCCAGACCTTCTCCCCATGCCTTGACCAAAAGGCCCGGAGAGGCAGCGGTGCAGGGAGCGGGAAATAAACACACGAGATCCCCAGGACCATGCGATCAGTTGTCGGAACTGGTTTATGTGTTTTTGTTTCACACCGTGGGAGGGCAGAAGGCAAAGTGGGAAGGATGGGTGTTCCAGGCGTGGTGGCCACCGCTCAGGTGGCAGTGCTTCAGGCAGCCCTGGGGCCCCTCTCCTGGGTCCTCAAGTGCAGCCGTCGGCACTGTGGGGCCTGCTCAGGTTCCTGTGGCATGTCCTGCTCCACCTTGTACATGTGACTTCACTCTCCGGTGCCTGGGCCCTGGGGGCCGGCGGCTGCCATCACCCCAGCCTGTGTGGTCGCTGTCCCACTGGGTTCCTCCACCCGGGACCTTTTGACCTCAGGTTCCCCACTGGAGGAGGCTGAGGTGGTGTTGGAGGTTGCTGGGGTCGGGGTGGCACTGGCCGCCATGACTGCTGCTGCTGGCTCCTCGGGGCCCACCTCACACACCCGGGTGACCACCACTGGCGTGGACGAACTTGCTTGGGCTGCAAGGAGCTGCAGGGGGCTGGTGAGGGCTGGGGTGGAGGAAGGAGAGGTTACCTGGGAATCTATGGAGGACCAACACCCATTCTCCTTGGTCACCTAGACAGGGCTTGGTCACCTAGACAGGGACCTGGCTCCCAGCTCTGGCTTCTCCCAGGGCAGTGCCCAGCCTTCCCCTTTTTCTCTACCTGCTCGAGGCACACTTCCTTCTGACTCCCTCCCAGCCTGCCAGGAGCCCACCTCAGGCTCTCCTGCTGCTGCATCTGTCTGATCCCTAGAACCGTGCCCAGGGTTCCTCCCCTACCTCCGTCACACAACACCACTTGCCTGGGACCACCCACTTAGACCTGAGCCCACTCCAACCAGGGCCCCACCCCATGTTCCTCCTCTGACCTCCTGTCTCTCCACAGTTCAGTGTGGCCTGCACGGCACGGGGACATCTGGTTTCCCCTACTGAGCTGCACCGTCACAGTGATGGGACTGGAAAAGCTCTGGTGTGCTCACTGACTGTGGGCAGGACCCCGCTGCTCAGGACTCGGGCTTAGAGAAGGGGCCGGGCCTCACCGTAAGCGCTGCCAGCCAGACTGTTTGTGGGGACAGCATGCTTTCCATTCTGAGTGACGGCCCGAACTGGGAGATGGTGCTGCCCGATGGTCACTGGTGTGGCTGGCTGCAGGATGGTGACTGTGTGTCCAGGAACCCCAGGGGCCATCTGACTGGCCACTGTCTGGATGACGCGGCTGGCTGCAGGGATTGTGGCAAATGCAATGGTGGGTTTCTCCTCCAAGCCTGTGGGGCACGAAGAGAATCAGAACCACCCTCGGCAGGGGCCTGGGATGCAGCTCAGCGGTCGGACACTTGCCTAGCATGTGTGGACTGTGAGTTCAATCCCCGGCACCACACGAAACACAACAGAAATAACTGCATTTGGCCAATGAGGCCATCAAAGGCCACAAATGCCTCAGCAATGGACCTGCAAATGGAGGTGGGAGGAGGGAGCGGCCCTGGGAGAAACTGCTTCTCAAATGAAAATCCCACAGAAGAAACGTGTTTCCAAAAACAACAACAACAACAACAAAAAGACAATTAATAGGATTTTGAAAAAGTGTACCTTAAACTTGAGCCAACCCAAATCCCAAATTTAATCCGCAAAACAGAAAGTATTATTTGGAACAAAATGGTCTTGTTTTAGCGCCATGGCTTAGTCTTTACCAAGAGACAGTTTGTATGATGATGTATTAAAATAAAAAATGGCCACCAAGACTGAGTGGACCGTGATCACACAACACCACCTGCTTAACTGGGAGGTGCCCCTGAGAGGTGCTCTTCAGCACAGAGGCACTGGCTGGCCCACCCTGGGATCTGGACTTCTTTTAGGAACTTACAGCATGACTTGTCCCTCCCAATAACTTCTAAAGACTCCTCACCAGAGTGCTAGAGGTCACCTCCCCAGGCTTATTCTTATTCCTTCTCCTTGAGAAAATGTTAAATTAGTTCCAACTAAACTCAGTGTCACTTTGAGGAGAATCAAAATTCAAGGCCACAGCCACGTGCCACAGGCTGCACCCTCAGCCAGGCGAGGGGGCACTTGGGGATAGTCAGCGATGCCTTAGGGGACGCAGTAGCAGGAGCCGCCCTCCCTGAGCCTCTGCCTGACAGGCCAGCTCTGAGGCCCGTGGCCCAGGCCCGGGCAGCAGCGTCTGCAGCCAGCACAGCTGAGACGAAGCAGTGGCTCCCATTACCTCTGGCTTCGCCGCCCAGGTCCAGCACGGCTGCACCCGTCGTGTCATGGGAGCCCCCTGCTGAGCCCTGGCTGGCGAGGATGTAGCCATTGGCTGAGCTGGCGGAGGTGGTGACCACCCTGACCATGGTGACGGTGGGGGCTTGCTGCACGACGTGGATCGCGTGGCCCGAGGGCTGCTGTGAGGTCACTATAGAAGCTGGCATGTAGGCAACGGGCTTGGCCACTAAGTTGGACGGTCGGGGAGGCACAGCCATGATCACTGGCTGCGCGCTGACAGGGGAGCCTGCAGGGAGCAGAGGGAGAGAGGACGTGACCCTGCTGGCCCTGTTCAGGGCTGTCGTGCCAGGAAAGGACAAGACCGGGCCTCACCGGGTGCACTTTGGGAACACCGATATTCAGGAACAGAGGCCGACTTGGACCCCAGGTCAGGGTCATGTGGAATGGGGGAGCCCTCCCGAGATAGGCACTCTGGAGTCTGCAGGCCACTGGAACGAGGGGACATCAGCCCAGGGTGAGTGGGTGAAGCCGGAGCACTCCTGAAAAAGGAAAAAGAGAAAGGACCAGGGTGGTAAGTGACATGTCACAGAACCACTAGGACCTGGAAGGTGCCACACACCACAGCGTCCCTCCACCCCCGACTTCAGGCTTCCGAGGCACCTCTCTGTCCCTGAGGCATGTCCAACTCTGTCACCTGGGGATACAGCCCTAGCTCCACTCAGTGGGGGTTGAGTGTCGGGTGCTCCCTTAACCAGGGGCAAGGCGCTACCTATGGCTCCCAGCAGTGCCACAGTCAACAGCATTTGTCTCCTGAAAGGTACCAGAATCCTTAAGAGTGGCTCGGCTTCGGTGTCAAAAGATATAGCTCCCGTTGGACGGCTGGCACAACAATTTGCCTGAGAACCACATCTGTAGGCCCCAGACCAGAAATGGGAGCTGGGGCCCAGGGCGGCCTGTCACAGAATCGAGTCTGAAACAGAAGCCTGTGTGGAGCGCCTGAGGCTGATGCTCATCTTGGAAGCCCTCCATCCCCTGCCCAGCCCGGAGCCACTCATCCGACAGGTAAGCGTGGGAACAGCTGCCAGCCCATCAAGGGGCAGTCTGCTTCTCCAGACTGAGCATGGCCAGGAATGAGTTGGGCAGGAAAGGCCTTCACCTTCCAGGCAGGTGGCCAGGCAGGTGCCAACGACCAGCAAGAAGGTCCACCTGACAGCCTGTCAGTCACAGTACCCACTTGATTAACAGCGGAATTGCTTTTGAGCTCACCAGCCTCATTCTCATCTGCTCCTTCAAAGGTCTGCACCATGGAGAAGGGGAGCAGCTGGCTGTGCTTGGGACCCCTCAATTCCCTGGCAGAAAGCTCGGGTTCACAGGCACTGACAGGTACCTGTCTTCAGTGCATCACACACTTCCGCTTCTAAGAGCTAACACATTCGAGGAGCAGTCAACAATCTACTGATAAATGGAGTGATGAGTCCAGAAGTTCAGTGGTCCTGAGACTGTCTCAAGAAAAGGTGGAGTTTTGTGGTGTCTAGAACAATCTGTGACCCTCTACACCTGGAGAAGTCAGCTTTCCTAAGCGCTCAAGGACAGCAGGGGGCTTACCGTGAGGACAGAGGCCCGAAGGGGGTGCGGAAGCAGGAGACACCCCTCTGTCTCCGTTTTCGGAACGCCTGTTCCACAAGCTTGGCTTCTGAGGCAGGGTCTATTCGCCAGAAGGAGCCCTTCCCAGGTTCCTCCTGGGAGCGCGGGACTTTGATAAAGTAACGGTTCAGAGAGAGGTTGTGCCGGATAGAATTCTGCAGGGAAGCAGGGACAGTCACTGGTCACTAGCATGTCACAGCACAGATCCCACTGCCCCGAATCTGCATGTAAAAAGCTGCAAGACCAGAGGTGACAGGCATGGATGGCCTGCCCTATGGCTGCCTGGTGACTGTGTCTCATGGGGGACGTCCAAGGGTCCAGGGCAGCTTTTCCTATCCAAATTCCACTCAGGTAAAACCCGTCACTGTTCTTTGCAGGAAAAGCAAAACGGAGAGACAAGCCACATGCAGGAGCATGTCTGCCACCCGGACCTGACTGGGCCTCCGGGGTTCAGAGCTGGTCTTGAGCAGAGCAGCAGATGGGAAATAGCAACCAGGGAAACACAAAGGCAGGACACGGGTCGGTTATGCCTGCTCCAGAGCCCGACCTCCACGAGCAAGACTACAACCAGCACATGACATGACGTGCACAGTGTCCTTCCAAGACGACACAGGACCCCCATGAGGTAAGCATAAGAGCACAAAGGTGTGGAGAAAGTAACAAGATGCCGGCTGAACCGCGGTGGCGCTGCACAGGGATGTCCCCGAGGCTGCCATGCGGCATCCCGGAGGGCACCTGTGAATGGCCTGCCCAAGGCCACGGGCTGGGTCCTCGGTCCCCTGCCTCACCTGCCAGCCCTTGTCGGCCGTCCTGTAGTAAGGGTAATGCTTGGTGATGTGGGCGTAGATGCCACTTAGTGTCAGCTGCCGGTCCTGGGCGGAGGAGATGGCCTGTACAATGAGCTGAGCGTACGAGTAGGGCGGCTTCGACTCGTCCTGTGAGCAGACCACGGGGTTACCTGGAGAAGGGCAGGGTCCACCCGCCGTGTCTCCTGCTCCTCATCAAGCCACCCCAGCTGGCGCTACGCTCAGCTGCTTGTGCCCCATGGGAGGAGAAATTAGGTTTTTATCCTGATTTAAGTTTGAAGTTTCTTACCTGCTCAACATATCAAGTCAGTTATCAGATGGAAAGAACCAAGACACAACATTATAAGAAAAAAAAATATGTCATTCTTCTCAATGTCATTGTCAAACTCTGAAATCATTTTGTCAGTAGGAGACGGGTATAGGGAGGAGCAGGGTGCACGAACCCAAGTTATCACCAGTGGCCAAGTGCATCATGGGGCAGTGCCTCCTGTGCAACCACGTGCTACACCCTGGAGTGCCTGGCTTGTGTCACTCAGGAGCCTCTATCGCCCATTCCCGGTCACTCTGCACATATGAGGCTCAGACCTTGGGGCTGTCCCCGCCAGACGTGTCTGCCTGCTGCTCTGAGGCGGCCTTCGCTGCAAACTCTGCGGCTAGCTGCAAGTCCGAGGTCACATTCTGGACGAACCGGTAGCCAGAGGACCCAGCTCCACGTGGACTGGCTGGGCAGGAGTTGGGGACACTGAAGGGAGGAAAGGACACACTGTGAGTTCACAACCCAGGGAAGGAGGAATCTGGGCAGGACATGGTTTCAGGACCATCCTGGATGGGGTGACAGAACTCACTCTTCTCCCGGAAGTCCCATTACACCACACAATGCTCTCCAAAACAATGAAGCAGAGAGCCACGCAGTGTTGAAGACAGGACCCTGGAGTGGCAATCCTGTCTTACCCCAGCAGAAAGCTCTGCTCCAAGGCCAGGCTACCTCAAGTCCTGAGCCTGCAGACAGGTCCAGCCTTGCCCAGCAGGGCCCAGGGCGCAGCCTCAGCCCCAGGCAGGAGGAAGACTGAGCTCATGTCTGTGGGAGCCACGGGCTTGTGCTAAGGTGTCCACAAGATGGCACCCCAAGAAAAGGTTCGGGGTTGAGACTGCCAGCTATACATGCAAATAGGGGGACCAACCTGTGTGGGAGGCGCCAGGGCCTGGGAAGTGGGACAGTCAGACATCACTTTCCTATGCACATAAATGCATCACAGCGAAACTCCACACGACATACAACCACAAGAATGGGGTCCTAATTAGCATAAGTCAGACTCCACATAAGTATAGCATGTCAAAATACACGCTACCGTCACGTGTGCCTAAAGAGAACCAAAAATAAATAGATCAAGCTTGTACACAAACAATAATATGGAATATGTTAACAGGGGGCTATTCATAATAACCAAAAGATGAAAATAACTTAAATGTCCATTAACAGTGAATTGATAATAAAATGTGGTCTGCCCATCGGAAAAAAACCAAAACAGGGAGCACCAGGGCGGCTGAAGCAGGGCACACCAGGCCTCCCAGGCCAGCCCAGCTCAGCCTGGTCTCCTGCACCCTGCGGCCCCTTCCTCCTGGGTGGGAGCAACAACCCTCAGCTAGACATGACACCACGGGAGTGGGCTGCGCAGGGCCTGAGCAGCCCTGTCCTCCACGTGTGTCACGACGACACCAAGGTCTGGCTCCCTGGACCCACAGTGGCCTGCGCTGCTCTCAGTGCTGTGCTGTGGCCGCCTCCCCTGGTTGACTGGGGCAGGCTCTGCCGATCACACCACATCAACATTTGGATTCTGAAAACAATTTCTTTTCCAAACCTTTGAGAGAAAACTAACTGAATATGGCAAGTGGGTGTAGCAGCCCAGATCAGAAGTGTTCCTAGTCCTCGTCCTGCTCACTTGGGGCCCTGCCTTACTGTCCCAGCAACACGGGCAGACCTGTGATGCCACCCCACCCAGGGCCTGTGATGGCAGGAGGCCAGGCCCGGGAGGGGATGCACCTCCAATGCCCTTCAGGCACCCAGAGCCCTCTCCAGGGGACCTGCCCTGTGCTTGGCTCCTTTGTCCTAGAAGCTGCCAGAATGTCCCCTCCCCAGCTATCCAAACAAATGTCACCACTCATTCCAGACATTGTCTCTGGGGGTACCCTCCTGCACACCGGAGCCCCTCAGGCCTCAGGCGGGGTGCCCATGGGTCACCTGTCTTGGCTGGAAGCCACCCCCATATACCAGGGGCTCAAGAAATGCTTGCTGGATGAAGGAAGGACGGACAGGGAAATGCCCACACTGACTCGGGAGAACTCGATTCTGGTCATCACCTCTGCAGTTATGAGGACTCTAATTGGAGAATTCTTACTCTCTGTCCACCTGTGTCACCAAATTTGATAGAGACAGGCCAACTCTGTGCATGTAGAGACTCTTCTCAGGTGGTGTGTCCCGCCCTCCAGCCCCTGGCAACGAAGTGGCTTAAAGCCTTGGTCACACGGAGATTGACCACCACAAATGAGCTTGTGAGAGGGAGAAACGAAAATAAAGCCTTTCCTGAATTCAACTCTGAACCTGAACTCCTAAACCTAGCACGCAGGTGAGGCAAGGACTTCACCAGAAACGGCGTCCAAGACCAGGATTTCTTCACGATTCCACCAGAGGCAGCACAGGGTGGGCCCAAGGGGACTGTGACGTGGTGGTGCTGGGTGGCTGCTGGGGATTTCCTGGATGCTCCCTGGGACTGGAGCACACGAGACCAAGAGGTGCCACCCAGAAGCACACCTGCTTCAGGAGCCCCCGCCGCGGTTCCAGGGATGTTTCCTGAGCGATGGTGGAAAGTGCACCCCACACCCACAAGGCGAAGCCAGAAGCATCGAGGTTGATGGAGGTGACCCATGGCCTTGGCCAAGTTCGGCTCAAAACGAGGATGGCAAGGGGGTCTCCTGGCTGCTGTGTCTGCTTGGTGCGGCAAGCCCTCCTAAGAGTGGCCGCGTCCAGTTGCCACGACACCCAGCGGTTTCTCCTTAGTGCCTGGTAGGGGACGGGTGAGGTGTCTGTTCAGGCCTTCCTGCCCTCCAAGCAGCTCCTGTCTCAATGCGTCCATTCAGCCGCCCTCTCCAGAGGGTTGTGCCTGGAACCGCCACCCTGACACAAGGGCCACACCCAGGGGGAGGCGAAGAGATGCCACAGGGCCTGGAAAAACCCAGGGCTGGGCAACTCTGGACTTGAGGAGGGGCTGGAACACAAGGCCCCAGCTGAGAGGGCTTTGGAGCTTGGGAACGGGCTGCTTGCCTAGGGGCTACCAGGGAGGATGACCAGGGTGTGCAGGTCTACACCAGGAGTCCCGTCTTGCTCCACCAAAAAACTCGGACAGCAATTGAAGGGAAAAAAAATCTGAACAATCTCTTGAGGGGCCGATGGTCTCAGCTCTGCCTGGATGCCAGGCGTCATTCCAGGAAAGACAGACGCACTGTGCCCTGGGGAGGAGTCCAGGGACATGCCCTACCGCCCCCGCTGCCTGGAGGAGGGAGTCTACGTTCTGCATGGGGTGAAGGAGCTGGGCTGAGCAGGACCCAGACCAAACCACTGTGTGGAACAAATGCCCATCGTCCTGGCTTCCGATGCAGCCGGGGCTGGAGGACAGGCTCCGGGCAGCCACAGCTCACCCTCTTCCCTTTTATGGAAAACAATTCCTATGTCACATTTCCGCTTCAGGCAGGGAAGATGGGAGGCCCTGAGCGTGCTCCCCAGGGCTGGCCTGGCCTGGCAACAGCCTGTGCTGGCCAGGACACCCCATGCTGGCACCATGACAGCCAGGGCCACACCCTGGAGCCAGGTCTGGAAGCTGCTCTGGTGGCCGCCCAAGGGACGCCTGGCAACACCACATTTCTGCGTCCAGGGCACTGGACAGGCTATCGGCCGGATGGCCCTCAGTCTCACTGCAGTAAGAATTCAAGTTGAGGAAAAGAAATCTGACAGACAGACGGCCAGACACCCCGGGCAGCCTGCCGAAACCAGGATAGGCCTTCTCCAGGCACAGAGCTGCCGACCTCCAGAAGGCCCCTGACAGCTGGCTCTGCCGGAGAGCGCAAACGGGACCCCGAGAGGGCCAGGGACCCCTCACCACTGTCCCCCAGTGCTGGTCCCTGAAGTCAAAGCACAGACCTAGGACTGCCTGGGGCCGGAGGGCAGCTGTGCAGAACCAGAGATGGCTACAGTGTGAGAAGTCCATGGGCCCCTGGCGATCCCTGGGCCCCAGAACCCAGGTGAGACAAGGGTCGAGTCCATGCCCTAAATGTCTGCTGGGCTGGGGAGGCTGCAGGAAGCTCTGTGTCCTCTGCCCCTGAGGCAGCCCCTGCAGCACCCTTGGGAGGCTCCCTGGGGGAGGAGGCCGGTCCACCAGCAGAGCCCACTTAAGGCCCGGTCCAAGTCCTGGTCCCCACCACCTTGTTCCTGAGCCTAAAGGCTACCAAGGTGCACATGTCTTCAGACAAGCTTCCACCAGGCAGGGGCCACGCAGAACAGAACAAGGAGGAGGGGACACGGGCGAGACCGCCACATGCCAGGGAGAAGACAAAACGACAGAACAAGACACGGCGAGTCTTCTCAGGGGGAAGAGATGCCGTAGGCAGGAGCTGGCAAGGATGGCATGAAAAGCATATCCTAGAAGAAAAGGCTCCTAAAAATCAAACAAACAAAAACCAACAAAGGGGGCAGGAGAGGGAGAGTGGAGAAGGTCCTGTCAACCAGAACAAGAGCCAAGACGGGACAGAGGAAGGAATGGAGGGGACCTGGGGATGCCCCTGGGTACAGAGGACAAGAAGGTGGAGCATGGCCTTGCGGGCCCTAAGATGATGTCCTGGAGTCTAGGAAGCACGTCTTCAGCCTGAAAGGACCCCACTGCATGTCTGGCCAGGGGATGGAAAAGAACCTCCCAACCCCAGGCGGGGGAAAGCATCCAGAACCAGACAGCATCCAGCTTCTTACCGTCAACACTCAAAGCCAGAAAAAGGCTTTAAATTCCGAGGGAGAGAGATTTCCAACCTAGATTTCTCTACCCAGTAAAACCATCCAAACAGGGGAATGAAAAATAACAATCATTTCCAGGCAGGGAAGATTTTTTTTTTTTAAATGTCCCTCTCCTGGACCCTTTCCCAGGAAGCGAATGAAGGATGTTTCCCAATAAACAAAGGAGCAAATCAGGAAAGAGGAAGCCACCCCTTGAGTCAGGGAATACCAGTCCGTGGGAATTCCCCAGAATGACAGAGAAGATGATCCTAGGGTCAGGGGCCCCAGACCCAGGTCCCGATTAGAGGCGGCAGGAAGGCCTCACAGTGAGACTCATGCACACCCAGCAGAGTGCACAGGAAGTGCCACACTAGGTACACAGAGGACCAGCCAAACAGAAAAGCGGAATTATGAACTCCAAGGAGGGGGAAACAAGGCGAAAGAACAGGAAGGAAATGGCTGGGCATGATGATGACAACACAGCTGTAATAAAGAAATATCAATTCCAGTGGAACTGAAGAGTAACGCAGCTTTACTGGGAGGCTGGGGAGGGACGGCGACATCCTTGATCTTCACACAGGAAGTCCAATGTGACACCTAAAGCTGAAAACCCCAGGGACAACCACATAAGTCTGTGGCTTAGAGGCACACAGACAGAGCCCAGAAGACGAGTCAAGAGGGACAGGAATAATCTCTGGGGGGTGTCCCGGGGAGGGTTTCATTTTTTAAAATGTCCACATTATATAATGTACATGTAATGCTTCTAAATCTTTTTTTTAAAAAAAAGGGAAAAGAAAAATATAGAGAAAGGACATTTTCAGAGAAAAAAATTGTTAGGACCTACCGATAAGAATGCCCGAGATTCCTTAAGATAAGTGAATGAAATGCCATAAAATCCTGAGACGCTACCTTAGAGGACTGACTAGTCTCTGGAATGCCTTTTGCCCCAGTGAAAAACACCAGCTAGCCCCCAGCTGTTAGCTATTCTCAGACAGGCTTAAGACCCAGACCCGCGCACATGCTCAGGTTAAGGATCAGTCCCAGATTCTGTGACTCTGGGCAGGGGCCGGCCTCCCGGGCCTCCAGCAGCCCTGTGCCCTACAGAGGCTCCTGCTTCCCAGGAGTGCAAAATTTGGGACAGGCTTCCACTGCGCAGCATGTGCCCCCACAAAAGCACACAGCAGGCCTACCACACAAAGGCCAGACATGGCCCCTGAAAGGTTCCTGCGGTGATCACAGGAGAACTGGGGACGTCCCCACTAACCCCACTCAATTATTCCAACAGTTAAGAGCCAAAAATACCTCTGCAAAGGAGGGAAAAATAAAAGGAACACAGAAGAGAGGGTCCCAACCTCTCCGTGTGGAGGAACCCACTTTATTTTCCTCAAGTTTTTAGATGGGGAAGGGGACAACTTGGGCTGGGGCTGGCGAGGCCTGCAGGTACAGGCAGGAAACAGGAAGCTGGAGCCTCATGATCTACAAGTGCCAAGGCTCCCAGGCCAGCCAGGCTGGGTCCCTGCTGTGACCACCCAATGTTTGTACGCATTGTTCTTACGGCCAACACTGGACATGCAGGAGGAGTTGCAGCTAGAAACTAGAGCAGGACGAGTCATTTTGAAGGAAGGACCCACAGTTACCAGAAAAACAAAGAGTCCAGGAGTCTCCTTCTCCACAGGCCCCATCCCAGACCTGCAGTGGACACCTGAGACCTGGGACGGCACCCAGCCCATGAGAACCTTGCTGTGCCCCCTCCACAAGTGTGGGAAATGTTCCTCTTTTCACCTAAAGGAAGCACCCAATAGCCTGTCTTGGGCCTGCCCCATTCGCAGACGACTCTGGCACTGGGACCTGCCTGGAGCCCAGCACGCCCCACTGTGGTGCCCTGGCTGAGTGGGTGGGTGGCACACTGCTCGGACACATGGGACAGAGGTACAGGCCCCAGGTTGGCACTACTCAGAACGATGATGTGCAGTTTAAAATTCCACTTCTGGAATTTTCCACTGAGTATTTTCAGAATGAACCTGACTTCATTGGGTAACCGAAACCAAGGAAAGTGAAAGCAAGGATGGGGAACTACCGGGCTAACGGCCCTAAGACCCAGACACACCCGGCAGGTCAGGTCAGGTCAGGGTGACACACCTGGCGGCAGGGCGCAGCTTGGGCACGAGCACCATGATTTAAGGGGTTCAGACTCAAGCCACTTTTTATGTTATGTAATAAAACCTCCCCAGCGAGGCCCACACTGGGGCAATCCAGAGAGGCCGGGGAGAAGCAGTTTGTAGAACTGCTCTCTCCTCTCTCCCACCCCCACTTCCTTTGTCTCTTCATCCCCCATCCACTGCCTTTCCTCTTGTGTAAATCCAGAGGTTTTCTTAAAGTCTGAGGGCCATGGCTTAGACTGGCCTCTGTTTTTATAAGGCCTGGAAAATGATTAACCCATTCGCTCTTTCCTAAAAACACTTCTTTACAAGAAAAAGAAAAGTCAGAGTGCTGCTAAAAGTCGCACAATTTATTTCAAAGAGCACTCATTCATTTTCTGGGCGCAGTCCTTCTGGGCAGGACAAACCCCGAAACCACGCCAGCGAACACACAACCACAGGCAGCACAGCCCACCTGGAGCAGGGAGCCCGCGGGCCGCCTGGGGCGGGGCCGGACCCGGGCCGCTGCTCAACTCGGGAAGGATCCCGCAGGCCACGGCCACCGGGGACCAGTTGAAGCCGCCGGCTCGGGGCCAGCTGCGCCAGGGAGGAGCCGGCTCTGGAGGTCCTCCAGCGCAGAGGCTCGGCGGCCAATGGGGAAGCGCGAGGCGAAGACGCACCAAATTAGGAAAGTGCTGGAGCGGCGGCCCGCCCCGCCCCGCGGGACCTGGCGGGGAGAGCAGGGTAGGGCATGTTTGTAAACACGCCGGCTCCGCCCCCACAAAGAAACTCAAACTGAAAAGCACCCTGGCAAGCCAACCCCAAGGCCTGAGGTTTCTGAACTCTCAAGTGAATTCCAAAGCGCTAAGATAAACGGGTGTCAACAAAGGTCTTCTTGAAACACTAAAGGTCCACACACACAGCAGAACCCAAGTCCCTAGTCTCACCAGGCGCCCAGGAACCCAGTCCCACTCACCTGGTGGGAAACCTGGGGGCAGGGACAGGGGCCACTGACCCTTCCAGCTCCAACAGGAAGAGCAGGTTACACACAAACCCAGAGCTGCTTGACCTGGGACTCTTGAGAAGCTCCAGCCAACCAGAGCTTCCCTGTGCCCATCACCACCGGCTCCAGAGAGACGACTCCACACCTGAGCCTTCACTCAACCTTCACCAGCTGGTGGCTATTTTTATTTGTGAAATAATTTTAGTAAGTCTGCTATGTACAAACCCAAACATTTCTCTTTCTGAAACAGCTTCTGTTCAGCTGGATTGTAAACTGATGACTAATAGCCCACACCAGTCGCAGGAGGAGGGGTGAGCTCACCCCTCAGGGGTCCCTAAGAGGCTGCATGGTCTGGCTTCCTGTGGACAGGGAAGGCCTTTGCTGCCTGCAGAATGCAATAGACACAGGCAGAATCAGCAGGTCTGAGCACCTGGAGGCAGGAGGAATGGTCTTGGCTTCCACTCCACCAGCTGATTTAAGGTGATACTGGATCAAGATTTAATTCCACATGTGGTTCCCAACAGCTCTGTTGAGATGCACGTCAACACCACACACTTTGCCCACTGAGTGTACAATACAGTGGTTTTAGGGAGTGACCACGCCACTATCTATGATTCCTGAACATGGTCCCATCCCACTCCCGGTGGACACCCCTCCCTTCACCCTGACCAGGCATCCACTGGCCCACGTCCTGCCTCTGCCCATGGCATGTCCCGACCCCTTCGACCAGTAAGAGTACCTCAGGTCTCTGCTTGGCCATGTAATTGCCTATTGTAGGGACAGGTCACACGTCTGCAGTGTCTACACTTTGGAGTCATCTTGAATAGTGCTGCTGTGAACACAAGCTGAGTCACTGCATGGACGTGACAGTGCACTACTGAGTCACCTTTTTGGGAACTGCCAAACTGTCTCCACAGAGGCTGCCTGGGGTCTCAAGCTATAATTTTTTACCCGCATGGGAACTACACACACAAGTGAATGTGATAGCATGGTCACGACACTTGACAGCGAGCCCTGGGCTGACTGTCGGGACTGCACACAAGCCAGGTGTCTGAAGGGACAAAGGAGGTCAACGCAGAGTTCAGGGGCTGGAACAGGACCACTCCAGAAATATGAAATGGGGTTAAGAAAACACCAATCTCTCATGAAGCTCCAAGGACTAAGTCCTAATGCACAAGCATCGAATGTCCTTGTGTCAGGGAATTGTCACTTACCATCACTGACACCACAGAGAACTATTAGGGCTGGCTTTACAGATGGGGACATGCCTGAAGGTGCACAACCACTGACTACATGGCTGGGACCACACTCAGATCCCAGACTTGAACTCTGTGGTGGCCGCCTCCAGGGCCACCCCAAAGAGACTACCCCGTGCTGACTCTGGAAACAGGACAACTCCCATCAACTCCAACACAAGTGACTGGCCTCTGAAAAGAATTCCAAGGTAGAAACTCAGGAAGAATCAGGCGCCCACAGTGGAGTAACTGCTGGGGAATCCCACCCCCAGGGACTGCAGACAGAGGACTACTTGGGGTTCTTGCACAGGCCTGGAGAGGTGCGGCGTGCAGCCCAGAGGGACTGCCGAGTGAAGCTGGCCAGCAGGAAGGGGGTGCCGGGTCTGAGGGTTGGTCTGAGTGGAAGCCAAGACCATTCCTCCTGCCTCCAGGTGGCTGTCTCTGCAGAGTGGGGTTCGGCATGTGGTTTACAGCATCCCGAGAGGAACAACACCCCGTCACACCACTTCCAAACAATACCGGACACTGCCAGAGCCCCCGAGGGGCCACCTCTGCTGCCAATGCAGAGCAGAAGAAGCTGCGGGGCTGGCGGGAACCACGCCCACTGCACCCCACTGCACATGCACTGCACCTTCAGGCCCACTCCTGCGCAGCTGCGAGGGGAAGCCGCTGTATTTAAGGAGGCTGGTGATGGCACACCAAGACCTTTTAAAACTTACTAATCCTGGCCCTCGAGTCCACATCTTTGTAGCGTCCTGAATGAGGGGACAGGAGCACACGGAAGGGCCTGGGCTGGGTGCGAAGGCTGAAGGCTGTCCCCAGAAGCACTTGTGTGACTGAGGTGGGGCGACAATGGAAGCTCATATACACGGGTGCCCCAGAACCTGTCCCCAGGGCTTTACCTCTGTATCATATAATCTGACAACAATTAGTTAATTTCAATCACTTCACAAAAAAATTCCACGAATGCAGTTTAGAAAAACAAAATTCCTCAACTCCTGGTAAGCAAATATTACTTTAGAATGTTTTCAAAGTGATATTGGCCAAATTGCATTGCCATATTGTGTGTGTGTACAGATATGTACCAACAAACCCCATCGTGATGTAGAATTAATGCACCAAAAACAAATGTGGAAAGAAAAATGTTTTTAGTAAAAGAAAACAAAAACGTTTTCAATGTTGCTTTGTCTCCCTGCGCTTGCCCCCACAGAGCCTGGCAAGGCAGCGTCAGTCAAGCTGGATGACAGGCGAGCTGGCAGAGACCTCTCCTTGCAGGAGCACTGACAGCGAGACCCCACCAAGTAGTCACCCGGCCCGCTGCCCACGCCGTGTTGGCAAGGAGTTCCACTTACCTGATGGTGCCGGTCGGGGAAGGGATGGGGCTGACCAGGCTTCGGAGATCCGGCTCCGGAATGTGGATCTTCAGCGGGGAGATCTGAGGGTAGAGTGGTCGGAGGGGAGATGCTGGAGCCTCCTCTTTATGGTACAGAGAAGTGAACTGGATCTTGATGGCTGTGCTGGGGAATCGGAACGTGCACCTGCAACAGGAGGAGAGCAGTGGATCAGGCTCAGGGCCCAGGAAGGAAGCCCTGTCCCAAAGGGGCCAGTCTCGGTCATCGCTGGCCGTAGCCTGCAGCCCTCGTGCTCGCTGCAGTCTACTCTGTGCCTAGGGTGGCACATTCATGCTTTCCTTAGGACACTTTGGAATGTAAATGTGGGCTCATGCTGACATCAGCTCTGTGTGTGAACACGAGAGAGAGAAACCCCAAACACCATGATGCCACCACTCTTGGGGCTTCCACACAGGCCCAGCCCCTTTACATCCACCAGGCAGCTGCCCAGGTGGGGTTCCTTCCCTACCACATGTGGAAAATAACTCAAAGGACGTGATGACATTTTGTAGAGATTTTTATGGATATGACTCCCTGGGGCCACCGGGACGTATAAAACAAGTGTCTTGGGACGGAATAAGAGGTTCACCCTGTGCACACCTGGACTCTCTAGGAGTGAGACTCAGGGGCCCGGAGTTCACAGGGGCTCACAGCGCTCTCACCGCCAGCTCTGGGTGGGAACCTGCGGCCCTGGTTTTCCTATAGGACATGGCCACGTGCAAACAAATCCAATCCTGGAGCCCAGGGAGGTGCTCCCAACACCCAAGACCACGCCCGCCCGTGTGCTCAGGTGAACGCGTGAGTGAAAATGCAAAGTTCACAGAACTCCTGCTTATCAAAGTCTGGGCACTGTTTACCCAGCACACCTTCTGATTTCTGAACTGAGAAGCCAGTTAAAAAAAATAAATAAATAAGGCCGTGCGGGACCAGCTATGCTGGCCCCTGGGACAACTCTCTAGAAGAGGCTCCTTGTTGAAAAGTGGACAGGAGGTGGGAAGCTGAGTATCACCCATCCTGCCTCCAGCACTTCACAGGGGCACCCCACCATGACAACCGTGAGACCACGGGTGGGGAGATACCTGCCACGCCAGTGCGGCTCCCAGTCTGCTCCTGACCCTGGATTTTACTCCGGAGCAACAGGGAATCTGCCCCAAATCCCACGCAGATGCAGACCTGGGCAGGCGCCCTTCCCTCCAAGATCCTCCTGCTCTTAGCAAACAGTGTTCTAAAAACAAGACTTAAGAGAATGGTGCTCCAGGAGTCCACCCCTGCCCAGGGCCCTGCAGAGGAGGAGATGACTGGCCCCGCGTGCTCCCCACACCTTCCCTGGGAGGCCGCCTTCCCACACCAACAGGTGATGGGAACTTCAAACACCAGGCCAGGCTGGACTGGCTCTGGCCAGGGGAACTGGAGAGGGGGCATCAGCAGCAGCTGACTTCCCAGGGGTGCTGGGCAACAGGCCACCATGCTGATGTTCCCACATATAAAGCCCAAGGAAGGGGCTGCAGCTGCTGTCTGGAGTGAGAAGCATGCCGGGAAGCACTGCCTAGGAGCCTGGTGCTAAGGACGGGAGGGCTCTGCCTGCAGGCAGTCTGCTGCCCCATCTGCTCCCAAGTCCAACCTAAGGCACTTGATGTCATTTCCACTTTTGTTAGATTCCCCAGAGTGGTTTCCTCCATCAGCACTTGGGCAGAAGGGACCACCAGCCCTTGTTCTCAGATGCCTCTGAAGCCTACGGGCTCACCATCCAGAGGCCCAACAGTGTTGGCTCTGGGGAGCCAACATCTGCTCACAGCCAAGTCTGAGCACCGGCTACGTGTCCCCAAGTGCAGAAGGAAAAGACGCTGGAGTCAGGGGTCTGGCTGGGCCCCTGCCGATGAGCTGAGCAGATGAAGATGCGGCCCTCTGCGAATGACGGTGTGAAGGAGCAAACGCTTGTCCTGTGTGCTGGTGACTTACTGATGCCAAGCGGAAAGGCATGAGGACATGGGACGGTTCCCATAGACCCTGACTGTGTGCCTCCTTCTCGCATTCCATCCACTGTGGCCAAGCTGCCAAACCAACCCCGGTCCCCATTTGTCAGCAGGTCACAGTCCCATGCTTGAAGGTCCCTGCACTAACCAGGGACCCCAGGAACATGGAGGCCAACTAGAAGGAGGATGTGGCTTCTGGCCCACGCCGAGGTCAGGGGCAGATAGGAATCTGTGAGAACGCAGCTTGGGGGTGAAGACCAGAGAGGGTCACGTCCCCAGAGGGGCTCTGGGCCGAGGGCCATCTGATTTCCAGGCCCCTCCCTCCACTTCCGGCCTTGAGTCTTGCTGGGCAGGAACCAGGGACAGATGCTAGAAGTGGGGTGCGCTGCTCGCGCAGAGCTGGCCGTAAATGACTGCGACAGAACCTGTCCTGTCCTGTTTTTGTTTTGCTTTGCTTTTTAACCAACAGAACTGGAGGGTCTGGGGAGAAGAGACCACCTCTAAGCACAGTTCCAGTTCAAAAGCTAAGGTTGTACCTAGCATGCACACAGACTTAGCTCTTAGTAATGTGAGCTTTTCCAGGCCTGGGATGTTGGCAGGACACTAGTGGCCAAACCTCAGGCCGCCTGGAGCTGCTGGGTGCAGGACGACCCTTGTGGGGACCATGGCAGTGTTCCAGTGGAGCTAACAGCAGGCCTGTTCATGACATGGGCAGTCACAGCTACTTCAAATTCAGCTCCTGACTCACTCTTCCAAGACTGTCAAGGCAGGCAGTGACCTGGAGGGGCAGGCACCAAGTGCCCTCTGCTCCCTGCGGTCGCCCCGCTCTTCCCAGAGATGTTCTCATGGGTTCAGGGCCCGAGGCGAGTGCAGATGAGCTGCTTTGCAACTGAAGTCTCTTCTGGAAGGTAACACAATCTTGCCTAGCCACATGGCTCCTGTCCTTCCCTGCTGGGGTCAGCCCACCCACTGAGGAAGGTTCCCACAAAGCAGGTGTCCCCGGGGGGCCAGGGAGAGTGCCTCTTAAAACATCCTCACTGATTGTCCTCAAGGCTGGGAGCAGAGCGTGGCCAGCATGCGGGCCCCGTGGGGGAACACCAGCGCTCAGCACTTGGCTGAAAACCTCCACCCTGGATGACTGAGGGGCGGGTGGGGAGGCAGGTGGATCCCGTCCAAGGGTTCTGACAAGAGGCCTGGCCCTGAAGCTGCTGCCAGCC
Source organism: Marmota monax (assembly GCF_021218885.2). Classification (NCBI taxonomy): domain Eukaryota; kingdom Metazoa; phylum Chordata; class Mammalia; order Rodentia; family Sciuridae; genus Marmota; species Marmota monax. The sequence continues at coordinate 4,017,380 of NW_026693034.1, read as the reverse complement.
TGTCTGCTCCAGCCATGGCCCCTTGCCCATCCACTGGCGGCCAGCGGCTCCTGGACAGTGGGCAGACTGGAGCCGCCTTGGTGGGAGAAGACACTGCCATCGCATTCTGTGTGGGAGCTGTGGTCGGTCCTCGTCACAGCTCGACCACTGGGCCTCAGTGACATCGGGCAGGTCACTTCACTCTGGTCCTGGGAGTCAGGAAAGTAAGAGGCACCCACCTCACTCTCACTGATCTAAGGAGAAACAGCTCACCTCATTTTAGACACAAAGAAGTAACAAGATGGCAGAGTGGAAGCTCCCGGGGAAGGTGTTAATAGCACCAAGTGCCCCCTCCCCGGGCTCCTCTTCCTCCCAGTGGAGAGGTGCTGGCTCTCTGTGGAAGCCTGGGCTGGGACTTGGACATAGGCAGCCGCAGGACACAAGGCTCTGTAGAGAAAACAGGACTGACACGCTCTGCAGGACCATGAGTCCCCACAGGCCCCCAGGAGCCAAGGCTCATGACAGACTTGAATAAACCTCATGGAAAAGACAAGGAAATAAAGCAAACCTCAGTGGCTCCGCCCAGGAGGCAGAGCAGGAAAATCGGTCATTCCACGAGGCAGCCGCGAAGAATCCCACACCTGGGAGAAGGGCCCACCCACAGAGCTGTGGCTGAGGGGACTGCTGTCCCCATGTCCTTCCACTGCAGAGGGCTGGCCACCTCAAGTCTGGCTTGCAAGCACCATGTTTAAGGCAGGGGCACCCCCCGCTGTGGCCTGGAGGGAGCACTGGGCACTTGCTGAAGGCAGGCCGTGTTCCCGCACTGGGTGACCCTTCCCCTACAGCAACCGAGAGCAGACCCCAGAGACGGGATCGGTGTCTGAACCGTGCCTGGGGCATACGCAAGGGCAGTGTGCAGAGCTAAGGTTCCACCTGGCCTGAGCTGTCCAGCAAGAGGACAGACTGACAGTGGGAGAAAGGGGCTCCAAGTCTCGCTCAGGTGGCAGCCACCGGCGACACTACTGAGACAGACTACAACTAGGAGCAGGTGGGGGCTCCTGCCGTCCCACCCAGGCCCACAACTGCAGGCGGCATCGAAGCCGCCTCCACCCACGTGGGAAGACAGCGGGCCCCGCGCAGAGGCGAAGTGCAGTGCAGCTCCCAAGAGTAAATCCTGTGGAATGCAGTCACTGTGGGCACTTGGCTGCCTCCTTTGACAGCGAGGGTGATGGTTTTTATGCTTGTCTGAAAAGGCAGACTGTGACAGAGACTGCTGGCCTTGAAAATGTCCTCTCCTGCCTCCACAGTGAATGCTTTAGTCAGACACACATCCACCCAATAAAGACATTTCTCTGCCTCTCTAGTACCTACAAGATTATGTGCTGTCCAACAAGGTGCAAATGGGCTATGTGTGGCCTTGCAGGGAATGAAGTGTCTTCTTCATGTCTCCTCTTCCCAACAGGCAGACTGTGGGTGTGATGGCAGGAGGTGGAACAGCCACAATGGGTCAGAGTGGACAGTGGCTAATAGTGACACACTAGAAAGTGCCAGGTTATACAACACGTCAGTTCATATGAAGAGTGTTATATGATAAGGAAAAACACTTCACCCCTATCACAAAACCAATCCTGTAACCTAACTTCAAAGAGTTCAGGAACATGACACAAAGCCCCAGAACAGGCGATGTGCAGAGGCCTCAAGAGAAACACCTGCTTTTGCAGGGAAAGGTTTGCCTCAGTGCAGGAGAGTAACCTCTTCCAGCCTGGAAGAGGGCCAGGGCTGTGGGATGAACGGTCTCTGGGAACTAAAAATGGATGCATCATGCTGCCCAACTGCTAGGCAGGTTGCTATCAGCATCTAGGGACAGATCTGCAGTGGGGACACGGAAGGTGAGCCAGCTGAGATCAGGAGGGAGGGAGAGGTGCACGGCGAAGGAGGGGACGGTACGGACCCTGGGCTTGGATGACTGTCGCCAAGTCCCACGATCCACTGAGTGGCCACTGAGCGGGAGGTGGGGGGTGGGTGGGATGCAGGGCTTGGGGTAGGAGAGCCAGGTCAGCCTCCCCTCTAACAGGAAGCCGGAGGCCCAAAACGGGGAAACACAGACAGCAGTGCGGGGCGTGGTACTAGGGAAGTCCCCGGGGCGGGCTGGGCACAGTGCGGCTGAGGGACAGCTGTCTGCGGCCCTGTGTGGCTGCTCGGCTTCTTAAACCACATGTACTGATGAATTAAACAATAAAAGTTGGGTGTGAAAACCTTCCTCTGTGACCAAAGGCTTTTAAAACCCAAGACCAACTCCAGCTCAGTCCTGCTGGCCCCGCCCTCTCTGGGCGAGGGGACCTGGAGAAGCAGAGACCTGGGACCTTGGAGGCAGCCCCTCTGACCTGCTCGGTGGCAGGTGCTCCCAGCTGGGACTGTCCACAGGGCGCAGGGTATGGGCAGGCTCAAACCCCACCAAGGACCTCTGAGTGGGACATGGGGGGTCGCTGAGGCGGAAGGCGAATGCCATCAGCCTGCCACTCAAAGCCCGGGATGTGGCAGTGCACCCAGCAGCCCTGGGACAGGTCTGGGACAGAGGAGGGCCGGTCTTTCCATATGAGCTGTAAATTTTTAATATCAAAATTCTGTTAATTTTATGTAATAAATGAAGCTACCAAGGACGGCATTCTTAAGACATTTAAATCAAAATTAAAATATTCCAGGAGCCTGGCCCAACCTCTGCCCCACCAGACCCTGCTGTGGTGGTCCCTGCACCTGCCCTGGCCCCATGGTGAAGCTTGCCTCACCATCTTAGTATGTCACTGCAACTTACACGTGACATTTCCAAAGTGACACTTGAGAAGATGACACGGTCAGCAAGGGAATGAGAGCTCTGGGGTTTGCCCCAGACCCACCCATCTTTGGGAGATTTTTTCAAAACGCTGTATTTCCCTTGATTTCGCAGATCTCCTAGAACATTCTAGGTGCCAGAGACCCACCTAGTGACCAAAAGGGTATGGACACACAAAGTGCCTGCCTGCTCCTGGTGGAGGGCCGACTGCCACTTGGCACCTTGAGCACTCTGAAAACTTGGGGGTTCCTGTGGGTAGTCAAGGAAAGATTCTGGGTCAAGGAGTGGGAAGCACATGCAGCGAGTGTCTCGCAGGCAAGACAGGCCCACTAAATGCCACTCAGCGAAGGAACGCGGAAAATGTCCACTCCACGCTGACAAAGGAAACCTGCAGACCGATCGCAGCCACGCAGGGGCTCAGCATCCGAGACCAAACGGAACTGGTTTGAGAAGGGCTGTCTGGACACCTCAGGGGCCCCAGGCCATTTGCTGGACAATCCTTCCTCCCTGTGGCTGGAGGTTTCGGTGCCATGAACATTGCCACGAGCACAGGGCTGTGTGGGGCAAGTGGCCAGTGCACGTCTACTTCACTTCCTGTGACTCCACGGGACAGGGATGGGAACGGAAACCTCTGGGCAGCACAGGTGTGTCACGCTGGCCTTTCTTATTTCATTTAAGAGACAGAAGATAGGAGAACGGGGAAGAAGCCGGCAGAGGACTGGTAATAGGTGCTTCCAATGTTCCGTGGGGTGCAGAGAAGTGTCCTATCCTGGGCAGGGCCAGGCTTCAGGAGGGAGGAGCCCCCAGGGCCAGGCCCCACAAAGGAAAAAGTGGTCAAGCCCCAGGACACCCAAGGGCTGGACACAGCAAGCATAGCTCAAGAGGCCACCAACAGCTCTTCAGGGACCCCATCGTCCCCTGAGCCAGCGTGTTCTGCATACACCAGCCAACGGCTTTCCGGGAGGGGCCCTTTCTGGAAGAGGATCTTTCTGGGAGGTCTGAAACTGGAGCACCAAAGGCACCAGGGTCTCTATGTGTTTGTAAGAATGCCAAAGAAAAATAAGACCCTTTAGGAAATGGCTTTGAAAGACCCTTTACATATAAAATCCCACAGCAAAGAATATGACAATCTTAATTAAATGTTTTTACCCCAAAATATCTTCTGCTAAAAATTTAATATATCTTCCTAAAACACTCCCAAAACGAGTCAATGCGGCTGTGGCTATGGCACCTGTTATGGTGCCGAGAAGCCACACAAAACAGCACAGACACACCAAGGGCAGAGGGAGCAGCACAGCAAGAAGGCCTGAGCACAGCTTTGAAAAATAGAATAGACTCCAAGCAGGAGCAGAAGCCAAGAGCCTCGCTGTGGGAAGGCGGGGGACCTCTGCTCCTGATTACAGTCCTCCTCAGGCCACCCACAGGCAAAGCCAAGATGCTGGCAGAAATGCGGTGGTCCCTTCTCCAGAACAGGGAACGCGAGAGCACGCACTGGAGGAGAGGAGCAGTGCTTCAAAAGCACGTGCTTGGGTCATGCCCCGCAGCTGTGCCACCTGCCCTCTCAGGAAGAACACTGCAGCACTGTCTCCAAGTCTAGCTGCAGGGCTTCTAGGCCCTTCCTTCAGACCACCTGGGGGAGCCACAGATGATGGTGACGGGGTGGCCCAGGAATCTGCATTTTTAACAAGAACTCCCAAGGGAATCATCTGCTCTAAAGAGCTTGTTCTTGGGCAAGTTTGTGGAACTGTGAAGACCCTGGTGAATCCAAGTGCCAACAGGGAGCCAGGACGCCTGCCTCTGCTGACCAGCTCCAGGAGAAAGCCCTTGAAGGTGTTCTTGAAGATGATCCTGAAGGTCAGAGAGCAGGCTGCCAAGTCACTCTTCCCCACCTCCCCCTGAGGCCACAGGAGGGGAAATCAGTGAGGGACCCAGGCCCAGGGTGGAAGCTCAAGGCATCCTGGCAGGGCAGCCAACAGAGGGGCAGACATGATGGTCGGGGGGCAGGCCGTCCTTCCCAGGGGACCAACCCATCCTTCTACAGAGATTTGTCAGAATTAAGACAATGTTCCCTGTCCCGCCGCCCAGCCCCGATCACTGTGTCTGTAAGTCAAATTCCCAAGCTTTACAATTTTGAAAATCCAATTTGCCTAAAGCACACCAAAGATCGGCCAGTCAGGTGAATGGAGGAGCCAAAGTCCTGACCTCCCAAAGTTCAGTTCCAAGCAGAATATGGGCTTCTGGTGCTGTGGGGCTGCAGAAGAGCACACTGGCCGAGCGCACGGGGGACTCCGGCAGCAGCTGGGCTCAGAGAGCCGCTTTAAGCTCGCCTGCGAGGAGCAGCCCAGGTGCTTTTTCCCTTTTGCCTCTGGGCTGACTTAAAGAAAATAGTTTTTAAAAGTCCAAATGGCTTAATCTAGGGATCTTTAAATGTCACCCACAGGAATTCAATTTAATCGTTACTCATTGGGCACCCGTGGACACTGAGAGCCAGACACGGTTCATCTGAAAAGACTCACATCCTTCAAGGCTGGTCCCAAAGGCCACCTGCTCCAGCCAGCGGCCTCCCTAGATCCAGCTCCCTGGCCCACTCCCTGTGCCAGCAGAGCCTCCTCCTTCTGGGGCAGGCTCTCTCTTCCCAATAAACGAGGCTCCTCCAGGAAGCCACCCAACACACCAGGTGGCCCCCAGGCACGTCTTCATGTGCACACAGAGCCCACGCAGCTGGTGCCCACGGGCAGGAGGCAGCGATGCATTTATTCCAGGACTTTAAAGTCCATCAGGAGACAAATGTGTGTAACAACTTATCAGCAAAGGCAGGAGAGGCCGATGCCACACAGGGGCAGTCACAGCCAGGGTGACCGAGGAGAGCTGGTGGAAACCCACGCTGTCCGGGATGCCCCAAAGCCACAGAGGAACTGCCAGGCCTTTCTGATCCTGTGGCATTTAGGAGAATCAGTCAGCCAGAGTCAGAGGACATCCAGCAGGAGGAAAGGGGGGGTCTCAAGTCCAAGACCCTGTGAGGCCGAAGAGTCAGCGTGCCCACAGAGGGGTCCCTTGTGAACAGACCACCTCGTGTCACCCGCCCAGAGAGCACTGGGCAGGCTCCTCCTCTGTGTCCTGCTTCCTGCCAGATGAGGGATAAGGAACGAGGGACAAGGGAGAGGAATGGCATGCTGTCCAGGGAGTGCCGAAGCCAGCCCTGGCCCTTGGCACTCAGCAGAAACGCTGCGCTTCAGGGTCCCTAGCAAGACCCAGAGGGTTGGGGCTCAGCGTGGTGACTGGAGGAGCACCTGCCCCCAGAGCTGGAGCCACCTGAGTGCTGCAGGTCTCAACAGCTGTGACACTCCAGTCTCTGGACCCCAGGATTACACACAAACATGTCTGAGGATGTCACACGAAGGCTGTGCCCTCACTCCCCGTGAACCTGAGCAGGCAGAGACAGGACCTTGGGACAAGCTGCAGCTGAAGCTCAGAGCAGCAGGGGCCGTGGGCACACACGGAGAACAGGCGCTGGCTCACTCCCTGGATTCTGGCAACTTCGAGAGGCTTAGGCCTGAGTTTGTCAAAGTTCGCCCAGGAAATGCCTCCAGCAGCCGAGGGCAGATGGGGAAGGGCCTCCGGGGAGGAGCCCACATCACCGCCAGGCGAGCGGCAGCCCGTCCCCTGCAATGAAAGCAGTAGTGTGCATGGCACAGGAATGTCCCGGGCCAGACACAAGACAACGCCTGGCTCTAACCTTCCCTCCTGCCACCTCCTGGGGGACGGCGGACGGCAAAGCTCAGAAGTGAGCCCCAACCTTGACTACCCCTCATCAGGAGGGGGAGGTCTTTGCCATTTAAAAACAAGTTCCGTCTGTCCAAACAAAGCGGGGACAAGTCCACAGGCTCAGACAGATGCCTCCCTTGCCTCGGCCACCACTGCCAGCAGGGTACCTTCCTAATATGGAACACCCAGCCAGGCCCAGACCCTCTCCAGGTGGTGGGTGGGCTCCCCCAAGAGCTGAAACCTGGGCGGGCGGGACAGAGCCCAGGAAGCTGACAGTGGACAGAGACAGAGGTACCACTGGCCACTCTGCTGTCCAGCCCTGACTGAAGCACAGCTGGGGGCGGGGGTTCGAAAGCAAGGACAACACGGCAGAGGCCCGAGGGGACTGCGGAGGCTGGTCCCAGCTGCACTGCCAGTCAGCAGAGAGAAAGCAGGTGCCCGGCCCGTAGCCATGGGCGGTGGCACGGTGGGGCATGGAGAGCAGTCCACTCCACCACGCTGTCCCAGGGCACAGCTCCCCGGGCTCCTCTGCAGGGACATGCTTCTTCTCATTTGTTGCTTCGTCAAAGGGGAGGCCGAGGGGGCATTCTCAGGGTGTCCTGCTGCTTGGGCAAAAGCTGCCGCCGTCTCTTTAGTGGAGGAGAGTCCAGCCACAGAGCAGCACCCCACGGATCCCAGCTCCCAGTGGGGGGACCGGAGTCCCGAGTGGGCATGCAGCCCTGGGGAAGCCAGTGAGAGGTAACAAGCAGGAAGGGGAGAGGGCACTGGGGGGCAGGAAGGTGGGCAACCTCCCAAGCCCCTGCCCTGCCTTTCTTTTTTCCCCTTTTAGTTGTAGATGGACACAATACCGTCATTTTATTTCTTTATTTTTTGAGCAGTGCTGAGGATGGAACCCAGTGCCTCACGGTGCCAGGTGAGCGCTCTGCCAAAGAGCCCAGCCCAGCCTCCTCCCCCTCCCCCTGCTCTTCTGGTAGCCACATGCTTTCCAGACTGTTGGGGGCAAGCAGCGAACTGAGCGGAGCCTGCAGGGCAGCTCTTACAGGGTCTTTGCAGCGGTGGGCGGACATCCACCAAGAAAGGATCACTGCCCATCCGCCTTTCCTCCCGCTTATCTCCTAGAACAGAAATGTAATGATGGGTGCACCAGCAACTGCCCTGGGCCATGAGGCTACTTGGGGATAGAAGCCTTGTGCTGATGATGATGGACAGAAAGAAGGCAGAAGCAGCCAGAGGATCAGTGCCCCTGGAGCCCGGCTGGGAGCATGGGCGACAGCGGCAGCAGGGCCACACACATGACAGGGCACGGATCTCCTGTTCTTTTTACATTTTGGACCAAAACAAAAAATTGCTTAGCTTTAGAAAGAAAGACAAGCCGGAGCTTTTCACAAAGAAAAACAAACCCTGAGCTACACCAAATCTCTGCCAGGAGGGTGGGCGGATCTCAGGCCCCGTCTCCCTCGTCAGCCACGCGGTGCACACAGGCCAGAGCACAGCTCCCCGGGCTCCTCTGCAGGGACATGCTTCTTCTCATTTGTTGCTTCGTCAAAGGGGAGGCTGAGGGGGCATTCTCAGGGTGTCCTGCTGCTTGGGCAAAAGCTGCCGCCGTCCCTTTAGTGGAGGAGAGTCCAGCCACAGAGCAGCACCCCACGGATCTCAGCACCAGTGAGGGAACTGGAGTCCCAAGTGGGCACGTGGCCCTGGGGAAGCCAGCGGTATACTCCCTTAACTTCATATCAGGGACCCCAATGCCAAGAACTCTCAGAAAAGAAAGGCGCTGAGAATGCTGGGAACGCAGGGCACGAGGCCTCAGCCAGGTGGGAATTATTCTGAAGGACATCTGCTTGGAACGGGGAGGAGAGACAGAGCCCTGAGCCTTGCAGGTCCCCGAGAGCTGTCCTGTGCCCACAGGGTCCTGCCCGGCTGCGGGGAAGCCAGGTCTGAAGGAGCAGGCACAGCACATGGCCCACCAGGCCTCAACGTGGCACGAGGGCGTGACACGAGGGCATCGCATGGCACTGTCAGTAGGTCTCCAACCCACGATCGTTCAGAGGGTCCCTGAATGAAGGGGGCGGGTTTAGTTAGCTGGGAGCATCTAATAACCTAAAACAAAAGCCACCCTGGGGAGACAGTCAAGCCAGCGTCTGCAGCAGTGTCACGAACATGCTCTTCTGCGGTGTCTGTCACTCTGGGGCCAAGAGGCAACGGGACCCAGGGACCAGGTACACTTGCCTGGGGCGAGAAGCAGGGGCGCTGGGTCGTCCTTCACTGGCGTGCCATTATGGCCTCGGTGCCCTGCTGAGGTGCACACCATCTGTCACATTCATCAGGCTCAGGAGACCGGGATCTCATTCAGGATCACAAAGTCATCCTCGGTGGAGGCCGGATCTCCAGATCTGGTGCCCGTGCTGGCCTCCTTCTTTTGGTCCCTCACCCGGGGATGGCCTGGCTGTGAGCACAGTTCTCCACAAGGAGCTCCGGGCCCAACACCAGCTCCCTGGGAGACCCACACTACGGAGGGCTGGGGAGGCCCGTGGCCAGCATCAGCCAGGCACTGGGCTCTCCCCAGAGCGGGAGGTGCACAGGTCACCCCTGGGCTCTGCATTGTCTGCTGCAGGACAAGCACATCTCCATGACACTCAGGTGAGTCACATTTCTGAGAAAATGAAAATGTACATGAGTATGCTCATGAAGTGTGCAAGTGTGCACCTTTCTTGAGTATGTATGAAACTTACATAAGCAAGTGTGGAACAGCCCAAGTGTGTGCGTGACGTGCAAGTGGGCAGAGCCCTCTGGCCATGACCCCGGGGACCTGGTCACAGGAGAACACTTCCTAGCCAGAGAAACACCGCCAGAGCGCACAGGGCCCCAGAGCACTGACAGGGACCTCAGAGCACAGGGTCTGGGTGAGGATCCAGGATTGTCAGGGGAGAACGAGGCCCGCCTCCTTCACCACGCACTGGCTTTAAGGCAGCAAGGGACCCAGGGACCCAAACCAAGTATTTACCAATACACACAACTCTCCTGCCTCCCAACCCACTGACCAGTGCAGATCAGGACAAGAACCCTGAGACCCAGCCACGGCGTCTCTCTACCCACACTGTGCAGCCAGCCAGAGGGCACCCGAGGGTCAGGGGACATGGGAGGCTGCTCTTGGCATCTGCTGCTCACCTGGGCCACACCTAGCTGTTTTCCTTTTGTTGAAGAATTTGTTTATTTTTTTAATATATATTTTTTAGCTGTCCACAGACCTTTATTTTATTTATTTATATGCAGTGCTGAGGATTGAACCCAGGGCCTCACACATGCCAGGTGAGCGCTCTGCCACTGAGCCCCAGCCCCAGCCCCCTGGCTGCTTTCATCTGATCACAATTTCTCCATCCTTCCTGAGAAATCCAGGGGTCCTCTAACGGCCCTTTCCCATGTTGCCTGTGCCCTCTACCCTGCCAAGTGTGTCACTCACAGGGACCTATCCTAGAGGTGGTGGTCATTCTGCAGGGGTAGCAGTAGCCCACAGCAATGGTGAGCAAGCATTCTTTCTTCTTTTTAAGGACTAATTCAGAGAAAATTAAAATATTTTAAGGCTTTTTGTTTAGTTAAAAAACACAACTGCAGGGCTGGGCGTGGTGGTGCACAGTGTGATCCCAGCAACTGGGGTTGGGGGGGCTGAGGCAGGAGGATTGCAAGTTCTAAGCCAGCCTCAGCAGATTAGTGAGGCCCTTAGCAACTTGGTGAGACCCTGTCTCTAAATAAAATACAAACAAACAAACAAAAAAAGGCTGGGCTGTGGCTCAATGGTTAAGCACCCCTGGGTTCAATTCCCGGTACCAAAAACAACAACAACAACAACAAAAAAAAAACAAAAACAAAAATACAACTGCAGTGCCTTCCACACAAAGGCCCGCATGCTGATGAGCTGCCATGTTGTCCTCTCTTTTCCCTCCCTGTCCTGTCACTGGAGATCAAACCTAGGGCCTCACACATACTAGGCAACTGCTCTAGCACTGAGCTGCACCCAAGCCCTTCTTATTTTTATTTTAAATTTTGAGACAGGGTCTCTTGCTAAGTTGCTGAGGCTGGTCTCCAACTTGCGATCCTCGTGCCTCAGCCTCCCTAGTGGCTGGGTTTGTAGGCGTGCACCTGGCTACTGATACACTTGTCTATGGGCAAAGCCTGCGAGGTGTCTCTGTGTCCCCATGACAGCACAATGAGGGGGCACTGTTGTTTGTTTACAGAATACGTACGCTATACACCCACCGACACAGGCATCACCAAACAAGTGCACTATCAAGGGAGAAGCTGGGAAATAAATGAGCAGAGATTCTGGTGTCACCTGCACCCCAGCAATTGTGGTGTCACCTGCACCCCAGCAATTGTGGTGTCACCCTGAAGCCCCTCAGGAGGTGAAAAACACCAACGCCACCACAGGACCCTGGGTCCCCTGCACATTGGTGGGGTGTGAGACCCCACGGCCACTCTGCAGGTGCTCCGGAAGCTAAACGTCCACTGAGGACATGACTCACGCCCGGGCTTGTCCATCCCAGGGAAACAGACTGGGGTCCCCTGCAGACGCTCCTGTGGCCGGCTGTTCCCAGCAGCTTCAGAAGCTGGAGAAGCTGAACAGCTCCCCGACAGGAGAGGCGGTCACTACCTGGACATCTTCCTTGGCCATTCAAGGGCTGAGTGACCGACTGCACAGGAGGGCAGCAGGCTGAGCCTGCAGTGACCCCAACAGCCTAAGAACGAGGACGACCTTACCAACAGTGGGTGGCTGGGTCGGGATGGGTTGGGGTGGCTGCACTGTAGCAGGTGACGGTGGTGGGGGCGGCGCTGCACCCTCCCTGAGGGCTGAGGCGCAGGTGCACACCTGGTAAGGTGACAGAGCCCCGACCCAGCACAACATCAGTGTCCAGCTCTGATTATCACCTGGGTACTAAGGTGGCTGTGCTCTCCGGAATACACCTGCAACCTCTTGAGAATCTATTTCACAATAAAAGATCCCTGTGAGGCTGGGCTGGGGCTCAGCGGTAGAGCGCTCCCCTAGCATATCCAGAGCCCGGGGTTCGATACTCAGCATCACATAAAAATAAGTAAATAAAATAAAGGTATTGAGTCCAACTACAACTAAAAACTAAATATTTGGAAAAAGAAAAAGGGTACCTGTGAGCCAAGGGGCTGGAGCCCCTCGCTGTGAGCCACGTGCCTCCTGGGGTCATGACTGAGGGAGGAAGAGCAGCCCTTTCCCCTTCTCAAAACTGGAATACCGGGGCTGGGGTTATGGCTCAGGGGTAGAGTGCTCACCTCGTACGTGCAAGGCCCTGAGTTCGATCCTCAGCACCACATAAAAATAAATAAAGGTATTGTGTCCAACTACAACTAAAAAATAAATATTAAAAAGAAAACCTGGAATACCCTGCAGAAGGGGTAAAAACATGAAGCAGGGTCGGTAGGAGGCTACTAGGAAGAGACATGAAGGCAAAGATGCTCACTATTTTGCTGCTTTTACAAAAATGAGTCATCTGCACCAGGTGTAGTGGTGCACACCTGTAATCCCAGCAACCTGGGAGGCTGAGACAGGAGGATAAAGTTTGAGGCCAGCCTCAGCAACTTAGTAAAATCCTGCCCCAAAAGAAAAAATAAAGGGCACGGGATATGGCTTAGTGGTACAGTAACCCTGCATTTAATACCCAGAACCGCCCCCCAAAAAAATCACCTGGTTTAAGACCTGAGATCAGAACGCCACCTGACACTAGCCCAGAGCTGTCTGCACCTTTTATCAGAATTCAGTTATTCTACAAGAAACTGGACCAGAGCACTCACGACAAAACGTGCCCCGTGCAAAACACTAGCACCTGGCGCCTGGGCTCGGCACTCCGTTGGAGGCGGCTGCAGATGCTCAGCGCAGGTGCAGAGCGGGGTCCCACACCCCCACGACCGGCTCTTCGCCAAGGTGCTGCTTCAGAACACGAGGTACAACCAGGGGCAGGCTTAATTTTTATAACAAAAAGAAAAATCACACAATCAGCTTAAAAGTCACAACCTGCAGGCCCCTGGTTTGCTTGGCTCATGAGCTGCACCTAGTCACTGCAACACGGGGACAGTGGCTTCTCCTCTTGAGGCTGGCGCACACTTGCTGGCCCAGGGCCCAGGTCCACGTGCACAAGGCACCCCTTCTCACAGGAGGCTGCGCACAGCTGCAGCATGGAGGGGCCGGTCCCCCCATCCTCGCCACCCTTGGGAGAGCCAGAAGGACCAGGCTCGGGTACCCAGCTTTTTTCTGGCTCCCACACAGCAGCCAAGTCCGCCTTCCTGTCCCGCCGGCTCCTTCCAAGCACCCTGCAGAGAGGCACCGATTTTGCTGACTTGTTTTTACCTATTCCAGGTATGGGGCTGAGCTGGCCCTTGCTGTGCTGAGGCCAGGCTGGACGCACGGTGAGCGCCTGTCCCAATGCCCCGCGGTTCCTTAGACTCAGAGCCACCGCGGTGAGAACATGCTCTGGAGAACTGCCCGTGGGAGGACCCAGGGGAACTGGCAGTGGTTTGGCGGTGACAACAGTTTAATAATGTCACAGAGTAACCTGGTGACATCTGATTCCTGCCAGTAACTCACAGCGAGAGACAAAGAGGACCGCTAGGAGACCTCGCAAAGCTTCACATTCCACAACCCCAGAGAACGTCAAGGTGCCTGCTCCTCACTCCTCACTCCTGGCTCCACTCCGTACGAGAGGCTGATGGGCGCAAGGCTTCTGGAAGGCCCGTTTGTTTCACTCTCTGCTGGCAGCCAGATGAAGCCCCAGCCTGGCCAGGTGTGTCCCAGTGCCACCCACACCTGATCCCCTGATGCTCATGCCAGAGCCTGCCGGCTTCACTGCCAACAAACCAGTGCCATCAATCAGTCTTCCCTGTACCCCCATGTCACAGCCCTGCCCCCGGTACCCCCATGTTATAGCCCTGCCCCGCTCCCTGTGAATGTGTTATGCACTGAACAAGCAAGAGACCACTCTGACCCGAGCAGCTGCCCCTCATGCTTCCTAGCACCTGGCGGTAGCTGGAGACGCTTTTCACTCTGCACCAGGGAAATGCAGGTTGGAAGAGCTGCGACACCCTGCCCCATGGACACAACTCCTTGCACACTTCCTGCAGGCACAGGAGGGCTGATGCCAGCTACGCCCCTCTAAGGGTAGGAGAAGGGCTGGATTCCAGGCCCTTCCTAAGCCAGAGACCAGTTACCAGGGAAGGGACCCCAGGTGGCAGAAGAGTTTTCCTATGTCACTCCTGATTTTGAGCCTACTTGATCCAAGTCCGTGAGATGTGCCTCCTAAAATAAAACCAACCAACAAATGCATCCCTTCCTCTAGAGAAGGTAACAGCAGGATTGTGTCCTTGACCCTAAGCGTCACACTCAAAGCTACAGCAAGGCCGGGGGTCCTCGCGCCCCCGCACTATCTTGCACTGTGGGGGGGGGGGGGTGCACAAAGTAAGTTCTCAGGGCTCAAAAGCAGACCTAAAACCACCTGCAAGATGAGCAGGAGTCAGAGGGAAGGACAGTGGCCACGGGAACCCTTCTTTCAGGAGCTGACCCCTGCTGACCCCACAGTAGGCATAGGGCCTGGCGCAGCCTCATTCTTTCTCCATGTGGGTCCCCCATCCCACCCCAAGCTGGGCACTGAACCACGTGGACACACACTGCAATCACACAGAGGGCTGTGGACAGTTATGACCATTTCACAGTGGAATCAGCTCACTGGCAGGACAGGAAGGGCACTAAGCCACTAAGGATAAGCCACCTGAACCAAATCCTAATATGAGCTCTAGATGTAGAGTTTAGCACCCGAGAGCTGCCGTGGAAGGACCCAGGGGAACTGGCAGTGGTTTGGCGGTGACAACAGTTTAATAATGTCACAGAGTAACCTGGTGACATCTGATTCCTTATCTCTTTTCTGGCCATATTTTAAAAATGCAATCTTGTTTGGAGTTTGGCAGAAACCACAGGGCTCTGAGCACAATTTAAAGTGAAATGTCATCTCTTGTCCACTGGAAATAAATAGAAAAGAGAAAAATATCCCCCCCCCCTCCCCCGGCACTGTGTCTGCACCGACCCGCGGAGTGTCAACAACGTACCTGGCTATTTGCGCAGTGTTTAATCATAAATGGATCCGAGCGCTCTCCCAAGTGGGAACAGAGCGAAGTCTCGCCTATCTGAGGGTGACAGATCAGCAAGGCAGGAGGATAGCGAGGAGCCCTTGGGCTGGAGCTGAGGCCAGGTTGCTGGGACATTTAAATCACACACAGGGACGTTTTCAAGACACACAGCCTGTCAAGAGGAGCTGCATGGAACAGCAGAGGAACAAGGGTAACTGTCCCAAGACCAGTGACAAGGACAAACCGAAAACCAAGAAACGGAGGAAATCCAGGGTGTGGAACTGCTGTGGTTCTGGGTAGGGGGATGGAGCAGCTCCCTCTGGGTCTAGTGTCCCCTAAAAGCAGCTGCGGCTTGTGAGCCCATCCCAGAACTGGTGCCCCTTGCACTGCAGTGTGGCCACCTGGTGTGGCAATGCTGAAGCCCCCTGTGCCGGCAGGCTTTCTCCCTATCCAGGCAGAAAGCCAAACCTGGGTGCACTAATTTATCTGAAGGCCAAGGCCATTTTTTTTTTTATTCCAAGTATACGTAAAATAGTCCTCTAAAAAAATTTACAATACTCCTAACTCAAATGCCAATTAAAAGATGGATCGAGGGCACCAAATCTGAAGTTTACTGTGTGGGTTTTTTTAAATAAGCAGTCAATTGCCAGGCACAGTGATGCATGCCGGAAATCCCAGAGACTTTGGAGGCTGAGGCAGGAGGATCCCAAGTTCAAGGCCAGCCTCATCAACTGAGACCCTGTCATGAAATGAAAAAGTAAAAGGGCTGGGGATGTAGCTCAGTGGTAGAGCATCCCTGGGTTCAATCCCCAGCACACACAAAAAATAATGAGTAGCCAGCTGAGATTGCAGATCCTAGGTCGGAGACTCAGGTCTCTGTACTTTCTAGGAGTCTCTCCATGATCAGACGGAAGCACCATCTACATTGTATCTCAGATGAGGAAACCCAGGCTTAGGGGAGTGAGAGTAATTGTCCACAGGCCTCAAAGCAGCAAATGATGAATTTTATTCATGCTTCAACATTCTAACTCCTCATATGGGGAAACAAAGAAACTGAATTTTCTTAAAAACTTTTTTGCTTGACAATAAAATCAAAACCATAAAAAGTCCTGCTGAACTAACTCTCCACTGTGGGGCCTGGAGAATCCCGTACCCTGCCTGTTGCTCCCCTAATGCCCCAGTGTAACCCCAACTTCCAGTCTTGTCCTGGGGTGTTCCTGAGAGCCAGCCACCACTCCCAGGTGAGGTCATTCAACCCTCTGGCAGGAGCTACCTTTGGGCCCATTTTACAGGAGAGACATTGTTACCTGAACAGGGAGAGGACGCAGAGGACGTTGCCACGTGAGTCAGAGTCATCGATCACCCATTACATTGTGGGATTTCACTGCGCAGATGTTCAAACCAGACACAATATGCAACTGGATTTTTTTTTTTAATCAGGTGAATTAAAACCTTATCGTGGCAGAACGAGTCTGCCATCTTGCTGGTTCAGTTCCCTGGAACCTCTTCTTTTCTGGCAGACCCCACATGCCTGCCACTAACCTGGTATCTGTGTGTGGGCTCTGCAGACAAGGTCTGTGCTGCCGGTTGAAGTCTGCGTCCACCAGGCCACCAGACAGCAGCCGGGGTCGGCTGTGACCTGCCAGAGGTGGCCTGTGCGCGGTGAGTGTCCAGCCTTTAATTCACCAACACTTATTAAGCCCTTCTGTGCCAGGTCCTGTATAAGCCCTAAGAATAGAAATCAAACAGTCCCTCAGAGAAGACAGGGCTGGCCATCAGCTGGGCAGTGCAACCCACGATGAGGAGACAGGACGAAACTGGGGTGTGGAAACCTCCAACAGACGTGCATGGCCGAGCGGGGGGCTCTCCAAGGAATTGTCCCCCAGGCGCGCAGCAGTCAAGTGAACACCCTTTGGGGGCAAATCACTGTACTTTATTACATCAGTGTACACACTAGGTCGCCTTTGTGCTGTTGTGTCATGTAAAATTCAAACAAAACAGAAAACTCTAGGCTCTGGAGCTTAGCTGGGCTCTGACCTGTGCTCCCCAGGGGAGTGCTTATCCCAGCCCAGCTCTGATTTGCATGTGAAGTCTGTTTCCCCAAACTAGCAGCCATTGATAAAACCTGATCAAAGACCACTGGGGGTGCTGGAGGAAAGCTGGCTGACTGCAGCTGTTTACAAAGCAACAGGGACCGGCCTTTGTTTAGAGACCTAGATAAAGTCTAGATAAAACCCAGTCTAAAGAGAACCCAGCTGTGGGGATCAGCACCAAAGAGAATGCGGGAAAAGGCACTATTTGGTTTAAGACTCCAAGAGAACATGCCAGAGGGTCCTGCTGGGAAGAGGCCCACGCTGGCCTTCCTGACCCAGCCCCTCAGCCCCAGGCTCTGGGGCAACCACCACCTCTACAGTCACATGGATTTCTGAAAATGTGTGAAAAACTGAGATTCAGTGGCAAACCTCGTCACACATCATAAGAACGGCCTGGAAAGACAGGGCGGGAGCAGCTCAGGAGGCCCCAGGAGTATCCAGGGACTGCTCTCCAGCCACCTCCTCTGCCTGCTCAGAGAGCTGCGTCTCTAAATAGATTTTAATACTAGGAAGGAGAAATTACCCGTTTGGGGAAACTGGGTCATAAAACAGATTAATAACACTGAATGATCGCCCGGGAGCAGCCAGGTTTCCAGTGCTACAGGATACACTAAACTAGTTTAATTGTTATGCAAATCGCACCCTCAATCCCATCAATTCCTCCCCAACGGCCCATTCATCAGCACAGTTTTCCCTGAAATCAAAACTGAGCCAGAGCTGTTCACCAGGGCCCACCGCCCCACACAGCCCTCCCTAGGCGTCCTAAATGTCCAGTGACTCTCCTTCGGGGTCTGTCCCCATAGCACTGCAGCCTTACAAGAAATGGGTAAGTTAGGGAGAAGCATCAGGAGCTCCCTGAGGTTGACCTGTCCAGCGTGGTCTACTCTACAGACCCCACGGAGGACAGAGGCAGGAAACCTCAGGATCTTGGTTTTTATTTTTAAGCAGAAAGGGCAACAGAATTCAATTAGCACGTGAAGCAGCCTAATTACTTCCTTGAGGAATTGTTTCCACAGCATTTAAGATGCAGGAGATCAAACACCATGGAATGTCCTTCCCCAAGAAAGGACCAGAGGAGAACAAAGGCACCACAACCAGCAGTGTCCAAACCAGTAAGGGAAGGGCCCACCAAACTCAGGATTCAAAGACGACTTAGGCTCCCAGGAAAGGAGATCACCCTCCCTTAAGCTGCATCCCAACGCAGGCTGCCTTGCGGGTTTCTAAGGCTGCGTCTGCTAGTCCTAGACACTTGTCCACTAGGCAGGCAGACACTTGTCCACCAGGCAGGCGGTTCAGAAAGAGCCACACACCGCATGCTGCTCTTTGCAGAGGACAGCACTGTCCAACCCGGGCTGAGGGTGGAGGCTGGGTGCCTGCACTAGGCTTGCACAGGTGAGGTGGAGAATGGGACATGCAGACCCCAACCCCTGCACTGGGCTGAGCAGGGAGTCTTGCTGGGGACCAGCCAGCCTGCCTTCCACAGACACACTTCTAACTTAGGGAACCAAAAAACTTACCTACCCTTTTAAACAGAGCATTCATATAGGAAAGGTGTTTTAAAAAATACTCTAGTGTCCCTCACCAATAAGGACTTGGATGTTCAGAGGCTATAACGATGCAAATATGCAAATACGCAGCTCAGTGAAGTCCCCACAGTGGACTTTTTTGGGCAACAGACAGAGGCACCTTGGTGGAGAGCTGTGTGTGCCTTTTCTCCTTCCCACATTTCTATGTTTTCCAGTTTTTTCCATAAGCACACATGCCACATGACATTTTGGTCAAGGACAGGCTATGTGTACCAAGGGGGTCCCATGGGTCCTATGGCCTGGTGACGCTGTAGCATCCTAGTTAGTGTGAGCACAGGCTGCAGCTCAGAGCGATAAGGTCAGCTGAGGTTGTGCTTCTGGAAGGTTCTCTTCTATAATGTGGAGCGTCACTGGGTCATGGAGAAGTCTGAAATAATTAAGCTACGTAGATATATAACATGAAGGCTAAAGCACCTTTTTAAAGCTTTCTTTTAAAAAAAAACTGACTCCTACAAAAACAAATCACCTATAAAATTTGACTTAGAAAACCATGCATGCAGGCCGACCTGAGAAACTTTAATTTCTTAAGTTCAAGCTTTGACTTTCTATTAACTCTACCATACTAATAATCCGGAGTCCTCAGGGAAAAAGTCATTTTGGATGGATGAGTTCTCCAAAGCAACCATCAGCTGTTCTATTAAAAAAGAAAAAACAAAACCAAAATAAGGCTCAGTGGCAGAGCCCTGGCCTAGCAAGCAGGAGGCCCCGGGTTCCATCTCCAGCACCGCAGGACGGACCCTGCCCCTTTCGACAGTTATCTTGATCAGCCTACATCCTATTCCCTGGCTTCTTAGATACAGTGACAACACAGAATCATGATTCATAAAGCTGAGAAGACGAGCGCTGCCTGACTTACAAGCACAAGCTGATGAAAGCCCTGCTTTAAAGAGGTAAATGCAGACACGGTGTTGGTGGCCATGTGCGGGATCCTAGTGACAGCTAAACATGAGGAGCTGATCAGAGGCTGAGAGCCATGGGCACACTGGGGTTTGGGTATCTGCATGAGACCCCCACATCCCCGATGGCCCGTGGGAGATGAGGGAAACGGACAGCCTAAGAGCCACCCACGACCACACGGAGGGCCAGGAGCCACCGCGTCCTGGAGGAGTTGAGGCTGGGCCTGGGCAAGGGGCTGCAACAGCTCCCCCAGGCCCAGACCCCAGCACACCCTCCAGGGGCAGTCGGGCCAGGGAGAGTGCCAGCGCTCACCTCCTCCATGTCCCTTGTTACTCACTCCAGTGACATGGCCAGCAGGGTCAAGGGCCCATGTGAGTCCTTACAAATAATGACAGAAACGCTTCTATACACAGTTCTGACCTCAACAGAACGTGTGGAACAGTGGAGAGGAAGGGAGAAGTGAAATGACACATTTTTTTAAAAAGGCACAACCATAAACCACACTAAGAAACACAGTCCCCAGGAGGGGTCCTGAGGGATGGGGTCCACATGGCAGACAGCGGGCAGAGACACTCAGCATGTAGTGGGAAGGGCAGGAGCAGAGGGCGATGCAGGCCACGGTGCAGGGGCAATGGCAGAGATGGGCACTTGGTGGGAGGGGCAGCTGAAGGCTCAGGACGCCCATGAAAAGGGACATGATGCCAAAAACATCTAAATTAACATTAAATTAAGTGGAAGCACAGGTTCAGACTGGCTGCAATGCACAAAGACCCCAGAAATGGATGGGGGGCAAGGAGTGAGTTCACGGGGATGGCATGGGGGGGTACCAGGGCTGGGCGGGGCATCAGTGTCTCACCGGCAGAGATTCTACCTGGGAAAATGTAAACTCTGGAGGTGGGCGGTGGTGACGGCTGCACAGCAGTGGGAAGATGCCTGAGGCCCCAGACACTCAAGGTGGCAATTTCATTTCTATTTCACCAGATAATGATGATGATGATGGTAACCACTGGGAGCTGTGAGGTGGCTGGGGTGGCAGACGGGAGAAGGGGTGCAGGACCTTGTGGAGGGGTGGCCAGATAGCCCTGGACAGGAAACCCAGAGAGGCTACCCTGAGGCTCCTGCTGTCACCACGCTCACAGGTGGCTCCAGCTCATCCTGGTCAACCCAGGGCCAGTCTCTGTGCCCCTACCACAGGCCACGCAGCAGCCTCTGACCAGAGACAGCCTTGCTTAACACCGTGCGAGATGCCAGGCCTGAGAGCTGTGGCCCACGCCTGTGGTACCAACAACCTGGGAGGCGGAGACTGGGAAACAGTAAGTTCAAGGCCAGCCTGGGACCCCAGAGAGACCCTATCTCAAAGCAGAAGATAAAAAGGGCCGAGGAAGAAGCTCATCGGAACGATGCCCCTCAGTTCAAAAACAAAAAAAAGGGAAATGTCCCAAACTGCCCAGTGACACCAACCATGAATCTCCCTGGCACTTAAAAAACAAAACAAAAAATCACAGAAAAATTAAATTTGCTGGCTGATACGATCCCCTAAATCCCACTAACTAAATGTAAGGGGAAAAACGTTACGGGAAATCCCATAATTTGAGGCAGATGAAGGGGCATGAGGCCCGTCTCCCCCAGGCACTACAAGAAGCAAGAGGGCTCCCTCGGACAAGCGGGGCCAGCCCCCACCTGGAGGATGACTGGCGCCCTCCAGACAGAAGGAGCCAGAACACAGCCAGGTTGGAGAGAGAGGAGTGGCTTAACATCACCTGCCCTCCAGACGCCAGGCTGGGCACGGGCTGCGGGGCTGTGTGGGGACTGCAGCAGCACCCCCCAGCCTGTGGATCCCACATACCCTGCAGACGCACGGCAGGCTCTATCTGCCCTGCGGCTCCCTCATCTTCTACCTTGCCCAGTTACCCGTGAGGCCCTGGCAAGGACGCCCTTGCTGGGAAGTCCCCCGCACACCCCAGGGTTAGTGGTTCCAACCTTCATGCCCCAGTGAGCCCTCACTGGACTAAGTGTCCCCTCACTGGACTGAGTGTCCCAGGGAACACATCTGCTTAGGAGATAGGGGCACCTGTCGTCTCACAGGGCTGTGGGTGGCTGTGGACAGCCATGGCACAGGGAGGACACTCTCTCAGCTGGAGAGGTTCTTTCATTTCCTTGCTGCTAGTGGTAGGCAGTGCGGGGCCAGCTCTGCTCCCCCAGCCCTGCGAGTCACCCTCTGCATCTCGGGCTCCACTGCTTCCCTTGGCATCTTTGTAGCCCGCAAACAGGACTCGGCTGGGGCTAGAGAGAACCAAGGGAGCTGATGCGATGCCACAGTCTCCTAGGAGCTGTGATGACCCTCCGTCACCCAGGCTCCGCTTCTCAGTCTCTGAAACAGGACTCTGGTTCACAGAGAAGGGAAAAGACGCCCCAAGAGCTGCGGTCACTAGAGCTCGCAGGGTCAGACCTGCAGTTGCGCCTTGAGGTGTCTGAGTAACCTGTATTTTATGAAGAGAGTGAGAGGAAAAGTTCCAAATGTGGACGCGGCACACATTTCCCTACCGGGCTCGGTCTTGCTGCACCTACAGTAACGCGGAGGGCGCGCTTCCTCGTGGGCTCACCCATGTCACCGGCTCCCACAGGCCACTTTTCCTCTCCCCAACGAAACCCCGGTTCCAGCAGCCCAGAGAGCCCTACGCAGGCCGACACTCCGTTTTCATTTCTATGTGGTCACAATATTCTGAAAGACATGGCTAAAAGGCTTCCCAAGAACTGGAGGGACAGCGGGTTGTCTGATGGCTTTTGAATGTGGTGGGGCACAGTCCCCCACCTGGGGCTTCCCCAAGATAATCTGGCTTTACCAGTCAAGCTTCCAGTTCTGCCACAGATGACAAGAACAATTCCCTGCACCTGGGCATGGCCTGGCAATCTGTCCCTGGGACGGCCCTCACACCTCACCTCTCTGAGCCATCTGAGGCTCCCTCCCTGCCTGGGAACCCCGAAGCCAACTCACTCTGGGCTGGTGTCCCTCTGGCTGCTCACCATGCCTGGGCTCTGACCCCCCTCGTCACCAGGCACTTACAGGTGACCAAGATCTGAGCTGCAGAGCCACCTCCTCAGAGAGGACGCTACGCCTGAAATGCCCAAAGGAGCACCACCCGAGCGCACAGTCAGCCTGCTGATGTACGCCAGACCTGCCTTCTGCTGGCATGCAAGGGGCCGGAGGAGGAGCCCAGGGAGACTTTCATATGTGTTCGGTTCCAGCACAGAGGTGTCCAGGAGCGGTCACACGCAGCCGCTAGCTCAAGAGGGGTGAGCTGGAGAGGAGACCCTGGGCTGGGCACAGGAACCAGAGCCTGACCCAGAGGGTGAAGTGGTGGGAGTAAACCTGGCCTTCTCTGGGACAGAAAGCCAATGTCAGTGCTCGAGAACAAGAGAAAGGGACGCAAGGGGCACCAGGCCTGGCCAAGGCTGGAGTCCGAAGGCGGGCCGTGAAGACAGTGGCCCTGCCTGACCGCGGCCCTGGGGTGCAGGCCACAAGCCACGGCTTAGGGGTGTTAGAGTCCAACGCTCCACAGAGACGCCCTCAGATAGCTGGGGAGAGCCGGATGCAGGGCCAGAAAGGAGCTGCTGCTGGAGAAGAGGATGGCGATGGGGACCCTGGACCTCGACTCCATCTGCAACAGGCTGTTATGCTTCCTCCAAAAAAGGGCCCGAGGGGCTGGGCTTGTGGCTCAGTGGTAAAGCACTCACCCTACAGGTGGAAGGTGCTGGGTTCAATCCTCAGCATACCATAAAAATAAAATAAGGGCATGTGTCCATCTACAACCAAAAAATATCAAAGCTGGGGGCTGGGCTGGGGCTCAGTGGTACAGCACTCGCCTAGCATGTGTGAGGCCCTGGGTCCGGTCCCCAGCACCACATAGAACTAAATAAAGGTCTTGTTTCATCTACAACTAAAAAAAGGGCTCACAAGGGCTGAGGATGTGGCTCAAGTGGTAACGCACTTGCCTGGCATGCGCCAGGCGCTGGGTTCGATCCTCAGCACCACATACAAATAAAATAAAGATGTTGTGTCCACCAAAAACTAAAAAATAAGTATTAAAAAAAATTCTCTCTCTCTCTCTCTCTTAAAAAAAATGCGACAAAATGGCAAGAGCATCAACTCTTAGTGGATGCGCAGCAATTGCTAAATTATCCTTTGTATTTTCCTGTGTTTTAAAAATACCTTAAAAATATGAATTCCACCATCCACTTGGTGCTTTGGTCCATGACTCCTAACCTCTCTGCACCCCGGCTTGGGGTCAAAGCCCTTCAAGGATGGCGCTGGCTGAAGCCTGTGGCTCACCTGGGACCCGAACACTCCTGGAGACTTCCCTGTGCCCTCCCCAGGCTTCAGCCAGTCCTGGTGCCCTCCAAAGGTCATTCAAAGGCATTAAAGGTAAAACCTGAGTTCATCTTCTCCAATCCTCTGTACTTTGAGCTCCTGTTCTCTAGACAAACACAAAGAAACAAAACACGACCATTCTGCTTGATTATACAGCCTTCAGAGCCTGCAGGGAACTTAGAGACAGGCAGCCCATCCTCCAGCCAGTGTACCTGTCAGCTGACGGCCACCTCTGCTGGAACAGGCCGGGACGGAGAAGCTGGGGCCCTCCATGGTCCCTCACCGCAGAACACACCCCACTTCCACATCCATAGGCCCCACAGAGCAGGGACAGTCTCTTGTGCTTGGGAACAAGGACAGTAATGATGGTGATGATGATGTGCGGACTTGGGGATTAAGACACTATCTGTGAGCCAGGCATGGAAGGCCCTCTGACCCATCTCCTGCAATTCCCACATCTCCCTGGGAAGTGGGCAATGTGAGAATCTTATGGATGGGGAATTGGGCTCAGACACCAGGCTACTTGCCCAAGGGCACCCAGCTAACCTGACTTAGCTGGATTTTTTTAAAGCTAAGCAAATTAAGCTCCAATCATTCCTCAGATTATTTCTGCATTCAGCTCTCTGCCATTTGTTTATTCATTCTGCCAACGACTGTTTACAAAGTACCTAGTGTCTGGCACACACTGGGGTCACAGCAGTAAACCAGAAAAGTGTGGTGTTCCTTCAATAACTCTTTTTTTTTTTTTTTTTTTGTACCAGGGATAGAACTCAGGGGCACCTGACCACTGAGCCACATCCCCAGCTCTATTTTGGATTTTATTTAGAGACAAGATCTCACTGAGTTGCTTAGCACCTCACTTTTGTTGAGGCTGTCTTTGAATTTTCGATCCTCCTTCCTCAGCCTCCCGGGCTGCTGGGATTGCTGGGGTTACAGGCATATACCACCGCATCCAGCTTCCCATAACTCTTAAACGCATATCAGACAAACAGAACTTCAGACCACCATAACAGTCACAGGGCTACAGAGCTTGGTGGGTGCTCTGGGACCAAACCAAAGGCCCCTTGATGGAAGTGGCTTTTTAAAAATTTACTTATTCTTAGTTTTTTTTGAGATGGGATCTCGTTAAGTTGCCCCAACTGGCCTCTAACTCCTGGGCTCAAGGGATCCTTCTGCCTCAGCCTCCCAAGGAGCTGGGACCACAGGGGTGTGCTACCACACTGGAGAGGAGGTGTCTCCTAAGTGGTCAAAGCTGCTTTCTCTCTGAAACCCCTCCAGAGGTTCCTTTTCCACTAGCTACAAGAAAGGAGCCCCTCGTCACCCTGTTTGTTCAATGTTATTTGGAAGTTTTTTCCAGCCAATTAAACAAAAAGAAACGAAATATAAAACAGTGGAAGAGAGACAAAGTAAACTTCACTTGTAGATGAAGACCGTGGCCTAGGAAGTGCAGCCCAGGAACTGAAGGCCTGTTACTAGAAACAGTAAATACACTAGATACAAAACTTTCTCCACCAGGCCCCACCCAGACATCACTGCTAATTACACAAGAAGCAACAGTAACTGGCTGGTGGGGAGCCAGAGAGCACCTAAGCCAGGGATGGCAACTGGCCGGGACAGCCTGAGAAGGCACACGTTGCTTTCTGGTATTTCAAGCAGAGGTGTTCAATCTGATTCTAATCAGGATTTTATCACATCAGACAAATCTACACGAGATAGGATATCTGGCCTGTCTTCTTTAAAAATGCCAAGATCAATAAAGACAACAAAGGAACTGACCCAGGTTGGGGAGACCAGAGAGACGTGACAGCAAACTCGACCCTTCATCCTGGATTGCGTCCTGCACCAGGGACAGAACACACTGAAGGTGCTCCTGGGACAGCTGATGAAACTGGTACACGGACTTCATATCAAATTACGAGCACCCATCCATGCTAAATTTCCCGAACTTAGTGAGATCAACGTTACATAAGATGCCCTTATTTACAGAAAATCTAGGCTGCGGTGTCAAGTGGGGGGAAGGATATGTACAGTTCACTCCTAAAAGCACATGCACAGAGAAAAGCTAAAGTAAATGTGGCAGAAGGCTAAAAAGGAACAAATCTGGGCAGAGGATGGGTGAGTTGTTTGTACTAATCTTAAAACTTTCTTGAAAGCTTATTTTTTTAATGTTAAGATTTTTTTTAAGTTGGTATTATAAAACTCATACCAAAGAAAAGCACACAGCCAACTTTTCCTAACACTAACTCTTTAGAAAGTAATGAGGAAAAAAGATCCATTCACACTATGAAAACAAATACATAAAACACCTAGGATTAAACATGACAAGAAAAATAGGGCTCTGTCTGAAGCAAACCAGTACTGCAGGGTGCTGGCCTGGAGAGCAGCCCACGAGGGGCACTGTGCACTCTGCTCCTGTCAAGGGCAGAAGGAAACAGTGCAGGCCCGTGAGCCACAGGGCCTCGGTCCCAGTTAAGCAGCACAGATGACAAACAGACAGCTGGGCATGATGTGTTCCAATAAAACTTTATTTATAAATACAGATGGCTGGCAGGCTTCTGTCCACAGGCTGCAGCTGGCTGCCCTGATCTAAAATGGACTGGCTAGCTGTTAAGTGAACCGCTGTCATCCCTTTCCTGGGCACATTGCCCTTCCCTGGAGTGGCCAGGGGCTGGGCTCTGATCACTAGCATGAGTGGGCCTGGCCCATCTTCCCTGGGACCCACCTCTCCTCTGGTGCCAGCCTGCAGAGCTGAGTGGGGGCCAGCGGAGTCTCCCAACAGTGCCACCCCCTGCCCTTGTGGGACTCGCAGGCAATACCCAATGTTCACCCCAACATGTAGTGGGTGCCATGGCAGGTCCAGGTCCTGTGAGCCAAAAGCACAGCACTGCGAGGGCTTGTCAGACAAGTGCCACCCGGTTGGAACAGGAGCCATGTGGGCGGCAGTCAGGGGCAGGCAGATGTGCCACACCCACTGTCTACCAAGGAAACATCTGCAAGGACATGAATGAAATACGAAGGACCTGCACTCACATGCAACCGTAACACCAGGGAACACAGAGGCCCCTCTGTGGAGCCCCTAAGCAGCACACCTACCCCCGCCCCGCTCTCCGCAGAAATCTTCCTTTGGATGTAAGTCATCCAAATCTGGATTCAAGAGGGCAATAAAGGGACCATGGAAGACACCCGCTCCAACTGAGGCCACAGTGACAGGGACAGAGGACAGCTGTCCATCTGTGCAGCAACCAGGCACTCCAAAAGAGCCTTTAACACGGGGCAGGCTTGCAGGGCCTCCCCACAGCCTGGGCCACCTCCACCACCTCCAATCACACTGCAGAAAACCAGGCTGCCCTGAGGCAGACGTAGACAGAGGGGCCACACTCAGAGCTCTATGGGCTCTTGGGCACTCTGGGTACAGCGGCACCTGAGACTGTCCCAAGTTACCTTGAACACTGGAAAGGAGTGAACACCTTGGCTCCTCAGTCGTGTCAGCCACGTTCCAAATGCTTGCTGGCCCCACATGGCCCACAGCTAGACAGTGCAGCTGTAGAAAGTTGGAGACTCTCCATGGCATCCCTATGGCCAGACCAAGGGTAGGCAGGCCTGGAAAAATCTGTCCACATCACAACTGAAGAGGAAAATGCAATTGCAAAGACAGCCGAGCAGCTGGCAAGGTCTGCTCGTGGGTTAGAACCTAACTGGGGCTCTGTGTGCTCCGGACCGGTCCTGACCCAACAGAGAGCCAGGTGCTCCAAGGGCAGGAATCTTCTTCAGGCTGAGATGAGTCTGTTCCCAACCGCAGGGACGTACCTGCCAGGCAGACAGGATCCCTGTGTCCTGAGGCAGAGGAATACCCTCCATGCTTCCCTCCTCCAACTCACGCCCGCCACCCCAGCCTGCTCTCCCCAGCATCAGCTTTCATCTGACATTTCAAGACTGGCTCCGAGGAATGACCAGGGTTATAGATCACTTCCCACTCAGGACAGCCCAGCTACTGCTTCCTGGGAACACATGGCATTCATTTTGTCAGCATGACGGAAGGGACACTTCTGGGAAGGCTCTCTGGCCCCTCGGCCCTGCAGCACCTCTGAGCCTGGCTCACCCTCCAGGACCAGGTGGGAGTGTGCTCGGCTGAGTCTGTAGCTTACTGCGCCCAGACCCCACGGACTCCCATGTCACAGCCACAACTATCAAAGTCGACCACACGGCCCAGCCACAGGGAAGGCAGCACCGGACTCCCTGTGTGCATCCTGGACACTGCCAACCCCACCCCAAGCTTCAACCCTGGAGCTAGAGCCACACGGTGGAAGAGCAGTTGCCTGAATTGGCTTAGGTGAGGAGAGGACGAAAAGCAGGCCTCCCAGGGTCCCCATACTGTAGTGGGTGGGAGAAAACACATTTTTATAAAATACAAAAGTGGTAGTTCTAACAGTGTGCTTAGAAAAGTCTCATGAAGAATCCCAAACAACAGTCGCTGTCGCCTAAAAATGCACGGGGTAGCTGACATTGCCCAAGACCCCTGTGGAGCCCCCTGGCCCTGCCTTGCCCGCCCACCCTGCTACCCCTGGCAGAAAGGGAGAGGGAGGCCCACAGGCCCACCTGCTCAGGGGAACCGACAACCTGAGAGAACGGAGGAGTGCCACTGTGCCATAACACTGCTGCGGTCACCCGAATCATGCCACAAGGCACCAGGCAGGCCAGTGACTGCAGTCTGCTCCGGTGCAAGGTTTCCACTTTTATATTCAAAGGGACCAAGTTTAAGTACCAACTGAACCTAAGGCGGCACGGACTTTTCTTTGTACGGTAAGATGCACTGGTGTGAGCCTGCACACCTCAGTAGGTACCTTTCCCGTGGCCAACGCAGGATGTCATAAAACCATGCGTGGGGTTAAGAAGGTCACTCGTGAATGCAAGACAGCAATGGATTTTAATGTAATCTGTAGTCTGGCACCAGAGCCCACGACACAGCTCAGAGTCCATTTTGCAACTAGTCTGTAAGAAACCGGAGTCTTGGTGAGATGTCAGGAGCTTCAGTCACCTGAAAAGCCGCTAAAAGCCCCCGCCACTCCAGCCACACGTCTGCGGCCACATCGTCTTCATGTCCTTCGGCCAAAGTGACACACCCAAAGCAGAGGCAGCTATGAGAGTCCAGCAGTGTCTGTCAGCCAGGCGCTGAAGACGTGTGAAGGAGAAGGAGAAAAAATGACCCTTATTCTAATTTTGTTTTCCTTTGGGAAATAGAGGTTTTTTTCCATGGAAGTTATTTTTGAAATATGCTTATTATTGCTATTTTTAGCTTAATAAATATGTGTTTTAATTTCTCATATGGTAAACATTCACAGACATATCTCACATAAACCAAAGTACTTTGAGGTCCCCAGGAACATGTAAGGGCACACAAGGGCCCTGAACCAACCCCTGTGAGCTGCTATGTAGGTAGAGTATGTCCAGGCAGTGCCACCAGAGAGCCGGCCCTGGGCTGGTGAGGTGGCAGGGGGCGAAGAGCAGGTACTGGGACGCCAGTGAAGTTTCTGAGCATCGCAGCAATCAGATCAGAGCTCAGCTCTGCAGCACCAGGAAGAACGAGTCAGTACCTCTGAGGGAATAAATGGAGGCCAGTTTGCGCCCTTGAGACAAGGTTAGACACGGGCCAGATGACTGGGGGCAAACAGGAGTCTTTTCAACCAAGTCACGTACAAAATGTCCATCTCCATTTTCTGTCTATTGACCAGCTTCCTCTACCCACCAGAAATCTACCCACCAACTCTCTGCGCATGGGTCACCTGAGGGAAGCGATCCTGCCAGGGCCAGCCCAGCCTCAGACACCAAGCCACACACAGCACGCCTCCTGGTTTCCCTTGTAAACTCACAAGCTGTGTTCACATACACACTGTGGTTTTCTTTCTTTTTACCAACTGGTAACATCTTACCAGGAAACCAGAACTCTTGAAGTGATCATCCCAATGAAAATTAACTAGGAAATCTCCTAACAAATAGCAATGTTAACAGTCTACTTCCAGGAAATCAAAGTAAAAGCATTTCAAATAAGCCTCTCATTTTAATATGAAATGCTTTAAATGTGGGGTAATTATGGTAATGAGGCATTGCTGCAATTTGAGTTGTCATTAATTTAGCAAGTTTATCCCCTGACATTCACAAGATGCAAAAACAGCAAATAGTAAATTACTATAACTCTAAAGCAAATGCTTTGGTTTCATTTCAGCACATAACTTTAAACATAGCTGAGTCTTTTTCAAAAATATTAAATATGAACCCCATTAAGACTCTCCCTTATGCCCTTTTAGGTCCTACCAACCCACCACCTCAATCTTCCAGCAGCGTAACAAAGGCCTCCACACATTTACTCTAAGTCCGTTTCAACACGCACTGCAGGATAAATGACATTCTTTCCACGGACTGATTTTTAAGACTCTATGAACTTTGTTATGAATGGGTGTAAACTCAAAACTCTCAGTGTGAATGAGACCCTAGGAGATGGTTAATGTTATAGCAAGAACTCGATGGACCGCTGCCCCGATTTGCCACATTTCCACAACTTGTTGTTGTTGTTGTTGCAATACTTGGGATCGAACCCAGGGGTGCTGTATCACTGAGCAACATCCCCAGCCCTTTTTAATTTTTCATTTTGAGACAGGGCCTCACTATTGCTGAGGCTGGTCTTGAACTTGCCATCTTCCTGTCTCAGCCTCCTGAGTCTCTGCTATTACAGGCATGTGCTGCAGCAACTGGCTCTCCCCAAATTTTTAAAGCAAGCCTCTAACAAGATGACGGTTTAACTGAACAAACACACCCAACGCACAATCACAGCCAACTTAGCAAGAAAGAAAGGAACAGGAGACACTGTACTTCCTATTCTGCCTGGATGACCAGACACACACACACACACACACACACACACACACACACACAAAAGCCAAGAAAAGCCAAGGCCTCTCCTCTCTGCCACACAGCGCCCCACCAGCCTGCCCGGGCTGGCTATGCCGCCTCCTCCTCCCACCCTCGGGCTGAGCCCTCCTCCCCCTATCCAGTCACTGGGGAAGACCTTCCTCCTCAGATGGTCTTTCACCTGGATCTGCCCCACTGCGGCCCCAGGTCCAGTAAGCCAGGCTGGATGACTGTCAGGTCCCTTACGTGGCTTCTGCTGCCCTTACAGCTACCACAAGCCCACCCCTCCCCACGTGGCTCTGCCCATCTTCACTCCAGGCCCCCTCTGCGTGGAGACGAGAACAGCACAACCCTGGTCCTCACGGCTTCTGGCTCTGACCACTGGAAAGTGGTGGATCTGACACTCTCTCGTCCCAAGTGCAAAACTCAGCTCAGCACAGACGCCATTCCTGGCCAACCAGCTGTGACCCAGCAGCTCCCTCCGGGGAGGCAGTGCTGAAGAAGGAGTGCCGTGACTGTCCTTGGATGCTACACAATGGACACTCAGACAAACTTGCGGTCTTTGTCAAGTCTATGGCATTTTCCAATTAATTTGAAAATAACCATGTCGTACAGATAACTAGTGCATGATGGTTAAAAACTAATTGAACATATTTCAATTGGCCAGTCAAAACAGCAACAAGAAACTATGTTATATATGTTTTTATTGGGTCTAAAATAATTATTTGTGTAGTAAAACGCTCTGGTGGTTACAACTAATTGCTTTTTATCACGGCACAAGTGCAGGAGCTGGGATCCATAACACCCGCCACTCACCGCAGCCTTTTCAGCAGGTAGAACGCGTCGGCACTGCTAAGCACCTAGGGCTGGCGGCTGGCAGGAGCCATGAGAGGACAGGAGAGAATAAATTAAGGGACTCAGGCAACAACTATCCAAAGCTGCTAATGTTACAAAAAGGAGCCCAACAGAACATTTTCGCTGCCTGGCAGACACACATGGCAAGACCTGCCATGCAGTTTGGGCAATAAATAAGTAAACAAACAAACAAACTGGAGTTTGATCAGCTCTCCAGATCCAACAGTCAATTTACAGGAATGACAGGGGACCGGGGCAGATGCCACAGGAATCCAATTTGTAAGAGGAGCTGTGGAAACTTGCACATGACAGATGACCCTCTTCCTTCCATGGATAAGCTGAAGCAGGAAAAAAAAGAGGGTGACATGGAGCCTGCAGATTGAGAGATCCAGGAGGCCCAGCCACCAAGCCCCCAGCAGAACCTCCTTGGGATTTCAATTCAAGAAAAGGCACAGGAGGAAGAAAATCCCCTCGAAGTGAGGGAAACCTGAACCCGGAGTGGAGAGATGACAGCAGGGAACTAAATTCTCAGGTGTGACAATGACGCTGTGGTTAAGTTTTTTTTTAAAAAAAGAATCCTTCAATTTTAGTGATATGACATCTGTGATTTGCTTCTAAGTAACTCCGGGAGGCGGAAGGCAGAACGGGGATGCAGATGGAAAAGGGTGGCCATAAGATGGTGACTGTGGACACGAGGTGATGGGTCTATGAAACTCCACTACTCTGTTTTTATGTTTGAAATTTTCCATAACAAAAAAAGAATGTTTTTAGAAAGTAACCATGTTCCTTACAGAAAATTTGGACAATAAAGACAAGTATAAAGTTAATAATAATAAAAAAAAAAGTCAAAAAAGTCTCATAAATCTTGCCACTCAAAGCTACCGCAAAGGGAAGTTTTGAAACTATTCAAGTGCTCAAGACTTCCTACAAAGGGACTGGGGAAAGGACTGCAAAGGAGGAGGAAGAGCAAAGAAGGGCCGTGAAAGGGTATTTCAAGTTCACCAGTCATATCTAATTCAAATTCTGAATTAAGTGGTGTCAAAGACTACACACACACACACACACACACACACACACAATGTAACCTAAGAAGACTGCCACATTTCAGGAAACAAAGCCAAATCTATAACAATGTTTTGCCCCTATAGAAACTACAAGTCCACTTAGTCATCGATTTGTTCATTCAACAAGTATAAGTGAGTTGCTGTTACTGCTTGCCAGTGCCTGCACCGAGGCTAATTAAAGGTGACAGATTCTCAGCCCGAGCCTCAAGGAGAGCTTAGGGGCTAGAAAAAGTGCTACCACTGAGGCACATGCAGTCCTGCCAAGCCCACCTGAAGTCTTGCCAAGCCCACCTGAAGAAGCCACTGAATCAGAGCTGACGCATGCTCCTTTGGGCCTAGCTGCTCTGGTGTGATTTTTCTACCACAGGGTCAGGCTCTGCGGTGCACCAAGTTCAGCTCTGAGCAGTGTCACAGGTTGTTTTCCCCCCCCACCACCAATAATTTAAAATGCGGAAGATTGGAAAAGTTATACTTCTAGTAACAATTGGGGGTGAAGTCTGATTTTCTTCCCAAGTGGGAGATGCACAGGGGAGTGCATGCAAATGTCACCCAGGTGGCTGTCACCTGTACTAAGGATGGGGAAAGAGGAGGCTAAGGACAAGACTGCTTTGGGAATCAATACAATGCAAAACCAGCAATACAAAACCATTCCGTCCAATGAATTCACACATGTTCAAGTCAACAAAACTCGAATGCCACAAGAGAGAACTCGCAGCTAAGGCAAAGAAATTCATAGCTTCAAATGTTAATGGCAAAAGTGGACACCAAAGCCCTAGGGAACAGACATGGTAAGTGTTGCGGTGACTTTAGTCAGTAATGCATTTCCCATTCAGAGTGACGAAAATGTTCACAACCCACTTCCTTGCTCTGAATTCACTGAAATTTCTTGATTATTTTCAATGTGATCGTCCTAAGAAACCTGACCTAACTCTTAAACAGAAGTTCACAACATCCTGTTCCATATACGCGATTACTTAGCTTCCTAAAGGAAAAGAGAATGTGCACCCGCTGGAACTGTTCAACTATTGTTAACAGGCTTCAGCAGTTTGCAGAACAAATGTCTTTTCTCTAGGAGGGCAGACACGGGCATCCGCTTACTAGTTTTCCTCCTGCACCCTGGTTCTGTTCTACCATTTGGGTCTCTGCTAACACGGATGGTGCTCAGAAG
Source organism: Marmota monax (assembly GCF_021218885.2). NCBI lineage: Eukaryota > Metazoa > Chordata > Mammalia > Rodentia > Sciuridae > Marmota > Marmota monax. The sequence goes on along the minus strand of NW_026693034.1, from coordinate 3,983,732 downwards.
TACAGTTGAAATCAAATAAATACAGACGGCACAGTGAGGCGCAGTACTTGGTACACGTCTAAAGCACAAACTCAGTGGCCACACATTTTCGGACAGCTAAGCCAGCGCTCCCAAACACACCCACTGAGATACCAATTCCTTGAAGTACAGATTTTGAGGCACCGTGTGCACCAATAAACTTTCAAAAATAATAGGCTTGAATTGGCCAATTTGGTAGATGACCAGGAGGACCCTGTGGGTTGAAACTTTCCCATGTTACGGAGAAAACACGAGTATGAACACCTCATTCAAGATCCGGTAACTGGGCACCAGGTAAGGGGTGGCTAGGGCAGGAAAACCTGAAAAGAGGGCTGTAGAATCCGAGCTACATGAAGGTACAGAGACAGGCCTCTAGGGGCCTGGGGGACGTGGAGAGCAGTGTTTACCTGTCATTTTCTCACTGGAGGAGTCTGGGCCTGGGACACCCTTAACATGGCAATGGACCCAGTGTGTAGGTTATGAGAGAGGAAAAGAACTGTTATCTGCCAAGTCCTGACTTTACAAGTGCACACCTTTCAGGTTTGGAAAATGAAGGTGTACTTTCCCTCTCACACCCTAAGTTGGGGTGAGTCACTGTTGATGTTGAAAATCATTCAATAAAGTGTCTACAACAAACATGCCCGACCCTAAAAGGGGAGCAGTTTAAAGAAAGAAAGGCAGGGCCTGGGAGTTAGTCCAGCAAAGACTCCCTGGATTCCAGTGCTCCTAAATGTGTTATGAGACAGACAGACGACTCTTGGGTGTATACAACCGGCACTGAAAGGTACACACACTAGTGAGGGGTTGGAGGCAATTACGGAATAGAAAAAGAAAGTGTAGCAGAGGAAGTGAGTAATCTGCCAGGCTTTCTCCTAGAGCACAGACTTCAAGTCCCCGAGGTCCCCTGAAGTCCCCAAGGGCTGAGGGCAGCACATGGGGTGGGGAACTGCAGGGCAGGGAAGGGGCAGTGCACCAATCAGATGGTCAGTGGTCTAAAAGGACTCTGACACAAGGGTCCCAGTTCCGGTGGCTAAGGCCTCCCATTCCCTACTACCTCTGACCTCAGGTTACACTGAGGCACTCATTTCCTGTCATGGCCCCTCCCTGCCCAGCTGACCCTCGGCTTCAGACCTGCCCCTAACACAGGGATTATGGGGTGGGGGATCCCATCCAGGGACCACTGGTACCAGGCTATCCCCTCCAGGACAATCATGGTCTGGGGTGGGGAAGGGTGATATGGGTGATCCAGACCTGGGGCCTAGAGGTATTATCCTGAAGTCAAGACCGGGAGGGCGTGGAGAGTGACCCCAAGACCCAGGCTCAGCTGGGGTGACACTGGCAGGAGTGTACCTGGGGATCTAGGTTGTCAAGGGTCCAGAGTAACCACAGAGACTAAGACAAGTGGAGGTTGAGGTTGATCACAGTGGTTGAGACCTGGGGGTAACTGGGGTCGGGCTGATGCTGGGGACTCAGGCTGAATACCGTCAGGGGTGGTCCCAGAGGTTCAGTCCTGATGGGGTCAGGGGTCGACTCTGGGAGTTCAGACTAGGTGGAAGTGTGTGTGTGGGGGGTGACCCCAAGGATTCAGGCCTGATGGGGTGGGCGTGGGGGTAACCCTGAGGTTCAGGCCAGTATGGGGGCCCCCGGGGATTCAGATTGGGCAGGGTCATAGCCAGGGTGATCTCGGGGGTAACCCTGGGGATACGGGCCTGGTGGGGTCACAGCGGGAGTTAACCCCAGGGATTCGGTATCTGGGATGATCCTGGGGGGATTCAGGACTGGAGGAATTGGGGTCCGGGGTGATCCGCGAGATTCAGGCCTAGCGGGGTTGCAGCGGGGCTAACCCCAGAGGTTCTGGCCCAGTGGGGGTCGACGTCGAGGATGGTCTCCGGGGTTCAAAACGGGAGGGGTTGGGGTGGTGCCGGGGGCTCAGGGCCGGCCCTGGGGGTTCAAGGCGAACGGTGTCGCAGCGGCTACGACCCCGGGGGTCCGGCGGGGCGGGGCGGGGCGGGACTCACTGCTTGGGCAGCTGCAGGGCGGGCGCGCCGCGCCGCTGGAAGGCCCCGTCCACGAAGACGCCGTTCTTGCCGAGGCAGCGCAGGTAGAAGTGCGGCTCCTGGAAGCTGAGCTGCAGGTGGCGCCGCGAGATGAAGCTCGACAGGCCCATGCTCAGGTCCACCGAGCCCTGCGACGAGTTGCGGCCGATGGTGACGCTGGTCTGCCGCATGAGGAACTCGAACTCTCGGCCCTCTAGGCGCGCCAGCGCTGGCCCCGGGCTCTGCCGCACCGAGGCCGCCGCCGCCGCCACTAGCGCCGGCGCCGCGCCCGCCGGGGCGCCGGGCGGCAGCGGCAGCGGCAGCGGCGGCGGCGGCCCGGGCGGGGGCTGGGCGGGCGGCGGCGGAGACGCGGCGGGCCCGGGCGCGGGCGGCGTGGCGGCGGGGAGGGCGGCGGCCGCGGCGCACAGCACGGGGCTGCAGGGCGCCGAGCGCAGCGCCAGCAGGGCGCGGGCGCCGCTGTCCTCGCCGACTTCGGCCATGTTCGCGCAGCTCCGAGCGGCTCCGGCGGCGGCGAGGCGGCGCGGGGCGGGGCGCGCGGCGCGCGCGGAAACCCGGGCCGGACGCGGAGCGGAGCGCCGCGCAGCAGCAGCTGCCGGCGGGCGGGGGCCGGGAGGCGCCGCTCCCTCCCCGCTGCGCGCGGCCCCGGCTCGCCCCGGCTTGCAGCAGCGCGTGCCCGTGCCTCCATCCCGGCGGCCCCCCAAGTTTTGCCCTAGGGTCACCGGAAAAAGGGGGACATGCTCAAAGGCGTCTCCTGGGACCCGATGACTCCACCTCCCCCCCAACTCCGAAGTGAGAGCCTACTTGAGAACCCCAGTTGGGAGTTTCACACAGTCGCGGAAGATCAAGGTTGAGGGAGGACGCTGGTGATCCAGCCCGACCCCCTCTTGTTCTTTTTGGAACCATTCAACAAATACGCAGAGGACTAAGATGCCCGAACACAGACCTTAGCTGCAAACAGGGAATGGCCACTTTGGGCATTACTCAAATCCCTTTAGGACAGCAGGGTCCTGGTCCTGTATTGTTAATTCAGCCAAGTCCCCCTAAAAAAAAAAAAAAGTGGTCTCCTCTTTTAATAACTGTTTTTTTTTTAATTTTATCACAGGCTAAGGTTTATTTTCTTATGAAGATAATTACAATGCCATTATATTAATAACTGTTGAGTATGAAAAAGTAGACACAGCTCCCAGCCGGATGGAGCTTACAGTCTCTTGGGAGTTACAGACACGTTAAAATCAGAGACACAGACTGACACATGTAAAATCACAACGACCCAATGTTTGGTGGGGGGCGTGCTGCATAGCGCCACGCAGGAGGGAGAAGGGAGACCTGACCATCTATGGTGGGAAGCTTCCCTACCTTCTTCCCACCTCCCAGCCACACACGAATCCAAGCACTACGTTATTGAGTATATGGATGTGAAGAGAGGAAGTTGCTGGCAGAAGTATGTGTTTGGGATGCAAGGGACTCATTTTCATGAGAAGCTGCAGCAACAGACCCTACTTAATTGAGAAGGAATCTCTTCTCTAAGTAAAGACACATGAGCCAAAGCCCAAAGGGTGAATTGGCACTAACTGGGGGAGTAGTTGGGAGTGTAGGGGGACAGTGTCCAGCCAAGGAACATATGTGCTGAAGATGTGTGCCTTGGGGCAGTGGATAGAAGTCTTCTGTGTGTGGAGCAGAGTGATCAAGTCAGCTGAACCAAATGAGGTTAAGGAGGACTGCAGGACTGTGTTGGGTCCTATATGGATCTGGTTCTCCCCCCCAAAAGCATGGAGGGTGTGCACATCCCTGTATTTTAAAATCCACCCACTCTGGCTACCAGGGAGCCTGACTTCACAAAGGGTCAAAGTGATCCATGGGAGGCTGGTTAGGAAGCTGCTGGACTGAAGAGATGGGCTTAAGGAGAGAGATGGAGAGAAGCCAAGGGATTTGAGAAGTATCGAGCTCATACCAAGTGATTCACACCAACATGGTAGGCATATAGGATGGTGTCGCTGCCATGGGAGAAAATATGGTAGTTCCTCGAAGTCGTATATAGCAGTCCTATATAATGCAGAATTCTACTTCTGGGTATAAATACCAAACAACTGAAAGTTGGATCTTGAAGAGATGTTGGTACACTCACCTTCACAGCAGCGTTATTCACAACAGCTAAGATGTGGATGTCACCCAGATGCCCATCCATACCTGCACATCATCCAGTGATATATTATTCAGCCTTAAAAAGGAGTGGAAATTTGACAGGTGCTATAACATGGGTGAGTCTTGAGAACACCATGCTCAGTGCAACTAAACAGATGCAATAAAAAGGACAGATACTGTGTGATTCCACTTCTGTGAGGTCCTAGGGTGATTAGATTCATGGAGACAGAAAGTAGAATAGTGAGTCCCGGGGGAGGGGGAAGACAAGTCAATATTTAATAGTTTAATAGGGACAGACTTTCTGTTTGCAGGGATGAGAAAGTTCTGGAGATGGATGGTGGTGATGGCTGCACAACAGTCTGAATGTGCTTTAATATCACTGAACTGTCCTCTTAAAAATGGTTCAGATTGGAAACTTTATATTATATATGATTTACCACAAATTAAAGGGGGGAGGAAATTTACATAAAACTCCAAGATTACTTCCTCTGGCTCATCTGATGTGACTTGTCACTTTTAAAAAAATTGTTTTTAATTGTTGATGGACCTTTATTTTACACATTTATTTATATGTGGTGATGAGAATCAAACCCAGTGCCTCATACATGCGAGGCAAACGCTCTACCACTGAGCCACAACCCCAGCCCCTGACTTGTTCACTCTTTTAATGGCAGGACCGTTTTGTGACCAGAGGCTTGTATATGCTTCCAGGCATGTCAGGGCTGACTTAATATTAAATGTGAAGAATTATGCACAGACTGACAAACTTAGATGATTCTTTGCTGAGTAGCAAGAAACTGTATGACAATAATGCCCAGAGATTGCAGCTCACTGTGACCTTGACAAGTCTAGACATCTATTTGTTTGCAATCCCTTTTTCCTTAAAAAGAAAGTCATTGGGCTGGGGATGTGGCTCAAGCGGTAGCGCGCTCACCTGGCATGCGTGCGGCCCGAGTTCGATCCTCAGCACCACATACAAACAAAGATGTTGTGTCTGCCAATAACTAAAAAAAAAAAAAAAAAAATTAAAATTCTCAAAATAAATAAATAAATAAATCTTATAAAAAAAAAAGAAAGTTATTGGTATATTGACAACTACCAAAGAGAAGGTAAGAAAGGGGCCAATAAAAAGTCATTAAACAACCAAAATATGTAAACAGAATTCTTCATTCACTCCCTTCAGGTCTAGAGGGCACGCTAAAGCTGTCTCACAAAGATGGAGTCCCGTAATAGCCAGACTCCTACTATGATAGGCTGACAACTGAAATAGAAAGAAATAATAATAATAGAAAGAAAGATATAATCCACTAAAAAATAGACAAAAGGTATGAACAGGTACTTCACGAAAGAAGGTATACAGGTGACAGACAAACCTATGAAAAGATGTTCAACATTATTCATGAATAGTGTGCAAATTAAAATCACAATGGCCTGTCACTACACATCTGTTAACGTTGCTTAAAAAAACACACAGGCCTGAGACAGGAGGATCGCAGGTTCAAAGCTATCCTCAGCAACGGCGAGGCACTAAGCAACTCAGTGAGACCCTGTCTTTAAATAAAATACAAAATAGGACTGGGGATGTGGCTCAATGATTTAGTGCCCCTGAGTTCAATCCCCAGTCCCTCACTCCAAAAAAAAAAAAAAAAACAAAAAAAAAACCACACACACACACACACACACAGAACTGACAATATCAACACCTGGAGAAAAGGTGGAGCAACCAGAACTCTCACCCATTGCTGACATGCAGAATGGTACTGACCCTTCACGAACCAGTTTGGCAGTAATATCTTGTATCTTGTATACTACTCTTACTGTAGGGCTCCTAACTGCATTCCAAGGTGTTCACCCAAGTGAAATGAAAACTCGGATTGACACAATGACCTATACATGAATATTATAGTGACTTATTCATAATCAGTCACAATGGGAAGCAACCCAACACCCCTTCTGTACCTCAGCTAGGGAGGGAACAAACTGTGTTACAACCAGGCCTTGGAGTACTCTACAACAATGAAAAAGCAAGATATCAATATACAGGGTGACATGGATGAATCTGATGAGAACCATATATGATTTTATGTGTATGACATTCTGGAAGAGACAAAACAACAGAGATAGAGAGAGATAGAGATAGAGAAGAAATTGGTCACAAAGTGACTTTGGGGGATTCTGGTGGTAGGGGGAGGTGTGGCAATTGTGATGTCAATTATATGACTACATATCTGTCAGAAGTAGCACTGCTTTGCAATAAAGAGAGAATTTTACTCTATGTCGATCATACCTGCATTTAACATTTTTCTTTAAATCTCTGGAGAGATTGTATTTATAAAAGCCAAAAACGAGGCCTAAGAGGTCTGCTGCCCAATTCAGACGCCACTAGCCACGTGTCCTACTTGAACTTACACTCTAATCAAAATGACATAACAGCATACATTCCATTCCTCAGTGGCAGGAGCCTCATTGCAGATGCTCAGTAGCCGTCGATGTCTAATGGTTACTGTGTTGGTCAGGACAGATAAAGAACAGCTCCAACATTGTAGAAAGTTCCACTGAACTGTGTTGCCCTGAGAGTCTGGGAGTGGCTGGCACTTCTGTCCTCTCCTCCCTTTACTCTCTGAAATCTGAGAATCACACCGAGCAACATGTGCCCCACACATGGTAACTGCGGCAGAAGACCCACAGAGAAAGCCAATGGGGTCACTCGCCACCTTAACCCAAAGGGGTCCTTGCTTTGCCTGCTACTCTGGGTGAAAAAACACAGGCAGCAGAATACAGCCCCCCAGCACAAGACAGGAGCCTAGGGAAGCCCCTCCCCCAGCAGAAGCTGAGTCTGAAGGCAGGAGACAAAGTCCAGAGGGAGAATCCTCAAAATGCAAAAGCAGCTGGCTCCCTCTAGTATCTCAGAAGACCTGGAGCTCCATAAATAGGTGGTGAATGATTGGAGAACTCAAACGCTTCTCTGTCTTCCCATCGACCCTTCCTTTTCCTGTCTGCTGGATCTCACATCCTGCTGCTTCTATATCATTCCCAGATCCTTCCTGTGCCCTCAATATTGCTTCCTGCCCATTCCCTGAGCCCCTAGGATTTCACATCACACTATGACGAGGACTCTGCCACTCCTGAGAAGGTCTGCATTTGTGTATCACTGCAAAAGGCAAAAAAAAAAAATGTGTGTGTTTGTGTGTGTGTGTGTGTGTGTGTGTAAGGCACAGGATAAATCATCCATGAACACACTCCCTTACCCATTACAGATCATCGTCTTAAAAAAACCTAAGAGAGATGAGCCTTGTTTCTTCAGCTTGCTTCCAACAGGCGAACTCATTTTTTCTTTTACAGACATTCTGTCATTTAGAACTCGCACATATTTTTTAAAACACCAATTCAGGAAAAGATATGTCTGACTCGGACACCACAGGAAATGTGTTCAAACCAAAACATGGGGACATAAATGCTCTTGACAGAGTACGCTTGTGTGGGGGCTTAGGAAAAAAAATAGAAGTGAAGTGTTATGTGTGATTTGTCTATTTCCATGTGACAAATAACTCCCAAATTCTTAAACTATAAACGTGTATCTTCTCACAGCTCCTGTGGATCAGTATGGTAGCAGTGACTTAGCTGAATGAGTCTGGCTCGGGGTATTTTGTGAGGTTGTGTCAAGATGTTGGCGGGTCCACGTCATGTACAATCACAAGAATGGGACATTAGATCCCATGCATGTATAATATGTCAAAATACATCCTACTGTCATGTATAAAACTAAAAAGAACAAATAAAAATTTAAAAAAAAAATGTTGGCCAGGGCTCTGTCTTCTGGAAATTTGCCCTGAGGCTCCACTTCCAAGGTGGCACCTTGCACACTTGGAAAGTTGGTGCTGTTTTATAGACAGGAGGCCATGTGACCTCTCCACGGGACTGCTTGAGTGTCCTCACAACATGGTGGTTAGTTGGTCCCAAAGCCAGGGATTCAAGGAAGAGCACAGAGGAGCCACAACACAAGGTCTTTCAGGACCTGGCCTCAGAAGTCCCACCCTGCCTGTCCACAGAATCCTAGTGTTTACCCAGGTCAGCCCAATTCAGCGTGGAAGAGGATGGTGCAATGATGTGGATGCCAGGAGAGGAGTGGGAAAGTGGTATTGATGTGCCACATAGTTATTCGGCATCCTGACAATTTGCTGGTGATGATAATGAAAGCAACCTGAATAAGTCCATCCCTGACCTGGATGGGGAGGTGAAATGAAATACACTGAGATGCTTGGGATGCTCCATGAAATCAGACCAACCTGATGATATGTGGAAGGGGCATGGACATTGGAGCCAGCCATACAGAAACCCCTGAGGATTTGGGGACCAGTGGGGACTGGAAGATTATTGGGATCCAGAACTCCACGTCTCCCTTGTTTGGCAGCAAGGGACAATGAAAATAAGCACAGTGGTGGCAAATCTATCACAGGCTCTGGGCCAGGCACTATGCAGAGTGTTTCCCAAGCATTAATCACTTTATCCTCCAGTGACCTTGCGAGACGGGTTAAGGCTGTTACCCCAATTTATAGATGGGGAAACTGAGGCACAGAAAAGATTAATTGTACTCAGAGAGTCTTTGGCTAACTGCAGTTAGAATGCTCCAGTGTATTTCAAGATGACTATGTTCTCCCCTCCCTGCTGGAAGCACAAGGTTTTTTCTTTTTTTTTTTTTTTTTTCCTCATCTTTACTGCAAAAGAAAATCTGGTAGGACTTGGTAGAAGCAAAACTCAGCAAAGCATGAGGGATCCTAAGACTGGGTCCCTGCAGCTTTTAGCTCTCAGACTTGTCCACACGGAGCCTCCAGCCATGTATCCACTGCAGTTTAGGATTTCCAATTCTGGCTCTGGGCTCCTGTAGAGCTTTGGCTATTGGTTTCTGCTCTGGGAAGTTGTGATTCTCTATCTTCCTATCTTTCTCCAGTTGGTTCAGTGGTTTGCTCTGGGGCCTCATGGATCCAAGAAAAGGTGTTCATTTTTATTTGTTCACCTTTTGTTTGTTTGTTGTTTTGATAGGAGCGGTGAGTTCTAGGCTTCTTCCATGCCAAACGGAATTGGGAGTTGGTAATTACAAATGATTATTCAGCAACTCGATTTCTGCTTCTCCTGGAATCTCTTTAAGCCTCCACCTCCACCACTAACTGCTCGGTTCTCCAGTGTCTCAAGGGTCACACCTCTAGAGAAACTTCTGTCCAGCCTCATGAATCACCTTTGGGCCTGGTGGACAAGGGCACCGTGGACTTCCTGTCCTTAAACTGTCTGTGTGGGGGTCAGGCCATCCTCAGGTAGGTGCTGTCATTGTGGTGTAGGAGTCCCCACCCACAGACAAAAAACACGTGATTGATGAACCACATAGAGTTGAGCCCCGGGCAGGAGCCTTTAGCTAGAACCCTGAAGATGTAGCTGGGTAGATGTGGAGGCCATTCTAAGACTTCATGACCCAGGAGAATACTTGGACATATTGCAGACCCAAGGTTCCAATATAATGACTGCTGGTCATCTGTAGCTATTAAGCACTTAAAAAGTGGCTATTCCAAATCCCTATGAGCCATCAAATATGCTATATGCTGGATTTCAAGGACTTTGTTGAAAAGAAAAGAATGCAAAAATCTCATTAATAGTTTTATATTGATTATAGCTTGACATGACACTATTTTGGACACATGGGGTTCAATAAAACAATATTAAGTTTACCCAATTTAATGTTGCTATTAAAAAAATAAATAAATCAATGGCATCTGTGGTCCCTAGCTGTAGCTCATCTTGCATCTCGATGAGGCAGCATCAGTGAAACTTGTTCTGTCTTAATAAATGCTTCTAACGTAACACTGCTTTGAATTTGTGTTTTAGCTGAACACAGGCTCCAAAGGATCCATTTGGTTGTCTTTGTGTCATTTTTCTTCCTCCTTCTTTTGGTGACCAAGTTGAGGTGTGTGAGTTTTAATCTCCAAGGGGTTCTGAGCGTGTGACCGTGTGAGGAAGGTGAAGACATGAAAGAACACAGAATAGTGGGTGACTGCAGGGTGCTTGGGTTTTGAGCCAGGGAAACCAAACTTGGCCAACTTAAATAAAAAGGGAATTTATCATCCTGATGCCAGCAGTTCTTAGAACCAAAGAGAGTCGAGATCCCGGTTTCAGAAAGGGCAGGAGCCAGGGCTGCCTTGGGGACTGAGCAGCAAAAATCCCAAGCCTGGTCCCTCAGGATGCTCCCACCGGGATTAATCAGCTTCAGAGTTTTCCTTTCCTTGCATCAGAATCCCCACAGGAGAGCAGCTGGTTGGCTAGGCCTGGGCCGAAAGTGGACGGGTGTTGTGGCAGGCAGCCTCTCGGGGACTGCAGTCGGAGGGCCAGCAGGTCCTAAAGCAAAGTCTGGTTAGTGCTAGCAGAAGTCAGGGTGCAGAGTGGCCAAAAGCAATGGCTGTCCACTGCCTCACTGCAACTAGATTTTGTCAGTGACCTGTGGAGAGCTCAGGTAATTCATTGGTCTGTGTTTTCAAGACTCTCAAATCCATCTTTTTAAACCTTTAGTTATGGAAACATTTAAAACATGCAAAAGAAGACACACCCATAAAATCAACTCCTACGGACCCATCACCCAGTTTGAACCATGATCAACTTATGGCTCATCAAAATAACCCTCTCACATTATTTTGAGGCACCTCTCAGGCATTATATCCCTTGGTAGAATTCAGTATGTATCTCTAAAAGGTAAGAGTTTGTTTAAAAAAAAATAACCATTCTGCCTTTATTACCCCTAAAAGAATCCTAATGATACCTTAATGTTATCAAATTTGTTGGTGTTTAGATTTTTTTAATATATATATTTTTAGTTGTTGATAGACCCTTATTTTTTTTTAAATATATATGTGGTGCTGAGAACCAAACCCAGTGCCTCACACATGCCAGGCAAGTGCACTACCGCTGAGCCCCAGCCCCAGCCCATGGGTGTTTCCATTTTAGATTTTACTTGATTGAGATATAATTACATTGTTTTAGCCAGCTTTGGGGTATTGTCAAATCCTGAGCCAATCAACTTATAAAGAGGGAAGGTTTGTTTGGGTTCAGTTTTGGATGTTTCAGTCCGTGGGCAGTTGACCCAGTTGCTTTGGGGCATGTGGTGAGGCACTATCATGGCCAGGAACACATGGCTGAGCAGAGCTGCTGACCTCATGGCTAGGAAGTGAGGGGGAGAGAGAGAGAGAGAGAGAGAGAGAGAGAGAAGAGGAGGGACTGGAATCCCAATACCCCCTTCAAAAGTATATTCTTGGTGACCAGAAGATCTGTCACTAGGCCCCACCTCTTGAAGTTTCCACCACCTCCCAATAGCACCAAGCTGTAGACCAAGCATTGAGCACATGGCCTCTGGGGGACATTCAAGATCAAAACTGTAGCACATGCCATAAAATTCACACACCATTAGTGTGCAGGGGTTGGTTTCTAATAGACCTATACAGTTATTTTGTCATCACCATAATTGAGTTTTTGAGTGTCTCTGTCACCTCCAAAGGATCCCTTATGCCCTTCTGCAATCACCCTCGTCTCACCCTTCGCCTCCTGACCGCCGATCTGCTTTCTCCTCGCTAGTTTCTCCTGTTCAACCCCCTCCCCACAGGACCATACAGCACATAGCCTGTTGTGCCTGGCTACTGTCTCCAAGAAGAGGTTTGGGGGTTCATTCGTGTTGTTACCTGTATCAGCGGTTCATCCCTTTTTATTGCTGATAGTGCTTTATTGGGTGAATACACCACAGTTAAAAAAAAATAAAATAAACCCACTAGTTGATGGCCATATGGATTGCTTCCAGTTTCTTGGTTTTATGACTAATGCTGCCGCTATGAACATTCACAGACTCGTCTTTGACATGTGTTTTCATTTCTCTTGAGTAGATTCCTCGGGGTGGAATTGCTGGGTTACATCCTAAGTGTGTGTTTAACTTTTTAAGAAATTATCAGACTGTTTTTCCCAATTGGCTGCAGAATCTGACATTCCCGACAACAAAGGATGAGTGTTCTCTTAATCTGTTTTAGTTTGTTTCTCTTCCATTTCCCTTTCCCCCCCACTTTCCATTTACTTAAGAAACTGGGTCATTTGTTTCTTAGAGTTTCCCACAGTCTGACTTTGGCTGATTACATCATGATGTCTAAGTTCATCTGAACTCAAAACAAAACAAAACAAAAGCATTTCTGATAGCTTACTCAGATATATATATATATATATATATATATATATATATATATATGTATACTCATACACATATATGAAAATAAAAACAAAAGTACATTAGGGGCTGGGGCTGCAGCTCAGTGGCAGAGTGCTTGCCTAGAATGGGTGAGGCACTGAGTTCAATCCTTAGCACCACATAGAACTCAACAAATAAAATAAAGGCATCTACAACCACAATTTTTTTTTTAAAGTACATTAGTAAGTGAGGAAACTGGGAAAGGATGGAAATTGGGAATGGATACAGTTAGTTCACAAAATACAAACTGTAGAGTCTGATGAGTTGGTAGAGACAGATCTCAGTTTCAGTTCTGAGCTACCTTACAGCCCAAAGAAGGAAACAGGTCCCTTTACCAATTTATTGTCCATAAGATAAAACAAGCTGATTGCTCAGCGGAAGCTGACTTTTTAACTTTTCTGGCAGAGACAAAGAAAAATATCCACCATTATTTCCACTTCTATGTTAAGGATGTGGTTAGTTTATGGGACAGATACCCTGCTGGTGACCTGGCCAGTGCACAGTAATGTTGAAGGGTTTCCACAGTAGAAATGGCTGTAGGTTTCTTTGGAATCTGAGGAAGTAGCATAGAAAGTCAGACTTCTAATTCCAACTCCAAAGAAGGCAACTTCAAATTGCAATATTACAGGGTCCTGGCGAATATTCATCATCACTAAAGTCCCGAGTTTGCAATGGAGGAAGAAAAGAAATGTATAAATATACTCCCTAACAAAGGACTTAGAACACTACCTGACCCACAAAAGTCTTACCAACCCCAAAAAACCCATGAAAATAAACAAGCGAAAAATTATAGTTAATTCATTCATTTTTTTCCCCCTAAGAATTAGCCTAAGTTTCCTTTTTAGATCTTTACCTGGGAGAAGTGAAAACATGTGTCCGTGCAAAAACCTGTGCATGAGTGTTCACAGTTGTTGTAGCCCCAAAGATCCATCAACCTATGAGCGGATAAACAAAACACCATGGAAAATTATTTGGAAATAAATCAGAAGGAAAGCCATGGCATGTCACCACATGGATGGACCTAGAAAGCATCACGCTCAGTGAAGAAGTCAGATATGAGGTCACCCGCCTGTGATTTCATGCATGTGAATAGGCAGATCCATCGACAGAAATGAATTTGTGTGTGCTGGGGCCTGGGAGGGATGGGGTTAGGAAGTCGAGGTGTCAGTTAAGGAGTATGGGGTTTCTTTTTGGTGGAATGAGAATGTCCTAAAATTAACTGTAGCGGTGAATGCACAACTGTATGAGTGTACTGATAGCCATCAAATTGTGAACTAAAATGGGTGAGTTAACTCAGGGCTATTAAAATTTAGCTAAATTTTGTGTGTGAACTAAATTCAGTTGCATCTAAGTTAAACCAATTCATTTTAATCATCTTTCTAGGTAAAGTCTGAGTCATACTTTTAAAAATACAATATTCATAAAATTTTACCAACTAAGAAGTTTGGGTTCCTATTTTAAGTGGCTTCAGGGCAAGAATCCTTTGAATAGAGATAATGAGGGTCTTCTGTGTGTTTCATCCTCTTGTCCTGAATCCACAAAGAGTCAAGCATTTGAGCAGAGACCAGGAGGTCAGCGATGCCACATCTTCTTGGAAGATACCCAGCTTCCTAGCTATGCATCTGCCTGTCCCCCAGGAGCCTGTGTTCAGCCAGCTTATTTTGGGATCTAACAAAAGACCCTCCCCCATAAAAATATTTGCTCCAATCTTGCTTATTGCTCCAACCTGGCTTAGTAAATTCATGTTCTTTGAATCAAGTATTTGTTCCAAGGGGTATTCATATACGGGGGTTCCATTTTAGCATCTTTCTTTCAGTGTTTGCCTCATGCCTTTGAGAGTTCTGCAGTGAGGAAGGGTGTTAATATGAGCAAATTTTATCTCATCAAAACTTATTATGGGATGGGCATGTTGGCACATGCCTGTAATCCCAGAGGCTCTGGAGGCTGAGGCAGGAGGGTCCTGAGTTCAAAGCCAGCCTCAGCAATGATGAGGTGCTAAGCAACTCAGTGAGACTCTGTCTCTAAATAAAATACAAAATAGGGCTAGGATGTGGCTCAGTGGTTGAAGGCTCCTGAGTTCAATTCCTGGTATCAAAACAACAACAACAGCAAAAACTTATCATGGAGTTCTCTGCTCACTTGAAAACATCTTATTTATCCAAAGTCCAGACTTCCCCAGCAGGAGCTAAATAACCGCAATATTCTCTGGTTTTCTAGCAAATTATAAAATAAAAGTACCAAAGAATTCATTAGTCTATAAGATCCGTGAGGACAGGTACTCTCTTTTGTTTGGCTTCCTGAGCACCTGAAATATAGCTTGGCTCATAGTAGGGCCCAGAACTGATTTGATGAATGGATACATGATTATGAATTGATAGCCACTGCACAAAATGTAGAAAATCTCACAGAATTTCTTCAAGTCATCAAAATAAGTCTTTGATGAGCTTGTGGGGTGTGGCTCAGAGGTAGAACAGTTGCCTGGCATGTGTGAGGGTTAGGGTTCCATCCAGCACTGCAAAAACAAACAAACAAACAAATAAACAAACAAAAACTTTGAGCACAGAAGTCAAGAATTGTTGTGTGTGTGTGTATGTGTGTGTGTGTTTCTGGGGGGGGTCAAACCCAGGACCCAGGGTCTCGTGCTTGCTGAGCAAGTTGACCAAGGCCTCTCTACCTCTGAGCTTCATCCCCAGCACCCAACAGGAGTGGAAAATTCAGTCTTGGTCATCAGTCCCACGCTGTTCCAGAGTCACACAAAGGCATCTCGCCCTGTCTACGATGTGTTGGAGAAGACTCAAGCTTTTACCTCGCACCAGTCTTTGCTGATGTGTCCATTGACTGAGGCTAAAAGATCCCATCTTTTAGTTTCATAGCCCAGGAATCTTGGGCAAGAAGAGAAAGTCCATCTCCCAAGGCCCAGCATACATGTGGCCTGTCCCCTTATTGAGGTCTTCAAGAGAGCAGAACACAGATTGCTGTAGCCTGTAGCACCTCTGTCGGTATCGGTCCCTGCTGTTGGCTTGTGGCCCTTCCTCTGGGGTTGGGAGACACCCTGGCTGGGAGCTTTCCCTTTTGGAAGCCCCCAGTATGACCCCCTCACTTAAAACTTAAGCTGCCAGGTCTCTTCAAACCTCCCTTAAAAGGAGGGAACACAGAGCCAGCTACTTCCTGAAAGAGACAAAGAGAACTAAATGCAAATGTATGTATCAGGAGACACCTTGCCATGCACATCTTCATGTCTTATAAAACAATACCTTACTTTTATTGGTATCAAAGCTTTGTTTCGTTTTTGAAATCTGATTCACTCACAGAGGCCAGAGGAAAAAAAAGTCCTCATTTCTATTTCATAGACACAAGGCTGAGATTCAGGTAGGATGGGTGATAGGCCCAAAGCTTATGACTCTCAGGCTGCAGAAGGCCTGGAGCCCGGGATCTCACTCTTCCATGCCCAGGGACTTTGCCATGACACTACTGGCTGCACGTCCTCATCCCATTCCCTGTGATGGCTGGAGAGACCATTGCTATCATCATCCTGTCCCTAAGAAGGTGAATATTCTGACTTAAATGACTCATCCATGCTCACAGAAGCTGCTAGTGAAGAAATAACCAGGCTGGCCACAGCAGACCCCCATTCCTAATCCTTAGTGCTTTTGCAATTCACTGTGTTGTAATGTATTTAACGTTTATCGAGTGTTCACTGGGTGCCAGGAACCGTGTTAGGCACCTTGTATGGATTATTTAATTCTCCAAACAGACCTGTGCCAGCAGTTCTTCCTGAACCCATTTTACAGAGCAGACAAGTGAAACTGAGACCGGAAGGGCTGAAGCCACTTGTTTGCAGTCACGCTCTGCCTTGGTCGGAATGGCAAAGCTGAGGTCCAGAACTTGGGCTGGTCTGACACCAAGGCCCACTTTGACTCTGCCTAGCCCCTGTTCTTTGTCAATTGATGAAAATTATTGATTGAAGGGAAAGTTACTAAAATACATAAGGAAACCACTTTGGTGTAGTACTTTTCTTCAAAATACTTCATAGACCATGCAGCGGATAATTTGGTCTGTCCTTGAGGTTAGCAGAACTAGGGGCGTGCTGGGGTGTAGGGTCCAGGAACCGGCTCTGGAGCCAGGCCCCTTGGCTTCTTCTAATTGTGACTCCAAAACTTCCGACTGCAGGATCCCTGTCAAGCCAATCACTCTCTCTGCAGGCCTCAGTTTCCCCTCTTCACGCAAGCCTCCAGACTAAATGATGGTGATGTGTAAAAAGAATTGGTGCAGTGTCCAGCATGGTGAGCAAGATCTCAATATATACTATTCATTATCGAGTTGAAGCAGAGGCAATTGCCTTTTGAAAATGGTCAGTTGTGGCTCAATTGGCATTAATCTCATATGGTTCAACCTAAAATTATAATCAAAGCTTAAAAAAATTTAATAGGGAGCCTAGTGTAGGAGTTCAATGAGAAATCTTCAGAGCCATGAACAGGGAAGAAATCATTAAGTAGAGAAGCTGAAAGAAAGCGGAATTGGATGTTAGTGAATTACATGCTGTGGGTAGGGACTGCTTGTTTCTCTCGGCTCTAAATTCATAGGAATATCTGCCCTGTTTTGAAGAGAAAAGGAAGAAGAAAATGGAGCTTCCCACATCTATGAAGAAATTTGTATCCTAGAGAAGGAAATGGAATTTGAGAAGCCCTGGCTTCCAGCCCGCCTCTTGGCCGTTTATAAAAAAGTGTGGTTGTACTAAACACACACGGTGCTGGGGTAATTGAAAGCAGATGAGTCGCAGTCTTGTGTTTCCCCTGTACCTTGCAAATATGCAGCCTCCAACAATGAATCGGCGTGGAGAGGCCACACGGAGCACGGAAACATGCACGGCTAATGCCTATTGATCATGTTTTCTCGCGGTGGGATAGCCTATTAATGCTTCAAAGGGGGGGAAGAAAAACCAAGCTGGATGAGAGAGCCCTACAAAGTTGAAGTTCATCAAAAAGATTAAATCTATGCCTCCTAATTTGATGTCCCTGTTTTTATGCATATTAATGCCAAAAAGCAAACACAGCTAACTGTTGAGATGAAAGTGAGCGGGCATATGGATGGACTGGATTTCAAACCCTCCCGGGCTTGCATTTTTCTGCCAAGTCAAGAGTAGGAAATGCAGGCATGAAAGGTACCCAGAATAGACACCTAGGATGAAATGATAATTACTGCCTGAGAAAAGCACCAACTCAAGACAACATAAAAAGGGGACGACAGACAGCACACGGGGTTTCTGAACCCCTCTCGAAATGAAGAGCTTAAAAATCCAGATTCCCATTCAGGAAGAGCCAAGCTCGACTGTAAACAGAGAAAGAAAAATGGCACGTGAGCAGCATCGCCAGGGTTCTGCTGGTTGATGACCTTCCCTCAGGGACCATCCAACGCGTGGCAGGAAGGTCTGATGCACAGACCTCTCACCTAGGGAATGTAATCAGCTATTGACAACTTAAAACGGTACAAGATGGAAATGATTCCCCTCTCTGGGTTGCCAGAAATGAATCATTGTCTGAATGAAGAAAACAGGAAGTGTGTCCTAAGACCAAGCAGGGGCACCATTTGAAGACCTGCATTCTGGTCACAACTCTGATGACAGCTGTGTGATCTCAGGCAATGCTGCCTAGGGGTTAATGGCTACGGTGTGGAGTTAAAAAGGAAGAATCTTTTTTCAACTTTTTAATTGCTTCCCCTAAAACCCCTTCTGCCCTTCCTCCTAAAGGACAGAACTCTGGTTTTGCCTGAGTTGTAATGAACTGAACTAAAAAGAACTTCAAACTCCAAGACTTCCTCGAAGCCAAAGATGACCACGGATTAAGGTCAAGGAGAATAAGCTGAAGTTACAGAACTCAGGGTGATCAATTCACCCCAGGTTGCCAAGACTTTTTGGTTTTGGTAATGAGAAGCCCTGCATCCCAGGGAACTCTCAGGATGGTGCCCGGACAAATGGACCATGAGTCAGCCTAGTAGAAAGTTCTTTGAAATGGCAGACGTAGCCGACAGGTGCCATTTCCCCTTGCCTGTGCCCCTCTTGCTGCATGGAATATAGACCCAATGCTGGAGGTGACTAGGGAGCAACAAGCCTAACCACTGGAAAGAACTTGACGTAAAGAACTGAGTCTAAAGCTGTGAGCTAGGTTACTGAAAGAGCGAAAAAGGGAATTCTAAGTGCATCTTGAGGTAGCAAGTGAATGAAGTGGATAAAGTCCCTAGGGATGGGTGGAGAGGATTTTTAAAATTTAGCAATTTAGAAGGGCTAGAACTGATTTATATATAAATATATATATTTCTTTATATATAATGTATATGTTATATATTATATATTCATATATATATATATATATATATATATATATATATATATATATTGTAGATGAACATTATACCTTTATTTTGTTTTTATGTGGTGCTGAGGATGGAACCCACTGCCTCACACATGCAAGGTGTGCACTCTTACTGAGTTACAACCCCAGCCCTCTTTTTTCTTTTCTTTTCTTTTTTTTTTTGACCAGGGATTGAACCCAGAGGCATTTAACCACTGAACCACGCCCGCAGCCCCCCTTTTTTTGTATTTTATTTAGAGACAGGGTCTCGATGAGTTGCTTAGCACCTTGCTAAATTGCTGAGGCTGGCTTTGAACTCAAGATCCTCCTGCCTCAGCCTCCCAAACTGCTGGGATTTCAGGCGTGCACCACCACACCTGGCTCTGAAACTGTTTTCTGATGAGAGAGTCACTGGTGCTGGTGGTTGAGTGGGTTCACAAAGAGGCTGTCAAGTGTTAGAAAAATGGCAGACAAGATTTAGTTGCTGCTATGGAAAGGAACTGATGGAGCAAGGGTGAAGAAGTTTTGCTGGGATCAAACTCAAAGGGACAGGAAACAGGTAGAGATCCCAAGGGAAGAGACAGGAAAGAGGAAGTCCTTTTTTTCCTCTTCCAGCACCACCTGTTGGAAAAGCCTAAGAAGGAGCCAGTTGGCTAAGGTATGGAGCACAGGCCCAGCCCCAACATTACAGAACCAAACATAGAACTGTGGGTTTGAAACTGGGACTTCATAACTTAATGACTGGCACAATTCTCTCCCCTTTCCCTGCAGAAAACCATCACACCAACATTGTGATCACTAATTCTTTGATTTTCCTTGATGCTTGTTCTTCTTCTTCTTTTTTTAAATCACACATGCATGTGACTCTAAATAATGTGATTTGACTTTCTCTCTTTTAAACTTTAAAAAAATCTTTTTTGTAGATGTAGATGGACAGAATGCCTTTATTTGTTTATTTTATGTGGTACTAGGGATCAAACCCAGTGCCTTACACATGCTAAGCAAGCACTGAGCTACAGCCTCAGCTCCCTCTTTTAAACTTTTAATAATTGGATGTACACTGCATATGGCCTTATGCTTCTGGCCTTGGGAATTGTTTGGAGATGCATCCATATTTTGCATTGGTTGTCGTTAAATTCATTTCTAGTGCTTTGAGGTATGTGCCCATATGTGCTTTGCATGTACGTGTCTCCTGGTGCACAGGCACACGTTTTAACCCAGGGAGGTGGTTCTGTAAGTGTGGTTCCCAGGTCAGCAGCCTCAGCATCACCTGGGAACTTGCTAGAAATCCACAGATACAGGTTCCTGTCACAGACCTACTGACTCAGACTCTGGGACTGGAGCCCAGAATTCCTCCAGGAGTTGTGGACACATCTGAAAGTTTGAGAATCCCTTTTCTTTGCTTTAAAAATATCATTATTTTAATTAGTGCATTATCATTAGACATAGAAATGGGATTCATTGTGGTATATTTGTATATGGACACAGAAGAACCACTTCTCTAAGTCACATATCTAGGAGCAGGTTTGCCGAGTCATACAATGTATGAAGTTCTAATTTTCTAGAAAATGTCAAACTGTATTCCAAAGTTGTTCCAGTCGACACTCCCACCTCTAACATGTAAGAATTCCCATCGCTCTACATCTTTGCCATCTGGAGGGTATAAATATAGTTCATTGTAGTTTTAACAGGCACTTGCCTGAGTCTAATGAGGTTCGACACCTATTCAATTTGGCCATTTGGATTTTCTCTTTTGTAAAGTGCTTATTCCAGTCTTTGGTCCATTTATCTATTGGGTCTTTTTTTTTAATTATTATTATTACTTTGAAGTTCTTGGAAGAGTGGGAAAATTAGTCCTTGTGGGTAGTGTATTTTGGATATATTCTATTCTGTGATTCTCATTTTCTTTTTGATGAAAAACTTTTGTCAAATTTATCATATTTTCCTTTATGACTAGTGATTTTAATGACTTAAGAAAATATTCTCTACCCCAATTTATTGAAGATGTTTACTAACAAATGTCTGTTGAAATCTTTGTAGCTTTACTTTCATGTTCTTTAAGCCACCTGGAAGTGATTTTTGCATCTCATGTAATACCATCCTAGATGAAGTATTATAACTCAGGAAGATCCATTTTGTTCTTTGTGTTTGTCTTGGCTATTCTTTGCTCTTTGTATTTCCATGTGAGTCTTAGAATCGGCTCGCCAATTTCCTTATTAAAAATGTTGAAAAAAAAAAAAAAGAATTGTAATGCAAAAAAAGTACATGTATAAAGGCTATAAAAATAAATAAATAAATAAATGGGTAAATAAATAAAAAAAAATGTTGAGATTTTCATTAAGATTGCATCTAATCTATAAATCAACATGGGAAGAATGGCATCCTCATGGTATGAAGTTTTCTAATCCATGGAAAATGGCATATCTTCTCACTTTTTTAGTCCTTTTAAAAGTCTCTCAATAAAATTTTGTAATATCTCTGTGGAGATGGTCTTTTCTTTCTTTTTTTTTTTAGTTGTAGTTGGACACATACCTTTATTTTTATTTGTTTTTATTTTTATGTGGTGGCAGGGATCTAACCCAGCACCTTGCACATGTTAGGTGAATGCTCTACTGCTGAGCCACAACCTCAGCCCCTCCCCCGAGATGGTCTTTTCTTAAATGTATTCCCAGTTCAGATTTTTCATGCTACTTTCAGTGGTATTTTTTCTTAAATATCATTTTCTGTTTGTGGTTGGTTTATGAGAATATAGTTGATTGCAAATTTAGCAACCTTATTCAACTCTAATTAAATGTAATCATGTATCTGTTGACAATTTTGAGTTCTCTCTATAGCCAACCTTATGATTTGCAAATAGTTTATTTTTAAACTCTTATATGTTAAATTAGTTTTTCTTATCTTAATGTGCTGGCTAGTAAAATTTTGGCCAGTAAAATTTTGAGTAGAAATGCATTCTTTGATAGTTGCTGACTTCAAAACTGAAGAGTGCATGAGGCATGGCATAGGGTATTGTAGTTGCCCAATAGCAAGTGGCATGCTTGGCCAAAGGAGTGAAAATATTCTGAGTATATGAAGTTTGCCCTCGAAGAAGTAATCTTATCATCTGGCCTATCCTACACACTCTTTAATAAGTAATGCTTTCAGAAAAGCAGTTAGTGGGATGCAACTTGTTAAAACCATTAGCTGGTTTTTGTCATGGACCCAATGGCAGTTGTTTGTTATGGACCCAATAGCTGGAAAGAGGTGAAAGTAGCCAGTATCCAGGGTCCCCAGAACACCTGATGGTGGTGCACATTGCATGCTGCTGTGCTGTAGCTGCAGGCTCCATGCAACTTGCTCCTTCACTGTGCTGCCAAATGTGTTTGTCTGGGAGGCTTTTGGGGGCTTAGTTCCACCTAGTGGAGCCTACATACAGATGCCCTGTCTCCTTTTCTGTGTTTCTGGTGCCTCATGTGGAATTGTTCCCTTGTGCTATTTCTTGAAAGTCAGGATGAGTGTACAGGGTCTGATTTTGCCCAATGCTCATGTTTCCCTGGGCATTTCATGCCCTCTCTCCACACACCACACCTGCCTGTTGACATCCTGCCATCCTGTAAGACCCCCTTAGAGGCCAACATCTCTGCTTACCTGTGGCCAGAAGCCATGCAGGCATGTACCCTTTGTTTGCTAGGGTGGTGGAGCTGATAGAAAAGCATAACCCTGACAGTGTTCTCAGAATCACCTGCGGCAACTGACCATGAGACCCTCCTGCTCTTCCCCTGTCCTTGTGGCCAAGATCCACTGAAGACATTAGGGGTGGCTCCCTGCCTACAAGGTTCTCTGAGTCAGGACCTCTTTCAGACAGGTCTTTGTCCTATGTATAAGTTTTCTGGGGCTATAAAATGGATGGCATAAACAACCAAAATCTACTCTCTCACCATTCTGGAGGCAGAAGTCCAAGATCAAGAGGCAGGTGGGACCTTGCTCCCTCTGAAGTTTCAAGGGAAATGTCTGTCGCAGGTCTCTCTCTTGTCTCTGATGGCTCCATCTTCAAACAGCCTTCTCCCTGTGTAGGACTATCTTCAAACTTCTCCCTTTTATAGGGACACCTATCATACAGTATTAGCCAGCCTACTCCAGGATGACCGACCCCATTTTAAATAATCACATCTGCAATGATCCTATTTCCAAATTAGGTCACATTTTGAGATGCTGAGGGTTAGGACCTTCAGTGCATGAATTTCGAGGGTGGGGCACCTCCCAATCCATAATGGTGACCATGTAGTGGATCATCTGGAGCTGGCATACTTTGGGGGGTGGAATGGGGCATTGTTGCAGTTATACTAGGACTACAGGTGTAAACCACGTGGGGGAGGGTCCTGGATGGGCAGATCACCCTAGGTAGAGGGATTCAAGGGATTCGTGTCATGCACACACTTAAGTACTAGCTCAGTTAGAAGGCTTCTAACTTCAAGTGGCAGAAAACGGAACTCACCATGGCTTGGACATGAGGGATCTCACGATCTTATGTTATGAGAACTCAGGACATGGGGCAGTCCTGAATTGGGCAGGATTACTGACTCAAGGGGTGTCATCCAGAACCCAGTTTCTTCTTCCCATCCTTCATCTCCTCTGTGCTTGATGTACCAGGTCTAATCATTTCGAGGTGGCGACGGGAGATTTATGCCTCCCATCTTCAAAAACCAGGATCCAGAGACCATTTTTGTTTCAGGGTCTCTTTTTAGGAACAAAGATACTTTTCTTGGTGCTTCCCACCTCAGTACACGTCTTCTCTCCTCATCCAGAATGGCCTCAAACGCCTAGACCCACACCGATGCCTGGCAAAGGGTTGGAGACCACCACACTTTTCTTAGCTCCGTTGTGATGCTCCTAGGAGCTGGGGTGCAATTCTCCTGAAGTTGATGGAAAATGAACATTTGGACAAAATCTGCACCCTCTTGACAGGAAAGGAGAGGGTGGGGAGGGGAATCCTAGGTAGGCATCCAAAAGGTATCTGCTGCAGCAGGGCACTGGTGAATGGCAGCAAGACAGGGAAGGAGACATTATCACAGCTGAGCATAAAGGCAAACATGAATCTTCAAGCTGTTATTCTTTCTAGTACATTTATTAAATGTAATGTTTTGGGAAGTCGGCAGCAATAGCCACATCTCATGTGGTAATTCAGAAGGCCAGATACTTTTGTTATTGCCCTGGTCTGAAATCATTTTACACCAGATTGCTCTGTGATGCAGTCTTACTGAAGTGTACCAATGAGATAAAGGCCTCATTAAAGATGATTGTTACCAAGCAACAGCTAGCTTGTCAAGAATTGAACAAAAGGAACTCAAATGGACCACAAAAGTCAATCATTGGGAAAAAAGGTAGCATATGGAAAGAAAAGAAAATTAGAGAGATGTTCCCATTTCTGTTAAATTTCATTTTAAAAACTACATTTCTCCCAGATAGAACTGCAACATATGTTCATTGTAGAAAATTAGGAAAATAGATATATATAAAAAAACTAATCTCATGCATCATCTCATAATAGCAGAAGTTTTTTTTTTTTTTTTTTTTTTTTAAATATGGGGATCTCACTCTATTGTTCAGCCTGGGTTCATGTGATCTTCTTGTCTCAGTCTCACCCTGGAGAGGAGACTCCAGGTGTACACAATTTTGAATTCAAAAGTTTTTTTTTTTTTTGTACTGGGGATTGAACCCAGGGGCACTTAATCACTGAGCCACATCCCAGCCCTTTTTTATACTTTATATAGAGAGACAGTCTTGCTGAGTTGCTTAGACCCTCACTAAATTGCTGAGGCTGACTTTGAACTTGCAATCCTCCTGCCTCGGTCTCCTGAGCCTCTGGGACTACAGGATTGTGCCACCACACCCAGCTTCAAAAGTATTATTTGACTGGCATGTTCCCCTGCTATTTGATAGTGACACATGCCAGGCTAGATTATCCATACCTTGGGATGGTTAAAGTTATGTCAACTTGCCTGAGCTAAGGAGTGCCCAGATGGCTGGTAAAACATCATTTCTGGGTGCATCTGTGAGGGTGTCTCAGGAAGAGATAGGGCTTGAATCAGTAGGCTTGAGTAAATATCAACCTGCATCAAAGTGGACAGACATCATGCAATCTGTTAAGAGTCCCAATAGGACAAAGATGCAGAGGAAAATCTCATTGGCACACGCTCTCTCTGAGCTGAGACAGACATCTTTGCTTGCCTTTGAAAATCCTGTGCTCCTGATTCTCAACCTTTGGACTCAGACTGGACCCACGCTGTGGATGTCCCTGGGCCTCTAGTTTGCAGGTAGCAGACAGTGGAACTTCTCAGATCCATAATCATGTGAGCCAGACCTTTGTGATATCACTCATCTGTTCATCTAGTCAAAAGATTTTATTGAGCCCTTATTACATGCCAGAAAAAGTATAAGAAGCTGGATGCACAATGAGCAAAATTGGGTACAGCCTCTGCTGAGCTGGAGAGAAGGTGGGGCGAGAGGTGTAGATAGATATTATGTCAGTTTCTGCTGCATGGTGCCACAAAACAAATAGCCCACTCCCCCCAGATCTTAGTGGTTTATACTATAACATTTATTTCTTCATCAGGGATCTGCTAGGTTCTAGCTCTACCAGGTTCTGCTGGACTTGGCTCTGGGTTGCTGATTTGGATCAGGTCTCTCCTATGAGTCTCAATTCTCCTTGGATAGTAGCTGCCCACCCTAAGTTCTTATCATGGATGGCAGAAGTGTAAGAGGAACATGCTATACTTCTTAGGTCTCAGCTTGGAACTAGCCCAGTATCCGGGCCGGTGCTCACAGTCCACTGACCTAGTCAAGGTGCATGGCCAGGCCGCCAATCCATGAGGATGAGACTGAACATGTCCCCTCTCTTTCTGTGAATCATGCAAGTTAATAGTTCACGCAAAAGATGGGGGATGTACGATTTTACCACAAGGAAGAGAAGGACTCGCTACCACATAGATGTCAATAATTCCCAAATGCATATTATGTGCCAGTGGCCATTATGCTGTCATTGAAAACAATGCCACCACACACTCACTGGCTTACAATCTCTTCTTGCAGGACAGACTCTTTTGTTCCTTGTGGCCTATCCTTCCTGTTGTCTGGACCAGTTCTTTTTCAGATTCGCAAGATCACTGCTGCAGCCCAGCCACACCCAAACCCATACTTTGAAGTACACCCCTACCTCGCAGGGTCAATGAACTGCTCTATCTTCAATCATCTGATTTTCCATGCTAATTTTCTGAGCTGATGGTATGCTCTTGTTTTGGACAGACCTCTGCCCTCAACTGTGAATGTATGTCACTTGGTGACTCTTTAAGCCAGCTCCGCCCCCCCCCCCCTTCTTTTAACATTTATATGAAAAAGAATATGCTTCTACTCTGAGGCATGCAAATCTGGGTCGGTCATGTCTGTGCTTGATAGCCGCCATGGTATCTGGATAAAAAGACAGCCATTGCTCCACAACAGGACAAACCAAGCGCCTGCCCACAGATAACAGGCTTGGGCCTTGGGTGATAAGGACTTGTCTGGGGAAATGATTGCTTGGCATGTTGGCCTGGGTTTTTGGTTTGAAAATAGAAGCCAGGGCTGGGGATGTGGCTCAAGCGGTAGCGCACTCGCCTGGCATGCGTGCGGCCCAGGTTCGATCCTCAGCACCACATACAAACAAAGATGTTGTGTCCGCCGAAAACTAAAAAATAAATATTAAAAAAAAAAATTAAAAAAAAAAAATAGAAGCCAAACTTCATATTTAGAGATTAATGAATAATGCAGTATTTACTACTGGTTAATAAAGAACAGCAACATCAGAAGAGGGATACAAAGAAGCTGTGACTTGAAGTTACATCTAAGGGGGAAAGGAAATGGAGCTTTCTCTTCTTTCCCATGTTCCCAGCATATGTCTAACAAAAAAAAAAATTCAACTGGGTCTTTTTGGTTTCTGAACTAAAACATGGCAGCAGCTGCTGGAAGGCGAGACCCCTGGCCCCCCAACCCTGCTTCCTGCACCGTGCCTCTGGGAGCACGCTGCAGCCCTGGTCACGTTCGAGGCCCCTCTGCTGGCCAGCTCTCCCTGTTGTGTGTGAGTGTGGGAGGCCCAGGCAGCTTGTCAGGGCTGGGGGAATCTTTCTGCTTGGGCTTTTGCACAGCTCTTCCTGCTTAGAAAAGAGGTTTTGTTTGACTCCTTTTCTGGCCTCTGAGGCACCAAGGGGAGTGATTAATAGAGAGCCACCTCGAGATTTCAATAGCGCCGCAGCGGGAGCTCCCGGGGCCAGTGGGGCCTTTGTTTCGCAGAAAGCTGGGATAAAGCCTCCGAGGGCTGCTGCCCTGCCACCCCGTCCTCACTCTGGCTGTTCCGCCTTTGCCAGGACAACCTCACGACCTGGGCAGCCTGGGAAGATCCGTCCTCCTGAACACTCGGCAAGCCAAGCCCATCTCCTTGGCAAAGCGCTTGGGGCTGGAGCTGGGGCCCGGGACATCTTGGTTTCTTTTGTGCAATCCTGCAGACCGGGCGGGGCACATGTGCAGGGCCTGGGGAAGGGGGAGGGGGTGCTCCTCAGTGGAGGCTTCAAGGATGGCTGAGTCCTGGGCCTCTGTGATGGGGAGGAGGGGCGGGCCTGGCAAGAGGGTCCCAGCTCTGACTAACCCATGGGCAGGCGAGGTGGGCCATCTAATATCACAACAGAAGTGGGGGCAGCCAGGCGTGGTGGTGCACGTCTGTAATCCCTGAGGTTCTGGAGGCTAAGACGGGAGAATCACGAGTTCAAGGCCAGCCTCAGCAAAGGGTGAGGCGCTGAGCAACTCAGTGAGACCCTGTCTCTGGATTAAAATACAAAATAGGGCTGGGGATGTGGCTCAGTGGTCAAGTGGCCCTGAGTTCAATCCCCAGTACCAAAAAAAAAAAAAAAAAAGAAGTGGGGGCAAGCTTTGAACATTAGTGGAAGTCTGGGGTGCAGTGGAGTTAATCAGAAAGAGACACACTGGTCAGCAGGCCTGGGCTGCATGTGTCCTTGAGGCTGAATGTGGGACTTAGAAAGTGGGTCTGGTCACATCAGAGGGAGAGTTGAATGGGATCCTGTAATCCAGTACCAGAAAATCAACTCAAAAATGGCCTAAATGATACTGAACTATGTAGGTTCATGTAACTGGGGATGCATCATGCCGGGCCACCCACAACTCACCCTCTCCAGTCGCATCTGGAGAGAAAAGGCCTTCTCCTTCCATCGCTGCATCTTCTAAGATGCCTCCTACCTTCTAAAAGAATCTCCCCCATACATCCCTGAGAAGTGCATACCTAACCCTCCCAAACAGCTCAGGGAATGGTGGACAATGACATACTTAGGGACCTGACTGCCCCACTGGGAAGGGGATGGGTCCCACTCCACAGTGTAGAACTATGTGGGCCTACCTGGGACTGGAGTCAGTCCTCTGGCCCCTCTGTGGCTCCCTGTCAGGTGAGGGCCACAAGAGACGCTGGCCACTTATCCTGGTCTACTGAAAATGGATGGCTCACTGAATCCTGACAGCTGTCCCATTAGACAGGTACTGCGGTCATCTCCGTCTTAAAGATGAGCAAACATAGCTCCTGGAGACACATGGGTGGGATGGAAGCATCAGGGCTGAGGTAGAGACTGGCACAAGGACCTGGCAACCCCAGCAGCCAAGTCAGCCTCGAGGCCAGGAGGTGGGAGAGCAAGCCCACAGAACCTACCAGGGTTTCCTGATTCCCGAGTCAGGCCTTGCAAGGAACGTTCTTGCCGACATCTTGGGAGTTACTTTCCACCCTCCCCAACCACTATCGGGATTGAACTCAGGGGCACTCAACCACTGAGCCACATCCCCAGCCCTTTTTGTATTTTATTCAGAGACAGAGTCTTACTGAGTTGCTTAGGTCTTGCTAAGTTGCCAAGACTGACTGAACTCTCTGTCCTCCTGCCTCAGCCTCCTGAGCCACTGGAATTACAGGTGTGCGCCATGCCACCTGGCTCTTCCACCCTTGTTATTGTTTAATGTTCATGGTTTTTTTCCCCCCAACCTTTAAAAATTGAGAAATGTAGACCACACAGAGAAAGGAGCATGCGTTTGGTAAATGATCATGAATTAATTTTCTATTGATGTGTAACAATTGTTACTGCAAATTGAGCAGCTTAAACTAGCACACATCACTCTCTGTTCCCAGAGGGTAGGTATCTGGCACGACTTAGCTGGGATCCCCTGCTCAGGTTGCACATAGCTACCATGCGGAGGTCGTTCGGGCTGTGTGATCCTCAGGAGACCAGACATGAACCCTACAAGCTCTCTCATCTTGGAAAGATGTTTCCTTATGGTCCTGTGACTAAGTCGCTGGCTTCCTCCTGCCATTGGCTGGACGCTCCCTTCAGGTTCTGGAGACTGCCTGTGGTCTCCAGTCACACAGGGGCCAGCCACATCATGCTGTTTGCTTCTGCAAGGCCAGCAGGAGCGACTGCTTGTAGTTGGCCAAGGCAGGGTCTCACTGACATCCTGTGATTATGAAGGGGACAGGAGTAAAACCCACCCTTTCCCCATAAAGCAATGCAGCCCCTGACCAGCGCGGGCGGCTGAACTAAAGGTCGCTCTGGTGAATTTCCTAGGATGCCAAATAAAACAGACACACAATTTACCTTTAAATCAAGCTCCAGGACGGCTCCTCCGCTGTCTGCCCCAAGCCCCCCCCCCAAATGGGAGAGCGAGTTGAGAGAGCCAGCACAGTTGGTTGGAAGTGAACTTTTATTGGGGGGACCCTCATTCTTTGGAAAATCCCATCCAAAAAAGGTCAAGAGGGGCCGGGTTACAAGGACAGGTGAAGTAATTTGACCCCTGGGGCTGTGAGAGGCTACGCCTATGCATGAAGACACATTCTGCTACTTCAAGGATGGGGCAGTGTCTAGGGCCACTACGAATGTGGCCAAATCATTACGAAAGTGACCAAGGGAGCCTCTACCAATCACGGGAAGGAAAATGCTGGTCATTCAGCAACCTGAATTCACAAAGCAACCTGATCAAGGCCATGACACCCCCTCCCCTTCTTCATTTTCTACTGGTTACAAGAACTCACGGGCTCAGCCCACACTCAGGTCAAGGGATGGTAACGGATGTGACTCAGCAGGGTCACTTTAGGGTATGTCTCAGTTTACCCCAGGCTAAGAACAGAGCATTGTCTCCACCCCAGAAGCCTGTTTCTGCTTAGAGGTGAGACCTGTACTGGCTCAGCAAACCAGCTGATAAATCTGCCGGAATTCTGTGAGCTGTTAAACACAGCCATTATTATTGTTGGTATAGCTGTTGTTGTTGTTGTTATTATTATTATTATTACAGTACTGGGACTGAACTCAGGGGCATTTTATCACTGAGGTAAACCCCCAGGCCTTTATTTATTTTATTTTTTAAATTTTGAGCTGGCATGGTGGCCCATGCCTATAATCCCAGCTATTTAGGCTGTAGGGCAGGAGGATTGGAAATTTGAGACCTGCCTAGGAAACTTAGCAAGACCTCCTCTCAGAATAAAAAAACGGAAATAAAAACAGCTGGGGATATAGCTCAGTGGTAGAGTGCCCCTGGGTTTAATCCCTAATACTGATTTTTTTTTTTTTTTTGAGACAGGGTCTCTGATAAGTTGCCCAGGCTAGTCTCTAACTTGCAATTCTCCTACCTCAGCCTCCTGAGTCTTCGGAATTACAGGTACGTGTCACCACAGCGGTCTAAACATCCACCATTAAATTTACAGTGAAATCAATTCCATGAAAAACAAGGCCCCCTAAACTCATCACTTCCAATATTTGCAATTTTGTTGTTGCATGGACATCAGAGTATTCTTAGACAAACTGAGACGCTACAATGTCACTAGGTGATATAAGTTGTACGTGTGGCCTGGCATTGACTGAACCATCATTATGTGGAAAATGACTGAATTTACAATCTATTTGTAGGACATATTTGTCAACCCTTAGTGTAGAAGAAAGTATGTCAACAAAACAGTTAAGGTTAAAATTATGTAATGTGTATGGCTATGATATTGTTGAATAGCAGGAAATATTGAGGAACTATTCATCCAGTATAGGAAATCAATGATCCAATACAGCCAAGTTGTTGGTCACATCATGGAAGCACACTCGTTAATGTAAGAATATTGACCAATATCCATATCACATATTGCACTGAGTAATAACTCTACTGGGAAAATATTGGGGTTGGGAGGCAACACAGTTTAACAAATTTGATTCAGTTTCAACCACAGGTCAGCTATGGACGGGAGAGTTTAGCCAAACTAAGCAAAAACATTCTGTGACAATCAGTTGGCTCTATGGAATTAATAATAAAGAATATTGGGGGCTGGGGATGTGGCTCAAGCGGTAGTGCGCTCGCCTGGCATGCGAGCCGCCCGGGTTCGATTCTCAGCACCACATACAAAGATGTGTTCGCTGAAAACTAAAAAATAAATATTAAAAATTCTCTCTCTTTAAAAAAAAAAAAAAAGAAAGAATATTGGGCTGAGGATATAGCTCAGTTGGTAGAGTGCTTGCCTTGCATGCATAAGGCCCTAGGTTCAATAATGAAGAATATCGTTTATCACTATTTGTAGATGTGCTACTTGCGCTTCATGAACATAAAGTTTATAATTAATCTATGTAGGTACGCAGGCACACTTTGACCACTGGGCTGTTAAAGACATCCCATCAACCTAACCTTTAGTTTTAAGTACTTACTGGCGTTCTGTAACTTAACCGTTTTGGGATTTTCCTCTTACTTTGATGTGACCCAGGAGCCTCAAAGAGGCCACATAGTACTTTATGTAAAAGACATTGCTGTAACGGATAAACTGAGGGATCCTAATTTTACAGAGCAAACAGCCTTGGCACTGAAATTCTGAGCCTTTACCACAAATGTCAGAAAATCAGGGAGACATTGGTTTTCTTGTTTTTAAATCTGTAAGCCTTTAAAAACCTCCAAATCTTTAGACCTCCACAAGGTATAACGTTAAATTAAAAAAAAAAATCAGTAACCATAATAGGAACTACCACTGACTAACAGCTTAGCAAACGCCCAGTGCGGTTCATGTAGCACCGCATGGGGAGGATCTGCAAGAGCGGGTGACCTTATATCCTGGAATATTGAGCAGCTCATTTGTTCCGCCGCACGCTCCCCACTTATTAAACATGCAACATGCACGCGAGGCCGCGGGCAGGGACCGGTCACCTGCAAGCACCTGGGGTCAAGACACGCAGAGCACATTTGCAGGTGTACATTGCGGCTCTGCAACCCTGGCAGGCAGAACACCCGCCGCAGCACAGCTCGCGCACGTGATTGTGGTCCCGCCTCCGCGCGGCGGCAACAGCGCACACTAGGACGGCCCGACCCGGAAGGTGCTTCGCGCCGCGTTCTGCGCAGGCGCAGCGAGTACGATGCCACCAGGGGGCGCTGCGGAGATGCCATGGGGGAGGGGACGGCCGCACCAGCGGACCACGTGCGCACCACGTGGCGCCGGCAGCCCCGGGCCGCAGCAAGGCTGCCGGCCGGCCACGTTGCTCAGTCTTCAGCCCGCCAGGGTGGCGGGGCCGGCCCCTGTGCTGGCTCCTCCGGGCCTAATGACCTCTGACCTCCGACCCTACCGCCTTTAGGGTTACTCCTCACCGGCGGTCGCGCGGTGTGTTTATAAACAGAGCTGTCGGCAGGGCCGAAACCCCGGATGGGCGGATTCGCACCCGGGGGAGCGGAGCCTTCCGAGCGGGTGTACCTTCTACGCATGTGCCCTGTGGCCGCGCAGCGCGGCTCCTTCCGCGCGTGCGCAGTGGGCGGGGCGAGGGCGGGGCTAAGGAGGGGAGGAGCCGAGGGGAGTGGACTCGCTGGTCTGCTTCTCCCTTCGCTGGTGTTTAGCGGGTGCCGGTCCCTGGTCTGCGCGGGGTCGCTCTGAGCTTTGGGGCCCAGAGGGTTGGTCGTGAAGGTTAGGTGCTCCCCGCACTAGAGCAGCTCCCCGCCCAGCTGTCCTGCTCGGGCTCGGTTGCTCTAGTGGGCACGTGGCGCCTGGCAGCTAACCAGTCCACGTGTGGAATTCACGCACACCTGGAGTGATTTCTCCTTGGGAAGCGCTAAAATGCGGCTTATGTCATGCGTGTTTTATTGGGAAAGAGGAAGTAGGTTCGGACACTTGCTGCGCTTGATGACTCCTGAGGACGTTGTGTGAGGGAAATCAGCCAGTCACCAGAGGACGCGCGCTGTGCCAGCCGCTTGTCCCGGGTCCCTGGAGTAGTCACAGTCCCCGAGGAAGTAGAATGTTGGTGGGAGGCGGAGAGGGAGTTAATGTTTAATGGGGATAGGGTTTCCGTTTGAGAAAATGAACTATGACTGGATGGTGGTGATGGCCCAACCATGTGAACGTGCTTAATGCCACTG
Source organism: Marmota monax (assembly GCF_021218885.2). NCBI lineage: Eukaryota > Metazoa > Chordata > Mammalia > Rodentia > Sciuridae > Marmota > Marmota monax. The sequence continues at coordinate 3,950,490 of NW_026693034.1, read as the reverse complement.
GACTGTCCATTTAAAAATGGTTCAGGAGGGGGGTTCTGTGTTTTGTGTGTTTTAACCACAGCGACGCAAATCCGATCACGTGTGTGCCCCGTCACATCGTCACATCGGGGGAAAGCATGATGTATATCCCTTCTGTGATCTAAGAGGCTTCCGCATCCTGGTCCTGCCCGTGGCCTCCGGCAGCCCCACAACCCAGCCTCCTGTCCCATCCCGTTTGAACCCTGCTAGTTCCTTACCTGGAACACACCGCTCTCGGTGCTTCTCCTTGCTGTTGTCTCTGACACGAGTGCCTCTGCTTCTTCTTCTCCAATAAAACGACTGTTGCGTTTCTTGGGTATGCTTTCACTGTATAAACACATACTCTTGCTTACTAGGTACTAGGTATTATGCAAGGGGCAGGTGACCAGAACAGTTAAGGACCTCCTTTCACGGACTTTATACACAGGCAGAGGCCATGGTTAGTGAACACAAGCAAAAACATCAGGTGTCTGGTGGTGAGCGCTGAAAGGAAAACATGGCATGTGATTACGGTGGTGGCTGGGAATCTAATCTAGATGAGGTGATGCTGAAGAACTCTGAGGGTGTCCCTTTGACCTGACACCTGTGTGATAAGGAGATAGGCTTGGCTCCATCGGAAATTCCACAGGATGGGGGGATTTCCAGGGAGAGAAAACAAGTGCTGGAAGCCCTGAGGCAGGGACCATTTAGTATATTTGAGGAACAGAAAGTCCAGGCGGTAGGGGTGTGAATAAGGGAGGGTTTTGAGATAGGGAGGCAGAGAGACAGGTGCACCCATTTCTATAACTGTAGGACACCCCCCCACATACACCGTTAACTTGGGTAAAACAATTGTCATTTTATTTGGCTCACAATTTTATGAATCAGGAGTTCATTTAGGGCTTAGGCAATTCTTGCTTGGGGCTGTGGGTAGTTGCCATCACATGTTGATGAGGGTTGTGGACATCTGAAAGCTGGACAGAGCTAGATGTCCAAGATAGCTTGCTCCTGTGAAGCTGGTGATACTGGCGCTCAGCTGGGAGTTAGGTAGGGCCTCCATTGCCACGGATACCTGTGTGTGGCTTTTCCAGAATGGCAGTCTCGGTGCAGGTGGGCTTAAGGCTCTGGAGAGAACCAGGCAGAAACTTCATGAAGGCCTTTTAGGGTTTATCCTCAAAATTCACCTCACAGCATGGCTTTTTGTTGAACCTTCTTGGCTGGAGCAATCAGAAAACTGCTTGAAGAAGGGTCAGACACCACCTTACCATGGATGTTTGAAACCATGTTTAAAAATTACTGTGGGAGGTGACTGACACCTCAAGGTGAATGAAGTGCTTGCCAGAAGTCACAGCAGAGCGGGACTGGGACTTGTCACTTGGGATACCAGTGGCTCTGATCCTGTTTCCTCTCATGTCCTTCCTGCCCTGTTGTGCTTCAGCCACGTGGATGGGAAGCTTCAGGATTAGCATTCTTGTGAGCCACCTTTGGCTCAAAGTCACCTCAGAGGGGCTTTCTTAATCCCACATGAAAGTAGCACAAAACCTATATTTCTCCATCCTGCTTCATCTTTGCAGCTATTCTCACTATCTCCAATGACTTGTTTTTCTGTTTATTGTTTGTCTTGTCCATGGCCAAAAACCTCAGTCATATTTGTAGTATCCAGTCAGGCTCTGCCCCCCCTCCCAAACATTCCGTAAATGCTTGGGGGATGAATGGATGGATTTAACTCAGGCTTCACCGGGCGGGGTGCACTCTGGGGTCCTAACTGCATCTTGTTGAGCACCTGCAACAGGCCAGATGCTTGACAGACATCCAGGTGGCTCTTCACAGCAAACCTTAGCCCCATTTTACAGAGTAGGAAGTGGAGGATTGGGAAGGGAGACCCATGATCCAAGCCGGGATTGTTTTCCACCTATGATGGCCCTCTTCCCCCATCTCCTAAACTTGTCCGGGGTTAAAGAGGTAGTTAAGGGCAGGGATTTAGTCATCCAGGGGTCTAACCAGTAGAACTGGGATTCTTATCTGAATGTGTGCTTGTTTATGTCACACCTCATTTCTAAAAGTGGCTGAACAGGTCATGATGACAGATAAGGAGAGCATCAGGATAAAACACAAGACTGTAGTCCCCCTTCTCGCAGTTTCTCTTTCTGCCGTTTTAGTTTCTGGTGGTCAACTGCAGTCCAAAAATACTAAATGGAATATTCCAGAAATAAACAATCCATGAGCTTTTTTTTTTTTTAAAATAGTGGCTTTTTGTTATAATGGTTCTATTTTGTTTTTATTTGTGGTGAATCTCTCACTGTGCCTGATTTATAAACTCACCTTGACGCTGGGTGTGTGTGTATTTGGGAAGACACATGGTATACATAGGGGTTGGTGCTGTCTAGAGTTTCAGACATTCCCTGGGCGTCTGGAGATGTATCCCCCATGAGTAAGAAGAGACTGTTGTGATTGGGTGGGTGAAAGAGGGTTACCGTTGCAACAGTAAGGAAAAAAGTCCAGGCGGTAGGGGTGTGAATAAGGGTGACAGTTGTTGTGACAGTTGTGTGGGAAGCAGTTCTCCTGAAACTGAGAGTGTGGCCCAGCAGGTATGGGCTGGGACAGGCTGGCCACACCCTCTGGCAGCATGTCCCTTCCTTGGTGGTACCAATGATTGGTTCTAAGATGAAGACCCCTGGGAGAGAGGGCTGCCCAGAGTTCACAGTGGTCTTGACTGTGGAGAAGCCCTGCTGGGACATAGGTCCTAGGATCCTGCAAGAAAAATTCCCCGCCTCTGAGCTACACGTGACTTGTCCTCCTGCCAGCAGAGCCCTGTAACTGGCAGAGCCCCAGACGCCCTCATCCTGAGTGTACCGCAAAGACCTTGTAAGACACGTTCGACCTAATGTGTAATTACGGGATCTCGGGCTTGCAGGCACTGCTCCTGCCGCAGCGGGAATGATTAGGCCATTCTTGTTACTTGTATTGCTAGCGGATATTAAGAGGAGACGTCTTAATTAAAGCATCTGTTTTAGAAAATTTAGGGTTTTTTTCCCTCCCCACCAAATTGTAGTATCTTAAGAATTTCTAAAATGTGTTTTGGGACAAGATCCTTCTGCCCCCCTCCCACCCTACCCTACCCCATGCCCCCAGCTTGCTGAAAACCCTCAGATGCTTTGAATATTAGTATAAATACCCCTGGGATATTATTCTTCCCTCCTCTTTTTTGGTTGTAGACATCAAAGTGTGTTAAACTCACACACACAAGCATGGGGTCACTCTTTGAAGTTTCTGTACTTTGCCTCATTGCCGTTGGTCTTGCAGCAGGAAACAGAGTTTGGCAGTTGAACACCCGAGAAGGCGCGATGGGTTTGGAACTCTAATGCCATCTAATAACATCAGCGTGATCAATGTCTAAAGCCATGAGGCTCATGGTGAGGTCCGTGCGCCACTCTGTGTCTGCCCGTCGTTTACTGATCTGTGAAGAGAAAAAGATCAGAAATTGAAAACTAAGCATTTAGAAACTTCTTTGGTAACTGGTCATTCTAACACAACATCCAAGGGTGGGTTGTGTGGACTTGTTGCCTATTTTACAAAACAGTTTGGGGAGAAAACCAAAGCACCGCTGTCACCACCAATGGTTTCAGAGGATTGGAACAAGCTGACCTGAAGGTCCTTGTCCATGACATGATCTACACCAAGAAATCTGATGATTAGTTGAAAAACTTCCATGAACGCCAACAGAATTCCGTAGGATGGGCCGATACACAGTGAATATTTTATTTTATTTTTTTTTAATTTTCTTTTTTTTTTTTTGGTGGTGCTGAGGATTGAACCCAGGGCCTTGTGCATGCGAGGCAAGCACCCTACCAACTGAGCTATGTCCCCAGCCCCGCACAGTGAATATTTTAAAAAGCAAATAGAATTTTTAGCTGGATGCAGTGGTGTTTACCTGTAATCCCAGCAGCTCAGGAGGCTGAGGTAGGAGGATCGTGAGTTCAAAACAAGCCTCAGCAACAGCGAGGCACTAAGCAACTTAGTGAGACCCTGTCTCTAAATAAACTACAAAATAGGGCTGTGGCTCAGTGGCCGAGTACCCCTGAGTTCAATCCCTGGTTTAAAAAATTTTTTTTCCACATACAACATAGAATTTTCACATACAAATAACTGCTCCATAGAAAAATAAAATTTAAAATGAAAATGCCCAGGAATAAACTAAACAGTTGTGCAAAAATCTTTCTGAATGATTTTCTTCCTTTGAGACCTCGAAGGCACAATAAATTTTCTTGATGAAATTGAGGGGCTTAGCTAGTAAGGAAGATCCTGACATACTTTGCAACAGGCTGAAAGAGTGTCCAACAGAGTCAGGGTACTGTCTCAGAACTCATGGATTCTTGAAGTGTCTTGAAGGCAGATTCTGGGTCTATTAAATGGAAGTAAAAATCCAGGGCATCGGAGATTTGGCAAAGATGCTGAGGCTGGCTGATAAAATCTCCACTCAGAAGTTATACTCTGCCTGGGAAGAGATTTGGGGACCAGGTCCAAGTTTATGGTTCAAGAACATTTATGAAAACAATAGGACTCACACAGGTGGCTGTAGATGCCAGACATCCCTATAAGAACACATGGAAAGCTGGGGACGGTCATTCCTGCAGAGCACTGCTGGGAGGTGGGGGAAGAGGTGGGAGGGAGACATGCCACAGGTTATCTTTTTGATCATTGTTTTTTTTTGCTACCAGGGATTGAACCCAGGGGTGCTTAACTACTGAGCCACATCCCCAGCCTTTTTTATTTTCTTTTATTTTAAGATAGGGTCTCACTAAGTTGCTTAGGGGCCTTGCTAAGTTGCTGAGACTGGCTTTGAACTTGCCATCCTCCTGCCTCAGCCTCCCCAGCTGCTGGAATTACAGGCATGTGCCCCACCCCCAACCTTTGTTCCTTTTGAATTTTGTTGCATGTGCATATACGGACCATTTAAGAAGACCAGAGATACCAATTTTAAAAAGAGTCATGTCCTCTAGCCTTCTCATTTGAATACTGAGAAAACGGAGGCCCACGGAGGCTTAGCGGTTTCACTAGTGACATCCAGCTGGAACTCCATTCTAACCAGGGCTAGAATTCCTACTTGCAGTTATATGATCAGGAGACCAGCCACCCCGTGGAGACCACCTAATTGATGTGGCCCAGGCCTTCAGCATGTGTGGTTCTGCATGTAGCCTTCATTCAGTTGTTTTGTGTCTGTTTACTGAACGTATATTATGGTCCTGTTCAGGCACCCCAGGGCCAGGTGAAGTCCTGGGATCACAGAAAGCAAAACACACCAAGATCCCAGCTGCAGGGAGCTGATGCTGGGGGGAGATTGAGATGAGAAAGCTGATGACAAAATACATATGGTACCATGTCGGAAAGGGTACGCTTGGAGGACAGAAGATGCGGGCCAGGCTGAGTGGATCTGGAGGGTTAGGGGCAAGGGGGGGAGAGGTGTGCCAGGGAGAGCTGTGCTGTGGGTCCTGCAGGGCTCTGCAGGCCTTCAACTTCGTGCCATGGGAACTTCTATGGGGTTTTAATCACAGTACTGATAATAAGACTTGACTCTTTGCAGATGATGCACCTGCTGTTTTATTGGAATGGGGGTGTGGGGCAGCGGCAGGTACCGGAGTCAACAAGGAGGCTGGTTTCAGCAGCCCAGCCGGGTAGTGGTGGAACCAGGCTGGGTGCAGATCTAGAGATGGAAGTGGTGGCCTTTGGAATACTTTTTCAAAAATCATTTTTCCCCACTGTGACAAAATATATATCACTTATGATTTGCTCTTTTAATCATTTTAAGAGTACAATTCTGTGGCATTAACTACATTTGCAGTATGATACAACCATCACCATTATCTATTTCCAAAATCATCACCCCAAATAGAAACTCTGTAACCACTAAGCAAAAACTACCCATTCCCCTTCTCCTAGGCCCCCTAACCCCTGTTCTATTTCCTGTCCCCATGACTCTGCATCTATTCTAGATGTTTTGGATAAGTGGAATCATAATATTTGTTCTTATGCGTTTGGCTTGTTTCACTTAAGCATAATATTTTCGAAGTCCATTTATGTGTGGCTTAAGTCAATATGTTATTGCTTTTTATGACTGAATAATATTCCATTGTATTGATAAATCATATCATTTATCTTTTTGTCTGTTCATGGGCACTTGAGTTTTTTCTGCCTTTGGGAATAGTGCTGGTTTGAACATTGTTGTATGAGTACCTGGTCCCTGTTTTCAACTCTTTGGAATATATAGTTAGGGGCAGAATCCCTGAGCCATAGGATAATTCTATGTTTAACTTTTTGAGGAAGCGTCTAATGGTTTTCCACAGAGGCTATGCTATTTTTATTTCTACCAGTAATGTACACAGGCTCCAATTTCTACACAGATTCACTGACACTGTGATTTTTCATTTTAAAAATGGATCTCCAACTGGGGACGGTGGCGCACACCTGTAATCCCAGTGGCTTGGGAGGCTGAGGCAGGAGAATTTTGAGTTCAAAGCCAGCCTCAGCAACAGAGAGACACTACTCAATTCAGTGAGACCCCGTCTCTAAATAAAGTACAAAATAGGGCTGGGGATGTGGCTCAGTGGTTGAGTGCCCCTGATTTCAATCCCTGGTACCTTTCTCACCAAAAATAAATCTCCCTCCCAGCAGGTGTGAGATGGTAATTTATTGTGGTTTTCTCTCCCATTTCCCTAATGATTCATGATATCCAGTGTCTTTTCGTGTGCTTGTTGACCGTTTGGATATATTCTTAAGAGAAGAAAAAATAATAAGCTTTAGTAAAAATTAATACATCCTTAATTAATTGTGTTCTCTAAAACAAAACTCTCAAACTTTTTTTTTTATTATTAGAATCTCTTGTGGAATTTTAAAACTCCCCAATATTGGGTTGTGCCTGGTACAGAATAAACTGATTTCTAGGGAGGCCCACATCAGTACTTGCTGAAGCTCTGCAGGTGATTTCTACATGCAGACAAGTTTGAGAATGAGGGTTGCCGAGTTTCTCAAACTATAATGTGTCTGCAAACCACCTGAGATCTCGCTCAAATGCAGATTCTTATTCCTGGGGGTGCCTAGGACCCTGCTTGTTTTAACAAGCTCCTGGGCACTGCCCCGATGAGGTGTTTTGCATTTCTAGTAGCATATGAATTCCAGGTGATGCTGAGATGCTGGTCCTTGGACCATAGACTGACTCTCAAGGCGCACCACAGCATCAGACTAATCGCATCAGGGATTGGTGGAAGTGCAGGCTCAGCCCACCCCAGTCTCCTGCTGGGGTCTGCATTGCACAAAGTCCTAGTTCTTGCTGCTACATTGCCCTGGGTCGAGCACAGAGCGAGGGCCCTCCCTGTCCTGGCCCATGGTGTCTCTAGTTAATAGCATCTGGACTTCTGGACTCCTGTAGCTTTGAACTACTGGCATTTCCCCTCTTCCTGCCACTGTGCAGTGAAGGGAGAGTCACGATGAGTCAAATTTGGTCCAGAGCTCTTCCCTTCCAGATCCAAAGTCCTGCTTCAGGGGGTGAGGTTGCAGGTTCCTCCTCAAGTTTGCAGCAGCTTTGATCATCCTGGGAAGGCCCCAGTGCCCTGGAGGTGGCAGTGCAGGACGGGAATTGAACAGAACACCCGCAGCAGCTTCTCCCTGACTTTGCACTGTCAATTGGCACCAGAGCTGTCCTGCTATCCCGCTGTTCTCCTGGGCTCCCGCCCCCCCAAGGCCAGCTCTCCGGACAGACAAGAAGCAGGAGCCAGGCCAGGGTCCGCTCAGAGCAGTTCTCCAAAGCACAACTTGGGTGGACACAGTGCCGGGGCCCCAGTTTATGGGCTGGAGAGGGAGAGCATTCATTTAACCATTCGACCAACATGAATCGATCGCCTGCTGCTGTGTGACAGGCAGCCTGCTAAGTGCCAGGGACACAGATTCAATGCAAAGGAAACAAATGGTGATTAGGCACGATTCAGTGACACCTATGAGGGTGAGAACAGGGTTGGGGTTTCTTCTTTGTTTGCAGGGTGAGGTCCAGGGGGTGGCAGCAGCTGGGTGAGCAGGTGGCACACTTTGTTGGTGACTTCACAACGCAAATACAGCAATGCCAGGCTGTGCGAGTGACCAGAGGTGTTTGAGAGTTTCCCTTTCTCCCCGGTGACAAACTCAGCTTAGCCCATCCCATGTAGCATTTATGGGACATGGCGTTGCTCAGACAGTGCCATATGCTTTTGGGTAGGGATGTCCCCAAATTTGGAAGAAATACCTGGACTCAAAGAAGTCAGCACCTGACCCCCCTGAGATGGCTACATGTGCAAGCTTCGGGCCCTGGGAAGCCTGGGCCACACCAGAAAGCAGAAGCCGGGCTCTTGCTCAGAGAGACACTAATTTTATTAGAGAGATTGGAAACCAACCTCAGGAGATGACCGATGGGGCAACCTGGTTTACAAAACTGCAAACAGGTTCTAGAGAGTGGAGGGTGGACGAAGCTGAGGGGGTTCAAAGGAAAGAATTGGGGGAACATGGGAGTGGGTGTCACATAAGCAGTGGAGTGGGGCTCAGAGGGCTCGGGGGGAGCCCACCCAGCATGACCCGGGGCCTGAGGAGCAGGTGGGTGAGGCTGATGCTGAGAGGGACCAGGATGGGAGAACTCAGATTTCTCCCCTGCACCTACCCTGTCTCCCCAAGGATTGGGGAATGAAGGGCTCCAGGGCCCACCTGGCCAGAACTCTCCTGACGATCCTGGCATGGTCTTGGTTTTCCAAATGATCCTATAAGCTGCAAGTGGTGGCACCCTTGAGGTCCCAGCTACTCTGGAAGCTGAGACAGGAGGATGACTTGAGCGTAGGAACTGGAGGGCCCCCTGGGCAACACAGCAAGATCACCTACTCCCCCACAAAATACTCCCATATTTTGCATTGTACTCCATGAGATAAGAAAGGTCAGCATGAAAATAATGTTTTGAATTGTTTGTTCAATGACAGGGATTTGTTTTTCAGCTTCTCAAGATGAAACAGGCCAGCATTTCAGGCTCTGGATGCCCACCAGACTCCTAACCTGGACAGACATGTAAGTGGGCCTGGGCTTCTTCCCTGGGTGCATTGAAGTCTGGGTTCAAATCCCACATGCCCTCCTGGAGAGTCCTGGGTGAGGTTCCTTCTCCGTGGACCCAACGGAGCTCTCTGAAAGATGAGTTGGGATGGATCCCACAAGTGTGGGCGAGGATGGAATGTGTGTGACAACACATAGTAACTGGTCAATAAATGTCAGCTGTCATGAAGATCCACATCCTTAACTGACCAGAGAGGGCCTAGAATGGGCCACACTTCAAAAAGTGGGTGCAGGTGTGGGCGGAGGGCCTGGGCCCTAGGAGTTTGGTTGCTGTGAATCCAGGGGTCAAAGGGGTAGAGGTGTGGTCAGGGATAAAAACCAGGTTGCCCCTGGCCTTTGAAGGAGGGTTGAGGGGAAGGAAGGAGCTAGCCAGGAGGGGGCCTGTGAAGAGGCCCCTGGTGGCATCTGCTTGCTGATGTGCCCATGAGAATAAACACAGGCTCATGCGATGCAGAGGTTCGTTCAAAGCAAACATATTTGAGCTCTCTGATCCGCTTGTCTGGTTGTGTGAAATGGGTTGTCATTGATCAGATACCAAGGATGACATTTTCTCAGCTCAGAGAAGCGCCTTCTCACAGTCCTTTTGCCCCAGTCTCTCTCTCTCTCTCTCTGTAATTATATATTCTTTGGTTTCTTTGCCCATTTTTTAATGGTCTATATTTTCTATTTGTCTTCCATCTACTGTGAAGGCAAGGATGTGTCTCTTTGTATAGCCAGTTCCTCACACAGTCTTTGGTGCCTAATAGATGCTCAGGGGCCACCTGTCTTTGGGGCAGTGGGTCCAGGAAATTGGTGTGCACAACAGGTCTCTGCAGGTCTATGAGGTAGATAACACCGACCTTTCCCCGATGAAGAAACCGAGGCTGAGGGAGATGTGGAATGATTTGTCTCAGAGTCACACCTGGATGTTGTGATTGGAGATAGGACCCAGGTGTCACTGGCTGCCAAGATCCCGTGTCTCCCACAAAACCAGGTGGCTTCCAGCTTGAGAGGATGATTCAGGAGTTGGCCAGCTGAGCTCGCAAAGATGGCGGGCTTCCAGGTGGAAATGTCCAATGGTGTGTCCAGACTTGAAGGATCTTAGAAAGGATCCTAGAGAACGTCACTACTGTCCTTCATCCAAGCCTGGACTGTTCTTTGTCTTTGTGGAAGGTAATCCATCAGGATCTGCTCAGACCTAGATAGTGGCTGCAATTCTCTGACACAAAGGGCAGATTGGATCTTTTTTTTTGGGGGGGGGGTAAGGTTTTATTGTTTAATTCTTCTTTATCCTGAGCCAATATTCCTTTCTCTGGTTAATAATATGATAAACAGGACAGAGCCAGGAAGAGAACGGTGAGGCCTCAAGACCTTTCTCTGAGTTGACATCAACTCACTCATTAGACGTCACACTGGGTCACTGTGCCTCCTCTGAACCATCTCATGTGACTCTGCTCCAGCCCTGATTTGTCCGAGCTGACCACAGGAACATGACGAGCTGCCTACCAAATAAATACCTGGCTGAAACCCAGACACGGCTCTTTGGGCTTCATCTGTCAGGAAGGGAAATGATCTCCCTTTAATATGAATGTTCTCAGTGGATTCAGGCTGTCTCCTAAGAACCACCCTTTGGTGCCTTTCCCAAGGGTTTACAAGATCTTCGAAGATCATAGAAGTTTTTCACACCATAGACATAGAATTCTGCGGCTCCCAGAATCTGTTCTTCTTTTCTTTTCTTTTTTTTCCAAAGGGAAGCATCTGTTTATCCTTCCTCCCTGGCCCCTTCCTACCTCTGGGGCTCTCTGAGGATGGAGACCACATCTGTTCCTCACTGTCCCGGTTTGTTCCTGAGCCAGACAGAGAGGAAATGCTCCCCAGCTGTGTCGACTCCAGCTGTACCAAACTGACTCAATTCTCAATCTCGTTCACAAAATCTGCCACGTCTGTTAATCAACCCAGATTTCCCAAGCCCTAACCTGCCTCCTGCTTGTGTTATTCTTTAAAAACCGCCTGTTCTTTATCGTAACCATCAAAGTAACACCTGCCTGTTCAGGATCCTAACGACAGTCAAACAAAAACCATCCATAATTCCGTCGCTGGAAGGTGATGACTGGTGACATTTTCTTCCTGAGTTTTGGACTCAGATTTCCAACAGCTCATGGGACATTGCCACCAGGGGTTCTCGAAAAGCCTCTCAAGCTCCACGTGACCCCAATCAACCTCATCATCTCCAGATTGATGAATGCCATCACTATTCACCAAATCGCCCAAGACAGGAATCTTTCATTAGCTTTCTTTTGACCCCCAACATCCCATTACTGGTCAAGATCCTAGGATTTTTTTTTTAAAATCATTTCCTAGCACTTGAAAGAGGCCCCTTATCATCTCTTGTCTGAATTAGTGCAATGACATTCTTACTGGTCTCCTAACCTTTAATCTCTCTTTCCCAGGAAATCTAATCTATAGGGTGGTGCTGAGATAAGAGTATGTTATCCCTCTGCTCAAAAATGTTCAAAACATTCAATTTTCTAGGGAAAAATTCAACAGGGCATTCAAAGCCCCACATCATTTGGTCTCAATCTCTGTCTCTATCTTTAATACGTATTCACATGTCAACTTTTCCAGGAAGCCTACTCACATCTTGAGAGTCCAACTGACAGCCCATTCTTGGTTATTCAATGGAGCTTCTGTGGGCATTTTAACAGCTTTTCCCAATCACTTAATTTTTTTTTTTGTGTGTGTGTATATTTTTGCTCTGTCTCTAGCTTGGGGAACTCTTCAATGTCAGGGATTGTTTCATTGATATTTGCGTGATCTGAGAACCACTTTATCATTCAGATTGATTTCAGGAGAGAATTCATCTGGGCATGGTGACTTAATTCTTTGAAATCAAAGATATGTATCCTGATATCACCTGCCTATCTGGAACCTCAATCTTCTTTTTTTAAAAAAATATTTTAAATGAATTGGAATGAATCTTTTTCTTTTTCTTTTCTTTTCTTTCTTTCTTTTTTTTTTTTTTGGTACTGGGGATTGAACTTGGAGCACCCAGCCACTGAGCCACATCCCCAGCCCTATTTTATATTTTATTTAGAGACAGGGTCTCACTGAGTTGCTTAGCACCTTGCTTTTGCTGAGGCTGGCTTTGAACTCGCGATCCTCGTGCCTCAGCCTCCCAAGCCACTGGGATTACAGGCGTGCACCACCACACCCAGTTCTTTTTCCTCTTTTGATTCTCTAGTTACACATTTTTCTTGATTTCACCTTGAGGAATTGCTGGCTCCTATCCCACTGGATAGAGTCCTATGGGGTTGGTGTGGAGTTTATAAAAGCAGGTGTCTGCCCTCTCCAACCTGAAGGGTGTCGTATGCTCCAAGCTATCTCCAGCTGGGTAATTTCCCACTTGACACTGAATCTGGGGCAAAAGAAGTTCTTCCCTAGCCCCCTTTTTGGGAGGACTTTTTCTTAGGATAGGTCAGAATAAGGACTTCACTTCTACTACATGTGAGGGCTCGCTTTGACTTTTGAAAGGTACAATGTGAGAGGAATTATAGGATTTCCAAGGGCGAGACTTGATTCGAACACCTGTCCGTCACTCTTGGTTCATTTGAGACACCGAGAGGACACGTGTCCCTCTGGAACCATGATAACAACAGGCAAGCAAAATCTCCCTTTTAGAGGCTTGTGTGTTCTCCTGCCATGTCCCAACCTGTAGTTTAGCTTCCAGGAAAGGGTGTGGTTTGTTTTTGGATACTGGTGTCTATTTATACACCCAGCAGTTAGGAGAAGCACCATGTGACCGTGATAGGTCAGATATAACTTCTCGGATGGGTTCTTGCTTCTTAACTCTTGAGCCGCCTTGGTTCTTGTCATTTCAAAGCCTTGCCCTCCACATTCTTGCTGATCCTGGAAGTCCTGGATGAAGATTGAGGGATGAGTTTGCAGGCAGCTTAAATTGCAGAATGGCTTAAATTTCAGGAATCGGCAGCTCAGGTCTCATCTGTGGCTTTATGGAGTCACCCAGGTCACAAGGTCGTGGTGACAGAAAGCTCCTGCTTTCTGTCGTCCTGTTCCAACTGTCCCCAATGTGTGACTTCCATCCACAAGGTCACATATGGTCATGACAGCTGCCGCAGCACCAGCCATCGTGTTGATATTCTAGACGGGAAAAGGGAGAGTGGGTTAAAAGGGCATAGCCAGCCACTTAAAAATGTCTTTTCTACAATTCCAACCCAGTCACTTCCACTTATATCTTTTTTTTTTTTTTTGCTATTACAATGTCCTGTGACCACCCCTAGAGCTGGCAGTGGGGGAGGGGAGCTGAGAAATGTTGTTAAACTTGACACATTGTGACCTTGATTATGACCAGGCTTTTCTCCGGAAGGAAGAGGGAGAAGATGGGTACTGGAAGGGCAAGCATCCCTCTGCTCACCTCTCAGTGGCCTTCTTGTGATTTCTTTTGCTTATACTTTCTGTGGCTTTTGACCAAAGAAAACTGACATCATAACTATTTTTTTTTCATTGCTATAAAATAATGCATCTAAATTTGTGGTGGGGAAAAAGGGAAATGTGAGTAAAAGATTAAAAAAAATCAAGATCACCTGTAATCTCATTACCCAAAGAGAAATATCATTAATAATCTATTCATACCAATAAATATTCTAACTAGTGGTTTTCCAGCTTAAAACATAAAATCTTAAAGGGATGCTCATCCTAATTAAATAGATAGAGCTGCTTTGATTGACACTGGCATGGGGGCCCAGACCCCTCCCTGTTGGTCCCCTCCTCCTTTTGCTAAATTCAGGACTCCCATGGGCAACCCGAACCCCATTCAAAAGGCTGCTCGATGGACATTGCACGGACACACTCTGATTCCTTCCATCAGTCTCCTGCTGGTGAGCATCTAGGTTGTTGCCAGGTTTCCGTTTGGGATAGATCCATTTTGTTGTGAATTCTCCCATCATTTTCTTTCCATTGTTTCTACCTGAGAACTCATCTATTGCCTTGGAGGACGTCAGAGGACTGCAAGAGTCAAATCATTCTTCCTCTGCCACCTAGTGGCTTTGTACCGGGGAAGCCTCACCTTTCTCCTCCCAGGGAGCATTACAAGGACTGCCATCTTTAAACGCACTAAGAGTTTTTTTAAGAGCATCTCCCCTCTCACCCCCGTGGGGGATGCAGCCTCCATGGCACAGTCGACACTTTCCATAAGCTCCATCCATCTGTGGGTCTGTACAGGCTGGCATGAGCTTTTACGCATGCCATGGGGTCTCTTCCTAGTGATGAATGCCCACACAGTACTGAGTGCTCGGTTTTTTTGTAAAGAAATAATCTATTGAAGAACTTATTCATTTTGAAATAATTCTATTCATAGGAAGTTGCAAAGAAAAAAGTTCAGGAAGGTTTTTTGTATCTCTAGCTTTTCTAACTTAAGAAAATCTTACAGGATGCTCACCTTATAAAAATAGATAAAATAGAGTTGCTTTGATTGATCCTAGCATGGGCCCCAGACCCCTTCCAACTGGTCCTGCATCACGGTGTAAGATATTACCAGTGAAAGGATCACTACAACCTCTCAGTTTCCCTCGATAGTAACCGTCTGAAGAACTGAAATTTAAAATGCTTCAAAGTCTGAGACTTGGTGAGTGCTGACAAGACACCACAAGTGGGAATGCCATACCTGACCTCAGATCATGGGTCACACAGGTGTGGGCTGGGTGTGGTGACGCATGCCTGTAATTCCAGCAGCTCAGAAGGCTGAGGCAGGAGGATCACCAGCCTCAGCGACAGCGAGGCACTAAGCAACTCAGGGAGACCCTGTCTCTAAATAAAATACAAAATAGGACCGGGGATGGGGCTCAGTGGTCAAGTGCCCCTGAGTTCAATTCTGGTACCAAAAAAAAAAAAAAATCTTGTGTGCTAAAAATATTGCATAAAATTACTTTCAGGCTACAAGGTGTAAATGAAACATAAATTAATATTATGTTTAGACTTGGGTTCCCCTCACCAAGATATCTTGTTACCTATGTGCAAATATTCCAAAATCTGGGGAAAAATATCTGAAAATTGAAACATCCTGATCCCAGGCATTTTGGACATGTCCCTGTAAGTACCATATCGACATCAGAAAATTGATGTCTGTGCAGCTGGTTTCACCAGTTCTGCATTCACGGCTCACATGCACATAGTTTTATGTAACTTCATAAGTTTTTCAAAAAACACTTTTTTAGTTATAAGTGGACACAATACCTTTATTTTTATTTATTTATTTCTACGTGGTGCTGAGGATCAAACCCAGAGCCTCACACATGCCAGGCAAGCGCTCTACCATTGAGCCACAACCTCGGTCCAAGTTTTTTATGGTTTTTATGTAATTTCACCCACGTAGACCCGTGTGGCCACCAATACAATCAAGCAGAACTGAACCTTCCCACCAGGGTCCCTTCATGCCACCCTATTGTAGCCTCACACCTACCCAGCCCCATCCCTCATCCTTGGCCACTACTAACGTGTTTTACATCTCTATAATTTTTCCATTTAAAGAATGTTAGATAAATGGCACCATATCATATATAACCTTCTGAGACTAGCTTTTCTTTTACTTTTTTTTTTCCACTCGTCATCTTTCCCTTGAGATCCATAAAAGTTATTATGTGTATCAATGCCTTGGTCCTTTTAAGTATTGCTAAGTGGTATTCATGGTTTGGATGTTACAGTTTCTTTGAAGGACATTGGGTTGTTTCCAGTTTTGGAAAATCAGGAATACTGTTGCTCTGGACAAGGGTGTGCAGGATTTTTGGTGAATATGACTTTTCACTTTTTTTGGGAGAAGTGCCCAAGGGTCTTATGGTATGTACATCTTCAGTTGTAGAAGAAATCACCAAGCCATTTTCCAGAGCATCGGTAACAGTTTGTATTCCCTCCAGCAAGGTGTGGGGGATCTGGTTTCTCTGCATCCTTAGCAATTTAGGATGTTGCCATTTTTTTTTCTTTTTTGCTTTAGTGATGAGAGGTTGCGATGAGACCTCACTGTGGCTTTAATTTGCATTTCTCCAGCAGCTAATGATGTTGAGCATCTTTTCATGTGATTATTTGTCATCCTTATATCTTTTTCCGAAAAGGTCTCTTCGTTTCCTTTGCTCATTTTCTAATTAGATTTTTTTACTATTGATTTTTGAGAGTTCTTGTATTTATCTCATACACACACACACACACACACGTCCTTCGGTGAATGATTTGCAAATATTTTCTCCCAGTCTATAATGTTACTTTTCATTCTTTTAAACAAGGTCATTTTTAAAAAATTGAAGATGGGTGCAGTGGCTCAGGATACTGGGATCCCAAGTTGGAGGCCAGCCTCAGCAACTTAGTGAGGCCCTAAGCAACTTAGTGAGACACTGTCTCAAACAAACAAACACACAAGCAAACAAATAAATAAATAACAAAATAAAACAAAAAAGGCTGGGGATGTGGCTTGGTTGTTAAGCACCCCTGAGTTCAGTCTCCAGTATAAAAAGACAAAAAACAAAAATAATCCCTCAAGCCAGGCTCGGTGGCACACTCCTATAATCCCAGCAGCTTGGGAGGCTGAGACAGGAGGATCACGAGTTCAAAGCCAACCTCAGTAAAAGCAAGGCACTAAGAAACTCAGTGAGACCATGTCTCTAAAAAAAAAAAATACAAAATAGGGCTGGGGGGATGTTGCTCAGTGGTCAAGTGCCCCTGAGTTCAATCCCTGGTACCAAAAAAAAAAAAAAAAAAAAAAATCCCCCTAAACCAGAAGTCATTGGCCTTTAAAAAAAATTGAGATATAATTTATATACCATAAATTCACCCTTTTTTATTTTTTAAATTTTTAAAATTTATTTATAACAGTGGAATGTATTACAATTCTTATTACATATAAAATTCACCCTTTTTTAAAAAAATGTGTTTTTTTGGTTGTAGACGAACATAATACCTTTATTTTATTTTTAAAAAATGTTTATTTTTTAGTTGGAGGTAGACACAATATCTTTATTTCATTTTTATGTGGTGCTGAGGATCAAACCCAGTGCCTCACGTATGCTAGGCAAGCGCTCTACCACTGAGCTTTGGCCCCAGCCCCAAATTCACCCTTTTGAACTGTATAATTCAGTACTTTTTAGTATATTCTCAGATTTGCACTGTCACCATTTGATTCCAGAACCTTCTCATCACTCAAGAGATAAACTTCACACCCATTGGCAATACTCCCTGTCCTCCCCTTTCCTCCTGAACCTATAAACCACTTCTGGTCACTATGATTTTCCTGTTCTGGGTATTTGGTAGAAATAGAATTATATACTTTGTGGTCTCTTTCATTTAGCACAATGTCTTCCAGTTTCACTTGTGCTGTAGCCTGTGGCGGAATTTCATTCTTTTTATGGTTGAACGACATTCCACCGCAGGGGCACATGGTAATTTGTACATCATTGTTAGAAGCTGGATTGCATTTCCCCAAGAGAAGCACTTGAGATTCTAACCCACCGATTCTCAGAATGTGACCTTATTTGGAAATGCAGTTAGCATGAGGTTCTAGGGCTGGGGATGTGGCTCAGTTGGTAGAGTGCTTGCTTCACGTGCACAAGGCCCCGAGTTCAATCTCCAGCACCCCCCAAAAAAACAAACAAGAAAGATGAGGTTCTACTAGAGAAGGGTGGGCCCTTAATCCAATGTGACTGGGACCCTTATAAGATACATGACAGAGGCAGAGCTTGGGACAATGCACCTATAAGCCAAGGAACCCCAGGGATGGCAGCAAACATGGGAAGCCAGTGAGAGGCTGGGATGGGGTCCCCCACAGCTTTCAGAGAGATCCTGGGTCTGCAAACACTCCTGACCTCCAGAGCCAGAACAGTGCATGTCTTTTGTTTTATGCAACCACATTTGTGGTGGTTTGTTAGAGTACCCCGAGAAATGAATATGTCCATTCATCAGCTGAGGAAACTTCTGGCCATTCTTGCTATTGTGAGTCACACTGCTGTGATTTTTGTGGACAAATTTTGGGTGTACACATTTTTAATTTTCTTGGGCATTCTTAAGCATAGATTTCTTGAGTCACATGGTGTCTCTGTGCTTAACTTTGTGCGTGGTAGAATACGTACGACATACGTTTACCGTTTCACCATTTTAAAGTACACAATCAAGCCCAGTCACAGTGTCCTACGACCATCCGGGCTATCAAGGCCCAGAACTTACTTTGCCCCCGCAAACTGAAATCCTATGTCCACTGGGCCGTCGATCCCCCTCCTCCCCCTCCCCACAGCCCCTGGAAATTGCTGATCTGCTTTCCATCTCTGCCGTTTTGCTTATTCTAGGCATTTCCTATAAATGGGATTATAAGATGCACGGCCTGTAGCGTTTGATTTCTTTCAGCTTTATTTTCAAGTCCCAGTCACACTGTCACATGTGTCCATTCTGTTTAAGGGCTGAGCAATAGTCTATTGTAAGGATGGACCAAGTGCATGTGTCCATCACTCACTTGATGGGCATTGGGGCTTATTTATTTATTTATTTTTTTGAGTAGGGCTGTTGTGACATTTGTGTCTGAGGTTTTGTTTAGACACCTCTTTGCAGTTCTCTTGGGCAGATACAAGGGAGTGGATGTGCTGGGTCCTGTAGTCATCCATGTGTGACTTCCCATGGCAGACCTGGGGTTAATAAGGGCTTTAATTTCCCCACATCCTCACCAACATCTACTGTTGTCCTGCCTTTATTTATTTTTATTTTTTGTTTCAGATACCAGGGATTGAACTCAGGGGCATTCAACCACTGAGCAACAACCCCAGCCCTATTTTGTATTATATTTAGTGACAGGGTCTCACTGAGCTGCTTAGGGCTTTGCCAAGTTGCTGAGGCTGGCTTTGAACTTGCGATCCTCCTGCCTCAGCCTCCCGAGCTGCTGGGATTACAGGTGTGTGGCACTGTGCCCAACATGCTTTTATTTTTAATATAACTTATTTAATTGTATATTTATATAGTTCAATGTTTAATAATGGCCCTACTTAACAATTGATTTGCCAAATTTGTGAACATATAACAGTGGACTTTGTGAAATGGTATGAGCTAGTATGAGTTAACTCTAGTATGCCCCTGATTGAAACCCTATTGTGTGTCTCTAACACAGAAACATGTGAAGAGTGTTTTTTTTTTTTTTTGGTACTGGGATTGATTCCAGGGGTACTTAACCACTGAACCACATCTGCAGCCCTTTTTAACTTTCTATTTAGAGACAAAGTCTCACTAAGTTGTTTATGGCCTTGCTGAATTGCTGAGGCTGGCTTTGAACTCACAATCCTCCTGAGCCGCTGGTATTACAGGAGTGTGTGTCTGTGCACCCAGCGACAACATTTCTTTTTTAAAAATCTCACTAACATTTTCTTTTGGCGGGGGTACTGTCAGTACATAACCATGCTGGACCTCTGTTCTTGGCTTCCCAGCTCCACAGCCATGAGAAATAAATTTCCGTTGTTTGTCCGCCACCCAGTCTGGGTGCTTAGCTCTATCAGTCCCAAAGGACTGAGACAGTTTTTCGAGGCTTTGAACTTGATCTAAAAGTAATCATACAGTAATAGAGCTTTTACCTGGCTTCTTGGCTCAGGGTAGTGTCCACAGATTGATCCGGGTCACTGCACTGAGCAGCCGCTTGCTGACTCTTGTCACTGTGCAGTGTTCCATCGCCAGACGACGCCACATGCTGTTGACCTGTGCACACTCCATGGACATTTGAGTTGCTTCCAGCTTTAGCCTGTTGTAAACAAAGCTGTAGGGCACCTTCTTTAACACGCCTTGGGGTGGCTTCGCGCCCTTCTGTCCCCTGGGGAAGCAGCGAGTTCACTGGCTTTCGCAGGCATGGCCAGATGTTCTTTCGGAAGCAGCTGGGCCACGTTGTGCAGCTGTGGAACTGGGAGATGGTGTCTTTCCCCCTAATGGGTATTGCATGGTATTTTTTCTTTGCATTTCTCTGATGGCTCTAGCTGCGGGAGCTCCCTGCTGTTTGCTTATCTCCCATCAATATTATATTTGACTAATTCTCACTCTCATCCCGGGAGATTGACATTCTCGTGTCCTGCAGACCGACAGGGTCATGTGGTGTCCTGTCCCAAGGTGCTTGGTTGTTAAGTGGCGGGTCCCTGGGTCTCCGTGTAAGTATTTCCTTTTACTGCTATTCTATAGAGCTGCCTTGAGGCTAGGGGAAAGGTTCTTCCTCTCAAACTAGAAGAAGATCCCTGGGATTAGCTTGTTTAACATCAAGGTTCAGCCACATGTGGGTTAAGAAGGCTCCTTGCCGGGGATTTTGTCACTTGGTGGGCCTGCCCTGATGCTAGCCGTCATTAGTATTTTTCTGGGAAAGTACATTCCTTATCCTAAGCCACAGATGTTAGAATGAGCCCTGGAGGGTGGCCCATGACTGTGGACCAAAAGAAAACATTACAACTTGACTCATAGCAAATCCTGCAAATGACATCGATGGTTGCTGGCAGAACCTGACACGTAGGCCCGGGGGTGGGGGTGGGGGTTCTGGCCACTTTAGGCTGCAGGGTTCTGGGTCTGGAAAATGCTAGAATCCATTCCTCCCCACATTAGCTCAGTTTCCCCAGAAATGAGGGCTGAGGTGAAGACTCGTGTGTAAGTCACTGGTTAGAGACATGGTCACAGAGAGGTGTAAGGAAGTCAGAGAGACCAGGAGCCAGGAAGGCCCAAGGCCCCCAGAGGGTGACTCCAGCCTGATCCCGTGGAGGATTCTGCAATGCTAGTTACGCCTCAGGGTCTGTCCATGCTCAGCCTGGGGTTGTGGGCTTTCACATTCTCCTGCACGTGTGCCACTGTCCTGGGGCTGAACCCAAGGTACTTCTCAAGGTGTGTGTGCAGGCAGACAAAGCAGCCCTGCCCTGGTATCCATTGGGAATGTGGGGACCTCGAGTCTTCAGACTGACCTCATGGCCTTCCCTGCTGGTCGCCTGCTTCCCCAAGACTTCCTGAGCCCCCTCTCCCATTCCCAAGTTGGGGACATGGGCAGGCGCTGTTGCCAGAATCATAATTCAACTTTGTCCAATGCGGTGATCGAATAAACGATGTGCTGACATAACTCCAGCCCTTTCATTTCCCTGGGAAAAACAAGAGGCCTCAGTGCTTTCGAATTGCAAATTCCACTGACAGCAGGAAGAATTACTAGTCAGCAATTCAGGAAGACAGTCGACAGGAGAGTCGCTGGGGCCAGTTGAAGGAGGTTGATTTACTTTGCAAGAATGCAGAGAACACACAAGGCCCCGCCCTGCGCCTCCGCAGGACACTTGCACCTGGAAGCCATGGAGCCCTGAGCACCAGTGTGCACTGCTCGGTGGATTTTCCCAGAGGGAACTGGCCTATGTGACCACCTCTTGGATCAAGGCTCAGGATCTAGAGCGCCTGAGAGTGTGGGCAAGGCTTTGGGTTCAATCCCTAGAGGGGACTCTTAGGAGATTCCCTGGTGTCCCCTCTCAGCCCTGACCCACTCACCCTTAAGGGAAACCACGATCTCACTTCTCGCTCCAGAGACCAGCTTTGCCTCCTGTTGACATTTTATAGAAATGAAATCACCTGGGATTCTCTTTGATGCTTGGTTTCATTTACTTAACTCATAGGAGCACTGGCCATATGACAGTGCCTGGAAGCAGTGTGTCTCTTTGCACTGTTGAACAGTATTCTGTGATCATAACATCATTCATTACCCTTTGTATCACAGTTGGGCACGTAAGCTCTTTGGGTGCACATGTGTGCAAGCTATTGGGTTCACACCAAGTGGCTCATGGATATTTGTATGTTCCACTTAATTAGGGGCTGCCAGTTTCCATGGTGGGAGTGTGCCGATTTACACTAGTACCAGTAATGTAGGAATCCAAGTTCCTCTGTAACGTCACCGACACTTGGCATTTGGTGCTTCCATTGGAAACTCAGTTCAGAAAGGATGAGATCATTTATTTCAGTATTCTCCACCCTTAGGGCGGCTGCTAGTTCTTGTAACACCTTCGTGTGAATTACCAAAGGCACCCCTTCCTTAAGACGCTTCGTTTCCAACTGTTGAAAATTTTTGATTTTGTTACAGCATGACCCGTTACTGCCCTCTGCTGGAAAACTGTGGAAATTTATAGTACAGTACTCGTCTTTTGGATGCTGCGATAGAAATGGCAACCTCTTTCTTAGGTGGGATGCCCTTGGGCAGTGCCCACTGGGGACAACCACACATGGTGATCCCAGTCATTCTCCACTCTTGTCCACACACTACCTGGAGGTGAAGGTGAGGAAGCACAATGGAAGCTCACAGGCAGGTCCCCCCAGGGACTGAACTTGGCCTGCCGTGATGTTTTATTGGACCCACAGTGTCAAAAACAATTGAGCCAATATTTTAAAGTTTGGAAGATTGAACCTAAAAATCTGGAAAAATCAGAGAAACTAGAAAAATTAGGCCCTCATCTCCCAATTATATCACGGAGGCTGATCTATATGTGTTCCCAGTTAGCCTCCATTTCCACCAGGCCCTATTGCCTCCCACCCCCGCAGGTTCTTGTCAATGGTAGTCACAAACCCCAAACACGATGATGATGTCTTCCAGTCCCTCATTCTCAGCATCTTCATTTTTTTTTTCTTGTGGCACCGGCCTTTACCTGTGCTATAAGCATGTTCACTTGTGATCACTAGTCATGATAAGGCAGGACCAAGTCAAGCTGATCATTCTATTGTGAAGTAAATAATTTTTAAATTTACTTTGTATACAGTAAAAAAAAAATCTCATGTGATGAGATTCTACGCACTCTACGCATTCTATGTGGTAGTAGGGCAAACATCAGTGGTTGGTGGTTCTCCAGCTGGTAGTCAAGATATGTCAGGCAGAGAACATGGTGGTGGTGGAATGAACAGATACTGGTTGAACCCAGGACAAGATAGGAAAGCAGGTGTGTTCAGAGACCTGGGCTGGGAAGGCAGTGTGAGAAGTTGTAGGCTGAGACTGAACTGGACATTCCCAGTCTGTATGTCATATGAGTCTACATGGAATTGTTAACTCAAAAATTTTTCTTGTCCACCTATAGCATTTTTTTTTTCTTAGCAGGGATTGAACTCAGAGACATTCGACCACTGAGCCACATCCCTAGCCCAATTTTGTGTTTTGTTTAGAGACAGGGTCTCTCTGAGTTGCTTAGCGCTTGCAGTTGCTGAGGCTGACTTTGAACTCCTGAGCCTCCTGTCTCAGCCTCTCAAGCTGCTGGGATGACAGGCCTGCACCACTGTGCCCGGCTATCTATAGTAATTTTTATTTTTGCACTTAGTGGTTTAATCGGCTAACCATGAAGTCATTATCTTTATCATCATCGTTGAATGAGAATTAAGGGTCATAACAAAGCTGGTGTCTTCTGGGCGCTTACTGTGTGCCAGGTGCTGACTCATGACATTGAGTCTTCCCAAGGACCCTCTGCCTCCGTGTGGAGACTATTATTAGCTCCACTGTTTCGATAAGTGACCTCAAGCACAAGTCCATCCGGGAGCCCGGATGTTCTCAGGTTCGGAATCAGAACCTCTTCCTGATAAAGTCTAGGTTGTCATAGTTACAAGCCTGCTAATCCCACACCGAGGAACGTACATAGACACCTTTCTGAATAGAACATTCCAAATCGGGGCTGTGGTTTGAAATCAGAACTTACGAATTCTAATTTAGAAAGGTGGGTCTTGTGATCTTTGGCATCAGGAGCTTTGAGACCCTGCAGGCTCAGATCACAGGGTCCCCTCCCATCAGCTTACAGGAGCCCCCCGCAGTGACCTGATGTTTTCACAAGGTCTCCTGGGCACCTGCAGCGGGTAGGGGTGGGACTCTGCCCTGACTTACTGGGGGGTGGGCAGCGTGTTTTCTCCACTCAGTGTTGCATCTGGGTGCCAAGTTCTGGGAGGCCTTGGCACGTGCACTTTGGCATGGATGCCTGGAAGCTCTGCTCACTAGCAGGATGTGTCTACCTTCTCTCCCGACTTGCCTTTCTCAAAGCCGCAGACGTCAGCAGCCCTGATTCATGTCTGGGCTTCTTGAAGTTGTCCTCCCAATCCGGGACCTTGGCTCATCTTTGATTCTCGTGGGGCAGAGGCCAGCCTGGCCTGAACCCTTGCTGGATACGTTCCGTCTTGCCCCGGCCCTTGCAGGGATGTGGCAAGGATCAAATGAGTGGTGCATGTGAAAGCTTTTGGAACAGAATGAGGTGCTGAGCCAAAGCCGAGCCGGATGATTAGTAGGATGAGAAGCAAGCGGGAGCCAGAGGTCTCCGGGAGGGCAGTTCAGTTTTCCTCTGGGATCGGGCCTCTCTCGGCCTTTGCCGAGGCTTCTGGGCACTGCTTGCTGAGGGTGTGGCTTAGCTCCCTGACATTTTGGCTTTGCATTTTTATTTGCACTGGAGCCTTGCGTTGAAGACACCTGACAGTTAGATTAAATAAAAGCTTTTCTTAGGCCAGCGAAAGGTGATTATTTGCATTATGTGGGAGTAGTCATCCATGAGAATGAGAAATTTCCCCTCTTAAAAATAAAATGAAGAGACACTCCCCGGATCCTGTCAAGGGTACATTCACAGAGAGGTCTAAGCCTTGGGAGGAATGGTGCTGGGTGTGGGCAGGTGTGAGAAATCCTTCCAGGGGGCAGAAGTAAAAACAGGTGGGACGTGGTTATTCATTTATTTCTTCATTTAAAAAATAGTTTATTTAGTACATATTTTGCCTGGACCTTAACAACAAAGGAAGGGTAGGGTCACCTACCATTGAGGGAAAAGTTAATGGTGTTGGGGAGATGGGTGTCAGGGAATGTTCCAGAGACATTCCCAGTTAATGTGAACCAGTCATGTTCCAGTTTACATGCATACAGGGTCCTAAAGGATTCACGAGTCTTTTCCAGTTAGACAAGAAAGGGATAGGCATTTACAGTAGGAGGAACAGCATGTGCGAAGGACCAGAGGTTGAAAATTGCAAGATTTTGGGCACAAGGAATTTCCTGTAGTGGGTAGAGCATAAGGTATCAGAAGCAGGGGTCACATCAGGCTGGGACAGCCTCCAGTGCCAGAGCCCACCCTTCCCCCCCACCAGGTGCTGGGGATGGAACTCAGGGCTGTATGCATGATAGGCTGGTGCTCTACCACTGAGCTACAGCCCTTTTTACAAATTTAAAACATTTTGAGGGGGAGGTAGGGGTTCTAGCTCAGTGGTAGAGCGCTCACCTAGCACATGTGAGACCCTGGGTTCAATCCTCAGCACCACATAAAAATATGTAAATGAAATAAAGGTATTGTGTCCAACTATAACTAAAAATATATATTAAAAAACATTTTTTTGAAGGGCTGTGGCTGTGGCTCTGTGGTAGAGACCTTGCCTAGCATGTGTGGGGCACTGGGTTTGATCCTCAGCATCACATAAAAATAAATAAAGGTACTGTGCCCATCTACAACTAAAAATATATTTTTTTAAAACAGTTGAGACAGTGCCTCCCTAACTTTCCCAGGATGGCCTTGAACTTGAGATCCTTCCCACTCAGCCTCCCAAGCAGCTGGGATTGCAGACAGGCCTGTGCCAGTTCCACGGAGCCCTTTGCTCTAGTTCTATCTTTTCTTGAGCCTGAGCTCATCATTCTTCCACTCTTATTATTAAAAATCATCTCTGGTTTTGGTTGTAACTTAAAAAAAAAAAACTTACTTAATATAGAAATAGTGGCCTCTAGGCGCCCAGAGGAAGGACTTTGCCCTTGAAGTGGGATCCAATTATGTTCATTAGCTGACACTCACCGAGCCTGGAGCGCGGGAAGCTTTGCATCTCCAGGAGTCGGAGCAGAATGGCTCCAGCTCCCCGTCTGCCTGAAACACAGTCCATCAGAACGATCCATTTCTCTGCTGGACGCTTTACTGGCACAGCGTCTACTTGGTGAATGAGGAGATATTACTTTGGGGGCTCATAACTGAAAGGAGTGATTTAAAATTGTGAGCCAGTGTCTCCCTACCTAACTTGCCCAGGCTGGCCTTGAACTTGCTATCCTCACTCCTCATCTTCCCAAGAAGCTGGGATTACAGGCCTGGGTACCCAGCTCCAGGGGAGCCTTTGCTCCCTCAAACAGAATCAGGAAGAAAGGCCAGAAGGGAGGAGTCCCCAATCCTAAAATCAGTCATAGGATGTAAAGTTTGAGTAAGGCTACCAGGTGCATATTTGGTGACTTCCAAAGAATGGATTTCAGCACTGGAGGATGACTGTGTGTGTCATTTCCTTCTCGGACTCCATACTTAGAAAGATTCCAGGTGCCATATTGCTATTGCTAACTAAAAGGTAACTGTTCTTTCCATCATTGACACGGAGAGAGCTAATCAATAGCTTGGGTCGGAACAAGAGCGAGGACTACTGTTCTGCTTTGATAAATTTGTTTTCCTGCCAAAACCCCCCCAAAAAGTTTTGTTTTGTTAGCCAGGTAGGTCTGACTCATTCATTCATCTACCCATGTACCTGTTTGCTCAGCAAATATTCATGGAACATCTGCTGTGACAGGTATTGCCCTGGAGTATAGGGGATGAACAGCTGTGGTGCCCCCAGCAGCAGGGGTTGTTGGAGAGCAGGCTGGGCTGAAGCCGGACACCCTCTTAAGAGCAGGCAGAGTCCCCCAAGGCAGCGTTTCCCCCCCTACATTTTTTTTTTTTTTTTGGAAAAATGAAGCCCCTTTAGAAAAGTTGTAAAAACGATACAACAATCGCCCATTGTTATGGTCTGGATATAAGGTGTCTCCTCCAAAAGCTCATGTGTTAGGAATGTTCAGAGGTGAAATGATTATGAGCTCTGTAACCTCCTGAGTGGATTAATCCATCTGATGGATTAATAACTTAAGTGGAGTGGTAACTGTTGGCCTTAAGGGCGTGACTGGAGAGAGTAGGTCACTTTGGGGATTATATTTTGTCTTGCACTGAGAAGATTCTCTCTGTCACATTCTTCTGCCATGATGCTCTGCCTCATCTCGGGCCTGGAGCAACGGAGTCGACTGTCCATGGACCGAAACTTTGAAACCCATGAGCCCCAAAGAAACTTTTCCTCCTTTAAATTGTTCTTGTCAGATATTTTGGTTACAGTGACAAAATAAGTTGAATGACACACCCATACTCTTGGTGCTTTTTCTGTTGTGATGTGACAGAGGGCTAAAGCTATCAGCCCTCGAATCTCACTTGAGGTGTAGCTCAGGGATCTGACAGACAGAAGCAAATGACACACACAGCAACTCGGTCCAGGCATGTGACTCATCTTCAAGCCCCTGAAACTGCCCACTCATTCTCTCCCTCCCTCCCTCCCTCAATTCATCTCTTCATTCAGTAGGCATTTGGTTGAGTGCCTATTATGTGCTAGATCCTTCGTTAGGCTTCGAATACGCAGTTTTACTTATACAAGGCACTTTCTGCACTGTCACTGTTAAGTTTTTCAAAACTCACCAAACTGTTCATCCGAAATGGGTCACATTTATTGTATGCAAATGATACTTTAGAGAAATTGTTTGAGAAAGTTCTTAAAAAGTGATTTGCATTCACACAATGGAGTATTATCCTCCATCCTCAAGAAAGAGTTAGAATACCAATGTGGAGAAGTCTTTAAGATACTGCAAGGGAAAAAGGAAAGGTGTGTGACAATGGACCCCAGGGCCATGTTGGATTTAGGCCAAATCTGTTTATACCCATGAAACAGTGCCGGTCCTCACTGTGTTCAGGCCACCTTCTACCAAGCTGCTATGACTCTTCAGAGAGTTTTCGGCAGAGGAGTAATGTGGTCAGCTGGTCCCTCATCTCATTTTGAGGAGGGTTGTTTTGGTTGCTTTGGGGAGGTTGTACTGGAGGCAGGGAGGCCAGGGAGGGGGCTACTGTGGGCATCCAAGCAGGAAACAGTGAACCTCATTGATGGAAGGTGAAGTGGTCAGATTCAGGTGGTCATATTCCAGGGATACTATGGAGGTGGTTATCTGATGGGCGGGGGGCCGGGGGAGGGGGAGAGAGAGAGAGAGAGAGAGAGAGAGAGAGAGAGAGAGAGAGAGAGATGTTCAGGGTTTACATTGGTTGTTGGTGTCAGGAGAGGCCAGCAGAGCCCAGGAGGATAGCTTCTGAGCTGGGGAGGTGAGATGTGTTAACTCTGGAAGGAGCCAGGGGACTCTCTGGGGCTGGGCCGTCACCCTTCTGTAGGCTCCCTAGGAACTCGGGGCTTCCTGCCTGTCTCCCTGATGGCTCCTTGTGTCTTAAAGGCTGGCACCGCTTTCTTCATCTCAGTCCCCCTTGGTGGATGCTAGAGGAAGAAGGTACCTATCTCATCAGGAAACCAAGGCAGTCCTGGGATTCAGGCAGCAAAGGGCTTCACTCATCCAGAGACCAAAGACCCAGATGGATCCAGAGGAAACCCTCAGCTTTTAGGTGAGAAGGTAGAAACGAGGGAGTCTAACAAGAGAACAGGAGGGAGGGTGCCTCTTGCCAAGATGTGCTCCTTCAAGTTTTTTATAGCTGTGTAACAAATAGCCCCGCTGAATGAATTCTGAGGTACAACAAAGTGGATAGGGCTCATCAGTACAGGAGAGTCTCTATTTCGTGAAGCCTGGGACTCACTTGGGAAGACCCAAAGCCTGTGGAGTCCAAGATGTATGTGCAGGACCTTGGTCTTGCACTGGTGGCTGTCTGCTGGGCCTCAGCCTGGAACAGAACGTAGGTTTTCTCCCAGTAGTGGCTGGGGTCCAAGAGCAAGGCGGACATACGTGGCCCTTGTCATTTATGCTCTATCCCAAAAGTCAGACAGTGTCCCTTCTGCTTTGCCTTGTCAAGGCTTTCACAAAGACCTGCCTAGCCTCAAGGGGAGGGGACACAGACCCCACTGCTTCCTAGGAGAAGTATCAAGGTCTCATTTTAAGAACAGCAGGTGGGAAGGGAGATAGTTCTGTGACCGTGTTTAGAAAACAGTCAGCTATAAAACTGACGGGGGCAATGGCTAGGGAGACGGAGGATTGGGAAGAATCCTTTGCCAATCCTTGTTGAGGATTTATGCAAAGGAAATTCCATAGAAGGTGGTTCCTGGTTCAAATCTCAGCCTCTCCACTGGCTCCCAAAGTAGCCTTTCTCTCGTATTCAAAACAAACTGTTGTGAGTGGCACAGATGGGTGCACATGGCGCCATGATTAGGGTGCTGTTCACTCTCCACACTCTTAGTTGCAGTTGGTTAGATCGGCTGCAAAATTCCTTTGCGCATCTTAAATGATATACATAAATTGGTCAGTATGCAAAATCCTTTGCGTATCTTAATGATGCACAGAGGTCTAAATAAGTACTTCGCAAAGACATATAGATATGATATACATAAATTGGTCAGTATGCTTGGCGGGCCCCACCTTGTTGTAAAGGTCAACACTGTCTAGAGCTCACTTTGTGTGCTGAGGCACAGTGGATATAAGATCCACCGTGGTCCTCCATAAAGGGAACATCCCATTTGGAGAGGGGGAAAATTCAACAATTCAGAAGCCCTGTGTGTGTTGGGAGAAAGTGCCCTTTTTTTCTGTCATAGACTCTGTAAACAATTTGGGGGTGGGATGGGGCAGGTGTTGGCTTGGAACCCGCCCCTGGGCTGGGGATGTCATGTGCTTGCATATCCTACTCAGGGGATTTAGTGAGGCTGGCCTCTGGATTAGAGAAAGCCCATCATTCCAGCCAGGTAAACACTATGCTCCTGACAGTTTCATATTTTGTCATTTTCCAATGCCAGCGCCCTGTGCAGTGTTTATGCCTAGCTATTTTTCCATCTGCAAAATCTCTTTTCCTTCCCTAAGTACCTCACAGGGATATAAAATGCCTGCAAAGTACTTTTGTTCATCAGACAGGGGTGGGGGGGGGAAGAAGAAGCTCTACCAAAATAGAAGATATTATAAATACTGTAGGATTGTAAAAATGGTGATCAGGGAATTGAGGCGTTTGCAGGACAGCCGCAGTAGTGAATATTTTAGAAATAAAACATACATGATAAAGGAATTACCAGCGCAGACTAATTATAGAACCGAGGGCTATTAAGGGAGGGGAGGAAAAGCTAAGCTGAGGGGGAAAATGAGAAGGAAATTGGTGAACAGAGAGCAGAAAATGGAGCAGGAGAGAAATATTGACGCTCGTCATCTGTTATATCAGCGGTATCTGAAATGTGCGGAATGAAAAGGAGACGTTTGAAAAGGAGAGGGGCCATTGTCGAACCAGGATGATTTATTTTTTATTTTCATATGTGAGTCAGTTTTATCGAGGTGTCATTTACATCTAGCAGAATCCGCCTTCTTCAATGTGCAGTTCTATAATTTTGACAGATGCCTGCCCAACAATAAAGACCTAGAATATTCCATCATCCCCCAAAGCTCCCTGTTTCTACTTCCTCCTACCCACCCCCACACAATCTGTCTTCGTCCTCCATCACGCTGGGGGGAGAGCTCTGGTCAAGGCCAGTGATGACCTTTTGATGATGTTTGGACACATTTGAGACATTTTAGGAGCCTATTCAACTGAGTAGGGTCAGGAGGAAGGTGAGATGGAGGGACAGGTGTAGGTGGGGCCACCTTTCTGGAAAAGGTGAGGAGTACAGTAGAAATGGAGGAAGTCAGATCTGAAGGTCTTCATCATCTTGAAGTGAGAGGCTGGGTTGCCTCCTCGGAGTCAGGACTTTAGGGCACAGGATAAGGATGTGAGGACTCTGCTGAAAACTGAAAAGGATTAGCAGGAGGAATGTGGGGGCTTGCTTTTAGAGACTGAGAGACCTGTAGGTACCTCCACCTGGCCTGGACGTGCAACTCTCATTACGCTCGATCCCAGGGCATGTAAAGAAAAATTAATGCCAATTCTTCTCAAACTGTTCCCAAAAAAATCAAAGAGAAGGAAATGCTTCTGTACTCATTTTATGATGCAGGCATTACCATGCCATGATACTAAGACAAATGAATGCAAAAGATACTGTAAGAGAAGAAAACTGCAGTCCAATATTCCCGAGAAATATAGGTGTGAAAAATCAACGAAATATGAACAATCTGAATTTAACTGTGTATTGAAAGGATCACACACCATGCATGACCGGGTGAGTTATCTCTGAGATGCAAGGATAGTTTAATAAATGCATATCAATAAATACATATTGGGCCATGTTAACAAAGAACAAAAAAACATATGGTTATCTTAATAGATCTCTCAAAAGAATTTGACACATTTCAACACGACTTAATGATTAAAATACTCAACAAAACTAGGAATACAGGAAAATAGGAATATAGAAAGGCCACAGTTAACATGTTTAATAGGGAAAAGCTGAAAAAAAATTTCTGCAAGGTCAGGAACAGACAAGGATGCTCCCTCTCGCAATTCAATATAGACAGAGCAATTGGGCAAGAAAAAGAAAATAAAAGTCATCCAAATTGGAAAGGAAGAAGTAAAAATTATTTGTTTGCTGATGATAGGATCTAAGGTGTAGAAAACCCTGAAAATTCCATCCCCAAATATGTTAGAACTAATAAATTCAGCAGGAATCAAGATTAGCATAGAAAAAAAATCAGTTGTTGTTTTACAATGAATGACAATGAACAATAAATAATCCACTAGGCAATTAGGAAAACAATCCCCATTACAACAGAATAAAACCAAAACAGTTTAGGAGTGAACTTTATAAGGGAGGTGAAAGGGTTATGCACTGAAAACTAAAAAGCATTGCTGACATTAAAGAAGACCTAACAAATGGAAAGACAGCCCATGTTCATGGATTGGAAGACTTAATATTGTTCAATGTCCATACTTTCTACAGTGGCCTACAGATCTGATACATCTCCAACCAGACTCTTTTGACTACAGAAATAGAAAAAAAAATCCTAAAATTCATTTGGAATGACAAAGAATCCCCAATAGCCAAAACAATCCTGAGAAAGAAGAGCAAAGTTGGAAGCTTCACATTTTCTGGTTTCAAAGAATATTACAAAGCTACAGGGGTCTAAACAGTATGGTACTTCACAAAGACATACAGACCAATGGAACAGAATAGAGAGCCCAGGAAAAAACAAACACATACAACCAAGTGATCTTTGACAGGAGTGCCAAGATTCCAGAGTGGAGAAAAGATAGTCTCTTCAGTAAGGAACTCCTACAGCTCAACAACAAAACAACCACAACCCAACAATAAATAACCAGATTGAAAAAATGGACAAAGGCCTTGAGTAGATGTTTCTCCAAAGAAGAAACACATATGTGAAAAGATGCTCCACACCACTGATGATCAGAAAAAGGCCAACTAAACCACAGTGAAGTATCACCTCACACTTGTTAAGACGGCTGTTATAAAACAACCAACCAGCTAGCCAACCAGCAAAACAGGGATTGTCGACTGGGGAGAAATTGAAACCACTGTACACAGTTGGTGGGAATGTCAGATGGTGCTGCCACAATGAAAAACTGGAGATTCCTCAAAAAATTAAAAATAGAAGAACTCTGTGGTCTAGCAATCCAACTTCTGGGTGTTCATCCCAATAATTGAGGACAGGTTCTTGAATAGATATCTGTGCTTGCATTGTCTTAGTGTGTTTTGTGCTGCTATGACAGAATTCCTGAGATTAAGTAATTTACAAAGAACAAAGGTTTGTTGCTTTCAGTTGTGGAGGATGGGAATCTAAGATTGAGCAGCTGCAGATGGTGAGAGCATTTCTGCTGTGTCAGAACACGGGTGAGAGAGCAAGAGGAAAGCAAGAGATTGAACTCCCAGCCTTAAACCCTTTTACCGGGAGCATAAATCCACCCACGAGGGTGGTGCTCTCATGATCTAAACACCTCCCATTAAGTCCCACCTCCCTACACTGTTGCAATGGGGATTAAGTTTCCAATGCATGCTTTTTTGGGGGACACCTTCAAACCATGGCATCCATACTAATTATATCATTCACAATAGCCACAAAGTGGAAACCACCTAAATGTCCACTCACGGATGAGCAGATAAAGAAAACACACACACACACACACACACACACACACAGAGGAAAATCAGGCAACTCTGAAAAAGAGATCCTGACATGAGACAACACAGACAACCCTTGTGGACATTATGGTCAATGCAATCAGCCAGTTATATGATTCCACTCACAAGAGGAATCTAAATTTCTCAAACTCATAGACACAAAAGGCAGGTTGGTGCTTGCAGGGCATGGAAGGAGGGAGAAATGGGCAGCCGCTGCTCAATGGGCTCAGAGACTGAGTCGTGCAAGATAAAACCATTCCAGAGATGTGACGTACAACACCGTGCTTATAGTGAAGAAATATACATCATACATTAAGAGATTGGTTGAGGGTTGGCCTTGTGTTTTTGTTTTCCCCTTACAATAAAAAATAATAGAAAAATAAAAGTAGATTAAAATGAACTGCAGGAAGACAGACTAGAAAGTGGCCCTGATAAAGAGGTGCTGCCGCCCCCAGAAGGGAACAGAGAGGAGACTGGTGGCATGCACCATGCAGGCCCTGGCCACACGGGGCCATGGAGCAGGAGAAAGGTCGTGAGTGTGATGAGGAGCCCCAGAGGAAGTGAGAGGGAGTCCCGAGGTCGAGGGGAGCGAGATAGGAGGTGACGTGGAGAGCCTGCAAGTGCTCAGAGTCACTGGGACCCAGAAGCCATGTATGGGTTTGATTTTGAACTTGGCCTTAAGGAAATTGGAGGCCAGGAATGGTTGTAAGCAGGAGAGTTAGAAGAAAGGGGTGGTTGGGTACAGAGGCCAGCACAGAGGCTCCTGCCATGGTCCAGGTGAGAGGAGGCTGGTTGTGCCCGTGGAGATGGAGTTAGGAGGTGAATTCGACAGGTCTTGGCTTGAGCATGTTCCCCTAGAATAAGAGAGACCAGGTGGCTGCCATCTTTATATGGTTTTATAAATTAGCATAAGTGCCGCCAGCTGCTGAAACAAAGAGCCCCGAGGTCTCAGTCGCTCCAGTCATCAGTTGTTTCTCCTTCACATCACAGACTGAGGCAGGTGGAGCACGGTCTGAAGTTCAGCTTTCTGGAGTTGCCACCTGGTCCTTGGTGAAGGGGTGGCCCCAGTGAGAGACAGGAGGTCTGCCCCAGGGCAGTCTGGGTGACTCACCCCCAGCCTCCAGAAGAGGTGCCAGACATGGTGGAGCAGTGAGAACCCACCCGAACTTGTCCTGATTCCAAACTCGCAGAACCCATGAGCAGAACAAAGGTCTCCAGCCAAGGGGCAGGTCCTCCTGGCAAGACTTTTTAGGGGGGTGGGGGTACCAGGGATTGAACTCAGGGGTGCTCACCACTGAGCCACATCTCCAGCCCTATTTTGTATTTTATTTAGAGACAGGGTCTCACTAAGATGCTTAGCACCTTGCTTTTACTGAGACTGGCTCTGAACTCTCGATCCTCCTGCCTCAGCCTCCTGAGCCGTGTGCCCTTTCTTTTGATCCCAGCCCATAGGTCCACGCCTTCTGATTACTTCTTGGGATGGAAGAAGCATTGTGAGGACAGCTTTCTGTAAATGTCATCACGTCATCATTTCTTATTTTGCTTCATCACGAGAGGTCCTGGGAACCCCGGTAGACCCTTTAAAATCAAACTCATTAAACCAGGTGCAGTGGTGCACACCTGTGATCCCTGCCACTTGGGAGGCTGAGGCAGGAGGATCAAAGTTCAAGGCCAGCCTCAGAAACTTAGTGAGACTCTGTCTCAGAATAAAAAAATAAAAAGGGACTGGGGGTGTGGTTTAGTGGTAGAGCACCCCTGAGTTCAGTCCCCAGTACCATCCCCCCACATCAAGCTAATTGTGTCCTACGTTAATCAAAAACCTAAGGAAATTGATCTGAAAAGTAAAATAAATGGAGAGGAGAAATAGAATTAAAGCTGAAACTTAGGCAAGGGCCAGAGGCTTTGCGGACAGAGGCTCTTCTATTGTGCTGGGTGAAGGTTCTTTGGGGGTTGATTGCTGCTGGCTGGGGTCCTCTCTGGGACAGTATATCCTGTGGCCTCCAGTGTCTGGGGCACCTCTGATTCTGCACTGTGGACCTGTCCACGGGAGGCCTTGCTTCTGCTGAATGCCGGCCCCTCCATCTCTCCAAGCCCCACCACCCACCTGCCCGTTAGGTAAAGGGGAAGCCTGTCATGGTGTGGGGTGGGCCATCAGGTGTCCTTTTCCTAAGGTAGGTTTTTTTTGAAGTCACAACAATGACCACAGCTCATATTTATTAAATGTCCCTGTGTTCCAGACAGATGGCATCTAGGAACTCATTTGCTCTCAACAGACTCCATGTCTGGGGACTAGACGGCGGGGGGGTGGTGGTGGTGGGGGTGGTTGTATAATGCCATGGGGGGACCAGATGCCACCGACGTGTTCCTTCAAAGTGGTGAATTTTATGTGATGTGACTTTCACCTCAATAAATCATGAAACCGACCAACATGACTCAGGGAAGCAGATGAAGTGATGGGGTCGTGTTTAGATGAGGACCAGGGTCCCAGGAGGTAACCTAGTGTCTCCTAGCCTGTCCGCGGGGAGCTGAGATCGAAATCCAAGCTGTTGAGTTGCAGGGCCCTGGATTCAGCCACCGAGAGCCGTTTGGTGGGTGCTTTGCAGGGACAGCAGCACCTCCATGCACACAGGTCTGGGTCCGTGGATGGCTTTTAGAGGTTTCTAGAAGGCCATTTTCTTCTTTGAGGACAGTGAGCTCTTTTTATTTAGAAGTCATTATTTTACCTTTCGCTGTTACCTCCTCTGCTAATGGACTCTCAGGTCTAATGTTCGTGGGATATTATGTAGTATCTTAGCTTTCCATTAGTGCCACAAATACCTGAAATAATCGACTTCTTATTAAGAAAAAGGGTTTATTTTGGCTCAGGGTTTCCGTGATCGATTGGCCCTGCTGCTTTGGCCCTGTGGGGAAGAGGCACATCACGACTGAAGCATGTGGTAGATCGAGACCTCTCAACTCCTGGCTGGGGAGTGGGAGAGAGTGAGGAAGGGATTGGGGTCCCACCGTCCCCTTGAAGGGCACACCTCCAATGACCTGAAGGCCTGCCACTCGGCTCCACTTCCCAGAGCATCCCCACATGCCAATCTGGGCCATGTTGGGGGACCAAGCCTGCAACCTGAGGGCTTTGAGGGGGCACATTCCACATCCAAACTATCGCATGTGGGATCCCCAAAGTAGGTCCCGAATGAAAACCAGGAACAGACTTGGTCTCTGCTCAGCAAATTAAGGTTTAAATCAATTATATTTTTCGACAAAATACTTATCATGAGTCCAAGGCCCCCAGGCCCGACTCCTTGGGGGCTTCTCCTTGCTCAGACTTTCAGAATCTTTTATCTAGAACCTTGGGAGACCTTTCATGGGAGTTTTAAAAAAAGCATCTCCTCATGGGAATAGTCCACAAATAGAAGGGGACTGGGTTGCACAGGTGCCTGCTCTTGTCAAAGCTCAATAGATAGGTGTTTAAAAATGTGTCACCTCCTCAGCTGGGTGCCACAGGCAGCAGACACCCGCTCAGCCCTCTGCGTGGCCCCACTTCCCATGTCAGGCCCTAACGAGCCCGTCCAAGTGGCTTCTAACAGGGCAGTCTTTCCCTTTCCTACAGAGAGGATAATTTTCAGTTTGGCACCTTTATTTTTCTTTTAGACAACCCCTGAGCCTGTGCCCGTCCTCCTGGGCCATCCTCACCCTGCTGTAGCCACCGCAGCGTTTTAACAGGCCTGCAGAGTTGACCTTAGTGATGATTGAAGCCCTCCGGCTTCCGTTCTCCTCCCTTTCTCCTTCTCTAGCTTTGCCCTGGCCATTTTGGGCCCCTTTCAGTTGCCATGTGAATGTTAGCACAATCACTCTGGAAGATTCTTGGGCAGTATCTGCTAAGCTCAAGTGGCCATTGCACTCGGCCAATAGTCCTCCTCGCAGGTACATAGTCAAGTGAATCACATCCACATGTCAGCCCAAGGCATGGAGGAGAAGGTCTGATCATGGCAGTGCTATTCCTAATGGCTTTGGACTGGAAACTTCCCAGGGTCCCACCAGGACAGTGGTCGAATACTACTGTGCAGATTCACTCTGTGGAATACTATACAGCTGCAAAAATGAAGCAGCTATTACTGGCTTTGAACTGGCTTTGAACATGAATCTCACAAACACAATCTGGTGGCTCCATTCATGTTAAAGACAAAGTGAGCCCAGCTCATTTTTTTGTGGGGGAGTGGGTTACCAGGGATTGAACTCAGGGGCACTTGACCACTGAGCCACATCCCCAGCCTTATTTTGTATTTTATTTAGAGGCAGGGTCTCACTGAGTTGCTTAGGGCCTCGCTAAGTTGCTGAGGCTGGCTTTGAACTCCTGCCTCAGCCTCCTGAGCTGCTGGGAGTACAGGTGTGCACCACCGTGCCTGGCTCAACCTCTTACTTACATATGAGTAAACCCTCCAGTCTGCTGTGGCCTGGGCTTTGGAATCCATATCTTAGGAACAACTTATTTCTCTCTCGGTTTCTGCTTTGCATACTCTCATTGTGGCAGAATGGAAGGAAAAACCAGGTATGAAAAAGTCAGCATTTACTTTCTGAGACTAGACATCGGTGATGGTCGCACAACTTTGTACAGATATTAAATGCCACTGAATTGTACTTGAACATTTTTATTTGATGTCGTGCAGATTTCACCTTGATTTTTTAAAACGAAAAAAAAGAAAGTAAAAAGAGGCATCAGTTAATAATTTAAAACTGTTATCTCATGACATTGCGACGCGACTCGGGAACCAGGTGGAGAGAATGGAATCAGCACCTTTAATTCTATCCTAGCTAATTGGAGCGAGCTCAGGTTTCTGGTTGCTGCAAACTGACTTTATGTGATTAATTTAGCAAATGTCATGGTCAAGAGTACAGGCTGTGGATCGGACCCACGGAGGGCTGAGGCCTGGCTCTGTCACTGACAAGTTGTGTGACCTTGGCAAGATTTTTAATTAAAAAAAATTGTTCATTTATTATCAGCAGCCGGAGAGGAAATGTGTGACTATTATCCAATCTTCTGTGTCTAACCTTTCATGTGTTAGGAATTTTCTCTGGAGGTGATGTCGGTCAGATCCAGTAGAGAAACATTCAAGAAGAAAGAGGGTAATCAGAAGTCAAAATATTCCAAAATATCTCCAAATGTTAGAAAAATTAATCACCGACCAAAAAGCACTTTCAGTGTTAGATGCTGAAATTCTTTGCATTTTAGTTTCTTTACCAGTAAATGGGGAATAATAAGGATATAGTGAAACAGAGGATTTTATATCCAACTCAGTGGCTGAAAGATTTGCAGTTTTTGTTGTTGTTATTATTATTATTAATTTATTCATTAGTTCAATGCAC
Source organism: Marmota monax (assembly GCF_021218885.2). Lineage (NCBI taxonomy): Eukaryota > Metazoa > Chordata > Mammalia > Rodentia > Sciuridae > Marmota > Marmota monax. Next base: position 3,912,018 of record NW_026693034.1, on the reverse strand, counting down.
GTTCTGAGGGTAAGAAACTTTCCTGATTCTTTCCTTCTACACAGTGGTCCCAGCTTTGAATGGGCTCCATATTTAATAAATAATAATAATAATAATTATTATTATTTTTGGTACTGGGGATTGAACCCAGAGGTGCTTAATCGCTGAGCCACATCCCCAGCCCTTTTTTAAAAAATATATATTTATTTAGAGACAGACTCTTGCTGAGTTGCTTAGGGCCTTGCTAAGTTGCTGAGGCTGGCTTTGAACCTGTGATCCTCCTCCCTGGGATTACAGGTGGGCACCATCTTGCCCAGCTCAATAAATAATTTCTTTTTACTTTAGTTGTCAATGGACCTTTATTTTCTTTATTTCTATGCAGTGCTAAGAATTGAACCCAGCGCCTCACACATGCTAGGCTCTGCCACTGAGCCACAGTCCCAGGTTTTAATAAATATATTTTTTTAAATTTTTAAAAATATTTTATTAGTTGTTGTTGGATCTTTATTTATTTTTATGTGGTGCTGAGAATCGAACCCAGTGCCTCACACATGCTAGGCAAGCGCTCTACCACTGAGCCCCAGCCCCAGCCCTTAATAAATAATTTTTAATGAATAATTAAATTGTTTCAATATTTAGAATCCAAGATGGTTTCGGAGCCTAAGATTGAATCACAGCTCCCCGTTTCCATTCTAGTTCCCCAAGTCTTCAAAACCTTCTCATGTCGATGCACAACGGGGTGGCCAGGATCCAGGAGGGTCTAGGGAAACACCCCCTTGCAGACACTCATCTGGAATCGTTGGGCATAGAAGGTGACATTACAGCCATGGTCAGAGATTACTACTCCCTAGCTGGCCGTGCTCAGGGTCCAGTGAGTTCTGCCAGCTCCAGGTGGGTCCAGGAGGAAGAACAAGCCATGCTAACTGGCTCTCTTGTGGTTGAGACCCAACTCCCCTAAGCCAGGGGGTGACAGAGAGCTAGCATCTGGGCCTTTAGTCCCCTTCCTCCTGCCCATGTGTCCCTAAGTTTGCCTTTGTGGCATTGGGAGCTTTGACCTTGACTCTGCAGTAGCCCTGAAGCCCTTCCTCTCTGACAGCCAACCTAGACGTCCATCTGTCACTTGCTACAAGACCTCTTTGACTTCCTGCAAGCCAGGTCCCCAGCCAGGTCCCTTCGGGCAGGACAACCTTCATTTTTGACCCACTTCATCACGTTTGGCCTTGTTATTTCACAATCATTTAAAACCAGCGGCCGCAGGACGCCAGGTGACCCAAACTGAGATGAGGCTGAAAAGCTCTGGGGGTGGGTGGGCGGTGGCGATCCTGCAGCAGGTGGATTCTCCTGGGAAGGAAAGGGACATGCAAGGACAGGTACAAACAGCGGGGACAGGACCTTCCCTGGAATGGGAGACCTGGGGTGTGGCTCAGCTCCCCAAGGGTGGGAAGTACATGGTCTACCTTTTGTGGGTTTGACTGGCACACACATCCCCAGTCTGTGCGTGGCCAGAGAGGGCTGCCCACGTCCCCACAGCATCCCAAAGCCTTATAGAAATTCTTCATTGGCTCTTCGAAGCTCTGACAATATGTCGCTTCACTTGCTGATGGATGATTCCCTGAACAATCAACAGGGGCTTTTATTAACCTTCAGATTAACTTCCATCCTCAAAGCTCCTTAGATTCCTTCCTTCTGCCCGGGTCCTTCTCCTCCTCCTCCCTCTCTCCATCCCTCTTCCTGGTTCTCCTCCTCCTCCTCCTCCTCTTTTTGGTTGGCCGGCTTCATTGCTCCTTAATCATTTTGCAGCTGAGGGCATTGTTGACACGATATTTCAGATGAGTCAACAATGAATAGGGTTCTATTTGTCATCCAGAGGACCAAGGGGTGAGCTGGTTAGGCTGATGCAGAAGGTCAGCCTCCCTCTGCCCGCAGAGCCTGACCGCCAACAGGAAGTCACAAGTACTCCCTCATCTAACCCTTTCCTCTCTTGCTCCCTGGGAATTCAGTAGAAATCCTATTCTTGTCTTTAAGGGTTTACAAAATTGACCGTTCTGTGTCTTGTGTGTGTGTGTGTGTGTGTGTGTGTCTTTAGAATTCTATCGTGGATTGTCTTTCATTTAAGAAATCTTGTCTTCAATAGATGCCCGTGATGGATTCTAGCTGTGGACATTTCCTCATCTGTTCCCCGTCCGCCACTCGGTCTCCTTGACCTGTTTTCTGGTCGCCTGTTCTTCTTTCATTTTAAAATAGCTCTGAATCATGCCAGTTGTTCCGGCAGAGTCTGGACACTTCTGATTTTATTTCTGTCTCTTTCCCTTTCAAAACTTCCCTCTATAATTTGAGTGTCTTCCTAAGGATTATGAATGTAACTCTTGTTTCCTTAACATCAGAGCTGTGATAGTTTTAAAAAATAGTCAAAATTAAAGGAGGAGGACCGTCTATATCAGTGGAAGAGCTGAAATCGTAAAACTTTTGGAAGAAAACAGGGGGAAATCTTTAAGACATTGGATTTAAGACATTGGGTTTCTTGGATATTATACCCCAAATATAGGCACCTAAAGAAAAGTTGATAAATTGGACTTGATCAAATTTTTCCAAAGGGCCAATAAGCCCATAAAAAAACTCAATATCATTAGTCATCAGGAAAATGCAAACTAAAACCACAGTGAGCTACTACTTCATACCCACATCCTGGTCATAATGAGAAAAACTGAAAATAACAAACGCTGGCAAGGAAGTGGCGCAGTTGGACCCGTTGAGTCTTGCTGGTGGGATGTAAAATGGTGAAGCAACTATGGAAAACAGTCTGGTAGTTCCTCAAAAGGCTGAAGCGGGACGTGGTGACGCACGCCTGTAATCCCAGAGGCTTGGGTGGCTGAGGAAGGAGGATTACGCATTTAAAGCCAGCCTCAGCAATTTAGCAAGACCCTGTTTCTAAATTTAAAAATCTTATTAAAAAAATGGGGGACTAGGGATGTGGCTCAGTAGTTAAGCACCCCTGGGTTTGATCTCTGGTACCAATAATAATAAAAAAAGCTGAACATAGAATTATCCAGCAATTCCATACCCAGCTATATGAATAGAAAACAGGGATTTAAACAGATTACTTCTACATCCATGTTCATAGCAGTATTATTCAGAAAAACCAAGAGGTAGAAGCACCCCAAGTGTCCATAGGTGGATGGATTAAATAAGCAAAATGTAGCCTATACACACCATGGCATGTTCTTCAACTATAAAAAGAGGCTGATACACACCAAACCAGGGGTGAGCCCTGGGGACATTATACTAAGTGGAATAAACCATACACCATGGACAACTATTATGCAGACCCCTTATTTGAGGAAACTAGACTTGGAGGATTGGGAAAGTAGAACGAAGGTTGTCAGGGATGGGGAGGGAGAGGAGGAAGGGGGTGCAGGGTTCCATGGTTTCTGTCTGAAGGGTGTAGGGTCTGTCTCTGGGGTGAGGAGAGTCTGGGGGTGGATTGTGGTGTTGGCTGTATGACATCGTGACTGTGCTTAATGGCACGGAACCATCCGTTACTACAATAAAAATAAAATAAAAGTTGAAACAAAAAATAAAATGCCAAAAATAAGAAAAAAAAAATGAAAGAAAAAAAGAAGGAGAATCCCTTTCCATCAGTCCTTCAAGGTGCTAAGGGTGTCCCATCATCTTTGCCTTCTTCTGGAGGAATATTTGAAAAATATTTGAAAAATTCTGTTCACCTGTAGGCATTAAAGTAGCTTCAGTAGCAATGGGTCTTATTGATAAGACCCCTCAGATTTTTTTGGGGGGTACTGGGGATTGAACTCAGGGGCACTCGACCACTGAGCCACATCCCCAGCCCTATTTTGTATCTTATTCAGAGACAGGGTCTCCCTGAGTTGCTTAGTGCCTCACTTTTGCTGAGGCTGACTTTGAACTGGAGATCCTCCTGCCTCAGCCTCCCAAGCTGCTGGGATTACAGGTGTGCGCCACTGTGCTTGGCCCCTTAGATTATAATGGTATGAACATGAGCTTTACTTTGGCCAATACAATTTCTGAGCATGGAAGTGTCTGCTTTTTAGATTCCATGTCAGCAAATGTATTCTAAGAGGGCTGACGCTATCAAAGAAACCTTGATGTTTAATGGCAGGTCCTAGAGTTCTTCTGTAAGAGCTGAGTTCATATCCTCAACCTGCCCAAAGTGGTCTGATTATAATTTGAACTTCCTTAAGTTTGTGTGCCCAGTTGAGGTCTTGGTCTAATTTTCTTTCTTTCTTTTTTTTCTCTTTTTTTTTTCAATACTGGGGATGGAGCTCAGGGGCTCTCAACCACTGAGCCACATCCCAACCCTTTTTAATATTTTATTTAGAGACAGGGTCTCACTGAGTTGCTTAGGGCCTAAGTTGCTGAGGCTGGCTTTGAACTTGTGATCCTCCTGCCTCAGCCTCCCAAGATGCTGGGATTATAGGCGTGTGTCACCGCTCCCAGCTCTATTTTTAAATTAGTTCTTCTAATTTATAGTTATATATGACAGTAAAATCCCTTTGATAAAATTATACAAGCATGGAATATATCTTATTTTAATTAGTACCCAATCCTTGTGGGTGGGCATGATGGTGGGGTTCACTTAGGTATTTTCAAGGTGTACATAGTAAAATTGTGTTAGATTTATTATTCCCATCTCCCCTCCCTTCCCTTTGTTCCCCTTTGTCGAATCCACTGAGCTTTTCTTCTTCCCCTGTCCTTTATTGTGGTTTTAGCTTCCACATATCAACAAAAACATTTGGACTCCAAAAAATTAAATAACCCAGTCAATAAATGGGCAAAGGAACTGAACAGACCCTTCTCAAAAGAAGTATGAATGATCAACAAATATCTGAAAAAATATTTGACATCTCTAGCAGTTAGAGAAATGCAAATTAAAACTACACTGAGCTGGGCGCAGTGCTGCACGCCTGTCATCCCAGTGGCTCAGGAGGCTGAGGCAGGAGGATCGTGAGTTCAAAGCCAGCCTCAGCAAAAGCGAGGTGCTAAGCAGCTCAGTGAGACCCTGTCTCTAAATAAAAAATATGAAATACGGCTGGGGAAGTGGCTCAGTAGTTAGATGCCCCTGAGTTCAATCCCCAGTATCCCCCACCATCCGCCCCCCCCAAAAAAAAACTACACTGAGATTTCATCTGACTCCAGGCAGAGTGGCAACAATCAAGAATACAAGTAACAACAAACGTTGGTGAGGATGTTGGGAAGAGGGACCGCTCACCCATTGTTGGTGGGGCTGTGAGTTGGTCTAATTTTCAAGGGGATTCAGCCATTGTGGCCGTGGACTTTGACTTGGAGCACCTCCTGTTTCTGCCTGTCTCAGCCTTCTGCTGAATCCACACCTCTGCCTTGGGTCTCTGTCTTCCTTGGAGGACCTGAATGTGGCTGTAGAATCTGCTGCCTGGGAAGGAAGAACATGGAGTTCTAAGGGACAGACGGGGAAGCCGAGAGCGAAGGGGCTTCCATGGTCCAGTGGGTGAGTGAAGGCTCTCTCCCCCATGTGGGACCCTGGGGCCTGGATCCCCGGGTGATTTCCTCCTAATACTATTTCAGCAGTCCCTTTGTTTTCTCCAGAATCACATGTGTGGCCTGAGCTTGCTGATTCCCACCTTTCATTCCCTGCCTTCTCCGATGGCCCCTTCTCTGTTTCACGCTGTGGCTGACAAACCCTCTGTGGCCCTGAGGACCCTTCTTTGAGTGAGTGCATGGTCTCAGTTTACGAAGCTGCTCTGGGGAAAGCTGCCGGGGCCTGGGCCTTAATGGCTTGGCTTCACCTTCTTCTGACCTCTGTTCCCACTCGGGTGGTGGCCCCTGCTTGGGAGCTGATGCAGAGGGTGAACTGACCTTGGAGGCTCGCTCCAGCTGCAGCTGGCTCCTGCCACCATTTTCTTCCCTCCATCCAGACCTGTCCCTCTGCTCCATCCTGGCAACTCTGCATGCTGGGTCCCTGTGGGGAGTTGGATCCCCAGGAACAAGCAGGAGTCCACCGAGGGGGAGCCGCAGGCCTTTGGAAGTAACTGGTAAAGACGGCATCAGCAGCTGCAGGCTGGAGGGAAATGCTGAGTTGAAACCCTCCCTCTCATCTGATTGGCTAACTGCACACACCTCAGCTTTCCTACCAGGCATGGTGCTTGGTGGTGAAGGAGAAAAAAAAGCTTTCCTTCTATCAATATCTCTAACCTCCTATTCATTACTTCTTTTTTCTCTCTCTCTCTCTTTTTCTCTCTGGGTACTGGGGATTGAACTCAGGGGCACTTGATCACTGAGCCACATCCCCAGCCCTATTTTGTATTTTATTTAGAGACAGGGTCTCACTGAGTTGCTTAGAGACTCATTTTTGCTGAGGCTGGCTCCGAACTCAAGATCCTCCTGCCTCAGCCTCCCGAGCTGCTGGGATTACAAGCGTACACCACCGTGCCCGGCTCATTACTTCTATTCTTTTGAGAGGTTTGGGGATGCATGCTCCAGGCAAGAAGGAGCAAGGAGACGTAAAACATCTGTCACACCTCTGTTGGAGTTGGGGCTTTTGGTCCACATGCGTCCTGGTGGATGATTTCCACGTGGAGGGCCTCTGGTACCTTGGTGACTTAGGAATTCTCCTCCCCAGGTATGTGCTTCGCTCTCTGATGGACAGGTGGGAGGTGCCAGGGGTTCATGCCAAAGGAGCAATCCTTCTCATGGGAAGGGTGGGGATTGGTGGGGAACATCCCAGCTTCCTTGCCCCTCAACCCCGTTCTGAGGCGTGTCCTACGCAGTCCCTCAGAGGACTCTCCCCCCCCAGATGCCCTCCCCCCTTTTCCCCAGCAGGGACCTGCTCATTGTCATGCACCATCTTTCCTTCCCACCTTCCTTGAGTCCCATCTCTACCCTCTCAAAAAGCCTCCTGGGATCACCTGCTGAATAAACCGCCTCTCTCCCCTGCTCTGTCTCAGCATCTGCATTTGGAGGAAATGCAAGCCAAGAGCCCATTTGGGCACAGGGGACTTGACATTTGTTCTGTCAGTTGCTTTTTACAAAGGCCACGAAGTACGCTTCAGATCTTTTCTGTGGGTAGGAATGCTGAGGTTCTGATCCCCTGGGTTTCGGGGGGCAAATGAGGGCAGAGCCAGGATTCCAGACCATGCTTGCGAGGCCCCTAAGTGTGTGCCCCCATCCCAGGCTGCTACAGGCAGAACCTCGGGTGGGGCTCTGCAGACCTGCCCTCTGGTCCTTTTTTTCCACCACATGGATGGGTGGGCCTGGCAGACCCCTTGGTGGCCCTTGATCTAAATCTTATTTGTACCCTCTCCCCCACTTTCTGCATTAGCTGTTCTCTTTGCCTGGAACATTTCTTCCTTCAGTTTCTTCCTGGGCCAGGCATCACTGAGACCATCATCAGATCTAATGATTTGCCAGAAGGACTTAGAAAAGCTGGTTTATTACAGCCAAAGGGAGCAGATTGAATTCACAATGGTAAAAGGCATGCGGGACAGAGTTGGGAGGTGCCCGGGACAAGTTTTCCTTTGTTCTCCCCTGCAGAATTGTACAGTCAGCACTTGGTTCTCCCAGCAACAAGGTGGGAAGACACCCATGACTCACTGTCGACCAGGGAAGCTCACCCACAGGTTGGGGTCCGGAGTTTTTATTGAGGGTTGGTCATGTAACGCTGAAGCACCCGTGTGACTGGCTTTAGCCACTCAGTCTCTAGTTCCTGCGGCCAAGACCCCCACCATAATTCACACCGTTGGCTTAAGCTACCTGTGTGGCCTATTATTCCCAGGTATACAAGATACTCTTACCAGGTGGAAGATTCCAAGGGCTTAGCACATACTTCCCAGAAGGTGATCAAGGGCCAGGCCTTTTTTTATTTTGGACAACACAGGCCCCTGTGTTAACCCTTCCCTGCATATTCTCCAAGCTCAGCACAACATGAGCTCCTCACAAGGGCCTTTGCCAGCCACGTCACCTGTCACCTGGATGATCCTCTGTCACTGCCTGCCACTTCTCCTTGGTGAATTTTCATCGCTCATCTGACCCCTGTGTATTTCCCAGCTTGTTTATCATCCCTCGCCCCCAATGTACGTTCTCTGAGAACTGAGACGTTGCTCCTCATCTTCTCTGCTGAATCTCGAGTGCTCAGAAGGGAGGATGGCAGGGCACGGACACATAAGAAACCCTCGGGTTAATAACACATGGAATTCTAGAATCTTCTCTGGCTCTCAATACCATGAATCAAGTGAATTGACTCACATTTTCCTTACTAGATTTCTTCCCACTTTTTTTTTTTATTGGTGCATTATAGTTGTATGTACTGGTGGGATGTTATGGCTTGGAGGTGAGGTGTCCCCCCCACCCCCAAAGCTCACATTTCAGGCAATGCAAGAAGGCTTAGAGGAGAAATGATTGGGTTGCAAGAGCCTTAACCTAAACAGCGAATTAATCCCCTGATGGGACTAACTGAGTGGTAACTGAAGGTGGGTAGAGTGTGGCTGGGGGAGGTGGGTCCCTGGGATGCATGCCTTTGGGGTCTATATTTGGTATCTGGTGAGTGGAATCTCTCTCTGCTTCCTGATCATCCTGGGAGCCTCTTCCCTCCATCCCACTCTTCCGCCATGATGTTCTGCCTCACCCTGAGCCCCGAGGAATGGAGCTGGCTGTCTATGCATTGAACCCTTTGAAACTTTGGAACCTTCCAATAAATTTTTCCTCCTCCAAAATTGTTCTGGCTAGTCTGTAAGTCCCAGCATCGGAAAAAAGCTGATTAAACATGGGATTTGTCATTACCTATTTGCACATGCACATGATATACCATATAACAATATAATCTGGCCAAGATCACTCCCTAGCACTTGCCTTCTCTCTCCTAAGTAGATTTTGAGTTCTAATAAGGAAAGAATATTTTTTCCTAGGATTATTGCACCTGAAAGTCCACATGACTGTTTAGACAAGAGCAGCTGCCTGAGACACACTTGCTGAACGAGCGACTTCTCCCTCGCCTCCCACACCTCTCTCTCCGGGGGCCTCCCCTTCCCTTCTCCCTCTTCTTTCCCGGTGTTGTGGATATGACTTTGAATCATGCTGCTTTCCTCATCTGGGGTTGCATCAACTGTTTTAAGCTCTTTTGCAACGAGCTGGTTCTTTCTGAGGTGACAAGCCTGTCCCCTAAGAATGCAGCTCTCTGATGACTTATCTCTAGCAGGAAGTTCAGAAGATCTCCACCCAAAGTGCATCTTGCTTGAGTCTCCCCTTCCTCTGCCTTCTTGCCCCAGTTAGCTTGGATATCCTGTGGATTCAGGTCCTCCGGCTGCCATCGCCAATTCCTACCAGGATGGCTTGAAACAGCGGAAATTTATTCTCTCATGGTTCAAGGTCAAGGTGTCGGCATGACCCACTCCCTCCGTAAGCTCTGGGGGAGGATTCTTCCCGCCTCCCCCAGTCTCTAGAAGTTCTTGGAGTTCCTTGACCTGTGGCCCTGCAAATCTAACCTCTGCCTCTATCTTCATATGACTTCTTCTTTATGTTTCTCTGTCTCCAATCTCTCTGTCCATCCTCTGGTCACTGAATTGGGGAGCCCACCCCCAATCCAGAATGACCTCCTAATTAAGATCCTTAACTCAGGTCTGCCAAGATTCAATTTCCAAATAAGATCACATCCACAGGTACTGTGAGTTAGGCCTTGGACATATTTTTAGCCGGGTTCCTCTTCAACCCACTACACCACTCATTTTGCCTTGGGCCACAAAACTTGTTTGAACGAATTCCTCTTTCAGGGTTTGGCAGGCAGCTGGGTCGTGCGGGGCTGGAAAATGAGTTGCACAGACTCCCAACTTCCCTTTAGGTTTGTATCAATGAACTTTGTCATTAAATGCGCTCTTCTTCCTGACCTTGACTGTCCTATTTAAACTTAACACCTCTTCCCCGAAACTTCTGAATTTTAGCTCCAGGCTCCAAGCTTAAAATAGGATGTCAGGATGTCTCACAAATCTGTAGACGGTACTGGGCGAAGGAAGGGGAGATGGGGCTGTGTCCGGTTCCTGGTAGTGTACGTTAGGGCCCTATATGCAGTAAGCACACACTAAATTCCTTCAGATGACTCTGAACTTGACGTTAAAAGCATAACCTGACCAGGAGAGCCAGAATTTGTATTTTCTACACCCTGGGAAACTGTCTGGTTAGACACAAGTTATGGCAGAAGAAATGCATACAGAATCAGAGAAAGTCCAGGCGACAGATGGCTGGAGGAAGAGAGATCTGTCAATTTCTTCCTTTAGCTAAAGCCAAAAAACAGTGAGAAAACAAGAGGTACTCCCCTCCTACCCCCACTCCTGGGGTGTAGTGATTTTCAAGTGTGCATCTCAATGCGAATTTTTGATCTTTCTGATGTGTCGTTTGGTCGTATGGGTAAGCCTCTGTTTTGTTATTGAAATGTATCCTCTTTCAGTTAATTTGGAAATTGGAACACCGGGTAGGTCACAAGCAACCTAGTTTCTGCCTCTTTTAGCTTAAATTGACACTCAGATACAGAGACTGAGAACAGTGAACTGCAAATCCCGGCTCTCAGCCCCAGGGCTCGGCATGAGAGTTCTCAGAAACTTTATCAAAAAATCGAATCTCGACATCCCTTCTCTGTGGTCAAGGACGGTGACCTTGAGCAAAACTATTGTCTGTTTTTGCAATTCTACACAAAGCTTTATGTAAACCGGACTCCGTGAAATAATTTCCAGATTGCAAATCGAAACGTATGCCCTAATATGGAAATGCTACATTTTTTTACATCAAAATAAGCATATCTAGGGTTACTTTCCCCATCTTAAGGCAATCTCTCCCATTGCCTGCAAAGTCCACCAGTGTTCAATTCTTTCTTGATATTCCTAGCATTCTGCAAACATCTCACATCTTGTTTCCTATTTTTCCTTCCTTCCTTCTTCTTTCTCATATCACAGCCTCCTTATTCTGGGTTCTATTCCTGAATCTTCTACATCCACACGGGCTTGTGTCTCTGCTTGGGCTCCTACGCCCTTGAGCATTGTTCACTTTCTTCCTCTGGGTGAGAGGCTCCAACACTTTTTTCCCAGACAAGGTTTGGCTACTCACTCTTGATCTTTTTATTAACGGGCTTCCAAAACCATTTGTAGTGAAGCCTTGTGTGGCTCAGGCTTGGTAATTCCCCAAGACAACAAAGGCCGCTTAGAATAAAAGACACATCCAGTATAATGATTGGAAAAGAAAAAAAGGAAATGAGAGCCATTCAAAGGAACAAATAGGCTTCCTCCAGGACTAAGTCACTGTAATGAAATGCTAAATCCATCACCCGGGACTCCTATTAAGCCTGGGCAACGAGGGAAACAGAAGCATTGTGCAGGTCGCATCATTTAATAGAGAAGAGAGCTGGTCTGCTTGTCATTGGAGAGAGGCCCTTTCTGGTTTTAAATTATAGAAGGGACTTTTCAGGTGGATGCTGAATGAGGGACACCGAGCAGTGTCATCCACAAGGCGGAGGCTATTTTGACCTATTTTGATCCCTCCTTGGGGATGGTCCTGTGGGACTTAGCTACGAATCGCTTCACGAATCGCTTCCCTGGGACCAAAAAAGCCGGCCGTCAGAGACAAAGGGTCAGTGTTGACCACATCCTCCTAGATGCTGATGTTGGTACTGATGTTGCTATCATCTCTATGCTGATTGTGTTGGATTCACATTGACACTTCTTTTTTTTTTTTTGGTGCCAGGAATTGAACCTAGGGGCGCTTAATCACTGAGTCACATTCTTAGCCCTTTTTATTTTGAGACAGGGGTCTCACTGAGTTGCTTGGGGCCTTGCTCAGTGGCTGAGGCTGGCCTTGAACTTGCAATCCTCCTGCCTCAGCCTCTGGAGTTGCTGGAATGTCTGGTGTGCCCCAACACGCCTGGTTTGTCCACGCTGCTTGAAGCCAGGCTGGGTCACTGGTCATAAAATTTTCTATGGAAAAGGAGCTGCATGTGTTTCTTCCATACACTTTTCCTGCTTTGTGTCCTGGGGCCTGACTTCCACAGTTCGGATCCCAACTCACTACTTGGCCCAGGGAACTGATCAAACATAATACCCATCGTGCTGATGATGACATCAGCCAGCCTTCCTGGTCACCTCCCTGGTTTCTGGTGACTGTGGGCCATCCTGGATGCTCCTTGGCCTGTGGCAGCTCAAGTCAGTCTGTGTCTCCAGTTTCACGTTGCAGCCTTCCCCTGGCCTGAGTCTCTGTGTCTCTTCTTATGAGGACACCAATCACTGGATAGGGCCCAGCTTGCGCTGGGTCATCTTAACAGATTACATCTGCAGAGACCCTATTTCTAAATAAGTTTGCATTCTGAGGTTGCCAGTGGACATGAATTTTGTGGGGGGGGCTGGTAACACTGAGGAATCCAGTACAGAGGACGGGGTCTAGCAATCCGTTGGCCTTCAGCCCACTCTCTCCTGCCAATTTTAGGTGCCTTCTGTTTCTGAGCTGTTTGGGGCCCCAGTGGCATAGCTAGCTCTGCCTTGTGTATGCCTAGTGCTGTGGGCTCCAGCCCTGGACTTCTCTGCTCTGCCTGTCAGCAGAGCCTCAGGGCAGACACATATGGGGCAATGCGGCAGACTTCAGCCCAGACCCCCTGGGTTTAGATCCTGGCTCTGTGTGACTTGGTCCAAGTGACTTAACCTCTCTGTGCTTCAGTTTCCTCAGTGTAAAAGGTTTCTCTGAGCACTGCTGGACAGTGTGTGGACAGGGTGTCACAAAGCACTCAGGACAATTCTCGGCCACATCTACTTTCTAGGTTTCCGCAATTCCTGGCTCTTGTCTCTTCCCTGTTCCTCTCTGGCTCTTTGCCTTCTAAGAAATCCCTTTGATGTATTTTAGTGGGGCTTCAGGAGGCCTCGGGGGAATGCATGTGTTCAACCCACCATGTTTAAGTTCCTGATTGGAACCTTAAGACAAGGAAGTGTTTGTGAGAGAAAGAGGGCAGATGTGGGAGCCGGAGGTCAAGGTTGCCTGGGGTGTGTTAGCCACACACCTCGGGTACCACTTTGCACACAGACAAGGGGCAGGTGGTGCTGGGCTGGGAAGAGGAGTCAGATTCTGGAGTGGCCTGAGTATGTGTGAACTTTTTTTTTGAGGGTGGGTCCCAGGGATTGAACTCAGGGGCACCTGACCCCTGAGCCCCATCCCCAGCCCTACTTTGTATTATATTTAGAGACAGAGTCTCACTGAGTTACTTAGTGCCTCACTTTTGCTGAGGCTGGCTTTGAACTCCCGATCCTCATGCCTCAGCCTCCTGAGCCCTGGGGTTCCAGGCGTGTGTCACCGGGCCTGGCGGTGTGAACTTTTGAAGGATGCACTTTGGACGGTGACCGGTCTGGAGGCTGCAGTTCTTGTCTTGGCCTGCCCAGGGAAGGGAGAAGAGGGGAACTATTTGAAGGCTATTTAAACTCTTTAAAAATGTTTTCAGTTATTTCTTCCCATAATTTTATCCTGATGGTTTTCCAATACAGAAAATTGGGGCAACAAAAAGAAATAAAATAGTGTATAGCAAATCTGGATTTGAAAATGAATATTTTGCTTTATTTGCATTTCTGCCTGTCTGGCCACCTCTTGATTCATCTGCCCATCCATTTTATTTTTTGCTGTGTTTCAGGGTAAGTTTCAGAGGGAGGGTGCTTTGCCCACCCCTCCCCCCCCCCAACTCTGCAGCATGAGGGACTTGAACCAGACGAACCTGGTGTGTAAATACAGGTAACCTACTTTGGAGCAGTGCCAATGTTTTGGAGCCAGATAAAGGGGGCAGTCACTCAACACCGTGACCTACTGAGTTATGGTCTGTGTCCTCCTAAAGGCCAAGAACTCCAGCTTGTGGACCGAGGTGGTCTCTGCTGAGCACACCTGACAGAATCTGCTTCCCCTGCCCCTTGGTGCCCTGGAGACCCAGCCACTCCAACTAGCCTCACAAATACGACATATTTAACTTTTTCAGTGATTTTCGAATCTCCTCTCTGTTCACTCTGAGATCCACTCACTAGATTCCCTGCAAAAATGAGTGACGCCATTGGTCCCCATTTAGAGCAAAAAGCAAAGTTGATTGATGGGATTTTTTTTTAAATTTAAAAAAAAGTTACTTTTTTTGGGTAAAGGTTATATATACACACAATGAAACAAAATAGCCTAAAAGGATTGGGCTTTTATACTATTAAGAATGGTGTTTGTACAACCAAGTGTCCATCAGCTGATCAAGGGCTAAAGTGTGTGTCCATGCAATGAAATCGTAATCATCCATGAAAAGGAATGAATTCTGTCATTTGCAGTAACATGGATGGAACGGAAGGATGGTGTATTAAGTGACATAAGTCAGGTACCCTGATGTCACTTACGTGTGGAATCCAAAAAAGCTGATCTCTGAGGTGGAGAAGAGAATGGTGTTTACCAGGGGCTGGGGACAGAGGCGGGGAGGACCGGGAAAAGTTGATTGACAGGTACTAAGTGACAGCTGGGTAGGAGCCCTGAGTTCTGGCCTTACTGTGGCTCAGTAGAGTGACTCTTAATGACGACTGTGAACTGTACATTTCAGAGAACCAGAAGAAAGGATTCGGATTTGTTTCTTTAACCACAAAGAAATGATCAAAGTTGAGGGGCTGGGTGTGTTTAACGGGATTCCGTCAGCGTGCAGTGGGTGTGTGTATTGAGACATCCTGTGGCACCCCACGAATATGGGAGATTCTTATGTTTTTATGTATCATTAACACATTCAACTTAAAAAAATTTAGATCTCTGATACCGAAAGAAAAAAGCAATCAAGAAGTCAATGTTGCTCTCTGTATTATTATTAACAATAATAAAAAGAAAGGTGTTTCCCTTTGGGTGTTTGGTAGGTGCTTATTATCGGATAAATCGCGTCCCCTCAAAGCCCATGTGCCGAGGGCCCACCCAGCACCTCAGACTGCCTGTGTTTGGAGAAAGGCCTTTAAAGAGGGAATGAGGGGAGGGGAGGTCACTGGCTGGCCCCAATCCCAGCTGACTGGGGTCCTTCTAAGAAGAGGCGATCAGGATGGACACAGAGGACGGCCTGTGAGGACATGGGGAGAAGGTGGCGTCTGCAAGCCACAGAGGCAGGGTGGCCTCTTGGCGGAGCCAGTCCTGCCCACCCCCGACCTTGGGCCTCCTGCCCCTGGACTGCCAGGAATAACTGCCCGTCATTTCGGCCCCAGCCTGTGGTGCTTCAGCAGACTGACCCTTCTGTGTGACTAAGGATGCTCCCTGCCATCTGCAGGTTTTTTTTTTTTTTTAAGTCACAAAAGAGTGCTGGGAGGACCCCGTGCCTCCCCTGAGGCTGCAGAGAGGATCGCCCCACCTCCTTTCACCTGTCGATGGGATTATCTGTCTTCATGTCTCTTCTCTGCTCATCACCTATTGAGTTCCACGTCAACTCCCTGTTTCTAGAATGTTCCACTTCATATTTTTGAACTAGAGTTGACTGTGGGCAACTGAAAACTCAGAAGAGAGAAACTGAGGCTGAGGAGCCTCCTGTAGTGCCCCATCTATGTTATGCTGGAAACTATTCATTTTTCTTTCCCATGGCTGGATGGAGCAAAGCCCATTAAATAAATGGTTACACATTAGAGTTGATTAGAGAAGAGTTTTAATTTTTTAAATTATTTTTGGTAGCAGGGATTGGACCCAGGAGCACTTACCACTGAGCCACATCCCTGGCCCGTTTTTTGTATTTTATTTAGAGACAGGGTCTCACTGAGTTGCTTAAGGCCTCACGAAGTTGCCGAGGCTGCTTTGAACTCGCCATCCTCCTGCCTCAGCCTCTTGAGCCGCTGGGATTACAGGTGTGCGCCACTGTAACTGGCTTGTCATTTGATTTTCAGGTATTCAGGTGGGGCCTGGGGTGGCTAAAACAGATTGGGAGATCACGGTCACAGCTGGAGTGACAGCGAGGGCTTCCCCTTTCTCGCAACATGCCCGGTGACAGTCATCTTCTCCTTCCTCTCACACTCCCTGTCCCGTGAGTGCCCTCCCATGTGGTTTTCTGAACTCTGCCTAACGGTCTCTGGTTACTCATTACTTCCGTCACCTTTTACTCCCTGCTTTCCTGGAAACCCAAATGATCCCCATTGCGACATGTCTGAGCCCCTCCCCCACTTTCCTTCCAATTCAGGGAATGGACCGATTTTTTTTTTTTTTAGTTACGGGCAGCAGGGTGTGCCTGTCGTTTATTGTGGCCACAACCAGCTCTGAAGCATTTTGCAACCACTATGAGAATGTTCAGGAGGCAGTGGAGGGGGAGATCTGCCCCGGGCGGGGCTGACCGTGCTGCCCAGCTGTTTCAGGAGGAGCCCGGGCAGGCTCACCACCCGCCCGGCTTGGAATCAAAGGATCTGGCTCCCTGCCCTGGATTCCTGGTTAAATTGCTTGGACAGGTCTCTTGTCCACCTTGGGTTCTGTCCCCACATCTGTAAAGTGGGAATTAAAATAACCCGACAGGACCTCTCTCACTGGGTCAAATGTCCTGGGCACAATGGTAGTGAATGAGATGCCCACCCCCTGCAGTGCCAACAGAGCATGTCCCAGGGCCTGCTGCCCTCCTGACTGCCCCAACTAAGAGACCCAAAACTAAGACACCCACTTCCATCGGTGCAGTGGCACATGCCTGTAATCCCAGTGGCTCGGGAGGCTGAGACAGGAGGATGGAGAGTTCAAAGCCAGCCTCAGCAAAAGCGAGGCACTAAGCAACTTCGTGAGACCCTGTCTCTAAATAAAATACAAAATAGGGCTGGGGATGTAGCTCAGTGGTCAGGTGCCCCTGAGTTTCCCATCACTCCACCCCTTCTTTGGTGCTGGGAGATTCTGGTGAGAGGTCCGTTCGGTGGTATTCAGCCTGGTTTTTCATCCGCTTGTCGGTGTTAAGAGATCCTGTGCATTTGGGCAACGGTCCTTGGTCGTCTTGTGGGACTATTTTCTCCTGCTGTGTGGCTTGTGCTCTCATTTTTGAGTTGGTGTCTTTTTGCAGGGTGTAAGTGTTCGATTTCCACAGAGTCCAGCCCTATTGTCTCTCCCTGTCGTGGGTGGTGGTGTCTTTGGTGCTGAAACTCATGTTGGAGTTTAATCCCCACTGTGAGGTGTCAGGAGTGTAGGAAATTGGGCCCAACTCTGGTGTTTAGAAGTGGAGCCCTTGGAGGGCCGTATGGATGAGGGAGGAACCCCATGAGTGAATCCTGGGGGCTTTGTAAGAACAGAGCGAGACAGAGTCAAAACAAACTTCTTTCCTTTAAAAGTTACCCAGGCTGAGGTTTTCTTGTGTTAATAAAATCGGAAAACAGACCAGACAGTAATGATTCAACTTCATGTGGATAGTCAGTTTTTAAAAATATCTTCATTTATTTATTTAATTATTATTCTTATTCTTTATGCGGTGCTGAGGATTGAACCTTGTGCCTCCCACTTGCTAGGCAAGTGCTCTACCACTGAGCTGTAACTCCAACCCCAGGGTATTCAGGGTTTTTTACTTTTTTATGTTTTTGGAGTTGAACCCAGGGGCTCTTAACCACTGAGCCACATTCCCAGCCCTTTTCTATATTTTATTTAGTGACAGAGTCTCATTCAGCTGCTTAGTGCTTGCTAAGTTGCTGAGGCTGGCTTCAAGCCCAAGATCCTCCTGTCTCGGCCTCCTGAGCTGCTGGGATTACAGGTGTGTGCCACCATGCCCAGCTGGATATTCAATTTTAACACTGCCATTTGTTGAAAAGTCTGTCCTTTCCCTATTGAAAGGTCTTCATACCCTCATAAAAAAAATAATTTGTTGGTACATGTGAGAGTTCGTTTCTGGAGCTCTGTATCTACTCCATCAGTCTGTAGGTCTGTGCTGAGGCCTGTACCACACTGTTTTGAGTACTGTTGCTTTGCACTATGTTTGAAACCAGCAAGTGTATGGCCTCCAAATTTATTCTTCTTTTTCCAGATTGCTTGGGCCATTTTGGGTCTCTCCATATTCCAGATAAATTTAAGAAGATGTATTTTTTTTCTATTCTTGCAAACATCATCACTGTTGTTTCGACAGGGATTTCGTTGTATCTGCCACTGCTCTGGGGGAGTGGACACCTTAGCAAGAGCCGGCCATCCAGCCCACAATCAGTCCTTCCATTGATTGGTGTCTCCTTTACTTTCTTCAGTAAATATTTGTAGTTTTCAGGGAACAGGAGGTTTACCTCCTTGGTTAGGTTTATTTCTAACCTAAGACCTTTGCTCTTCACATCTTGCTACACCGAGGAGGTGGTTGTGCGAGATAGAGGTGATTTCTTCATCCAATGTTCATTTTGAGGCAATTCTGAGTAAAATAGTTTTCTCACATTTCTTTTCTGATTTTTCATTTCAGTCTGTAGAGACATGACTTATTTTGTGTGTTGAGCTTATATCCTGCAAGTCTATTGAACTTGTCCATTACGTCTAATGTGGTTTTGTAGACTTCGAGGGTTTCTACCATTGAGGTCAAGTGGAGTCAGTGGCCCGTGGATCACCCACATCAGACACAGCCCTTGGCTGAGGAACTATCGGCTGACAGCCTCATTGCTGGATTCCCGAGTTTACTTCTCCCGGCCCCTCCCTCTTGATGCTGCCCTGTCACAGGAGAAGGGGAGGGTTTTCCTGTAAACACACTTTGCTGTTTTAATTTCTGGACTGAAATCGGCCCTGTGCCTCTGGTTTGTCTCATTCCTTTACCTACCCTGCTGTCCCCACCCTATGGGCACCGAGGATGGGCTTTCCCATAAACCTATGTTTCTGGGTTTTTTTTTCTTTTTCTATTTCTATGGACTTACATCCATTTTTCTGGCAAAGAAGTGGCAGTGATGGACTATCCTGTTTCCGTGTCTTACAATTTGGTGAATCAACTTAACCTATCTCCAGAGGATTGTGGGAAGTGGGCCCTGAGCACAAAGCCAGTCGCTCCACATGTTGACGATCCCACGGTCCTAATCACTTGGCCCAACCCTAGACCCTCCCTGTACCAGGGACATGCAAGTGGTTCACATCACCATGACCTGTGACCCTTTGTGCTATGCCAGAGAATGGTACAGAAGACTAATTAATAGGGCTGTTTCCAAAGCGATAAGACCTCTGCTCTTCCCATCTTGCTAAACCGAGTAGGTGGTTGTGCAAGAGAGAGGTGATTTCTTCAACCACGTGTGCATTCAAAGTCGCGAAGCCTGCACTGCATTCTCAGGCCCTGGGAACAAAGAAATGAATAGACTAATGGTCCAACCCTGGAGAAAACAGTTTCGTGGGCGAGACAGACACCTAATTATTGCACATACAGCGTGACACGTGTCTCTGCAGGTACCTGCATGCAACGCAACAGGGTTTTGAGGGGAGGGTCAGGAGAGTCTGAGGAGAGGGGCATCAGCCTGACTGCATTCAGGTCCAGACACTCAAGCACACAGTGACCATGACATCTGATCCCAGGGCCACTCCTCTGCCTGGATATTGGGCCTGTGAGATTTTCCAGCGAGCCCCAATAGAATTGAAACCTTCTAGTCATAAAAGATGGTGCTGCAGGGTTTGGTAGGGGTTTCTAAAATATAGAAGAACATAAAGAATAAGGTAATCAGCACCCACGCTTATTACTCAAGAGTCCAGAACTCAAATCATTAATATTTCAGATAAATATTTTTGAATATTTAAAGGAGATAGAATAATATAATAAAGATGAAGTACACTTTACATCCCTCCCTAGTTTCAATCTCCGTTTTTCTTCCCCAGAGGCAACATTATCATAAATTTGCTATGTATTTGTCTACTCTATTTTAAATGATTTCATCATGCATTTCAATGAATATATATCTCTATGATATTGCAGAGTGTCATTTTATGCATTTTGAACTTTTCAGAGGTTTCTATGTAATGCATAGCATAAAATTCTAATGCTTGTTTTTAAACAATTCAACATTATGTTTTCCAAGGTCTGTCTGTCTATTATCCATCTATCTTATATTTAAATCCTTTATAACATTCTTCTATCGAATGGCTTGCATGACTTTTCCATAAATTTTCCTGCAGACGGTCATTTAGATTTCCTTTCTTTCTTTTATTTTATTTCACCGATAATTCTGCAACAAGCAGTGTTTACACATCTCCTGATGGAAGACTGCAAACATTTTTGGGTTGGAGAGTGTGGGCAATACTAGACTATGCAATAGTTGTTCTCCAAAATGGCTGGATCTATTTGCATCCCCCCCACCACTCTAATGGAGGTTTATAGTAAGCATCTGGTATTGCCGGTCTTTTGGGTTTGCCAGTTGGATGTGGAGATGGGGCCTCTTTGCCAGTGTATGCTGGGCCTGGCTTGGGCTGTCCTGGAGAGCTCACCCCAACTCCAGGATCATGGCTTCCCAGTGCTTGCTGTACGTTGGCTGTGGTGAGGGTATTTACACCTTGGAAAGCAACAGAAGCTGCCTGTCAGACTGTCCTGTGGGGAGCAGGCTGTGGGGCCTTGTGACACTCATGGCCACCCATAGCACTCCAGAGGTCACCTCTGCCTCTCACTCATCTCACCCAGTTTGTGACTCACAGTCTGAAGACACAGGGAGTTGTGGCAGCTGTTGGTGACACAGTGTTTGATGGCGTTTTTGCCACATGACTGTTCTAGACTGAAGGCGGTACCTGGTCAGATGTTCCTGGTGAGTTCAAAAATCAGAAAATGAAAACTCCAAAAGCCCAAGAAAAACCTCCAGGGGATTTTATGTTGAAAGGAGAAGCAAAACGTTCAAATACATTAATATTCTCCCTTTAAAACTTTTTTTTTCCCTAAACAGATTCTGCAGCCTTTTTCTCACCTAATGACATTTTCTGGAACATATTGGATAGTGTATGCTGTGATCTATTCCATACCTGCAGAGTCCCCATTTTATGGGCACACTACAGATGAGCCCGTCAATCCCCCACTGATGGACATGTAGGTTGCTTCCAGCCCTCTGCTTATAGAAAAGAAAGGTTACTATAGATTAATGCATGGGTCATTTTGTATTTTTGATTAAGTATATCTAGGATAGATTCTTTTCTAAGAAACTTATAGCAGATTTAAAAAACTTTTTTTGAAATATAATTTATAAACCATAAAATGCAATAATTGTGGGCTGGGGTTGTGGCTCAGCAGTAGAGCGCTCACCTAGCACGTGCCCTGGGTTTGATCCTCAGTAACACATAAAAATAAATAAATAAAATAAAGATATTGTGTCCAACTAAAAAATAAATATTAAAAAAATGCAGGGGCTGGGATTGTGGCTCAGCAGGAGAGTGCTCGCCTAGCACAGGCGGGACCTGGGTTTGATCCTCAGCACCACATAAAAATAAAGGCATTGTGTTGTGTCCATCTACACCTAAAAATAAATATTAAAAAATGCAATAATTGTAAGTTTCCAGTTCAATGATTTTTCCATAAATTTATATGGCTTTGCAACCACCTCCTTTATTCAGTTTTAGAACCCTGCCATCCCACCCCCAAATCTCCTTGCACCTGTCCCTGACCTCAGACTCACACAGTATTGATCTGTTTATTATCTTTGAAATTCTTCTTTTTCTAGAAATTTCCTAGAAGTGAAATCATACAATCTGCAGACTTTCATGTGGAACTTTTTCACTTAGCATCATTCATTGGTTTCATCCCTGGTGTTTATTCAATAGTCTGTTCCCTTTTATTATTGAGTGACATTTCAATAATAAAAGGGAACAGACTATTGAATAAATAAATGGATAAAAATGTTTATTCATTCCTCAGTTGATAGAGTCTGAGAGTCTTTTTCTTTTTTGGGTACTGGTGATTGAACTCAGGGGCACTTGACCACTGAGCTACACCCCCAGCCCTATTTTGTACTGTATTTAGAGACAGGGTCTCACTGAGTTGCTTAGTGCCTCACTTTTGCCGAGGGTGGCTTTGAACTTGAGATCCTCTTGCCTCAGCCTCCTGATCCATTGGGATTACAGGAGTGCACCAGGGCGCCCGGCTTCTGGCTTGTTTTCAGTTTGGGAATTATGATGCAGAGAGCTGCTGTGAACACTCACAGAGAGTCATTGTGTGATCATACTTTTATTTCTCTTGGGTAATCAGATACCTAGACGTGGAATTGCTGGTTCATATGATAAGTAAATGCTTAACATTAAAAAAAAAAACCTGCCAAACTGTTTTCCAATTTTACATTCCCACCAACAATATTTGTGAGTTTGACTTTTTCCAAGTCCTTGCCATTGACAATGTTTTTGTTTTATCCCCCCCCCCCCTCTTGGGTGTCCTTGGGTACCTTATTGTAATTTTAGTTTGCATCCCCCTGAGAATTCTGATTATCTTTTCAGGTGCTTATTAGTTATTTATGCAGCTTACTGAGGAAATGGCTATTCAAATCTTACTTATTTTTAATTGAATCCTTGGCCTTATAATTTTTGAGCTGTAGAAGTTCTTTATGTATTCTGGATACTAGTCCTTTATCAGATAAATACATGATTTGCAAATATCTTCTCTCAATTCATGGCTTGACTTTCCATTTTTCTTAGGGTTTTTTAAAAAATATATTTAATTGTAGATGAACACACTTATTTGGGTTTATGTGGTGCTGGGGATTGAACTCAGTGCCTCACATGTGCTAGTCAAGCTCTCTACCACTGAGCTACAATCCCAGCTCCCTTAGGGGTGTTTTTGAAGAGCAAAATTTTAAAAATTTTGATGAAGTCAACATTTATCATTTTCTTTTTCTACTAATGGTGTCATATGCTTCTGGTGTCATAGCTAAAAAATTTCCATCTATCCCAAAGTAACAAGAATTTTCTCCATTGCTTTTTTGTAGATGTTTAGTGGATTTGGCTCCCATGGAGGCCTGTGATCCCTTTTGAGTTAATCTTGTATGCAGTCTGAGGTTCAGTTTGATTATATGCACAAAAGTATCTGGGTTTAAGAGTGTTTTGTTATCTGGTCCCTTCCATCCCAGTCTCCTAGGCCTCCCATGGACACCTTTTGCCCATGGAGGGGGCTGGTCTGCTGGACATCCGCTTCAGCCCAGGGACCGAGCCGTCTCCCCTGGATTTTGTCTCTCTCATGAGATTTACACCTCCCTCAAACCTGGTGGCCCTTAGAGATCATTAGAGTTGCAGAGACACTTGGGGACCTAACCTTCCTTACAGAACAGGGAGAGGTGAGACGACCAGAAAGCAATGAGGTTTAGGTGTTCAAGGCCACTGTGATCTCATAGGACTGAGGTCAAACCTCCAAATACTTGAATGCTAACTCTCCACCCTGGGTGGGTGGGGAAGTGCCCGGTTCACATCATTTGCTCATGTGTGCTCCCCGCCACCCCTCCCCTGGTCTGATAGGGGAGCCACACACAGAGGCAAGCAGCCATGAGGGTCGATGCAGGAATGAGGATGGAGATGGGGACTGGGCATAGGTGTGGCCCCAGGGGAGGTCAGCAGCAGACTTTTCCCACCAGCATTCTGGAGAGATGTTGTTCACCAGAAAGTGGGGACAATGGCCCCATCCACAGTGTGATGGTTTTACAGACTCTAGGAAGAAATGCGTGCGCCCGCACACACACACATGCACACACACGCACACACACATTCCCTAGTGCCATTCCGCGTTGCAAATACAGGGCACCATGGCAGGGTTTGGTCCTGCCTCTCAGGGCATCTCAATCTCCTCAATCTCACAATTCAAACCCCCTGAGCAAGCCAGGGAGGGAACTTGTCACAGGTTGAATGTGAGTCCAGACTAACTTGGTCTTCTAGTATTCTAGTGTTTCCCCAGATGTCAGAAATGTGATTTTTTTTTTAAATAACTTTCCTTATTTCTCTAGGGATAAAAATGATTTAAAAAGATTCTATGAGCCAAGCCAAACAAATGTATGCGCCTGATCCCAAACACATGAGTGACTTCTGATTCACGGCAAGGTCTCATCAGTGATAGATCGCCAGGTGGATTAAGCCAATCTGGGCCAGAACTTCAAATTCAGTGGGGAAAAGGAGGTGGGGACGGGAGAGGAGAGTCTCAGCTGTCTCTTTGCCATGGAAACCCGGTGGGAGAAGGCTTATATTTTTTTCCTGTATTAAGAGATCAATGGGAGATTAATAATAATCCGGTACATTGATGTAGCTCTTCAAACTTGAGAGCTTGCTCGTCTGTAATCTCATTTGATCCTTGCAACGGCCCATGAGCTTGTCAAGAGCATCCAGGACGTCCCTGCCCGATTAGTGGGAGATAAGGACTTGGACAATTTCACTTATAGAAAGAAAACAGAGAGAGAGAGAGAGAGGAAAGGACACAGGGGACTCAGGTTTCTGGGGGAAATGCTCAAGAATAAGTTTATTTTTCCTGGGCTTTGTCTGGCCTCTCAGCTTCTGTTTGCTGTGCCTCTCTGCTTAGCAGATGCAGAAGGCAGAGGGTAAGGACCACACACGCGCACTCGCACACACACACTCCCCACATCTTGTGGATGGACATTGGGGTTGCCTACACCTTTTGTCTCTTGTGAATAATGGTTCCATGGACGCAGGTGTACAAATATTTCTTTGAGACCCTGATTTCAGTTCTTTTAAGTCCATGCCCAGAAATGGAATCGTTGGGTCACATAGTAATTCCATTGTCCTTTAGTGAGGAAGCTTTCCATTATGGGGACGCCATCTTACATTCCCACCCAGAGAACACAGGGCTCCCAGTGTCTCTCCATCCTTGCCAACACTTGTTATTTTCTGGATTGTGTGTGTGTGTGTGAGTGTGTGTGTAAATATATACAAAAATCTTGCTCAGCCTTAAAAAGGGTAGACATCCTGACACATGCCACAACGTCTTCGAAGGAATGATGCTCAATGAAATATGCCAATCACCAGAGACAAATACTGGAGGATCCCACTCACAGGAGGACCCTGTGGTAGCCAGATTCCTAGAGACAGAGAGTAGAAGGGTGGGTTCCAGGGGCTGAGGGAGGGATGAGTGGGGAGTTAGCGTTTAATGAAGACAGAGCTTTAGTTTTGCACGATGAAGAGTTGGGGAGATTGGTTGCACACCAACGAGTATTTACTTAACAACTGAACTGTACCCTAACAAGGGTTCAGATGACAAATCTTATATATATTTTACCTCAATTAAAAAATTAAAACAATTTTTAAAAAATTGGGCTGAAATCTGAGGGCTGATGTAATCATTCCCAGTCACCCTTAGCTCCCCCTTGGCCTTTGTTGATTTCAGAATCACACTCTGCTGGTCTACATCTTGATGCCACTTTGGGTTTCCTCTATCTGGAATGCTCTTTCCATCTTTATCCTAGTTTTTGACCAAACCTGGCTCAGACATCAGCTTTCCAAAGCCTTCCTCATCAAAACCAGCCTGAAGCTAACCTGGTGATAGGATCTAGGATTGCATTTGTCAGCTTTCCATTACTGTGACAAAATACCTGAGCTGGTCGATGGAAAAAGAGGAAAGGTTTATCTTGGATCATAATTTCTGAGGTTGCAGCTGTGGTCAGTTGGCTCCATTGCTTCTGGGCCTGTGGTGAGGAAGAGTATTGTGGTGGAACATGTGTTGGAGCAAAGCGGCTCACCTCATGGTAAAGCAAGGAAAGATAGGCAGGGGCTGGAGTCCTCATGGGTCCTTCAAGGAAACCCCCTCAGCGTCCTGATTTCTTCCCACCAGGCCCCACCTCCTGAGGCAAAAGTCATGAAGTCATTGTTTTTCATAGCTGAGTAATATTCCATTGTGTATATACATCACAGTTTCTTTCTCCATTCATCTGTTGAAGGGCACCTAGGTTGGTTCCTTAGCTTAGCTATTGTGAATTGAGCTGCTATAAATATTGATGTGGCTGCTTCATTGCAGTATGCTGATTTTAAGTCCTTTTGGTATATGCTGAGGAGGGGAATAACTGGGTCAAATGGTGGTTCCATTCCAGGTTTCTGAGGAATCTCCATACTGCTTCCCAGAGTGGTTGCACCAATTTGCGGTCCCACCAACAATGTGTGAGTGTGCCCTTTCCCTTACATCCTTATTGTTACTTGTATTCTTGATCTGTGGTATATATGCACAATGGACTATTACTCAGCTATGAAAACAACGACTTCATGGCTTTTGCCAGTAAATGGATGGATCAGGAGATTCTCTTGCTTGGTGAAATAAGCCAATCCCTATCGCCATTCCAACTAGAGTGAGATGAAGTCTCAGTGCAGTTTTAATTTGCGTCTCTCTAATTGCTAGTGATGTTGAACATTGTTTCATCTGTTTGTTGACCATTCATAGATCTTCCTCTGTGAAGGGCTTATTCAGTTCCTTTGCCCATTAATTAATTGACTGGGTTATTGGGCTTTTTTCTTTTGGGTGTTGTTTTTTGAGTTCTTTATATATCCTGGAAATTCATAAAAGAGCAACTGTTTCCTGCTCCCACTGTGTTGGGAATCTCCTCCCCAGGCCCCTCCTGCAGCGGGATCTTGTTCAGGCCTGGGTTTGACTCATGTGTACATGACACAGTCCCAGCTCCGTTTCCAGGGCAGACACAGCCTGGAGTCAGCGCTGAACATGTCCCTAACTGACATGGCCGTCAGGGCTCCCAGCCCAGTTCAGCAGTACTTCTCCTGGTTTGGGGCTGCTCTGAGCTAGAAGCCACCGTGGGAAAGGAGAGGCCTGGCAGGTCCCCAGAGTTCCCAGTCCTGATTCCCCAACAAGTGAACTGTAGCACAAGAGGGGAGGGAGAGGACAGGCAGATGCTGTGAGTCACTCCAGCCCGCAGGGCAGGGGACATTAAGGCTCTCTTTCTGCCTCCTTCCTTTCCTCTCTCCCCACTTCAGAGCCCAGGCACAGCACTGTCCAGCACCTGGCGAGGTCACCAAGGGTGAAAGTAGACTGACTCTGAACTGGATTCATGAAGGACGTGTGGTCTTAGCACCGCCCTCTCTAGCAGTGTGGCCTGAGGACGCCCTAGAGGTCTCTGGTCCTCTGCCTCTAGAAGCATGTGAGGTCCCAGTACTGGGTTTGAGCCAGTTGGAGGCTGGTTGAGGAAGAAGATAGGACCACAAGGTGGCAGTAGAGGGTGGGGTTTCATTTGGTTGAAACTTGGACAAAGTTGCACGTGGCAGGTCCCTCTGCATGGAACGTCCAGAGGCTTTAGGTATGGAGCCGCCACCCAGCAAGGTCCAGAGGACACTCTGAGGGAGTGGGGGTCAGAGATGGCTCTGACTGGTCGAGGTGTGGTGGTCCAGCATCTCTGAGGGGGGGCCTCGCGTCAGAGCACTGACTCCCTGCTCAGAAGATCTTGTCCCCTTCCTGGCTGCTGACTGACCTTAGCTATGGCCAGCAGATGTTGGGCACAGGTTTTTTTGTTTGTTTTGTTTTGGTTTTTAAAAAGAAACCAAAAAGAACAAGAAGCAAAGATCAAAATCATCCATAATCATAAGCCATTTACCAGTTTTAAATTTTTTTATTGGTTCTTTTTAGTTATTGAGAATTTTTGCATCTATGTTCATTAGAGATATTGGTCTGAAGTTTTCTTTTCTTTCTTTCTTTTTTTTTGATGTGTCTTTGCCTGGTTTTGGAATCAGAGTGACATTGGCCTCATGGAATGAGTTTGGAAGTGCTGCCTCTTTTTCTATTTCCTGAAATAAATTGGAGAGTATTGGTATGAATTCTTCTTTAAAGGTCTTGGAGAACTCGGCTGTGTATCCGTCCGGTGCTGGGCTTTTCTTGGTTGGTAGACTTTTGATAGCGTCTGCTATTTCATCACTTGAAATTAATCTGTTTAAATTGTTTATCTCATCCTGTTTCAATTTGGGCAAATTATACAACTCTAGAAATTTGTTGTGCCTTAGATATTTTCTATTTTATTGGAGTACAAATTTTCAAAATAATTTCTAATTATCTTCTGTATTTCTATAGTGTCTGTTGTGATATTTCCTTTTTCACCATATATGTTAGGGATTTGAGTTTTCTCTCTCCTTCTCTTCATTAACATGGCCAAGGGTCTGTCAATTTTATTTATTTTTTCAAAGAACCAACTTTTTGTTCTGTCAATTTTTTCAATTGTTTCTTTTGATCCAATTTCATTGATTTCAGCTCTGATTTTAATTATTTCCTGTCTTCTGCTGCTTTGGGGGTTGGTTTATTCTTCTTTTTCTAGGACTTTGAGATGTAATGTTAAGTCATTTATTTGTTGACTTTTTCCTCTCTTAATGAATGAACTCCATGCAATGAACTTTCCTCTTAGAACTGCTTTCATAGTGTCCCAGAGATTTTGATATGTTGTATCTGTGTTCTCATTCACCTCTAAAAATTTGTAATCTCCTCCTTGATGTCTTCTGTAACCCTTTGTTCATTCAGTAGCATATTATTTAGTCTCCAGCTGTTGGAGTGGATTTTATTTCTTATTTTATCATTGATTTCTAATTTAATCCCATTATGATCTGATAGAATGCAGGGTAGTATCTCTACTTTTATATATTTGCTAAGAGTTGCTTTGTGGCATAGCGTATGGTCTATTTTAGAGAAGGATCCATGTGCTGCCGAGAAGAAAGTGTATTCTCTCGTTGAAGGATGGGATATTCTATATATGTCAGTTAAGTCTAAGTTATTGATTATATTATTGAGTTATAAGTGCCACTAGAATGTATTTTGGAAGGGTCACACAATAGTACCCTACTTGGGGTAGACCCCACACTCTACTGTTATAATAAAGGAGCCAAAGAGGGTCCCTGAATATGGGTCACTGTGTTATTTATTTCTTCAGAGCAGGCTGGGACCCATTAGCTGGAAAGACCACCAGTACCATGTGTATACCAGCAAAATACACAATAGCCAAGTCATGGAACCAGCCCAGGTGTCCATCAACGGATGAGTGGACACAGAGAACGTGCTATGTAGGCACAACTGAGTTTTATTCAGCCATAAAGGAGAATGAAATTGTAGGAAAATGGAACTTGAGAGCATTTAAACAAAAATAAGCCAGGCTTGGAAAGTCAAGGGTCCAGAGTCACATGTTTTCTCTCCTTTGTGGAAACCAGGGAGGAAAATTGGGGACAGAAAGTGAAGGTGGGGGGGCTCTCATGAAAATAGAAGGGAGGCCAGTAGAACAGGAAGGGGAGGGGGGTGGGGAAGGAAAAGTGAGTCACGGGGAACAGAAGTGTCCCAAAGATACGGTGGGCACGGACAAATCGGTAATGACGAGTTCCACTATTATGTATAATTATAATGCACTAATTAAAAAATCCCCATAAAAAGACCTCTACTACCAGATTCAATTTTTTTAACACAGACAATTGTTTTAACTATAGTGAAAATAGGCATATTTTTAGCCATTCAGGGTCCACCTGCTTTGCATACCCCTCAAGTTATGCAAAAGTTCTTGTTTCATGCCTTATTTCTTATCTTTTGAAGAGTAATGCTTTTGTTGTTTCACTGTTTTTCTTCCCATAGTTTGAGATTGAGTCCTTATACACTCATTTCTATTTTTCCTAGTAATTGCCTGTTAGAGTTTTTTTCTCACAAATTAAACAGTATTTTTATTTTCTCCTGAAGACAAAAATATCAACACTGAACTCCCCTCATTTCCTCTCAGTCTTTCTTCTCATCCCGCCCCCATTCCAAGTCAAAATCTTTTAAAATGTTTTTTCATTTTCTTTTTTTTTTGATTGACACCTTCTAATTGTACATGCTTATGGGGTACAATAGATATTTTGATCCATGTATACATTCTGAGTTTTTGAAAAGATATTTTATTTATTTTTTTAATATTTATTTTTTACTTGTAGTTGCACACAATACCTTTATTTTTATGTGGTGCTGAGGATCGAACCCAGGGCCTCGCACATGCTAGGTGAGCGCTCTACCGCTGAGCCACAACCCCAGCCCAACACTCTTGAGTTTTTAATAACCCATAAAAATATTATGCATCAAGAATTATTTGGACATATATATTTTGTTCTCCTCTATGTTTGAATTTCCTGCTTGTGAAACCCATAAGCTGACCATTAGTGGTTTGATTTTGGAATTTGTTGCTTTCCCTTCACTATGGTTACTTGTATTTTATGACATCTAATTTCTTAAATTTATTAAATTTTTGTTGGTCTTGTTAGAATAAATCCCTAACTAATCTGTCCAAAGAAGATTTTTAGGGTGACAAACTCGTGGAGCCCCTGTATGTCTGAAGGTATCTTTAGTTTGATCTCACCCTTAAATATTAGCTTTTGACTGAGTATAAACCCCAAAGTTCAAAATAGGTTTTATCTTCAGACTTGTGAGGTTTTTGCTCTTTTGTCTTGGTGTCCGCTGTGGCCAATGAGAAGGCAGAGCCCAGGTGGATTTTTATTTCATTGTAGGCACATTTTTCTCTCATTCTCATCCTTTCATTTTTCCTACCTTTTTGGGGGGAGTGGCGGGGGTTACCAGGGATTGAACTCAGGGGCATTCTATAACTGAGCCACACCTCAGCCCTATTTTGTATTTATTTAGAGACTCTCACTGAGTTGCTTAGCACCTCGCTAAATTGCTGAGGTTGGCCTTAAACTCACAATGTTCCTGCCTCAGCCTCCCAAGCTGCTGGGATGTCAGGAGTACGCCGTGGCTCCCAGCCTCATTTTTCTGGTTTTGACACCTTTTAGCACTTCCTCTTTATCCTTGTTGTTTTGAAATTTCTACAAGATATTTTTAGGTGTTGTCATGGTTTTGGATGTGTGTCCTTCAAAGTCCTTATATAACGTCTTGGTCCTCAGAGTGGTGCTATTGGGAGGTGCTGTGGATCTTTAAGAGGCGGGGCCTGAGGGGAGGTGGTTAGATCTTTGGGGGTGTGCCCTGGAATGGGAGTGTTGGACCTGCCCACCTGCTACTTCCTGGCTGGAGATGTGCCAACATGCCCTGACACACCTGTTATTGCCATCAGCTGCACTAAACCGAGGTCAAACCAATGGGCATCCCTCTCTGCACTGTGAGCTGAATAAACCTCTCTTGACTTCATAAGTAGCTTGTCTCAGATGCTTTGTTGCAGCAATGCAAAGCTCACTAATACAGGTGCTGATCTGTTTCACTCACTGTAATCAGTGATCTATGAACTCCTTCAACACAAACACTGTGTCTGGATTTGCCTCTGGAAAATTCTATTTTATTATAATTTACTCTGCCCTCCTTGCTCTTGTTTCTCCATATGGGAAAATTTTATTAGATGGCTTTTAGGGTGAATTGATTATTTGGGCAATAATTTTTTTCACTTGCATTGATTTTCATTGACCTAATCTATTGGGTTTTACATTTTATTTATCAGATTTTTATTTTCTAAGACTCCTAATTGGCCTTTTTTCTCTGATTATGCTTTCCCCACCCCCATAAGTTTACCAGGCATTGTTTTATTGGTGGCAGCAAAATACTTCATAAAAGAACAAACCTCCGTTGTGGGCTCCAAGCCCTCAGATTCAATAGGCAGAAGATTGAAAATATTTGGAAAAAATTTGCATCAGAACTGAACAAGTACACATTATTTTCCTTCCCATTATTCCTTACATAATACAGTATAATCACTACTTACATGGAATTTACATTTTATTGGGTATTATATGTAATCTAGAGATGATTTTAAGTATACCAGTGGATGATTACTATGTAATTTTTTTTTTAATAAGAGACTTGAGCATTTGCGGATTTTAGTATCTGTGTGTGGTGGGGAGGTCTGGAACCAATCCCCCAGGGATACTTAGGGACCACTTATTACTCTATATTTTAAAGAGCTCGACAATTATACATTCATGGTTGACCTTAACCTTGGCCAGGTGCAGTAAGATCTGCCGAAAGTAAAACAGAAATGCTACTATTAAAAAAAAAAATGTCCTGCAAGGGTAAACGTATCCATCTTGAGATTCACTTTAAACTGAAGCAACATGAGACTTAGTATATCCCACAAAGAGAGACAAATCAACTAAATAGACTTTTTTCCTGAAATGCTTTCAGAACTCTGCTGCTGCCGCTCTGACTTGTCACACAGTGGACTTAAATTTAGATCGTTCCTTGTTATGAAACCAGGACGTTCCATTTTTCTTCAAAAAGAAATGGCACACCAGAGTATTCAGTTGCCTCATAAAACATTTAAATTTAGCCGAGGAAATAAAGATGTTAATTGCAGTGTTATTTATAGTAGCAGAAATTGGAAACCATTCAAATGGTCAAAAGGAGAGAAGAAAATAAATCATGGTCTATTCAATCAAAGAATATTATGTAGACATTAAAAAGGAGATCGATCAAACCTCCAGGGGAAGACTTCGATAGGGTTAAATGAAAACAGGGTATAAATTGCACACTTAACACAATTACAATTATGCATACGATTAAAATACATGTGAAAACAAGAAAGTACTAAAAAAGTTTTTTTTTTTTTTTTTTTTTTTTTGGTGGTGATGGATAGAGATTCTTTTTATTGGGATTTTTTTTTTTTTTTTGGTTTGGTTTTTAGGGCCTAAGTTTTACAACATGGGATAACTTTGGGAAAATAATTAGCTGAGAAGTGGACAGAGCCGGGAGTCCTGGGTTTCAATCTCAGATCTGTTCTGGGCTCAGAACAGTAAGCTATTAGCTTGCTTCTGAGCCCTTATTGAAATGGAATATCCGGTGTGCTTTTAATACTTTCCCAAACCTCTTCCAAATTTCAGATCTAGTACTATTGTGGATTTTTTTTCCTCTTTACAATTATATTTTCTGCCATTTTATGAGATTTAGAGACAGAAGGAAAGGGTGCTTATAGTACAGTATCAATGACAGAGATCCTCCTGGGGATGTGAGGGAAGGGCTTGGGGACAGCCGACTGGCCTGTTGGGTCAACTGGGTGACAGAGTCTCTCCACCACTGCCTGTTAGGTGGGGGGGTTGGGGAGGTGGGTGGAGGGTGGGAAAACCTAGTTCATGTGGTGCTTTGGCTTTTTCTTTCTCATCTGGGTTAAAGGACAGGGTGGCTTATCTTGGCACTGCCAGAGGGCTTTGGTGGCTGCGAGCTGAGAGGTTGTCATGTGCATCTGGGTGTGATGGGGTCTCACTTACTGGCTCAGGAACACCTTCCACCCATCCCCGGTGTCTTCACTGCCCCTCTGCCCTGGCCTCAGAATTTTTGGGGATTCGACATGGAGGCTGAGGGCTCCCTGTTCTCAGGGAGAACTTTGGGGAGCAGAGACTTCAGGTCGTATTGCTCTGTTGGAGACAGGTGCCCAGGGCACTGTTCCAACCTGGTCCTGTGTGGGGACAGTGGGTCAGAGAGAGAGCACCTGAGCTTTGGCACTCCACTCTCCAGAGGCCAGGAGGTGCACGGGGCTGGAGGAGGAGTGAACCAGGGCCGAGGAACTGGAGATCTGGTACCTCCCCACCCTCCTGGCTCAGCCTTAGCCTCCACTGCCCCACCCAGACCCACCATCAGGAGCAAGTCGGATCCCCTGCAGCTGGTGTAGCTCTGACAAGCAGGTGTTCAGGCCTGTGCTCCCACAGATGAGAAAGAGGGAGAAGGATAGGGAGGGTAAGCGATAGACGGAGGCAAATTTAATCCATAGCATCTGAGCCAAGATTGTCATTGATTTAAAAAGTCAGGGTGACTTTTTAAATTCAATGCAGAGTTCTCTTTGCTTCTCTATCTGAATGTGTTGCTAAAGTCAATGTGCATGTATTTTCCTGTCTCTTCTTGACCTGGGAAAGCTACTTGTAGTCAACAGCAGAGGGACAAACTCCCCATCACTTGTGACCACTGGATGGATCTGCAGTTAGCCTGAGTGCACCTTACTGAATTCTTTAGATAGCCCAGACACAACCAGCAAGACGATTTTGTCGCTTGGAGCCTCTGGGCTCTAAAGGGCGGCAGCTTCTGCCGGGAGGTGCCCTGGTGGGGGGTTTGGATTGTGATTTAGACACAGCTACTAGATTCAAATACTTTTGCAAAGTAGCTATTAGCTTGCTTCTGAGCCTTTGTTGAAACGGAATGCCTGACCCAGGGAGGCCTGAACAGTATCCCTAGTTTTTAGGTGTCAATCAACTCAATTCTATGGCTAGGAAGGTCCCTGATGCCTCACCTGTCCAATAAACATGGAGCATTGAAGATCGCGGTCAGCCTGGTCTCAGAGCTGTCTAGGTTTTGTGTCAAAAGTGGTAGCAATCCCAGTGGGGGAACTTTCTCCCGCCCTCTGTTGCCTGAAGAAGAGCTCCGTGGCTGGTTTTCACGGGGTCCATTATTCACAGTTTCCCTCAGATGCCTGCGTCTGGCTGAACTGAAAGCCGACAGTGTCCACGGGACCCTCCAGCCTCTGCATTAGCCATACACACCCGAGAGAGGGTCTGGCCGTTCCACTTGGGTGAGACTCAGACTAAGCTCAATCAAAGACACCCTCTTGGGGGCCGTGAGCTGTTGAAGCAGAATGTGGTCGCAGATTGAACTGACAGGGTCCCTGGTGTAGATGGCCAAGGCACAGGCTGGGACCAAAGAGGGACAGGGATCCTGTGGTGTGTAATGAGGGCTGCATTCACTGAGTGCTTGCTGTGTTCTCTGATGAGGCTCAAGGGAAGCCACTGTGACTCGTTCTCAATTCTCCATCCACAGAGCCGCTGTGAACGTCCACACACTGACCTCCTTGTGCCCACTGAGGGGCAGTGTGGAGTCAGAGAGGCCGACTCTTGGATCTGAGCGTAGGACAACTGACACATTTTACACATGCCAGTCAGTGGCCTTCCAAAGCCGGTTATAAGTCTTCCCATTTTCCTATCCTGCTAAGCATAGGGCTTAAAATATTTTACTAAAATATGCAGCATCTGACTTAGGTTTTGCCATGCCATGTTGTTTATGCTAAAATCAGTTTTGCCTGACACCTCTCGAGTTGCTATTCACTCCAACATCTGTGGGCTCCTGATGTGCTCCATGCACTGTGCAGAAACCCAGGAGGAAGCAGACAAAGCTCCCCCCTTGTGAGCTTCTCTGGAAATGATCAAGATAGTGGCAAAGAGGCCCAGGAACACGGGATGGTGGGGGTGGAGGGGATGTGAGGAGACACACAGCCCAGAATGAGAGTAGGGAGTGGGCCACAGGAGAGGGAATGTGATCTTCAGAAGTTAAGGAAACTCTTCAATGCAAACAAAGGGAACAAGGACCAGGAGGAGGAGATCGATATCAGAGGAGCCATAAGTGTGGACTAAGTGAATTTGTGTTGTATGTAAAAACCTCCCTTGTGAGGACACCTGAGCAGGACTCAGCACAACTGTGTTTGTTCCGTCATCTGGCCACTGATAGAGGATCTTGCACTTGGACAGACCCCAGATCCCACAGGACCAGACTGAAGGCATTTTCCAGACCAATGAACAATGGAGGTTGTGTTTACTGCTCTGTGGACTCCTCTGAGCTCATGTGTTCTCTCTACAACACTTGCGGTCAGTGTTTGATTGGCATGACCACCAGGGCCCTGCCCGTCCAGAATCAAACCTCACTCCTAGGCTTATTGCATTTTTTAGGGGCATGTGCTTCTTGGCTTGCAGCTCACAAGTCTCATCTTTGCATTTTTTTTTTAAAGTTTCTGGTAGGCTTTATTAATTCCTTCACAGCGTCCATTGTGATCTAAATGAAAGTATAAAGAGACTGAGACATAAAAAGGCCCAAGGTAGTCTGAATATGTGTGTAGAGCCTCTCTCGTGTGAGGATGAGTTTAGTTTTGGTTTATGGGTCCTTCGCACACTCACCCTTACTGTTGCTGATCCCACTGGAGTGTGGCACCCCAGACACCCTCACACCTGAGAGGCCTGCCTGTCACCATGAGGAGGAGCCATAAACAATGACCTCAGGTGGAAGCTGACCCTGAAAGGTTCTCTGAACACCTCATCATCACAGAGGAAGGCCGGGGCAAAGCTGCTTGGACATTCAGGAAGCTAGGCACCAAATGAACTGCTAGAGATTTTGACTCCCTTGGAGCTCTCTTAGTGTCTAAGGAATGTTATTGTGCTGCTGACCAAGCGTCCAGTTGTGATGCTCCATGAATGGAAATGCATGAAATTAAGAGCTGAGCCGTCACTCAACAACTGTAGAAAATGTCACTTGAGATACATATTTTAAGAATCTATACTCTTGCATGAATGCAATTTAGTAAATATAAAAATGGCTGCCTAGTGTACTTCAAAGTGGCATCTCTATGATATAATATAATGCAACATATAATTCATATATCCAATTCATGTAATATATATAATTAACATCATGAAACATTATGTCATATACACTAATGTATGTGATATATACATGACATAAGATATGCAATTAATGTGACACTGACATGTTAATTATATATGATCATGTTGTATCATGTCATATATGATATCATGGTGCACTGTGTTATAGTTAGAGGGTGACTTGCTGGTTTGATCATCTCAGTTCTCAGAAGTGCAGCTTCAGGTCAGATTGGAGGAGCAGAAACCTAATCGGATTGTTAAAGTGGCTCGGGTTTAATCCGTCATCACTTTGCTCATTCATTAGGCCTGACTCTGCTGTGGAGCTTTGATGTGCATGTGAATCCCATCTGTTAAAATGCAGGTGCTGATCAGAAGGTCCTGGGCAGGACCTGAGAACCTGCATCTCCACCTCACTCCCAGGGATGCAGGCAGCAGGCACCCTGAGGAGCAGGGACTGTCCCTGTGTGCTGGCCTTGGAGACACAGATGTGCCAAGTGGGGCCTGGAGCTTGGGGCCTGTGTCCGGAGCCACGCAGGGCCTGTCTCTGTGGCTGTGTCTCAGGGCTGCTTCCCTTCAGCCCAGAGCTGCTCCTGTTTGCACTCCAGTGACTCAATTTTTGTGCCTGTGCCAGAACAGGGTAAGTACTGGCCTTGCCTTTTCGGACTCTGGGCCATCTGTAGCTGCTGGAATTCCTTAACTTCAGGAGACAGAAAAACAATGCTAAACAACTCCAGCAAAAAAGGGGATTTACTGGTTTATGTAGTTGGAAAGTCCAGGAATAGGCCTGGCTTCAGCATTCAAATGACGTCACTCCTGCTCTGATTTTTCCTCTAGGTTTTCTTGGTTCTGCTGGCTTGTGGGTGGCTTGTGGGTGGCTTGATTGTGTCTGTAGTTTCACATCCTCAGACTCCTATTCTCAAATCCAGCTACGGTGCTGCTGGAGCTCAGGGGTGTGGCCCAGGGCTTCTGATTTGGTAGGTCTGGGATGAGGTGGGAAGACCGATCCTTGTCCCAAACAAGTCCTTAGGTGATGTTGATGAGGCCAGTCTGAGACCAATGCGCTGAGAAGTCCTTCCTGAACCATCCTGCGGCCCAGCCCCCCCCCCCCCCCCCCCCCCGTCTCTAGATTTTTCCATTTACTGTCACATATTGTCAGTTGGAGGGTCCTGTGTTCCTCTGGTCTCAGCTGCACGTGAGCCCCTGGGAGCTGAGCACACTCTTCCTTGTTTAGAACGCAATAGACTCAGAAAATTGCCATTTAATGCCTGGATTTAGAAAACAGAAGCTGAAAGCATCTGGGTAGTTTGTTGGTCACTGAGGGCTGCAAAAAGGCCTTTTACCCAGACTCCTCTCCCCTCCACGTCCCTCCTGCCATTCACATTTATCTACACACTGCGCCACCGTCCCCGGGAACCCAGCTCAATAGACCATCTTGGAGAGCAAAATGGCACATGCTTTTCCTAGAGATGTAGAGGGACAGTCATCTGTGTAAATGCTGCTGCTACTCATGGGCTGGCAGGAAGCATGAATGCCCCTCCCCACATGGTGCCAATTGTTAAGGCAATGGAGGGGCCCCCTGCCTGCCTGCTGCTGCAGTGGCTGCTGTGTGTATTTTTTTTTTTTTGTATCAGGGATTGAACTCAGGGACACTCAACCACTGAGCCACATCCCCAGCCCTATTTTGTATTTTATTTAGAGACAGGGTCTCCCTGAGTTGCTTTGCGCCTCACAGTTGCTGAGGCTGGCTTTGAACTCGCAATCCTCCTGCCTCAGCCTCCTGAGCCCCTGCTTTACCGATGTAGAACATTTGCTCTGGTCATACGGATGTTGGTAGACACTATATGAGCAGAGGTTTGAAGTGTGTTCTTTGCCCATTCATCATCGACCTGAGAAGAGTTCCCCTGTGTGATTTCTGCCCCTGCCACCAACTGTCGCTTGAAGAAGCAGAGGAGCCCAGCCTTCATCAATAAACACATTTTTTCACCACTGAGATTTTGTGGTTTGTTATGCAGCAATAGCTGACTAATACATGGGGGAAAACAATGGGTGGGGATGTTGGAAATGAAAAACAAGATTGTATCACCTTTTCAAATTTGCCTAGACAGGTCCTGCTTCCACACCAAAGACCACAGGTCTGTGCAAGACTTTTCCAAAAGCCTGATTCGTTTTTACCTCCCTCATTGAGGATCTCAGGATAATGATGTCATTAAGCAGCTTTTAAAATTTCACATTAGTCCAGCGATAGGACTGAAACCAACACTTTGGCAAGATTTCAAAACTGAAGGGGATTTGGGAGGCAGGTTCATTTATATAAAATGAAATGACTTGAAGGTTTTAGTTTTCAATTACTAAGGTTCTAGTGCCAAAGCCCAGTCATGCAATTTTGTTCTTAGCTATTTTCGATAATATCTCCTCAGTACTTGACATCTAAATACCCAGCCAATCAACAGCCATTATGGGATTCTTATTACACGCAGTGTGGCGTATGGAGTTGTGGGGAGAATACACAAAGTAAAAATTGCTCCCTCCTCGTTGGGAACTCATAATTCAGAGTAAACATGAAGCACTAAATAGATCCATTATTGACCGAAGTGCTGACCAAATGTTATCAATGACCCCTTTATTTTTATGAATTACCATAATAACTTGTGTTTATTTCAAATAACTTAAAAAATGTAAAATAGCATTTTGCCAATAATCCTAATACTCAGATAACCATTGTTAACATTCTGATGAGTAAATTTTCAGACTTTTTTCAGGCTATATATGTTTTTGTACACAAACTTTGAAAAAAAATAAGTTAAATTACTGCTTTTCTCCTCCCATTTAATATACATGACATCTTTTCATGTCCATAATTACTGACTGTAGCATAATTTTAGTTGCTACAAAGTATTTCTTTGCATGAATATGCCGTATTTGTTTCATTAGACTTTTTAAGGTTATTTTCTGTTTTTTTTCCCCTTTATTATAAAGAGCAATGTGGTAAAATTCTCAGATCTTCATGCATGTGCAATGGTCTTCTTGTGGTCTTAAGTTCTTATGGGTGCAATTTATTTCTAGGTCAAAGCCATGCTGTTTGTATAAAGCATTTGGTACACGTGGGTAAATGCACTCCCAAAGGTTCTATTTTAAATGTCTTCTCTAAAGAAATCAATTTCTCTAGATGGTCACATCACCGTTGAAACATGCTATGAATCTGACTCTCTTGATGTCAAAGCCTATCCTTTTCGGATTTGTAGGTTCCAAAAAAGCTTCATGTACTTGCAACTCAATCAAAAGCTTCCAATTTGGGTCCTTTCAACTCAATGTCTATAAGTTCCATCTTTCCCTGTATTGACCTCTAGCCCACAAAAGGAATATCTATACTGTGTCACTGCAGAGGAAAAAATATAGGACAGAAGGCTATCGCACCACCCCCCCGGCCCCCGGGACTGTATCACCCCCTCCTCGCAGCCCACCATCCCCATTGCAGTAATGGTTTTTGATAAATCAGCAGCTGACCTCCATCGGCGAAGGCTTCCCAACCGCTGAGAAATTCTACAGGGTTGAAAGCTGGCAGCCTGTCCACGGGACAAGTACCACCCTGTGATTTAGATTTCTCACTGTTCCCTCATGATCAAGACTGATGCTCCACCCATTCACCTTCCCTGGGGCTTCTATGGGCCTGTGAGTTTTGTTGTTAATCAGTCTTTTTCTGAATTAGAAGAAAAGGGGATTATAGGCAAATAAGGAGCTTTCAAGGTGACTCAGATGCTGCTGAGCTCGGATGTGGCTCATCTTCCAAAAGGTTTGTGTGTTGGAAGCCTGGTCCCCATTGTGGCTGTTAAGAGACGGTGGACCTTTAAGAGCTGGTTTCTAGGGGGTGGTCAATGGTCTGATGGGAGCGTTGACCTTGGAAGATATAAAGATAGATCTCAGGGGACCTCTAGTTAATTCTCATGATGAGGTTATTATAAAAGTGCAAGATTGCACTCATGACCGTCTCTGGCTTCCCGTGTCTGTCCTGCATGTGCTCCTACCTTGACACCATCTGCTATGTGGTGATCCAGCCAAGGTGACTTTCACCAGGGCCTGAATCAATGGAGGTTTCTGATTCTTGGACTTTCAGCCTCCAGAAGTGTGAGCCAAGTAAGCCTTTTTACTTTGTAATGTACCCAGCCTTGAGTATTTTGTTAAAGCAACAGAAATTGGACTAATACAGATACAGACTCTATTTCATACAACTTTGTTGAATTAACGGATCCAGGAAGGGGGGCACTTTCTGCTTCAATGGGGTGGCTTTTCCCTAGGTCTCTTGGGTCTTCCCTTCCCAGTAGGCGCCCCCTCAATGCATGGATCCCAAATCTTGTGTATGACCTTATAAAAAGTGAAGTAACTAAAATAAAGATGAAATATAGCATAAGAAAAGGACACAGTGGGGACTGAGGGTGGCTGTAGTTTCTACAGTTTGTGTGACAAAAAAATTCCTCCGGATGTTCCAAACTCATTCTTCCCCATCTGGCTTCCCTGATCCCATCTGGGGAAGTATAAGGTGGGGGTGTGTATGCAGGAAATGAACCCCTTCCTTAAATTCAAGCCATCATCTGTAGAAGCCAGTGATTTTAGAGTTCACTCTGGGGAGGAGTGAGGGGTTCCTCACTTCTGTTTTTTTTTGTTGTTGTTGTTGCTATCTCTTGATTAAAAGATGTGGAATCAGAAGGTACATAAAAACCAAAAATAAAAGGATGGGAAGAAAAGTCCTGTCAGGCATGTACTACCCAAAATCCTGCTCTCCTGAGATAAATAGCAAACAAAATAGACTTTAAGACGAAAAAGCATCGTGGAGCACAGAGCTGGTCTCTGCATGACATTTGCAGGTTCTGTTTAGCAGGAAGAGTCAGGTGCCTAAACCCGGATGTGTGGGATAAGATGGTCCTAAACAGATGAACCTAAAAACAGAACATCTGGGAATATTGAAAAATCTACCCATACCATTCCATCAACTGTTGAGAAGCCAACCAGACAAAAAATGAGCAAAATTATTGGAGATGTGGACAAATCACAAGATGACCTAATAGTCCCCATGGAATTCTGCATTCAGTGCCAGAGATGTCGAAAAACACAGAGACCCACAAGCATTAATCATGTAGTTTCTGGGCCACACAGTAGCCTCAATAAATCTTCCAGAATAGGTTTCATAAAGTCTGAGTTCTCTGATCACATGGCTATTAAGTTAGAAGTTAATACAAAAAGACAAGTTAAAAAAATGCTCACAGGTCGGGCACTGAAGGACCCTGTGAAATAACTTGTGAGTTAGAGTAGAACCATTAGTGGAAGGTTACCCAGAGCCAAAAGACACGCAATGGGAGCCCCTCTGAACTGGACCTTGTCCTTTGGCCCTAACTCTCTTAATCTTCCACAATGACCTTGATTTTTGAGTAAGAATAAAATGTCCTAGGCAAGCCTGGTGTGGTGGCCCATGCCTGTGATCCCAACAGCTCAGGAGGCTGAGACAGGAGGATTGTGAGTTCAAAGCCAGACTCAGCAACAGCGAGGCACTAAGCAAATTAGTGAGACCCTATCTCTAAATAAAATACAAAATGGTGCCCCTGAGTTTAATCCCTGGTACCTACTCCTGTCTAAAATCTCATAGGGTTATTGTGGGTCCTCTGCCTCAGACTGTGGATCAACCGTTTCTCCAAGGGATGCTTGTTCCTGTTAGAAGCAAAAGGTATTTAGATATAAAAATACAGATGCCCAGATTGCGCAGTGTCCCCAGAGCTGTGCACCGAGGACAACCTACGATGTCCTCGTTTCTACATCTTTCAGTGGAAACCCATCTTTTCTAAGATCATTAGTTGAGTCTTGTAATTCAAGTTTAAATATTTAACACTCAACATTAAAGTTTAAATTAAACATTAAATGTTTAAAAATAAAAATCTCAGAAATTTGCTTCACTTTCTAAATTTTAAATTTGTATTTCCTCTTTTATCGTTGAAAAGTCTTGTTGCCTTTATAATGTACGTCAACTTGTTTCAAGTTAACATCAATATTATTAATTTACCAGGCAAACTAAATGTCATTGAAGGATTTCTTAGTAATTTGATTTTATTTTTGCTCCCGGAATACATCCCACTAAAGGAGTAGAGTCGAAGCACTTATTCTAAATTTGTGTGAAAGAATTCTTTATGTGCTGAGTTTATCAATTCTGTACACAGTTATGCCCATTTATTTCAGTTTGTTTTAAATTTTTAAGGATTTTCTGATTTTTTTTTAAAAAATTTAAATATATTTAGATGAATTACAGGGTGCCAATGTCAAAACTATAACAAAATACATTCAGGGAAGTTGGGATTCCATTCCTGTTCCTTTCACCTGTCCCTAATGGTACCCCATAGGTAGCCATTTATAACCGATTTCTGGTTTAAAATATAGAGGGTTTCGTGAGTGAGCACATGCATTTGTATGTTGGAGGGAGGGACATCCATCTTCTTCCTTTTTTTTTTTTTTGTACCAAGAATTGAACCCAGGGGCACTCAACCACTGAGCCAAATCCCCAGCCCATTTTTATATTTTATTAGAGACAGGGTTTCACTGAATTGCTCAGGGTCTCGCTAAATTGTTGAGGCTGGATTTGAACTTGCGATCCTCCTGCCTCAGCTTCCTGAGTGGCTGGGATTATAGGCATGTGCCACCGTGCCCAGTTCTCCTTTCTTCACTCAAATTCTAACATTTTGTGTCAATCAGGAGAGACTGATTAACTGATTGTCTTGGTCCATTTTTTGCTGCTATAACTGAACACCACAGACTGGGTCAATTATTTAAAAAAAAAGTTTATTTAACTCACAATTCTGGACGTCAAGACTAGGGAGCCCACATCTGGTGGGCATCTGCTGAAGGCCTTTGGCTGGTGGGGATTCTGCAGAATCCTGGGGCAGCACATGGCATCGCCTGGCAAGCTTTGGTTTGGATCTCTCCTTTTCTTCTTCTTATAAACCCACTCCTAACTGCATCATGACCTCATGCAATTCTAATGACCTCCCGAAGGCCCCACATTTGAGTATTATTAGCATATGTGACTTTGGGGATTAGATTTCCAACACGAGAAATTGGGGGATGCATTCAAACTATAGCTGCACCATAAATACATGCCACAAACCCAGGCTCAGGTGTGTAAACCAATAACAGTTCATTTCTCACTCATACCGCATGTCCACGGAGGGTCAGCAAGAGGTACCTTGGCACGATCAGGAGCCCAAGCGGACTGAGGCGCTGTCTTGCACTCGCACCATCTGGACCCCATCCCCTCTTGTTTCTGTGACAGGGGAAGTGAAAACAGCTGTGGTCACCGGCAGCCGCTTCCAAATTTCCTGAACTAGCACCAGCTGTCCTTGTCTTTGGTCTCTCTTTCCCTTCTCCGCTACTATTGCAAGTCTCTATCTTTTTTTGTATTAAATTCTTTCATCAAAGTTGGTTTCTATTCTCCTGCTTAAACTCTGATGGATACAGCTAGACTCCGCCCCTTATGTCCTCATTTGGCATCTTACAAATTTCTACCCTTACAAGGAAGGGGTGGAGGAATGCCTCAGTTTGAGGGGTCACCTCGGATTTTGCAGACTTTGGAGCAAAGGAGAATTAGCCTCCGCAAATACTCAAGCATATGACAGAGCCACTGTCATTAATATGGTGAGGGCCCTGGCACGGGACTGGAAAGATCAAAGGTCACAGTGAAAATAGAGAAACAGGCACAAGTACCCATGGGAACTAAGTGAAAGGGAACATGGCATTGACTTTCAACTCAGAGGTAAAAAGCTAGATCATGTAACATACCATGTTGGGAAAACTGGTGAGTTGCTTTTAAAAAGATGATATAAATGGGATTTTGATCACATTCCTTTTATCAAAATAAATTCCATTGCATCTCTGTGGATCACATTTTCTTTATCTAGTCATCCAGTGGATACTGAGCCTGAGTCCGGACCTTGGCTATTGCGGTTAGTGATACAACGAACATGGGAGAGCAGGTATC
This sequence comes from Marmota monax, assembly GCF_021218885.2. Taxonomy (NCBI): domain Eukaryota; kingdom Metazoa; phylum Chordata; class Mammalia; order Rodentia; family Sciuridae; genus Marmota; species Marmota monax. The sequence goes on along the minus strand of NW_026693034.1, from coordinate 3,867,845 downwards.
TCTTTGATGTAATGATTTTGTTTCTTTTGGATACACAGAATACTATTCAGCCTTAAGAAAGAAAGGATTCCTGTCATATGGGGGAATCTGGATGAACCCAGAGGACCATACCCTAAATGAAATACACTAGGCACAGGAAGACAAATGCTCTATGATCTCACTTCTATGTGGAATCTAAAAAAGTCATACTTGGAAACAGAGTAGAATTGCTGCTGGAGGCTTGGAGGGGGCTGGGAGAAGATGGCCATAAGTACAAAGTCACAGTTATGCAAGATGAATAAATTCTGGAGATCGAACACACAGCATGGTGACAGTAGCTAACTGTGCCCTTGTGCACTTGAATAGCACAGAGTGGATCCTAAATATTCTCAACACACACACAAAAATGTGAAGAGATGAGCATATTAATTAATGTAATTCAATCATTTCACAATGCATACCTATAGCAGCATGTATTGTACAACATAAACAGACATAATGTTCTACTTATCACTTGTACCTTAATAAAATTGGGAAACTAAAATGCAGAAATAGAGAAAAAAACTTCAGAGAGAAACTTTATGTATAAAAATAAAGATATCTCCTCAGAAGAGAGATTGCTGGCTCATGTGATGGTCATAGTTTTAATTTATTTAGGAAATTCCATACTTCATTATAAGTATGTGTCAGGGAATGAATGGATGAAAAATGTAGTATCCATAATGGATTATTATTCAGCCCTAAAAATGTAGGTGATCCTGCCATTTGTCATAGTGTGGATGAACCTGGAGATAATAATACTAAGGGAAATTAGCCAGATGCAGAACAACAAATGCCAATATTACATGATCTTACTTACACATAAAATCTAAAAAAAAGAGATCAAATCCACAATAGTTACTGGGGCCAAGGGCAAGGAGTCTATCTGCTACTTTGCACTTATTTTCTTTTTATAATTTATAAAAAAATAAAAAAGAAAATAAGCGCAAAGTAGCAGATAGGTGTGAACAACAGTCTAGAGATCTAAAGTTCAACATGAGTATAACAGTTCATAAAATCATATTTTTAGGGATTTTTAAAAAATAAATAGATTTTAGTTGCATCTATTACACAAAAAGCAACTGCGTGAGATGACAGGTATGTTAATTTGCTTCATGGTAGTAACCATTTTACTATCTATGTGTATCCCCAAACATCACATGGTAACTCTCAAAAAATGCAATTAGCTTTATTTAAATATGTTCTTAAAGTTAATCATTGGTGAAGATTTTTAAAAAATCGTGTTAACATTGAGAAGTTCTGAAAAACGTGCAAAAGATGTAGATTCATGAAACTATCAGCAGGATATAGCCCATGGGGCTCACTGTGCTGCTGCCTAGTTTTTTTAAATAAAGTTTTATTGGAACATAGTCATGGCCACTTGCACTACAATGACCATATTGAGTAGTCCCAATAGAGAGCCTATAGCTCTCAGAGTTTGAAATATTTGCCAGTAGACCCTTCACTTAAAAGTTTGCTGACTATTGGGCAAAACCAAACACTATGAAGAAAAAGATTGGTACATCAGAGATCACAAAGGTTAAAGTCTTCTATAAGGTAGCAAAACTCATTTAAAAATAATCAGTTTAAAAAAAAAAAAAAACAAAAACAAAAACAAAAAACCAAAAAACTGTTGCAACACAAAGAGCTCTTCTCCCTAAAATAAAGAGTTTTAAAAAACCTGAACAGGATGCACCCAAGCTGCTATAGAGATATTGGCGCTCTCTGGATAGTGAGGTTGAGATTGCGTTCTAAAAACCTATGAGACACTCTCAATTTCTACATAATTTTACAATAAGCCTATACAGCTTTTACGAAAGCACCGTGAAGCAGAGGGCTGAGATGATCTTAAGAACTTAATCTAATTCCCAAAGTTCGCTGGAATGTAAGCTTCTTGAGGGCGGAAACTTGTGTTTCAGCCACAGCTGAATTTCCAGTACCACGGACAGCGCCCAGCTACCGGTGGGGCCCTTGGTTTGCTGAATGCATCCTGATCATCAAATGAGACACGGGCATAATTAGATCAGGGTTCAGAAAACACAGCTTGTGGGCCAACTCCAGCTCTCCTCCAGCTTCACTTTCACTGAAACGCAGACACACCCATTCATTTGCATATTTTCTTGGGCTGATTTCCCTCTACAATGCCAGAGCTAAGTAGTTGCAACCAAGACCATCTGGTCCGCAAAGCCAAAAGCTATTTACTCTCTGGCACTTTAATGAAAAAGTCTGCCCACCCCTGTATTTGTTCATTAGCTAGTTTGTCCCCAGAGGAGGTGCCTTGGAGAAGGAATGGGGCAACCATTTTGATGTTTCCACAATTCCATTTTTTTCACTTAAATTCCGTGCTAATTTAGTTGGAATTGTACTGAGGCCTCAGACTTTATGGAGGGCAAGATGCTGGTTCAGTCTGGTGGGAGAGAAGGCTGTGTCCATGCACCCACAATCCTCATGTGTGACTCCAGGGTTCAAAAGTACTGCAAACTGAAACTTTTTGGAACTCTTTGGCTGTAAAGCCTGACCTGTACTGATGAGACTCTATTTACAACCATCATTTTCCCCCAGTTCATCTGAATATTCATGTATTTTGCTGCATAAATGTTAATAGGTTGGGTTACGGGTGGTGCCTCCAGGTCCTTGAGGGTTTTTAATGCAATACGGAGCAAATGCAGTGTATTATCTTTTTGCAAGCTGCAACTCTGAATTCCAAAACACATCTGGCCCCAAGGCTTTCGGATAAGGCACCTTGGCCTTGAATTGTAACATGAGAATATATAGCTATCCTTGGGTTAGACGCTGAGTGCTTACAAGGGAAAGGAGAGCAGCCCTGAGAGATGGGGGCACTGGGGTCTCAGGTAAGCAGCTCTTGGTGGGCATTTGGTCACTAAGCCTGGCTCTGAGCACCTGTCAGGCTCTCAGAGATGTTTGGGGGGAAAAACAGATGAATGCATTTTTTTTTGTAAGACAGATGCTATCTGAGCCCCCTTCTTCTTCTACAAGTTGAGTTCATTCATCTCTAAGCAACACGGTGGTGCTTATATTGGTGGCTTTTTTTCTTCTTTCTACCATCTTTTAATTTTTTTTTTTCTGATTTTTTTCCTCCCCAGATATCTACCTATAGTAGTCTCCCCTTATCCACTGATTTGCTGTCTGTGGTTTCAGTTATTCAGGGTCAACCTCACTCTGAAAATACAGTACAGTGCAATAATATGAGGGAGGGATGGGGAGGAGAGAGAGAGAACATTCATACAACTTTTATTACAATATATTGTTATAATCTTTCACTTATTATTATCCACTGTTAATCTCTATTGTACCTAATTGTTAGTGAAACTTTATCATAGATTTGCATGTATAGGGGAAAAAACCCACAGTGTTGGCAGGATTTGGTATTAGCCATGACTTCAGGCATCTACTTGGGGTTTTGGAATATAGGCCATGTAGATAGGAGGGAATCCCTGCTGTTTTCTGATGAGGGAGAAATTCTTGTCAGTTTCTGGTTGGGACACCTGGCTACAAGCTTCCTGTCCCTTGCTGTGATCTCCTTAGCTTGGGAATCAACACAAAGTGTGTACTGACTGGAGAGGGTAGATCAGGGTTGGAGGCCGAGCATGGTGGTGGGAGCTGTCTTTATCCTTCTCTCCCATCCCCTAAAAACGGTGGGGACTTGTCAACTGCAAAAAGAGATTAAGATGCTGAGTGTGCAAAATGAATGACACATTTGCTAATGTCTTAGAGAAGGAGAGTGATTAGAAAACAAAATGGAACTGGAAAAACCAATGAAATCACAGACATTTCTAAATGGTCCATTGTTTTTTTCTTTTCTTCCCATGGATTCCAACCTTTGCATTTCTCCCAACTCTTCTCACTTGGGATTAAATTTGCTTTCAAAAGCTAGTCATTTTTTTTTTTTGTCGACTGCTGGAACGATTTTGTTGACTTGAAAAACATCTTGCCAAGTGCCTTTCATTGCTTTTTTTTCCCCTTTCAATCAAAGATGCTTATATTCAGGCATGGATCTGCTCCAAATAAAGTGATTATATGTTGTTGCCTCCATACTCTCTTCTAATTTCTTCAAAGTGAATGGACTATTCACATGCCCTTCTAGAAGTAATGACCCATTCACGGAGGTAGCAACTGCCATCCTGGGTGACTGGCTTCTTGAGGGGAGGTAGATTTTCATAGTGTTAGAATTCTAATAAAAAGGACCCAACAAATGTTTAAAAGAAGGTAAGGGAAATGGTTGCTAGGTTGACAAATCAGGAAGAGTAGTGAACTCTGTTAGAGATTTTTTTCCCTCCTTTGATTTGATTCATTAAAACATGGAGGGAGATTGGTTGAGCACCTACCTGCTGTTTAGCATGGCTGCCCTGGAGTCTGCTGCATATATATATACAGAGAGTACTGCTGGGGAATGGGGGGTCTGCAGGTGAGGGGCTCAGCTCTAGCAGAACCCAAGAGGCAGGAATGAAAGGGACATGATTAAGCACCAGGGTGGTACTGCAAGTGGCCGGCGGGCGGTCTCTGGACCCATGTCAGTTCCCAGAGCATCTGGAGGAAGAACTTCTTGTGGAAGGATTGTTAGATCCTCTAGGAACTCAGTTTCTTGGGCACCTTGGAAAGCAAAGGACGTAAGTGTCTATCAGGAGGAAAAATCTAGTTAGAATAAATTGCCTGGGAATGAATAAATGCTCACAGAAATGCAGATGGGCTGGGACAGATGGGCTTTCCAGTCAGTCCATCTCTAGGTGAGCACAGGTGGGTGTTCATGTTCCCCAAGACGGTTTTTTGAAGTCTGGTGTCTTGGTTCAGTCTGAATGAAGGGGATTTGCACTAGCAATGGGAAGAGATGGGGACAGCTGGGCACCCATGTGAAGTGGGCATGCTTAAGAACCCACTGCTCCCACACCCTGGAGACTGCCTCCCACATTCCTAGATGTGAAGTTAATAGGGGGAAAGAACAAAGGATCGACAAAGAGAAGAGACATCAGTCTCCTCCCTTGTCTAGTTGCCCTCTGTTTCTTCCAGTTGCCTTCCACAGTATCCTCTGCATCTGCATTTTTCCCCTTCCTGACCATGGAGGTCACCTGAAGGCCACTCTGGAATGTGACTACTTTCTTCAACCTTCCTTCCTTTCAAGACTTCACCTATGGTGTCCCAAGCCTTCCATGTGATGTCTACTCCTCCTGCCATGAACTCAGCCCCAGCTCTGATTTCCACCCATTTGGATGGACACTTCTGCTCTGGGGCCACCCATTGTCTCAAAATCAAAATGCTCCAAACAATGTCCATCAGCGTCCCTGCCCATTTTTTATACCCATTCCCAGGGGTACCACTATTATCATTTATGGGGCTTTGGAACCCTCTGTCTTAGTCCATTTTATGTTGCTAAGAACAGAATATCACAGAATGGCTTTGTTGTAAAGAAAAGAAGTTGATGTGGATCATGGTTCTGGTCCAAGGTCAACAGGCCCCATCTGGAGATGGCTTTTTCGATGGCAGAGCCCGGAGGCAGCACAGGGTATCACATACTGAGAGACAGGTAGCATGTCAGAGATGCAGACACACTGGCTTCTAAAGCAGATTTGCCCTTGAGGTAACCCATGGGCCTGTTAATATACTAATTCCATCATAAGGGCAGACCTTTCATCATCTCTTACAGGTACCAACTCTTAGTGTCAGTAATGGGGACTGGATTTCAATGGGTTTTGGAGGGGACAAAGCATATTTGAATCATAACCCATCCTTTTCTAATTGGCTGACTTCTGTATCCAGTCATTCAAGAGCATATTTTTATCTTTAGATTTTTTTTGGTAGCAGGGATTGAACCCAGGGGCACTTAACCACTGAGCCACATCTCCAGCCCTTTTAAATTTCTTATTTAGAGACAGAGTCTCCCTAAGTTGCTAAGGCTGGCTTTGAACTCACAATCCTCCTGCCTCAGCCTCCCAATCCACCAGGATTACAGGTGTGTGCCACTATGCTCAGATAGAATGTTTCTTGAGAGTTAATTCTTTCCCTTATGAAAAGTTTTTAAATTGAGCTATAACACACACATACAGGAAAATTACTAGTAGCAAGTATACGTGTGTGTGTGAGTGCATGTGCATGTTTGTGTAAAACAACCATCTTATTAAAAAAGTTCAGGCTGGGTGCAGTGGCACATGCTTGTAAATCCCAGAGGCTCTGGAGGCTGAGGCAGGAGGATTTTAAGTTCAAAACCAGTGTCAGCAATTTAGTGGGGCCCTAAGCAAATTAGTGAGATCCTGTTCCTGAGTAAAATATAAAAAGGGCTGGGAATGTTGCTCAGTGGTTAAGTGCCCCTGGGTTCAATCCCTGGTACAAAAGAAAAAATTTCAGAATGTGCCCCTGATTATGGAAGTGTGTTTCCTTCTGGCTCCTTGTCGGTCCATTTTGACTTGGGGGTAACTGCTAACGTCAACAGAGATGGTTTTGCAGTTTTGTATTTTTACACACATGGAACCGCACCCTGAACACTATTTTGTGCCTGTCCCCATCTTGCATATGGTCAACAGAATGCCTGTGAGGTCATGCTATTATTTTTAGCATTCCTTTCTGTTGCTTTATAGTATTCCATTATATAATATGCCCTGATTTATTCACCCCTTCAATTCTTGATGGACATTTGGGTTGTTTTAGGTTTGGAGCTATTTTAAGTAAAGCTGGTGTGCTCATTCTAGTGTGTGGTTTTGGTGGACAGATGAGTTGGCTCTAAGAGCAGAGTTGCTGAGGACGCCCAGGCCTCGTGTGTACCCTGGGGATTTTAATTGACTGAGGTGACTCAGTGAAGAATCAGACAGGTCAATGCCACTGAAAGAGGAAAGTATTACTCTCAAGAGAAGAAGGCATACCATGCCACGCAGGGGCACACGGGAAGCCCCAGGGTGGGTCAGGAGGCAGAGGCCAGAGGCAGGGGAAAGCAGAGGCCAGAGACTTTATTGGTGTTTCCGTGGGAAAGACCAGGCAGGGCGGGGAAACAGTTGAGGATGGGCAGCTGTGAGTCTTCTAGCAGGCTTTGGGTTGTTCAGGTGGTCTCTAGTTGCCTGGCATGTGGCCCTGGGATGATCTAGCCAGGGGAACTATTGGCTTGTGCATGAGAGTGAGATAGAGAGGTGTCGGCATGCATCTGACAGGTGTGCTCCCCATTAACACTGTCTCCTGCCTTTAGAAATTAGGTACCCCTGGGAGAGCAGTGTCTCCCAGGGCCAGCAGCTTTTTAAGACATCACAACATCAAAACATGATAAAATGCAGAAAATCTAGAAAATACAATTCACATCCAGGCACAGTGGTGCAGGCCTGTAATCCCAGTGGCTCGGGAGGCTGAGGCAGGAAGATCATGAGTTCAAAGCCAGCCTCAGCAACTTAGCAAGGGACTTAGCAATTCAGTGAGACTCTGTCTCTAAATAAAATACAAAAAAGGGCTGGGGATGTGGCCCAGTGGTTAAGCGCTCCTGGGTTCAATCCCCTGTACCCACCCACCCCCGCCCCCGCCAAAAAAAAAAAATACAATTCCTACAGCACAGGTTCATCTTTACTAGATACTGATAGCAATGTACCCAGGCGGTGGTCCCAGTTCCCAGGTCCACCAGCCAAGCTCCAGGTGGCTCACCTGCTTATCAGCAGGTGTCAGGACATTGCCACTGTCTTTTTCTTTAAATGAAGTTTTAGCCGTTTGGATGGATCTATAGTTGCATCTCACTGTGGTTTTAATTTACTTTCCCCCCACTGAGCACATTTCATATGCTTATTGAGTATCTTAAGTATCAGATATCTTGTTTGGTGAAGTGTCTATTCGAATCTATTGTTCATCTTTTATTTGGATTATTATTTTTTCCTTCTTCCTACAACTGAGAGTCATCCTTCAGAGATCTACATGGCAGATATCTTACCTGGGTCTGCTCATTTTCTCTTCCTACCCTTGAGGTTTTCTGGTGAACAGAGCTTTTAGTGTGAAGTGCAGGGTAGAAGAATGTTCCTTTCTGATGAGTCTGAGTTCTCATTTCCAGGACACCAACATCCTGCAAAGAATCTGCTGTGTTTTCTTCTGGAAGCTGTGTTTTGGTCTTGCTTTTCACATTTACATCCATGATCTACCTCTGAGACATTATTTTTTATGTGTGTACCAGGTAAGGCAGGTGTCAGGATCCATTCCCCCCCCCCCCCCCCCCCCCGGGTGGCTCTGCCAGGCCCCAGCAGCGTTTACTGAGAAGAGGACTGTTTCCCTATGGAACCCTTGAGGGGCCATTGGTGATAAGGGCCCTTCTTGCACAGAGCTGCCTCAGACTCTGCCCTACCCTGCACAACTCCTCATGGCTGCAGTTTTAGTGTAAGTCTTTACTCAGAACTTACTTCCTCCAGCCAAACTTGCCTTTCACAATTCTGCAAAATAAACTCTCTTTTAGCAAGGTCAGATTGTGTGTGTGTGTGTGTGTGTGTGTGTGTAACAGGGATTGAACCCAGGGGTGTTTAACCATGGAGCCACGTCCCCATCCCCTTTTTAATACTTTATTTTGAGACAGGTTTTTGCTAAATTGCTTAGGGCCTTGCTAAATTGCTGAGGCTGGCCTTGAACTTGCAATCCTCCTGCTTCCGCCTCCCCAGCCACTGGGATGATAGGCACGTGCCACCACGCCTGGACAGACTTTTTTTTTTTTAATCTTTGTTTGTTTATTCTCTATTTTGTTTTTGTTTTTAGAAATCAAGGTGAAATTTTACACAAATGCCCAAATATCAAATTAACCAGCACTGATACTTTCGGCTCGAGGCTGAGGGGAGGGAGAGGGGCTGCCCACCCACTTGGCCTCCTCCGGCCTCATCTCCACCCATGCACTCCATCCTATGTTCATTCTGTATACATTTATTATGCATCCTCTGTATGCCACACCCTGTGCAAAATCCCAGGGAGTGTGGTGAGCAGAGGGTAGTCTTGGTTTCCTTAGAGTTTTCAGTTTAGAGGACAGCTAGAGATGTTTGAACTACAGAGAAATCAGGATATTACAGAAACAGGGTGACAAAGGGGACAGAAGGCCATGACAAGACCAAAGAAGTAGAAGCTCCTTCTGTACACTGTCAGGGAGGGCTTCCCAAGCCAAGGCCTCAAGGATGGGAAGGATCCAGCCACCTAAGGGGAGAGATGGTTCTGAGCAGGGGAAAAAAAAATTACAGATATGGGTCCCCACTGCATGTGTTCTGAAAGCAAGGACAGAGGCAGACAGGGCTGTGGGGACCCTGCTGAGGTGATGATTCATTCAGCTGGTTTCTTCAGGGGTTGTAAGTTCTCTGAACATGAGCATTGTGTCTTTTTTTTTTTGCATTTCTCAAATAATATGCTATTATGAACAGCAGAGGGGCAATTCAAAATTATTTATGGAGGGCTGGGGGGTGTGGCTCAGGGGTAGAGCGCCTGCCTAAGGTGTGAGGCACCGGTTTCGATTCTCAGCACCATATCCAAATAAATAAAATAAAGGTCCATGGAAAAATAAATAAATAAATAAATAAATATATATATATATATATATATATTAAAAAATGTATTGTGGAACAGACCAGTCCAACCCCTTGTCGGGAATTATAGGTGCCTGACCGGAAGCTGAGAAGCCCACTTTTGGCTTTTTTTCCCATGGATTAATTATGTTCTTGTTTCAGTGTTGCAAAGAGTAAGAAATCAAATTAAAAACTCCACAAGAGCATGCCCTGGGCCTTATGGTTTTTATTTAAAGATTTACCATCACCCATTTGTAACTTCTTCATTAATTTATGATGTTCTAGTGCTCTGAGCTACCCCCAAACCCTATAAGGAGCATCATAGGCTGGGAATAAATAGGCAAATAATGACAAAGGCAATCTGTGCTGACCTGGGGTTGGTGAAGAGCAAGCAATGACTATTATGGGATGGATGCTCAACCAACTGTGAGCAGCCGCTGATCCTTAACAAGCTCCATAATGGAATAAATGAGAGGCTTCAGAAACCAAGCACGGGCCTTGGAAGAGAGGTTTGTGGTGGTTAATGACATCATGCTCCAGGTGGTAGATTGATTGACAGGTCATCCCCATTACAGTGGCACGAGTCAGATCTGCTGCCGTTTCAGGGGTCCGGGATCAGGAGGCAGACACCTGTCTAGTTGCTCCTCTGTTATTCTTGGTGGTGTGATCTTGGGAAGTCACGTAACATGGCCGTGTTTCAGTTTCTTCAACACCAGGGAATTCAGTGTCACTCGTCTCTTAGGTTTGCAGCGGCCATTTAAGGTATAATGGGGCCTCTGGGCCAAATTTAATCTGCCACCTATTTCTTTATGGCCTGCTAGCTCAAAGCGTTTTCTACATTTTTAAATGGTGAAAAAAAAAAAAAACTCCAAGAGGAATATTTGGTGACATGAAAAAAATTATATGAAATTCAAATTTCAGTGTCCGTAAATAAGCTCGTACTGAGACACCGCCTCCTTGACTTCGCCTGTGACTGCTTTTCTGAGATGGCAGCTGTGATAGAGGTCAAGTGCCAGCAAAGCCAAAAATATTTATTTTCTGGTCCTTTACAGAAGAAATTTGCTGACCTCGGGATAATTCGCCAAAAGGGCTTATTTGCACAATGCCTGGTCCTGTGTTGGCTATTGGAATCATATATTAATAAAAATGAGTGTTTGGGTTATTAAGAAAATAAATTGGTTTCTTCTCCACACTTTTCCCCTTCCTTTAAAAATCATTTGATTCTCATTACTGCTATTCTTAGTGGGAGGAAGAGGGATGTCCCACCTCCCTCGGGCTACACCCAGTGCGTGGCAGTGCCCACCCCCCACGCCATCTTCCGGCCATGCTGGCATAGTGACTAGCTGCTCCTGTTTGCAACATTTTCTTCCTAGGGCACTTCAAACCTTTCTTCCCCACCTCCTCCCCTCTGGCTACTCTTTCTCAGCCTCATTTTCTCTCACCTCTTTTCTTTTCTCACATTCCAGAGTTTGGCTGCCCCAGGGTCACGTCTGGGGGGCTCTTCTTGTCTCTGTCTGGGCTCCCCATTCATCTTGTCCCTGGGTTCCCACGGCTGCAAATGGCTTCCTTCTGCTGATGCCTCCCACTTCACACCCCAGGTCTGGATTTCTCTGGCTCCACTGGAATCTCTCTTAGTGCCATCTTCTCACCAGTCCATCCAAAAGGAGCTGTGGGTCTACTGTCCATAAACTTGCTCTTTTCTTATTCCTTTCCTCTTCTGTCCAAGGCAGCTCTGTCTTTCCTGTGGCCTCTCCCCCTCACAGCTGATGCCCAATCTGGCTTAAATCCTGTCAGCTCTACTTTCAGAGAATTTGCCAAATCTGGCCATTTCTTACCACTCCCTCCACGGCTCTGTGGCAGAAGCTACAATCGTCTGTCACTCAAATGGTTTCAGGTGTCTCCTTATGGTTTTCCTTGAAACCATCTCCCCACTGGCCGTTCCCAAAAGAGCAGTCAGATGATTCCTTTATAAAGCAAGTCAGATGTTGTCGCTCCTGGGTTGAAAACGCCTTTGGATCCATTCTCACCAGGTAGCACGATGTTCCGGCTCTCCCAGTATCCCTGACCCTCTCTTCCAACTGCCCCCTGGCCCATTTAGTCTCACACATGGTGGCCTTCTCGCTGTTCCTGGAAACACCAGGCCTACTTCCACCTTGGAGTTGCTTTCTTTTTTCTGGAAGCTTCCTCCTCTCGAGAGCTGCATGGCTTATCACCTTCATGGTTCAGCTTAAATATCATTCCCAGGACAGGTCCCGCTACAGAATAGCAACACTACCTCTCCCCAGCTCTCCAGCCCTTCTAAATCTCCTTATTCTGCCTCTCCTCTCTCCATGGCAATTCTCAGACACAGAAATATCTGTGTATCCCATCTTCTTCTGTTAGTATATTGCCCCATTAGGACAGGAGCATGATCTGTTTTATCTTGCTTCTTCAATGCTTAAAATAGAGTCTGGCTTATAGTGGATGTTCAATCAACAGCGGTTGAATGAGCGATGATTTTATATATCTATATCTATATATCTATACCTCTCCCTCTCTCCCTCTCTCTATCCTTTGACCTCTCCAGTTAAAAGACAGGTAGTCAGAATGGACACACAAATTAAATTCAACTGTATTCTATGTATTAAGATACCCATCTAGAAATTCAATTGCTTAGGTTTGAAAGTAAAAGGATAAAAAATTATAACAAGCTGGGACTAATGGGTGAATCTTGGTATAAAGGCTTTAAGACAGAAAGCAAAACTGAGTCACTTTATAATGATAAAATATATTTTTTTCATGAAATCATGGTGTCAACTATAAATTTGTATGCACTACTAATAACACATCTTCAAAACCTATGAAGCAAGAATTAATCAATCTGCGACTAATAATGGGCAAATTCATAATAATAATAGGAATCTTCAATTTAGCCTCTCAAGCAGACAAAAAAAATCAGCAGAAAAACAAAAATATTTCAAAAATGCAACTAACAATCTTTTTATAATAATCTTATATAAAACATATATACAGAAAGCTTTGCATTAATCTGGACTTTTTTTTCCCCAGCGTGTATCACAATGTTTCAATTAGGGTAGTGGATGCTATGCTATTGGACCCTTTTTAAGATAAATATTTCGTAATATCCCTTTAATTTTCATTTTTGGAGGGTACTGGGGATTGAGCCCAGGGGCACTTAGCCACTGAGCCACATCCCCAGCGCTTTTTTATATTTTATTTAAAGACAGAGTCTCACTGAGTTCCTAAGAGCCTTGCTAAGTTGCTGAGGCTGGCTTTGAACTCACGATCCTCCTGCCTCAGCCTTCTGAGCCACTGGAATCACAGGTGTGCAACACTGCGCCCAGCTCTGTTTAATTTTCTTAAGATAATTTTTAGAAATATTTGAATCTAGGTTTTACCTTATTTATTTCAATTATGTCAATCAAAAAAGCAATTCAAGGCCCTGCCATAGTACAATAGAAGCAAAAGAAATTAAGATAAAATAGTACATATTGGAATGTGTAAACATGTCCAGCATATTTGAATGTAATACGTATATTTGAATGTTCAGGGGGGCCCATTCTAGAAGATAAAAGAAGGAGCCAGACGCCTGTACATGTAAATTGCATGTAGAATCACTGCAGTGTGATAGGTACAGATGCAAACTAATAGAGAGGGTTATTGGCATCTCCAATGATTGCGATTGGCATTATCTCACTGGTTTTCTGAAATGGTTAAGCAACCACTCTCCTGGAAAAATTTCTAAAAAATAATAATGTGATCTTCGCACTGAATTTGCATCCCTAGGAATTCAATGTGTACTAAAACTATGCAAAACAGGGCATGCTTTTACACATAAATCTGAATTTGGTCTAAGCTCAGATAATTATGAGCAGGGTTTTCATCTTATCCTGTCGAAGTCAGTGAAGACATTACAGAGCCGTGGGATATTTGCAGAGGGTTGTGTCCATTACAGCGTGTCTGACGTCTCTGAGCCCTCCTAAGTGGCCCCAATTATTGTGACAAGAAAGCAGCCCCACCATTTTCAAGATGACTCCTGGGATAAGAACTTTCTCCATCCCGACAGGGAAAACCACTGAGCCGGGGTGTCCTAGGGCTTCTAGTTCTTGGCACAAATGAACTCCTCTCAGCTGCTCAAACTGGGACCAGCTGCCTCATCAGGTCCCAACCAGTGTCTTGCTGTCTAAAACACAAGCTGGATTTCCGTCAACAAAAACCCTGTCCATGCCTCGCAGAGCAATAACAAATGTTCAGGTACAAATTGTACTGCAAACAATTACCAATAACCAAATATTGGGTGAGAATCACACTGGAAAAGGAGTGATGAAATCGAAGGAAAAAAAAAAACCTATTTGATTCTTGCAAATATAAATTTAAGTAGAAAAATGAATTTCAAATGCTTTTTATATTTTTTCATAGAGTTTAGTGAGGTCTCTTGTCAATGGTTGATTTATAAATGTAGATCAGATGAATAAAACGACATTCCTTCCTAAATATCTCAAAATGACACTTGTCATTGATTTAGGACCTAACCTTCTTTCCAAACAGTCCAAAATGAGTTTCTGCTGCATTATGTAGCGGATGCACGTTCTGTAGAATCGGGAATGTTATGAATGTTATCTTCAAACTACCTTCCAGCTCTGTGAGGCTTCAGGTGGTGAGGTAGAGACATTTTGCTCTTCCTTTATTTGTAGGAATGATATCTAGCCAGGTCGGGCCTTCAAATGCATTCCAGTGCACTCTTTGAACTGTCCTGTCTTATCACAAAGTTAGGGTTTGGAAGTTTCTACTCCTGTTCCTAAAATGTCTTAGATAACTCAGACTTCCTGTGGAAGTCAGAAATTGTATGATTTTTGACTTTCCAAAGATAAACTACTATTGCTGCTGCTTTTCAGAACCAGGGGTCACCATCATCAAGAGGTGGACTTCTTCCAAAGAAGTCCTAATTATGTCGTTCTGGAAATTTCTACTCTTTAAATAAAATTTTGATGCTTTTAACAAAAGTGCATCATTAATAGTGCATTACAGTTGTACGTAACAGATGGGTTTATTTGGACATAATCACACCTGCATAGAATTCCTTTTCCTCTGCTTTACAGGTCTTTATTGATTTTTAATGGATGCTTTGTAGATATGCATGAAGGTGGAAATCACTGTGGTATATTCTTTCATGGCTATACCATAATTTTGTCAAATTTGTTCTGCATTTTCTCCCCCTTCCTACCTCCCCCCACAATCTCCTACTCCACTGACCTTCCCTCTATCTTTATATGACCTTCCCTGATTTTTTTCTTACTTTTCTAGCTTCCACATATGAAAGAAAACATTCAACATTGTTTTTCTGAGCCTGGCTTATTTCACATAGCATGAAGTCCTCTAGTTCCATCTAGTTACTGGCAAATACCATAATTCTGTTCTTCTTTTTTAAAAATTGATTTTATTTTTAAAACAAATGACAGAAGAATGCATTACAATTCTTATTACAATATACAGCACAATTTTTCATATCTCTGGTTGTATATAAAGTATGTTGACACCAATTCGTGTCTTCATACCTGTACTTTGGATAATGATGTCCATCACCTTCCACCTTCATTGCTAACCCCCTGCCCACCTCTCTTCCCCTCCCACCCTTCTGTCCTATCTAGAGTCCGTCTATTCCTCCCATGCTCCCCCTCCCTACCCCACTATGAGTCAGTCACCTTATATCAGAGAAAACATTTGGCATTTGTCTTTTTGGGATTGGCTAACTTCACTTAGCATTATCTTCTCCAACACCATCCATTTACCTGCAAATGCCATGGTTTTAGTCTCTTTTATTGCTGAATAATATTCCATTGTGTATATATGCCACATTTTAAAAATCCATTCATCTAATAAAGGGATCTAGGTTGGCTTCACAGTTTAGCTATTGTGAATTGAGCTGCTATAAACATTAATGTGGCTGTGTACCTGTAGTATGCTGTTTTTAGGTCCTTTGGGTATAGACTGAGGAGAGGGATAGCTGGGTCAAATGGTAATTTGTTCTTCTTTATGGTTGAGTAAAACTCCATTGTGTATATAGATCACATTGCCTTTATTCATTCTTCTCTCTTTTTTTTTCCCTCCAGGTTGTTAGTTTTTTTTTAAGTTCTAATTTGTTATATATGATAGCAGAATGCATTACAATTCATATTACACACATAGAGCACAGTTTTTCATATCTCTGGTTGTATAGAAAGTATACAAAGAGTATTTTGATTTGCATTTCTGTAATTGCTAGTGATGATGAACATTTTTTTCATATATTTGTTGAGTGATTATATATCCTCTTCTGAGAGGTGTCTGTTCAGGTCCTTGGCCCACTTATTGATTGGGTTATTTTTTTTTGTTGTTTGTTTGTTTTTTGGTGCTTAGCTTTTTGAGTTCTTTATATACCCTAGAGATTAGTGCTCTATCTGTGTGAGGGGTAAACATTTGCTCCCAAGATGTGAGCTCTCTGTTCACCTCACAGATTGTTTCTTTTGTTAAGAAGATGCTTTTTAGTTTGAATCCATCCCACTTATTGATTCTTGATTTTAATTCTTGCATTATAGGAGTCTTACTAAGGAAGTTGGGGCCTAATTTGACATGATGAAGATTAGGACCTACTTTTTCTTAAACTATTAGGTGCAGTGTCTCTGGTTTATTTCCTAGGTCCTTGATGCACTTTGAGTTGAGTTTTGTGCATGGTGAGAGAAAGGAGTTTAGTTTCATTTTGTTACATATGGATTTCCAGTTTTCCCAGCACCATTTGTTGAATAGGCTATCTTTTCTCCAATGTATGTTTTTTGGTGCCTTTGTCTAATATGATAACTACAATTATGTGGATTAGTCTCTGTGTCCTCTCTTGTGTACCATTGGTCTACCAGTCCATTTTGGAGCCAATACCATGCTGTTTTTGTTACTACTGCTGTGTAGTATAGTTTCCGTTCATCTCTTGATGGGCACTTGGCTATTGTGAGGTGTGCTGCTATAAACAGTGATATGGCTGTATCGCTGTAGTATGCTAAATTTAGTTATAAATAAATACTGAGGAATGGGTAGTTGGATAGTAGGTGGTTCCATTCCTGTGTTTTTGAGGAATCTACATACTATTTTCCAGAGTGGCTGTACTAATTTTTAGTTCTACCAACAATGTACCTTTACCCCCACATCCTTGCCAGCATTTATTATTATTTGTGTTCTTGATATTTGCCATTCTGACTAGAATGAAATGAAATTTCAGTGTAATTTTGATTTGCATTTCTCTGACTTCTGGGGATGTTGAAACTTTTCCACATATTTGTTGGCATTTCATATTTTTTCTTTGAAGAAATGTCTGTTTGATTCTTTTGCCCATTTATTGATTGGGTTTTTTTTTTATGGTGTTAAGATTTTTGAGTTGTTTATATATTTTGCGTATTAATTACCAGTCAGAGGAGCAGCTGGCAAAGCTCTTCACCCAACAGTAGGTTGGTGAAGCCAACAACCCCAGCCCCTTCCAAAATATATTTTTGGCTCCTTTGTCAATTCTTGGATGGCTATAAGTGTGTGCATTTGTCTCCGTGTCTTCTATTTGATTCCATTGGTCTTCATGTCTCTTTTGATACAAATACCATGCTGTTTTATTATTATAGCTCTGTAGTATATTTTAAGGTCTGGTACCATGATGCCTCCAACATCACTCTTATTGCTCAGGATTGCTTTGGCTATTCTAGGTCCTTTATTCTTCCAAATGAATTTTAGGATTTTTTTTTTTTTTTAGCTATGTGAAGAATGTCCTTGGTGTTTTGATGGGGATGGCATTGACTCTGTATATTGCTTTTGGTAACATGGTCATTTTGACAATATTAATTCTGCCTATCCAATAACATAGAGGTCTTTCCATCTTTGTGTCTTCTTCAATTTCTTTCTTTGGTGTTCTATGATTTTTACTGTGGAGGTCTTACATCTCCTTCTTAGATTAATTCCCAAGTATTTTATTTTTGTTTTGAGGTTATTGTGAATGGGATAGTTTTTCTGATTTCTTTCTTGGCATAATCACTCTTGGAGTATAGGAAAGCTATTGATTTATGAATGTTGATCTTCTTCCTTGATACTTTCCTGAATTTGTTTATCAGCTCTAGAAGTTTTCTAGTGGAGTTTTTTTGAGTCTTCTAGATATAATATCATGTCATCAGCAAACAGAGATAATTTGACTTTTTCTTTTTCCTATTTGTATCCTTTAAATTTCCTTCCCTGACCTGAGTTTTCTGGCTAGAGTTTCAAGAACCATATTGAATAGGAGTGGTGAGAGTGAACATCCTTATCGTGTTCCTGATTTTATAGGACATGCTTTTGGTTTTTCTCCTGTATAATGTTGGCTTTGGTTTTGTTATATATAGTCTTTATAATGTTGAGGTAAGCTTCTTCTATTCCTAGTTTCTTCAGTTTTTTAAAAAATAGGTGCTGAATAGATGCTGAATTTTATAATTTCCTGAATAAGTGTTGAATTTTTATCAAAGACCTTTTCTGCATCTACTGAGATAATCACAGGATTCTTATCCTTAATTCTATTTATGTGGTGAATTACATTTATTGATTTGCATATGTCAAACCAATCTTGCATCCCTGGGATGAAACCGACTTGATCGTGTGTACTGTCTTTTCAATGTGTATTTGAATGTAGTTGGCAATATTTTATGAAGGATTTTTGCATCTGTGTTCATCAGGGATATGGGTCTGTAGTTTTCTTTCCTTGCTGTGTCTTTCTCTGGTTTTAGTCTCAGGATGATACTGGTTCCATAGAGTGAATTTGGAAGTGTTCTCTCCCTTTCAACTTCATAGAATAATTTGAGGAAGACTGGTGTTAGTTCTTCTTTAAAGGTCTGATAGAACTCAGCTGAGAATTCATCTGATCCTGCATTTTCCTTTGCTGGAAGGTGTTACGGTTTAGGTGTGAGGCATCCCCCAAAAGCTCATGTGTAAGACAATGTGAGAAATGATTGGGTTATACAAAAATCTTAACCTCAGTGCATTAATCCACTGATAGGAACTAACTGGGTGGTAACTGTAGGCAGATAGGATGAGACTGAGGGAAGTGGGTCATTGGGGGTGTGCCTTTTGGGTGTATCTTTTCTCCATGGTCAGGGGAGTCTCTCTTTGCTTCCTAGTGCAATGTGCTGAGCCCCTTCCCTCCACCATACTCTTCCTCCATGATATTCTGCCTCAACTCAAGCACTAAGGAATGGAATTGGCTTTGTATGGACTGAGACCTCTGAAACTATAAGCCCTCAAATAAACTTTTCTTCCTCTAATTGTTCTTGTCAGGTCTTTTAGTCACAACAGTGAGAAATCTGACTAACACAGAAGGCGTCAACTGCTGTTTCAATTTTATTGCTTGGTCTGGTTAGTTTTTTTAAAAAAATATCTTCCTGATCCAATTTGGGCAGGTCATATGTGTCTAGATATTTGTCAATGTCTTCTAAAAATTCCACTGGAGTTTATATTTTATTGGAGCATAAATTTTCAAAATAGTTTCTAATGATCCTCTGGATTTCAGAAGCATCAAGGGTGATATCTCCTTTGTCATCTCTAATTTTATTTTGGTCTTCTCTCTTTCTTTTGATTAGTTTGGTTAAGGGTTTAATCAATCTTATTTATCTTTTTGAGGAACCAAATTGTTGTTGCATTGATCCTTTGTAATTTTTTAAAAAAATTCTCAATTTCTTTAATTTCAACCCTGTTTTTAATTATTTAATGTCTTCTACTGATTTTGGCATTAATTTACTCTTTCTTGTCTAAGATCTTGAGAATTAGATTATTTATTTAGGGGTCTTTCTGTTTTTCTATTTTTAAAGGTAGGTACTCAATGCTATAAATTTTCCTCTTAGCACTGACTTCATATGGTCCCAGAGATTTTGATGTGTTGTTTCTCTGTTCTCATTTGTTTTTAAGAATTTAAAAGTTTAAATTAAGAAATTCTTAATTTCTTCTGAGAGCCATTCCTCATTTAAAAGAGTATTGTTCAATTGTTTATTTGGTTTCTTTTTTTTTAGTTTTAAGTGGACACAACATCTTTATTTTACATTTATGTGGTGCTGAGGATCGAACCCAGTGCCTCACACATGCTAGGTGAGCACTCTACCACTGAGCCACAACCCCAGCCCAATTTATTTATGTGGTTTCTATAATTTTTCTTGCTATTGATTTCTAATTTCATTCCATTATGATCTGTAGGATTCATGGGATTATGTCAATATTTTTTTTGTATTTGCTAAGACTTACATTGTGACCTAGACTATAGTCTATTTTGGATAAGATTTCATGAACTGCTGAGAAGAAAGTGAATTCAGCTATTTGGGGGTGAAATATTCTGTAGATGTGTTAAACCATTTGATTTATAGTATTTTTAGTTTGGAAATGTCTTTATTGATTTTGTTTGAACAACCTGCCTGTTGGTGATCGGGGTGTGTTAAAATAACCCAATATTATTGTACTGGGGACTATGTTGAATTAAAGAAGTATTTTTAATGTAATTAGGTGCACTGACAAATGAGGCATAAGCCCAAATATTTACTATTGTTATATCTTATTGTTGAATTGTTTCCTTTATCAGTATGTAGTGAGCTTCTTTGTCTCTTCTGATTAATTTTTGCTTGAAATCTGCTTTGTCAGTTATAAGAGTAGCTACTCCTATTTTTTTTTTTACTCTATTTGCATGGAATCCTCCCTCTCCCTCCCCCAAATCCTTTTACTCTCAGCCTTTGCTTATCTTTGTCTATGGAACAAGTCTCTTTCCAACAACACATAGTTGGATCTTGTTTTTGTTTTGTTTGTTTGGGGATGGAACCTAGAAGTGCTTAACAGCTGAGAGACACCTCCAGGCTTTCTTTTATTTTTTATTTTGAGACAGGGTCTTGTTAAGTTGTTGAAGGCCTCACTAAATTGCTGAGGCTGGCCTTGAACGTGCCATCCTCCTGCCTCAGCATTTGGAGTCACTGGGATTACAGGCGTGCACCACCCTGCCCAACTGTATCTTGGTTTTTTAATCCATTCTGCCAATCTGTGTCTTTTAATTGGGGAGTTGAGAGTATTTACTGCTGAGAGCCATAGCCAGTCAGAATGACGCATGGCATTTTTGCCAGAATGGAGTGGTTGAGAGGTGATGCCAGCAAGCCATTGAGATGATGATGGTTATATTAAGCTGTGTATTCAATTGTATATTAGACCCCTGCTGTCTGCCTTGGCCTGCTACTTTGGAGTACTCGCGGGATTCCCAGAGAGTTCCCATTGGTTGGGGAAGTGCCAGAGGAGGGATTTCCGGTTGGTGGTTCCTGGAGGAGCCGGGTGGCGTTCCCGGGAGCATGTGTGGAGTGTGCTGGTGGAGTTCAGAAATAAAGTTTGTTCCTGCTTCAGTGGCTTGTGATTTGTGCCCAGCCAGACTGCGGCAATTTACATTTAGTGTTATTAGGGACAGATATTTTAGTTTGTTTGCTACATTTAATTCACTTTTGATTTTCATTTAGTTAGTTGCTCTTCTAGTGAGCTTCATCTATTTTGAAGCTTTGGGAGTTGTTTTTGAGTTTTTCTCTGTGCAGTATATCTTTAAGTATTTTTGTAGTTCTGGCTTAGTGGCCATGAATTATTTTAATTTATCCTTATCATGGCAAGTTTTATTTCTCTATTAATTCTTTTTTATTTTATTATTATTCTTTTTTTTGGTACTGGGATTGAACCCAGGGGCAGTTAACCACTAAGCACATTCCCAGCCCCTTTTAAAATATTTTATTTAAAGACAGGGTCTCACTGAGTTGTTTAGGGCCTTGCTAATTTGCCAGGCTGGCTTTGAACTTGTGATCCTCTTGCCTCAGCCTCCTGAGTCGCTGGGATGACAGGTATGTGCCACTATGCCCAGCTGTCTCTATCAATTCTGAAAGATAACTTTGCTGAATATATCCATCTTTGTCGGCAATTGTTTTTATCTAGAGCTTTGAATATCTCATTCTAAGCTCCTCTTGATTTTAGGGTCTGATTTGAGAAGTCAGAAATGAGTATGTTCTGTCCCTAAATGTGCCCTGATTTTTTTCTCTTGTACCTTTTCATGTTATTTCTTCATTTTCTATGTTGGGCATTTTGATTATGATGTGACTTGGAGAAGTTCTTTTTTGATATTGTTTATTTGGGGTTCTATACACATCCTGTATGTGAATGTCTATCTCATTTCTAAGGTGAAGAAAATTTTCTGCTATTATCTTACTGAAGAGGTTCTTAATTCCTTTATCCTTTATCTCCACGTTCTCTTCTATCACAATGACACTCAGCTTTGGTCTCTTGATCTTGTTCCAGAATTCTGGTATATTCTGATCATGGTATTTTATTTTTTTTCCTTACTGCATACCAAATATCCATGTTCATAGACCCTGTCTTCAAGGCCTGAAGTTCTGTCATTGAAACGCATCAAGTGAATTTTTTAATTTGGTTCATTATGTCTTTCATTTCCAGACGTTCTGACTGGTTTCTTTTTAATATCTCTATTTCTTAATGAAATGTTCTTTCGACTCCTATATTTGTCTGTAGATCTTCTTATAGTTCACTGAACATTTTAATAATCAGTTATTTTTTTTTTACTACCAGGGATTGAACCCAATGGCACTTAACCACTGAGACACATCCTCGCCCTTTTTATTTTTTATTTTAAGACATAGTCTCCTGGTCCAAGGACCTGAACAGACACTTCGCAGAAGAGGATATTCAATCAAGCAACAAATATATGAAAAAATGTTCATCATCTCTAGTGATTAGAGAAATGCAAATCAAAACTACTCTAAGATACCATCTAACTCCAGTCAGAATAGCAGCTATTATGAACAAACAACAATAAGTGTTGGTGAGGATATGGGGAAAACCGTACACTCATACATTGCTGGTGGGACTGCAAATTGGTGCAGCCAATATGGAAAGCAATATGGAGATTCCTTGGAAAACTTGGAATGGAACCACCATTTGAACCCATCTATCCCTTTCCTTGGTCTATACCCAAAGGAGTTAAAATCAGCATACTACAGGGACACAGTCACATCAATGTTTATAGCAGCACAATTCACAATAGCTAAACTGTGGAGACAACCTAGATGCCCTTCAGTAGATAAATGGATTAAAAAAGTGGCATATATACACAATGGAATATTACTCATCAATAAAAGAGAATAAAATCATGGCATTTGCAGGTAAATGGATGGAGTTGGAGAAGATAATGCTAAGTGAAGTTAGCCAATCCCAAAAAACAAATGCCAAATGTTTTTTTCTGATATAAGGAGGCTGACCCATAGTGGGGTAGGGAGGGGGAGCATGGGAGGAATAGATTATCTCTAGATAGGGCAGAGGGGTGGAATATGTTGGACATTATTAACCAAAGTACAAGTATGAAGACATGAATTGGTGTGAACATACTTTATATACAAACAGAGGTATGAAAAATTGTTCTATATGTGTAATAAGAATTGTGATGCGTTCCACTGTCATGCATTTAAAAAATAAAACCAATAAAAAAAAGACATAGTCTTGCTAAATTGCTTAGGGTCTCACTCAATTGCTGAGGCTGGCTTTGAACTTGAGATCCTCCTGCTTCAGCCTCCTGAGCGTTAGGGATTACAGGTGTGTGAGCCACCACACCTGACTAATAATCACTTCTTTAGAGTCTTTCTCTGGAATTTCATCCACTTTCATTATCTGTGTGTTCCTTTGTTGGGGGATTGTGAATTTTGTGGGGAGATTTGTTGGCACGTTTCCTCACGTCGTTAGATGCCTTGGACTTGTGGATCAGTGGAGATGGATTCCTCTTCCTCTTTTATGCACATGTCCTCTGTTGTATAGCTATCTTTTTTATTCTCGGGAATTCTCTGCTTTTGCTGTGTAAGTAGATGTCCAGGAGTGGGACCTGAGGTCCCCCTATGGTTGTTCCTATTGGGTACTTGGTCATTGGTTTGGGGTTTTTGTCTCCTTTATTCTATGTTTAAGTGTTATTGAAGCCACGTGGGGCTCGTTGGTCTGGGGAGTGCGGGTCATTGTTACTTGACTGAGTTGTGAATGAGCTCAGCAGCAGGAGCTCTACTCTGTGATCCTGCAGTGATACAGTCACTTCCCAGTCCTCCTCGCAGAGAAACAGTCTTCCCACTGTTTAAATCTTGAGCCGAGGAACTGCCGGAAAGTGCACCCTTCCTGTAATCCACCATCTTTCCTAGCGCCCTGGGTTTTCTTGCTCTATACTCCTGGAACCGGTGACTGCAAATACTTAGCTTTTGTTGTAGTTGTTTTGGTTTTGTTTGCAATTTTCACCGGTTTTGCTGGGGCGTAGATCCATGGAGTTCTTCACAAGGTCACGCTGAAAGTCCCATTTCCTGGCTTTCTTGGGGCCCAGTGTTTTCCCCATGGATCTTCCCACACCTGCACAGCGGAGAAACGGGGCCCCCTGAGCATAGGAGAGGGAGCCTAGGGATGGATCCAAAGGATGCATGGATGTTTTCTTAAATCCTATTCTGAGCTTGACACAGATGGGAAAATTCCTTTAGCTTTACAATGTAGTCCTAATCAGCCCCAAAGAGTTAATAGACACAGTCACCTGGTTCCAGGTGCCAGGATTAAAATACTCTAGGGAGGCATCCTTGTTCATATGCCCACATAACTCAGAGTTCAAAGGAAAAATAAATACTTTATCCCAAAGACGAATTGTGGAGTTGTCACAGGACATCAAAATGGTGGCTTTCCTGCCTCAGACCTTTGTGAGGGGAGGCAAAGGCATTGCCCTTTCTGTCGGTGTTAGCATCCTCCATCGGCAGTCCCCCAAAGGACGGCTAGAAAATGTATCTCCTGGGGCCTGGAGGTCAGAAAGGAGAGCTTGCTCAAGAGCTCTGCCGAGGTGAAAGGCCATGTGGGACAACCCCTGGGGACAGGGAGGAGCAGGGTGCCACCTGGGGAGCAGCCTGCGTGCACTCGCATGCAGAGCAACTGGACTAAGTATATGTCCCGGGTGGGGAGTGACCTGATGTGGATCCGAGGCAGTGAGCTATTTTGAAGATGACCCCAACCTATAAGGATGCCCGGGCAGGGGAGCGTGGGGTGGTTGAAAGCAGCTGGACGGAGGGAGTACTGCTTATGAAAAGGGAGATGCTGTTGGGGATCCTAATAGGGGGAGACGCAGGGAGACTCAAAGACAGTCCTCAGAGCATCTGCCATGGGCAGGGCACCCCAATCCCAGCACACCTTCCTCTTCCTCTTCCCAGAGTGCCTGACCCCGAGGAACCGGCTGAGTCTGGAAGAAGGCTGAGCAAGGAATGAGCAACCAGCTCCACTGTGCCTCGACCTGGAGGCTTCTCAACAGCCACGGCTGCTGGAGGAGAGTTCTGCATGTAAGGAGATCAGTGTTTCAAATTCTTGATAAAAGATCCTATTCATTTATATCTTCTGGAAAAAAATCCAAAAATCTGTTCCGTCTACTTGGAATTCCCTTAGGGGGTAAGAAAACTAGTCAAGAAAATGGGTTTTAAGAGCGATGGTGCTCTCCACTGGCTACCCAGAGCCCAGTTCCCGTGGTAATTCCTTACCTGGGCTGTCTGTGGGCAGGGAAGCCAAACCGAAAATTCATTTTCCTAACTGCAGATTCATCTCTTCTAAGCCCCAGACGGGAACGCCTGGCTTAGCTCAGCCTCTCAAACATTTATCTACAGAGGCAAATTCTATTTTATCAATACGTCTAATTAATATACAGAATCCAAGGAATTGATGGGAGCATTATTCAAGGAAGACTTAGGGTGGGCTTTTCATTCTTTTTTTTTTTTTTTTAGTACTGGGGTTTTACCCAGGGGTGCTTTACTGAGCTACATCCCCAGGTTACTGCCCCCCACCCCCAACTTTTTTTTTTTTTTAGTTTTGAGACAGAGTCTTGCTAAGTTGTTGAGGTCTCAGTACGTTGCTGAGGCTGGCTTTGAAACTGTGATCCTCCTGCCTCAGCCTACTGAGTCACTGGGATTATAGATGCATGCCACCGTGCCTGGTTAGCATGTGGATTTTAAGCTTGGGTCAATGACCCTCAGGGTTTCAGAATTTCTTCAGATTCCATGAACCTGCAAAACGGCAATCAAAGATCGTAGGTGCTATGCCTGTTTTTGGGAGGGGTGGGGGGGAGATAGTATCTTTTATTTGTTTTCTCAAAAGTTTGTGGCCTAAGAGTGGTCTAGAGCCCATGAATTGGGTCCTTGGGCTCTGATGGACCTTCTGGGATGAGATAACTCCTGTCCCAGGGTGCAGGGCAGCTCTTGGGCTCTTTACCAGCAGATGTGGAGCCGAAGCCATGTGACATGCTCCTGAGAGATCAGCTCCTGAGAAGAAAAGGGGAGGAATCAGGGTTGGGTAGAGGGAAAAAAATTGAATTTTCACACAGAGTCATCAGAGCCCACACACCCTGGTGAGGGCTGTAACGTGAGTATTTCCACCAGAGCGCCCCTCCCTGGGCTGAGATGGAGCCTTAGTACCCCAGTCTTATGCAGTCACCAGATGCAGGCTACCCAGGAAGGGGTGACCTCGGGGTGGGGCGCTCTGCAGCTGAGGCCCACCCTGCAGGAATGGGTAACTGCTGGGATGCACTGGACACCCTTTCCAGCCGGGTGGCCAGGCTAGCTGGCCGGGGATTCTGCCAACAGCTCCGTGTCCACCACAGCTGTCTTCTGACTTCTAGAACCACCAAAACAAAGCCCTCACCGTCTGCTTGCTTCCCTCTTCGAATTGGCTTTCTTTGGCCATAGCATCCGAGGCCTGGCTGCCCACCAAGAGAGCAGAGGTTCCTACTTGCTAGCTATATTCAGGTGTCCGTTCAACTCAACTCAAACGTGCCATCCCACACTAAGTCAGAAGATGCTTGACCCTTTAAAGAAACCATCCAGGAGTTGGTAGAGCACTGGCCCACCCTGCAGGAGGCCCCCTGGGGTTCCATCCCCAGCACCGCACAAAACAGAAAACCAGGTCTCCAGTTCAACTCATCACAATCACAAACGGTGGCTGGTTTTTTTTTTTTTCCTAGAATTTTCTCATCACAATTTCTGAAAAGTGGACAAAACAAAACAGAAGAATACAAAGAACACAGGGGCGGACAAGAAGAGGAACTCCCTGGGCTTCATGGTGGGCTTCTTGCTTTGTTGCTCTGAAGAACTTCTAGAATCCGGGGCTTCACCTGGTCTCAGGGGCTCGGCAGCTTTGCCCAGGTTTCCCCAATTAGGAGTTTTACTCTCACAAACCAGAGTCCTTCCTGGGATGAGGCCGCCCGCCTGCCAGTCCTTTGCCTTTTCAACGTGGCTGCCTCTCAGCTCCAGTTTAATTCCTTGCAAGTGTCAGAAACAGGGAAAGAGAAACGCAGTTCAGCCTTCAGGCCGGCCCTGCGCTGGCCGCATCAGATCCCGCAGCTGCTTCCCCAATTAGAATGTGTTCTGGGCCGTTTGCCTGAGAACTAGGTCGTAACCCACTTGGTTTCCTCCTTTTGAGGAAGCCTGCTGATTCTCTCTGCGTCTTCCTGTAAGTTAAAGAATATCCCCCATTGTAGAAATTCGACTTTTGACACAATTCTGGAAAAAACAGCTGAGAGGAAGAATATGTGACATAGTGACATTCATTTCTAAACATTTCTATGATTCAAATAGCTTATAATGGCCAAGGACCCACTGAGAGGGAAAGATTGGAATTAATGCGATCCTTCATCCTCAAGTATAGATTCATTTTAGAAGAAAAAAAACAATGCAACCCCGAGGTCTGGAATCTTCTCAGTTACCTTTGCCAGGATTTAATTGAGCAATGGGACACTCATCCGAGAAGTCCATCTTTAGATGGACTTTTAAATTTTAAAACATGTCTCCCTGTCTTGGAGGAGATTGGACCATGGAGAACAATTTTGAAAATGGGTTTGTGAACTCAAGAACTGACCTCCCAGCCAACATGGGGCTCCTTGGTGACACACGCTCTCCCTTCAAAAGGACTTCACTTCTATCAGTGATCATCCCGGGTCAGCCTTCCTCCTACCAGAGCAGAGGAAAGAACTGACATCTCCTTACTATGCTGCTCATAAGTATTTGTATTTAAGAGGAAGCTCATTTCTTTTCTATAAACTTTCAAGGTAAAAAATGGATCTATCGCATCCAAAAGAATACTTCATGTGAGACCTACCCTCTTACCATATTTTTTGGAGGGGTACCAGGGATTGAATTCAGGGACACTCAACCACTGAGCCACCTCCCCAGCTCTATTTTATATTTTATTTAGAGACAGGGTCTTACTGAGTTTCTTAGGGCCTCACTGTTGCTGAGGCTGGCTTTGAACTCACGATCCTCCTGCCTCAGCCCCTGGAGCCGCTGGAATTATGGGCATGCACGGGGGTGCCCAGCTCTTATCACATTTTTAAGTGCACAGTTTCTTAGCGTCCACCATAAGCCTTGTGCTTTGTAGCAGAGCTCCGGAACTGTCGCCAAATATCCAATGTACAACTCCTGACCTTCTTTCTCTCCCTCCTCCAGGTCACCCCTGTTCTATTGTCTCAATCACTGTATATTTCAGATGTTTCGTAGAAAAGAATCATGCACTGTTTGTCCTTCTGTCAATGACTTGATTCACCTACGATAATGTCTTCCAGATTCATTTGTGTTATTGCAAATGGCAAGTCTTCATTCTTTTTTAATGCTGAATAATATTCTGCTACATCTGTATACACTATAACCTCTCTACCCTGCTGTGGGCACTGGGGTCATTTCCACATCTGGGCTGTTGGGAACAGTGCTGCAGTGAGCATGGGCATGTGGGTATCTCTTCAAGGTCCTGATTCAGTTCTCTGGGATGTATGCACAGTAGTGAGATGGCTGCATCATATGGCTGTTCTGTTTTTAATTTTTCGAGGGACCTCTGTATTGTCTGCCCCAGCAGCTGCGCAGCTCTACGTTCCCGCTAATGGCACACAGATGGTCCCTGACTTACAATGTTTTCACTTTAAAGTGGTGTGAAAGCCATGTGCATTCAATAGAAACCATACTTCAAATTCTGACATTTTCCTGGACTTGCGCTATGCCATATAATATTTTCTCAGAAGGCTGGGCCGCAGGAGCAAACAGAAGCTGGCATTCAGCCATGTGGTCACCAGGCCAAGAACTGGCACTCCAGGGTGTCCTGTGTGGCTGAGCCAGGGTGTTTTGCAGGTTAGGTGTATGAGGTGCCTTTTGGACATGAGATTTTCAATGAACAATGAGTTTATTGTACTGTAGCCTGGTTGTAAGGTGAAGCACGTCTGGGCCGAGTTCTAGTTTCTCCACGACCTTGCCAGCTCTTGTCATTTTTTGCTCTTTGATGACAGCCGTCCTAGCAGGTGGGATGATATTGAAGGGCAGTTTTGATTTGCATTTACCTGGTGGTTATGATATTAAGCATTTCTTGTGCACCCATTAGCCACGTGTATGTCTTCTTTGGAAAAATCATCTATGTCAGGCCCTTGCCCCCTCTTAAGTCACTCATGTATGTGTGCATGCATTTGGTTATTTATTTGCTATTGAGCTGTAGACGTTCCTTATCTACTTTGGAAATCAGTCCCCTTTGCTGGGCAGAAGCTTTTTAATTTGATATAATCCCACTTGTCTATTTTTTTTTGCTTTTTCTGTCATATCCAAGAAATTATTGCTAAGATCATGTCAAGAAGATTTCCCCATGTTTTCTTCTAAGACTTAGATCTTCCTTTAACTATAATTTCAGATCTTCCTTTAACTATGATTTATTTTGAGTTAATTTTTTCAGTATGGTATACTATGATAATCCAATTTTGTATGGGTGTGTCTATTCAGTTTTCTCAACACCATTTATTAAAGAAAACAAAATTCTTCTATTGGGTACCCTTGGCACCATTGCCAAAAATAAATTGCTCATATATGTGGGGACTTATTTCTTGACTCTCAATTACATTTTGCCGCAGTCTGTCTGGCTGCAGCAAAATAACCAGGGGGTGACGAATAACTTGTGTATGTTGATACAGCAGGAGTAGGAGCCATTTATTGCAGGACAGGAGCAGTATTTATACATTCCACAGAGCTTATCTAATTAGCATAAACTAGATACATCAGTCAACCAATCAGGAATCTCCACACTTAATGGCTTGCTTTTGTTACTTCTCAAACCACTCCCTCTGGCATTTTGCCAGGCACCATCCAGACTTGTTTACGAACTCTAACATTCCCCTGGCAAAATGCCAGGTGTTATTTTGACTTGTTTACAGACTCTAACAACATTTCATCAGTCTGTATGTTTCCTTTTATACTGGTACCATACTGTTTGGGGTTTTTATAACTTTGCAATATATTTTGAAATCAGGAAGTGTGATGCCTCTAGTTTTTTTTTCTTCTTGCTCAGAAACCACTATTTGGAGTATTTTGTGGTTCTGCAGCAAATTTAGAATTGCTTTATTCATTTCAGTATAATAGGCCACTGAGATTTTGATAGGGTTGCATTAAATCTGAGGGTTTTTTTCTTAAACAGTATGGGCATTTTAACAATATTAATTTTTCAATCCATGAACATGGGCTATCTTTCCGTTTGCTTATATCTGCTTTAATTTCTTTCATCGGTGTTTTTGATATACAAGTCTTTTGTCTCCTCAATTAAGTTTGTTCTTAAATATTTTTGGTGCTATAGTAAATACGACTTGTCATCCTTATGGTCCTTGTCGGTGTTTAGAAATACAAGTACAAGTGATTACGTTTGATTTGGTACGTTGATTGTACCCTCAAACTGAACTGAATTTCTCTTTTTTACTGTAAACCAATTTTTTTCCCTGTGTAATTTTTAGTTTTCCACATATAAAATTATGTCACCTGCAAACAGAGGTCATTTGACTTCTTTCCAATTGGATGTCTTTCATTTCTTTTTCTTGCCTAATTGCTCTGCCAAGGACTTTAAGCCCAATGTCAAAAGATAGATTTTCTTGGCTAGGACTGAATTCTGTTTGGTAAGACACAGTCACTTATTTGGCAAATACTTCTGAGAACTGATTAGGGATCATATACTCTGTGTGTTGAATAGATTGTGCGGATGAGAAGTCATGCCCCCAATTATTACATTAGGTGGTACGGGACAAGTGTTATTGAAGTTTAAAAAGACAGAGCTGTCTTCCAGCTACATACCCAGCAGGTGTATGGAAGCAATTCTTATGCAATTGCACTGAGGGGCACATTATCTATATGAAGTTATCTAATTAGAAAATAGAAATGTGGATGCATTTGTATGTTTCCTCCAGCTTACCCTTTCTCCGCAGTAACCCCTTAGTATGTGACAAGAATCTCTAATCCCTACATGGTCATTAAACATTCTTTACTTCCCAAAAACCCCATAACCAGTGAAAAGTTTGAACGGAGTCCTACTTCTGCTTCCCAGAACATTAGTCCCCTGAGAGTTGACTTCCTTTCTCTCACTGAGGATTAACATTGAAAGGAGTTTCTGGGTTCCCATAACATCCACTAGTGGGAAAACCAAGGCGATAAAAACCGTTTTTAAAAAAGGAAATGATAAGAGTGCCCTGTGAGCAGAGCCTCTCTGTATTCCAAGCGTCCTTGGCATCTTCTCCGGTCTGACTATAATCTTGCTGAGAGATGAACTCAACTACTGGAACACAACAAGTATTTTCTTTTTTTTTTTTTTGTCAAGAAGCAGTTATGCCTATAAAATATCACCTTTTTTCATAGCCTTTAAGATAGTAAGGGCTTCCAGATGCTGCATAGTGAAGAACTGTGTGCAGGAGTCAATGGACAAAAAATGCCCAGTAGGAAGTGGAGCGGAGGGTGGGGGTGGTGGTGGTGGTGGTGTGCAAGCTCAGGATCAGCCAGGCAGCACCCTGGGGAGAACCACATGTCATCCGTGGCATTTCAAGAGTTTGCCTCGCTTTTTAGGATACACGGAACTGCTTTTATTTCTCCTAGTAAACAAGTTCCAAGTTCATAAATTTCACTGAACTGTCACTGGAATGGAAATGAGAACTTCCAGACTAGCGTAAGTGGGTATCCACACACCATTTGAAAATCTAATCTGAAGTATCACATTGAATATCTCAAGCCTTTTCCCCGGTCTTCCCCTTGATCCTGAATTTAGATCAGACTGTCAGCCTGATCCAGACACGGAGCTGTCTGGAGCCCCCAAAGGAAGCAAGTTTTGGGGATTTGTTTTTCCCTCTTACCAGAAGCTATGCCAACAGCACAGATATACATGTTCATATAATATAACAATATATATAAATATAACAGTTCACAATTAGGGGTCAGACCTATTCCCTCCACAACCTGAGTAATGCAGGAACAACTTATTTTGCATATTAGTTATCATTTTTAGAAACTTGTTCTTAGAAATGAGGCTAGATTATTACCCTGTTGTTGCAGATAAAGGAAGGGGGTTAACACTGATAGGTCCACTAGTCACATGGCCGAGAGCTTCCGTGTGTGTTACTGTACTTGACCACCATTACCACTATCTGTGGTTTAAAGATAAGGGGACCAAGAGACAAAGCAGAAATGCAGGACAACCAGCTCAGGGCATGTCAGAAAAGACAGGAAGAAAGCCATCTGCACCTGTGGTCATCACCTTAACGTCCCCACAAACAGCATGGCAGGAGTCTTGTTATGTGTCCAGATGTCCCGAAGAATAGGCACAGAAAAGAGTGGTGGGGACATCTATCAGAGAGATAGTAAATGAGGCGTGAGTTCTGGGGTGTCCAGCATCTCTTCAAGGGGAGTGATGTGGAACCCTTGCTAATTTGGAAACTTACGTCGATGCTTCCAGATTTTTACCCAACATAATAAACATGTTTTGGTGAAGCTCCCCTAGAGTTCTACCAAAAGGCATGCATTCAAAATCAAATTTATCTGGGAGGTATTCAGAGAGAGAAGGGAAGACAGACAACATGGGGCACAGTGTCAAGTCACTTACCATGTGGGTAACTGGAGTTCATTCCCACGAGGGAGCTCTGCCATTGAGAGCATGCACCGCCATGTTATTCCTCACAAGGGATGTGGGGACTGGGGTGTTTATACCTCCCGAGTGCAGCCAGTCATCGTTCGTGGGTATACTTGGAGGGCATAACTTCTCTGGCTATGTGGAAGCCACAGCAAAGAGCTGTGGAACACACTGCAGTGGTAATGACCACGGAGACCTGGGAAAGGCAACTTTGGAATGAATGGCGGACTTCACGTGTCCTGCATTTAGCCAGATAGAGCTCTTGGTTTCCACCTGATACCAGAAAGGAATGAGCGATTTTTTAAAATATTTATTTTTTAGTCTTTGGTGGACACATTATCTTTATTTTATTGTTATGTAGCGCTGAGGATCGAACCCAGTGCCTCACGCATGCCAGGCGAGCGCTGTACCATTGAGCCACAACCCCAGCTCCGAATGAGTGAATCTTGATCAAAGGACGTGGAGGAGGAACTGATTGTGTTTTCTCACCTCCTCACGCCTCTCCGTGAAGTATACTTCTGGCTTATGGTTTTAAAAATATGCCTTTGATTTCCGCTTGATGGAGTAGACGTTGTGCCCTATTCATCTTGCTGAGTACAACTAAAGCCCCAGGATGGCGAATATAAAGCAGCATTAGACGGCGATGTGAATGTACCTAATGCTCCTAAACAATGCACTCAACAATGGGAGCAACGGTAAATTTCATCTTATGTATATTTTATCATAAATAAACAACAAACATGAGAAAACACTGAAAGGAGGAGAGAAGGCAAACTGGTCAGAGACTCCTGGAGCCAAAGGATGACATGGCTGTGAATTACCTGCCTCTTATATTTCATCTGGGTCCTGGGGAAGCCAGCCCTTAAGAAATGCCAGCAGGTGCCAATGAACCAAGCCCCACAAAGCTTGCTCTCTCTTGCCAAGGGAAAGGAAAAGAGAGACTCACAAGATTTTTATAACTTACTGGGGATTGAACCCAGGGGTGCTTTACCACGGAGCTACAGTCCAGTGCGTTTTAAATTTTTCTTTTTGAGACAGGGGATCACTAAGTTGCTGAGGGTCTCGCCAAGTTGCCAAGGCTGACCTTGAACTTGTGTGAACATGTGATCCTCCTGCTTCAGCCTCCTGAGTTGCTGGGATTACAGGTGTGCACCACTGTTTCTACCTTTGAGACAAGAATCACTCTCCTCTAGCCAAATGCTACAGAAAACAGTGCCCCCTGCCTCTGCCCTTGCAGCAAAGGCCCCAGCTGGACTTCTGTCCTGGGAGGCAGCAGTGGAGGGTCCTGTTCACTGGATAGAGTCAGAAAGACCTAGAAGGGAACTTGGACATTCTTTCCCATCCACATAGAGAACTTAGATTTCCATCCCCAATCAATGGCCCCAAGACAACCTCTTCTTTCTTCTCACTGGGGGGCCGAGTGGAGGGTAAGGGCTTTTACCACTGCCCAGAGGTGCACCAATGTAATGAGGGTTCCCCTGCTTGCCGGTGGTGGCCACCCAGGGAACAGGAATGATGTACCCCTACCCCATCCAGCTAGGAGTGTATCAGTGGAGGAGTAGCAGGACCTTGGACTCCCCCTCTCCTGGAAGCGATGGGAAGCACCATCCTGCAGTGTCCATGCAGGCTGAGTGGGGCACTGAACCTCACCCACCAGGGCAGTGTCCGACAGGCTGCGAAACCCCAGGTGCAAGGAAGAGCTGGAGTCTCATGACATAGTACTCAGAAGGTCAAGTTTCAAGAGAAATCCTAGTCATACCAAGAACTAGGGATGGCCCAACTTGAATGAGGAAAAGACAACCAGCAGACACCAAAGCCAAGAATAAAAGGCTCGTTGGCATTATCTCATGATGATTGACAAGCATCATCACAAAATCCTCCAGCAAAAAGCTGCAGACACGCTTGGATCCAAAGATGGAGTCTCAGCGAAGCAACAGGTGACGTAAAGGAAATTATAATAATCAAAATGGAAAATGCAATGGATGGGCTCCACAGCAGATCAGCAAACTTGAAGAGAGAGAACAGAAATGACCTCCTCCAAAACCAGAGAAAACAGACTGAAGTGCCTCAGAGACCTGTGGGAAGAGAAAGGAAGGTCTGGCGTTTACATCGTTGGAGTCCCAGGAGGTAGGTGACAGGGCAGCTGAGATCCCAGCAAAGTGACCTAGTAATAGGGATGCATGCTGAGAAACATGCCTTTGGAGATTTGGTCCTCATGGGAACATTGTTGGGTGCTGATGCTGTAATCTCATGGGTCCACTGTGGACTGTGTGGTCCATCATTGAGAGAAGCATCCTTATGTTGTATTATGATTGCAAATGAAGAATGGCTGAATCCCCTCCATTTGGCAAAAGAGACTTAGTTACAGATTCAAGAAGCTGAACAAATCTTGCATTAGTCAGATTTTTATTGCCTTGACCAAAATACCTGAACGGCTTAGAGGAGGAAAAGTGTACTTTGGGCTCATTGTTTCAGTTTCAGCTTGTGGTCAGCTGACACCATTGCTCTGGGCTGGAGATGAGGCAGGGCATCATGGCAGAGGGGTGTGGTGGAGGGAAGCTGTTCAGCTCATGGCAATCAGAAGAAGGCAGTGAATCTGTGGAGCCAGGGACACAATATGGTACCCAAGGACACACCCTCAGTGACCTGCTTCCTCCAGCCACACCCTATCTGCCTACAGTAACTAATCAGTCAACCATTTGAATTATTAATCCAC
Source organism: Marmota monax (assembly GCF_021218885.2). Classification (NCBI taxonomy): domain Eukaryota; kingdom Metazoa; phylum Chordata; class Mammalia; order Rodentia; family Sciuridae; genus Marmota; species Marmota monax. Next base: position 3,832,616 of record NW_026693034.1, on the reverse strand, counting down.
CAAGTGGATTAATCCACTGATTAGGTCACAACTCTCACAATCTAACCATTTCACCTCTGAACGCTTCTGCCTTGCCTCACGCATGTGTTTTTTTGGTGGACACCTTCTCCCCAAACCCTAACAGATCCCTCACAGGACAAATCCAAAGACATCCACAGTTAAACCTGTGAAATTTTTAAAAAAGAAAGTCTTAAAAAAATCCCAGCAGAAATGCTACTTTGCGTGCAGGTGAGAAGCAAAGTGAATGGCAGTGAATTTCTAATCACAAACAAGAAAATATGCTTGCTTTTTTTTTAATACTAGTGCAAAAGTAATTCAATGAAGGGAGAGCAGAATTTTAAAGAAAATTAATGGAGACTTAAGCATTAGACTGTACAGAAAATTAACCTCAAATGGAAAAATGGGCATAAATGTAAGCACACAAAACTTTCAGAAAAAGGAGAAAATCCTCAGAAGCTTTTAGACATGGCCGCAGAAGTGTGATCCATAAAGAATAACATCATACATTGGATTTCATTTAAGTTAAAAATGTTTGTTCGGTGAAAGATCCGTGAAGAGGATGAAAGAGCTGGGCTGGGGGGAACAGGAGCAAACCACATATCAGGAAAACCTCAGACCTGAAAACATTTAAAGAACTCTCCGAACTCAGCCGTAAAAAGGAAATTGAACAATCAGCTTAGAAAATGGACCAGAGAGGGGCTGGGGTTGTGGCTCAGAGGTAGAGCGCTCGCCTAGCATGCGTGAGGCATGGGGTTTAATCCTCAGCACCACATAAAATAAAAAAAGATATGTGTCCACCTCTACCTAAATTAAAAAATATATATTAAAAAAGAAAATGGACCAGAGAGCCAGGCGTGGTGGTGCATGCCTGTAATCCCAGAGGTTAGGGAGGCTGAGGTAGGAGAATCACGATTTCAAAGCCAGCCTCGTCCATTTGGTGAGGCCCTAAGCAACTTAGTGAGTCCCTGTCTAAAAATGGATGTGACTCAGTGATAATGCACATCTGGGTTCAATCCCAATCCCTGGTACCAAAAAAAAATATTAATAAGAAAATGCAAAGGTTATACAGATTGCAAAAAGATGCTCCACATCACTAACAGAAAGGAAAATGCAAATTACACCCTGATGAGGCTGCTACCCTCCCATCAGAGAGGCAGGGATAAAACCCAGGACACCACGCTGAGCGGGCAAGGAGCCACAGGAGGGGGCTCTCGAGCGTCCCTGGAGATGCTTGCAAAGCGGCACAGATGCTCAGGATGGTGGTTTGGCATTTGCTATGAAAAACACTAAACATACACTTAGCATATGGTCCAGCCATTGTACTCCTGGGCATTGATCCCAGAAAATATGCAAACGGAAGTCGACTCAGAACCTACTACAAAGGTTCCTCGCAACTCCCTTTGCAACAGCCCCAACCGCCAACCATGGGTGGTGAGCGGGGGACCTGCCCCAACGTGTGGCCACCTCGATGGATCTCACCTGCGCGAGCGAAAAGGTCAATCTCCAAAGGTTACATGCTGTATGATCCGATTTATATAGTACTCTCAAAAGGACAGAATTAAATATGAGAATACATGGACAGATGGTTACTAGGGTGGGGTGGGGGCGAAGGGCGTTGCGACCACCGTGAAGGGGCAGCTGAGTCACACGGATCTGCACCCACTGCCCTCCGTCACCTGCTCTTCAGTTCACACTGTGATTAAGGAAGATGTCACTGCTGGTGAAATCGGGTGCGGGTTTCTCAAGATGCCTCTGTAAGCTCTTTGCAGCATCCTGTGAATCTGTCATGATTTCAAAGTAAGAAGATATTTTAAAACTGCCCGATTCCTACCAATCTGTGAGAATCAAAGACAGGGAGAACTCGAGAGAGCTTAGGTAAGCCTGGGTAGGCACCCCGTATCAAACGTGGAAAAACGCTGCTTCTTAAACATGAGCCCCTGGTACATATTTTTCAGATTTCCTGATAGTTCACATAAATGTCTGGCTTTTTGGGCCCAGTGAGTGGCCCACACCTGTCACCCCAGCAGCTGCTCAGGAGGCTGAGGCAGGAGGAATGCAAGTTCAAAGCCAGCTTTAGCAATTTAGTGAGGTCCTAAGCAACTTAACAAGATCCTGTCTTAAAATTAAAAAAATAAAAAAGGCTGGGATATGGCTCAGTGGTTAAGCACCCCTGGGTTGAATGCCTGGTACCTAAATAAATAAATAAATAAATAATGATGTCAGGCTTGGGTGGGGGGCTGTTCTTGGGAGGTTTGGAAATATTTTCCAGTGAATTATCATATCAGGATTAATTTTTTTTTCTTTGAGGAGGATCTCTTGGATCATTTCGGGCCAATGCTGTGAAATTGCACAGAGTGCTGCATGTATCTGTGGGATTTGGAGCTGATCAAAGCGAGAAGCCCTCTCGCAGATCCGAGATTTTGTGAAGTTTTACCCCCCAAAGCTTGGCGATGAAATATAGTTAAGATTCTCTGATTCGTGACAGCCTTGCGAGAGTGGGCTCCCTGGGAAAGGAGTTATGAATGATGAATTCTGACCACACAATTATAAATGAGCCTAATGGAAAAGATAATGGGGGAAAATGGAAAGAAATCAGCATGGTGGTGGGGCCCTGGCGAGGGAGAAGGCTGGTTAATTTTGGCCGGGGAAGAGATACGGAGAGGGAAGTGTGGTGGGTAAGTGGGAAGCGCATCTCAGACAGGCACGGCTGTGACGTTGGGGTGGGGAGGATGCGGCCCACGGACACCGAACCCAACCAGCTTGGAAAGCTGAGCGAAAAACAGAAGACCAACAGCGATGTCTAGAATTGGGGGCAAAAATCAGTGTTGGCCATGTTAGGGTTCTCTAGAGGGATGGGACCAACAGGAGATGATAGATGTCAAAAAAGATAGGAGAGGGATGTATCCGGGCCATTGGCTGGGAAGTCCCACCACAGGCCAGCTGCAAGTTGGAGATCCCGATCCATGAGACCGCGAGGGTCTCATGACCAGGGAGGACACCAGCAGAACTCTCAGCCCTAAGCTGAAGGCTTGGAGGGGGGGGGTGCTGATGCACCAGAGTGCAAAGTTGGGGAGCCTGGGACCCCGCTACCCAAAGGCAGGAGCAGAAGGCCCCGGCTCTGGGAGAGACTGCGAGATCTCTGCCTCGGCCATTTGGTTCTATCTGGGCCCAGCTGATCAGGTGGTGCCGGCCCCCATGCAGGGGCAGCTTGTCCACCCAACCAGCCATCTGACAACCAGAACAGCACAGGGTGAAGGTGCTCTTCCTGCCAATGGTGGAGGGAAATCTGTGGGAGCAGAGGCTCCTGTTTCTCGGCCACCCTACCCAGCCCGGCTGGGTGCTCCCATCTCACCGTGGAGCTCGGCTGCAGGGAGAAGAGCGTGCATCTGTGGGATTTGGAGCTGATCAAAGCAAGAACCTCACAAGTCCTAGATTTTGAGAAGTTTTAACCCCCCCCCCAAAGCTTGGAGATGAAATATAGTTAGGACTCCCTGATTCGTGACAGTCTGCGAGAGTGGACTCCGTGGGAAAGGAGTTACGAGTGATGAATTCCGACCACGCAATTATAAATGAGCCTAATGGAAAAGATAATGGGGGAAAATGGAAAGAAATCAGCGTGGTGGCGGGGCCCTGGCGAGGTAGAAGGCTCCTCAGCTCCCTTTTCGTGTGAGGAACTGCTGCTCAGAGACAGGCGCTTGCCCAGGGCCATGCATGCACGCCGGCTCCTCAGGCCCACAGAGTCCAGCAACAGAGGGATTCACCATCTGGGAGAAGAAAACTGAGAACAAATTGAATCTCAATTTGAGATCATGAACGAAAACAATTGCACACCTAGTTATTGAAACTTGAAGACTTGACTGAGCTCAGATGACTCTCATTTCAGAATGGTCAAAATACCTTCATCTGTCATCCTTCGTTCTGGGTCATCATAATTAAGAAACTTGAGTGGAACTAGAACATGGGCAGATATCCAGGTTTTCAGAGGAGGGTGTTGGGACAATGGACAGGGCTCCTTTAGAATGTTCCTAAGAGGGGCTGGGGATGTGGCTCAAGCGGTAGCGTGCTCGCCTGGCATGCGTGTGGCTCAGGTTCGATCCTCAGCACCACATACAAACAAAGATGTTGTGTCCGCCAAGAACTAAAAAATAAATAAATATTAAAAAAAATTCTCTCTCTGTCTCTCTCTCTCTTTAAAAAAAAATGTTCCTAAGAGTCTCGCATCCAGCTTGGGTGAGGCTAGCCACACAACCCTGCTGCACCCAAACCATGTTCTCTGTCTTAACATTTTGATTTTTTTCCCTTGTTGGCTTATGAACTGACACTTAAAGATTAGTGCCATAGCTCCAGGCATTGCATCCAGACAGAACTGCACCAACGGCCAGGAGACTGACAGGTGGCCACTCAGTTAAATATCCCTAGCACATATTTCCATACTCGATTTCCATATTCCATGAACCAGAACTGAGTCATATTGCTGTATAAGATGATGTGACGTGACCATCCCTGGTTGAAAGTGGAAATGTATCAGGATTTAGGTAAAGCATATATTTAAAAAATAAATTTTATGATTCCCTTGTTTGGGGGGTCATTTGGCCTCTCCTTGAACGTCATAGTCCAAGGTCTTTTCTAGTACTCACTTTTCCGCTCACTTTCCTTTCCTGTGGATTGGGTATTTCAGGACCTAGCAGAGAACAGAGAGACTGCTGGGGAGGGGCAGGGGTGAGATTTTAAGTGAAAGATTCCAGGGAGACCGTATTGATGGTGTGACATTAGGAGAGGCTTGAGAGAGGTGACCGGGTCCTGAGGATATGTGCAGAGGGTCAGCTGAGCAAAGGCCCTGTGGTGGGGCTGGCCTGGAGGGTCCCATGACCCACAGAGCAGACAAGTCCTGGGGGCTCGGAGCAGGGAGGGCATGACGAGGGTGTCCTCCTGCCCATGCCTGGGAGGCGGGGCCCAGGACTTACCCAGGAATCTCTAGTTTTTAGACTGAGCCATAGAGTTAACCAAGACCCGAGCAGAGCAAGAAGGTGAGGTGTGGAAAGTGCAAGATCCCGATTTTAGGCTTTAAAATAAAAAAGTCCTTAGACACTTAGTGAGGAGGAGGAGGTGAGTTCTGCGATTAAGGCCTGGCTGGAGGCACACTTTCAGGGCCAGGATATGAGGACAGGGCTTATGGCCCAGATCTGGATGATGTCACCGGGGAGTGTGGCAGGCCCCAGAGGTCAGGGTGGTGAGGAAGAGGAAGTCACAAAGGGAAGGAGGAGCAGCAGCAAGGGAGGTGGGAGGAAGGGAGAGCTTTGGTGTCTGGAAAGACCAGGAAGAGCCTCTCAGGAGAAGGGAGTGGGTAACTGTGGCAAGTGGCCACCAGATCCAGAAAGAGCAAGGTTGAAAATTGAGCCCTGGATTCAGCCAGATGGAACGGGGTCTTGTTTTTTCTGTTATGGTTTGGATGTGAGGTGTCCCCCAGAAGCTCATGTGTGAGACAATGCAAGATGGTTTGGAGGGGAAATGATTGGGTGGTAAGAGTCTTTAATCCCTGATAGGATCAACTGGGTGGTAGCTGAAGTGTTGGGGTGTGGCTGGAGGGGGTGGGCATTGAGGCGAAGCTTAGGAGTATATATATATTTGTATCCGGCAAATGGAGCCCCTTCTCTCTGCTTCCTGATCATCATCCAACACACTCTTCTGCCATGATGTCCTGCCTCACCTTGAGCCCTGAGGAATGGAGCCTGCTATCTGTGGATTGAGACCTCTGAAACTCTGAGCCCCCAAATAAACTTTTCCTCCTCTACCATTGTTCCGGTTGGGTCCTTTAATCACAGCAGCAAAAAAAAAAAAAAAAGCTGACTAAAACAGGCGCTTAATCACTGAGCCACATCCATCCCTTTTAAAACATATTTTATTTTGATACAGGGTCTCGCTGAGTTGCTCAGGGCCTCACTAAGTTGCTGAGGCTGGCTTCGAACTTGCGATCCTCCTGCCTCAGCCTCCCAAGCTGCTGGTATTAAAGACTGAGCCGCCAAGCCTGGCTGGAACGGTGGTTTTGCAAACCGAATTGGAGTCCCCAGGACGAGGCCGTGGAAGGAGGAGACCCTAGACAACATCAGTATCAGTGGGTGACGGGGGGGGGGGGCAGTAAGGAGGAGCTCACTGCAGCTGGAGTGCTGGGCCGTGGAGTCCTGGCCGTGGGTCTGTCCCAGCGGAACCCCCAGTCCTCCAGAAACCAGATGCGCATTTCTTAGCAACAGTGCGGTAAGGATGTGCACCGTGTGTGGAGGGTTGACTGATGATTGATAAGGTCATTCCCGGCTCTGAGATTCCATCATTCATTTTGCCACGGGTTTTATGAGCATCCGCCATCCGGGTCTCCTGATGCAAGAGCATGAATGCGAATGTGCCCACAGATGCTCCTGCCACAGACCTCCCTTCCCGTTGCACGTCCTTTTTCTTTTTATGATTGTCTTTTCACCCCCAGCTCCTCTTCTTGAAATGTCAGACGTAGACCAGCTTCCTGCAGAAGTCCCGGAATTCTTCACTAGATCAATAAGAAACCTGATAGAAAATCATCCGGAAGATGTCTGTGTGGGAGAGAGCCTCCCGGGGCACTGAAACCGGAGGACCAAGGGCCTTCCTGGATCAAGCTGCGCTTGCTGTCTGACGCAGACCCCCAGGGCCTGGATGGTTCTGCAGGAAGATGAGGGCTTGGAGGTGCACAGGGGCGCAGGAGAGCAGCCCGGGAGGGTCGCAGAGTCTCGGCCAGGCGTTCCAAGTTTGGATGAAAATGCTCCATGTGCCCGGCATGGTGGTGCACAACTGTGATTCCAGCGGCTCAGGAGGCTGAGGCAAGAGGATAGTGAATTCAAAGCCAGCCTCAGCAGTGAGGCCCTAAGCAACTCATGGAGACCCGAAAAAGCCAGGCTTCCTTTTTCTACCCCAAATGGAACAGATACAACATGGGCTCCAATTTCCAATCCTAGAGAAAAACCAAACCTTGTCACCAGTCCTTAGGAAGTCCTGCTAGGGGCATGGGCTCCCCCGAGGGAGGGGGCCCAAGCTGCCCTGGGCTGCTGCTGAGAAGAGCACCCGACTCTGCCACCCGACTCCCTTGCTGGGCTCACCTCCTCCAAGCCCTGGAGTAGCACTGTAAGCAGCCAGGGCACAGGGCCAGCGCCAGCCGCCTCCCACCTGTCCTTGGGGGCATCTTCCCATGACCACGAGAGTGGGGCTGAGCAATTCTAAACATAGAAGGGCCACACAGTCACTTGCTTAGCTGGGGTCTGGAGCCTTGGGTTGTAGCCATTGGTCCTGTGTGGCCAGTGACCAGCAGGGAAATGACGTGGAGAGATTCGAGGGCCTCGGCCATCACGGTGCGTAAGACCACAGAGGTTTCACCCCATCCCTGCAGAAGGCTGGCTGGCCCGAGCTCTCACTGGATGATGCTGTCTGGCTCTCTGTTCGGGGTCCCTTGTCCCAGGTCAGAAACAGCGGTCAGGTTGGGTGTGTTGCTCTGCCGAGAGCACTGGAACACTCTATTCATGGGTCCAAAGGGAAGCTCACGTCTGACAACAGAAATTCCCATTCCCCATCTCTTTTATTTTCCATCTTCATCAGAAAACTAAAAATGACCAGATATTACTTTCTTAGTATTTTTGAATTTTTTTTTGTCATAGTGGGTCACTACATATTGCAGTTCTTGCCAGTGAGATTTAAGGGAATATTTTTGAGGGGCTTCCACAAAACATTTTTCCTTCTTTGATAAGAATAAGAGAGAATCATGACAGGAAGGACCTTCCTACTTTTGAAGAATAAAAGATGATACCTGGTGCTACAACAGCTACTTTGTGAATGGGAGGCAATGAGCATGAGATCAAAAGCCCACATTTTAAAGATGGAAGAGTAGAAGAATAGATGGTCTTAGATCCTTGAAAACTCTTTTGAGTTAATGACAAATACCACCTGTCCTCTTGCTCAGGAAGTGAGCCCTTGTTGTTTTGCTTTCTGTTGCTTTCAGCTTGTGGCTGGAGGAGATGAATCGCAGGGAGCATGACTTTGGGGTCTATATTGTGTCCCTGGCGAGCAAAGCTCTCTCTGTTTCCTGGTTGCCAAGACATCAGGTGCAGAGCGATGGAGTCAGCCATGTCTGGACGGAGTCTCTAAAAACCGTGAGCCCAAATAAAACTTTTCCTCCTTTAAATTGTTCTTGTTGGGTCTTTTGGTTACAGCAATGCAAAGCCAATTGAAACAGAAATTAGTGCCAGGAGGTGGAGTCTTTGCTGCGACTGATTCTGATCATGTGGTTCAGAAGCCTTTGGAGCTGGTTGGCGGCGGGGTAGAAATGTTGAGAAGTTGAGAGATGCCAGCTGGAAAAGCTTTAACATGTTGTAAATGGAGCTTAATAGAAAATTCTGGTGGCAGCTCAAAGACCAGAATGCTGTTGGGACTGTGGACAGTAAAGGCAGGGCTCATGAGGTTTCAGACAAGGAGGGGGCTCTACCGGAAATTGAACCTGAGGGAATTACAGTTATGTTCAGGCAGAGAAGTTGTCTACAGTTTCCCCATGTCCTGAGCCCTTCTGTGGCTGAACTTAAACGCGATGGTCTAGTTAATCTGGTGAAGGAGATTTTAAGGCAGCACAAGCATTCAGGAAGTGGCGTAAATATTTCTGGGATCTTTTAGCCAAGTTTACTGTGATAATCAGGGGCAGAAAACAAAGCAGGGAGATTTTTAAATCTTTCAGTTTGACCAGAAAATGGTGAGTCAAAGTGGGGCTAAGGAAGCCGTGGTTATTAAAGATAATTACAAAAGAGATGTGGAGTGTTCTACCCAGAAACAACAGGGAAGAGAGGTGGAGGGCGTCTCAGGAATTAGTGAAGCCACGTGCCTCTCAGGTTCAAGGGTGTCATAGTCAAAATGTCTTTGGGAAGAGACCCTGGGGGCACCCTGCTCACACAATGGGGGGCCCAGGAAGTCGTCTCACAGGGGGCTGAATCACACAGGCACTCAGAGGCTGCTGCACTCAGAGGCTGTTGATAACTTTGGGCCACAAAGTCTCCCAGGAGTTTTTGGGCTACTGTTCAAGATGGCAGGAGACCTTGGCTTCAACCCTGGGGGTGCTCATTCTGCAGGAAAAGCAGGATGCGAAAGTTACAGGGAAGAAGCCCACTGGTAAACTGTTCCAGGATTGGTTATTTCAGTAGAATCATGAATTCATTATGGATACAGGTACTTTCTTTCTTCAAACTTTCTTAGTTGAGTTTCCTGATGGCTACAAGATGACTGCCACAGCTCCAAAAATCATATGTTCATCCAACTATGTTCAAGAGAAGGAAGGGACTTTTTCTTCTTCCATATCCTTCTTGCCTAGGGAATTCCTCTCATGATTCATTGGACAGGAAGTGGGCAAGGTTTAGCTGGAAGGGAAGCTGGGATGCCATGCAGAAGGGAACAGTCTGCTTGGAAGTGCATCTGTACAGGACAACATTGTGGATGACCATCCAGTTGCTGGGGAAGCAACTGGCTTCACCAATCCACCTTAGAAGTTGGTGTGTTTGCTCCTGGCCCACAGGACAGCCTTGCAGGGGACGGCTCACCACAGTATCACCACATAACGATGCGTCCGTTGATAACTTTGGGCCACAATGTCTCCCAGAGCGTCATAGCAACTTTTTAAACAATGACTTCACGCATGTGTCTCTGTAATGACTTTTTTTTTCCTTCACCTAATGCACACTAAATAAAATACGCTATAAAGAAGGAATATTTTGCTGGGCACAAGGGCGCATGCCTGTAACCCCAAGAGGTAGGGAGGCTGAGGCAGGAGGATTGAAAGTTCGAAGCCAGCCTCAACAACCTAGCAAGGCCCTAAGCAACTCAGTGAGACCCCGTCTCAAACTAAAAATTAAAAAGGGTTGAGGATGTGGCTCCATGGTTAAGCTCCCCCTGGGCTCAATCCCTGGTATAAAAAGAAACAATATTTTACAGTTTCGAGCAAGGACAGAAAAATTGACTTGACACAGTTTTGGGTTGGAGACTATTGATACCATAAAGTTTAATTGCACACCAAAGGGTTTAAGTTTTGCCTTTCCTGCATCTGCCCATAAGAATGATGGAAGATGGCAACTTCCACAAGCCTCCGTCCCTCTGTTGTGTGTGGATTCCACATTTTTCTCTTGTGCAGAGTTCTCGGGTTTTGCCTTTATTTTGCCCTGAAGGTGATTTTATTTTAAAGTGCACCTGGTGTAACCAGCCCTCTCCAAAACATTGAAAAATGGCTGAACAAAGCTCAGGGAGGAGGAAAGAAAGAGAAGGGAACAATAAAACTTTATTACATTATGCTTTATGGACAAACTGTATTTATTTACTTTAAAGGAGTTATTTTATAACCCCGCTTTCCTTGTTCAATTGATCTATGCTTGATCTGCGACAATTGTTTAGATAGCTTAAAGTTGGGATGGATAGTGTCACAATTTCTCCCGTGAAATAATGGAAACATTTTTTTTTCTTCTCCCATTTAATAGCTTTTCACTCAATGCAGGAATTTCCAGAAGTAAATTAAGGTTGTTTAAGTGAGATATTGATGTATAGGTAGATGTTGCTTTTTAGAACCACAAACTATGCACAGTATTTCCTTCGTTGTTCTTAATCACTGGCTGATTTATTTACCCTGCTGCATAAAGGCTGCCTTAAAGACGTCTGCATTCTAATCCCTGGAGCATGGGCCGCTCTCACGGGTACACGACGCAGCTGTGCATATTTTGGAATGGGTTTTAAAGTCAGCCTGTCCGGGGGGAAATGTCAATTGCAGGCAATGCTGTCCTCGGGATTTTCTTGGGTTAGTTTTATGTGTTGAGTCAGCTGGGCTAATGTCCCCGGTTATGTAATTCAGGACTAATCTAGGGGTGCCGCAGAGGTACCAGGTACCACATCTGCAATCAGTGGACTAAGTGACAGAGATGACCCTTTAGCTTGGCTTTTTATCCAGCTTAAGACTTTTACAAAATAAAACAAAAGCTCCTGAGGTTTCTCAAATAAGTTTCTGCCTCAAGATCCTAGATGGAATCAGGTGTGGTGGCCTACAACTGTTAATCCCAGCAACTCGGGAGGCTGAGGCAGGAGGATTGCAAGTTGGAGGTCAGCCTCAGCAACTTAGCAAGACCCTGTCTCAAAATTAAAAAAAAAAAAGGGTTGGGGGAGCTGGGGAGGTGGCTCAGTGGCTAAGCACCCCTGGGTTCAATCGTTGGTACCAAAAAAAAAAAAAAGACTCTAAACTGCGGTATCAGCTCCTGAGTTGTGTCCCGCAGATTTTGGGACTCCCAGCTTCCAATAACTGGTTGAGTCAATGCCTTAAAATAATATCACCATTGATATATTACAGAAAACAATTAATACAATAGTTTGCATAAGCAATATATTCATGTCTGCATTTATAATTAACATGTTACTTGCAACAATTTGCATATTACATCGGTCATATTACTGGTATTGCATAACATGTACCATGCATATAATATATCCTATATGTATACAGCGTGCACACATATATGGCATCTACGATTTCCCGTGTACACACGGCAGGTCAGTTGATGCGCCGTCCGACATCATCTGAGGATAAGGACCTTTAACCACAAGGTGCCCCCTGGCTCCCAGCTGGGATGTGCCTGGAGAGCCCCCCGGAACAGGCCAGGCAGGGCAGAGGCTCGGACGGGGACACAGGCTGGTGAGGGGCCAGGGGCAGCCTCGTTGCTCTCTCCTTCCTGCCCTGGGACCTGCTCTGATTCTCATGGCGCAGAAGTGACGTGTATGGGTCACCGGGTCTCGCTCAGCCACGGAGCTTCTACCCAGTTGGGTTCTGGAATAAAGGGTCCAAGGACCGGTGCGGGGAGGGCCATGGGTCACTTAGGCTGATGGCGTGGGTGATGCACCATCTTGAAAGAAGACGCTGCAGGACCCAGGAGAGGTGCCCTGGTGGTGCTGCATACTGTGGGCCAAATAAATAATCACTGCTAAGTCGCTGAGTCTGGGGGAGCTGACTGCCCAGCCGTAGAGAGCTGATTTTGATGGTGACCACCTCTTGCTCCGGCATCACCTCCCCCGTCTAGAACATTCTTCTTATAAATGACATTGAAGGTCCTCCATCAGGTGATGGGATCTGTGTTCCCTCCCCTTGACCCTGGGTGGGCTTGTGACTGTGGCCTGAACACCCTGTGTGACCCCCAAGGCCTGGGTGGTAGAAGGTGATACAGCTTCCCCTTGGATCTCTGAGGAGGCTCACTCTTGGGGCCCAGCAGCCATCTTGTGAGGAAGCCCAGCCCATAAAGACCTGAGGAAGAGGTCAAGGTAGGTGCTCTGGCCGAGCTACGGTTTGGACAGCAAATGCTTCCTCCAGGCATGTGTCGAAGGCTTGGTCCCCAGTCTGTGGTGCTATGGAGAGGGGGGCGGAACCTAGCAGGTGGGGCCTCATGGGAGGAAGTTAGGGCCAAGTGACCATGTACTAAAGCCTCAGAAATTGTCAGCCAGAGCCGGAATGAACCTTTCGTCCTTGTAAGTTGACTGTCTCAGTTATTTCATCATAGTGATGGAAAGCAGGCTAACAGAAGCCACCAGCCCCACTGAGGGCCACTCAGCAGCCAAAAACACCTGCCAGACACACGTGCGTGAAGTTGACTCCAGACGTATGCAATCCACATGGCAGTTGATGGCCACATGTGGCCACTCGATTTAAATGAATAGAAAAATAAATAAAGTTTACAATTCAGTTCCTTGGTTGCACTAGTCACATTTAGAGTGCTCAATGGTCCACACGTGGCCAAAGGCTACTGCGTTGGACAGCAAAGTTCTAGAGGTTTCCACTGCTTGGCGGTTGAGTTTTTTTGAGGCTTTCTGGCTGAGACCCCAGATGTGGTGGAGGAGCTGGAACAAGCTGCCCCTGAGGATCTGTGTCTGAATCACTGCCCCGCAGCCCACAAGAGCACAAGAACTTGACAGACTCAGGTCTTGAAGGTCTGGGGTGGCTTTCTGGGCAGCCATAGTGCCCAGGGGGCATGCAGGGATTAGTCAGAGTCGGAGGCCCGTGGACAGGGCTGCAGAGGGGAGCCCTGCGCTCCACACCTTGCAGACCTACAGGGGCGGGGTCCGGTGGGTGGGGTCACTGCCTTGCCTATGTGTGATACACGGTCCCTGGCTGTCCCGTGTCTGGAAGGTTGGCACACTGCTGGAGTTTTGGCTGCAGGCCAGTGTGACCTCCCCGAGCCACCTAAAGGGAGGTGGTCCAGCGGACAGCCTGGCCAGTCTCTGCTCCATTTTGTCCCCGTCTGCCACTAAAAGAGATTCCAAGTCATTTTTTTTTCCAGTGACTCTTGGACACCAATAAAAAATACACGTATGTTTCCACAGAGGAGGAATAAAAATCGCATTTATAATTTATAAGATGACCACGGCTGTGACCGAGGTGTTTCTTGGGTGATAAAAATGAGTGCGTTTTGCTCAGATACATTTCACCTGGCCATCGGAAAAGGGAGCATTTGGAGTAAAAATGATTTTTTTTTTTTTTAAAAAAAGCAGAATAGAAAGTGGTATAAAAAAAAAAGCTGTTCATTTGGGACAAAGTTTAACATGTGGAAGAGCAAGTTTAGGTCAATTATAACTACTTTTTTTTTTCTTTTGATACCAGGGATTGAACTCAGGAGCACTCGACCACTGAGCCACATCCCCAGCCCTATTTTGTATTTTATTTAGAGACAGGGTCTCACCAAGTTGCTTAGCACCTGATTTTGCTGAGGCTGGCTTTGAACCTGCAATCCTCCTGCCTCAGCCTCCAGAGCCACAGTGCCTGGCTAGTGATAGCCACTTCTGTGTGGCTTGTGTTCTCCTAGGGTAACACCCCTATCCACCCAGAAGACCTGGAAAATACAGTGTGGTGGCGACTGAACCTCAGACCATGTCCAAGGAGGGCCACATCCAACCACAACTCTCGGTTCACACTCAACCCACGTCAGTAGCAGAAAATAATCAAACAATAAACTCAACAAAAAGACACACAAAGTTGCCCACATTTATATTCCTCCCACAGAGAGCCTGCTCCCATCTTAAGATGTTTCCTTCCATGTTTATTCCTATGCAAACACGAGCATTATTTTTACAAAAACAGGATTACGCTATGGATACCATCTTGCGATCTCTTTCTCCCATTTAAAATGTGTTCTCTTTTTTAATGCAATTTTCTTCGGATTCAAGCAAACTTTCAAATCTGAGTTGGGAAAGAAAAAGAGGGATAAATAATCAGTGTCATTTGTGCTTAAATTTGTTGGTGGAAACTTTTGAAGTTATAGCCTCTTGGGGAAAGGGGCATAGGAAAAGGGATTTAAAGAGGCTCAGTAAGAAAAAGAACCGGGAATTCAGTGAGTGTCTGCCTAGGCGGCCCGCGGCAGGGCCATCTAAAATGACACTGTGAGATGTGAACCAAGAGCCGTGTGGTTAACAGATGCAGCAAAAGCCAGTTTATTTGTAGCAAACGCTGTCTCCTGGATCCCTGTTAAAGTCCAGGCTATTGTGGGTCACTCCTGTGGGGTTAGACTGGGGATGCGTGGGGCTGGGGCTGGGGAGAGCCATGGTCAGCGGTTGCCCTGGACTCACATTTGTGTCCCCCCCCATGCATATGTGGATGCCCTGATCCACAGTGTGATGGTGTTAGGAGGAGGGGACTCTCAGAGGCTATTAGATCATGACCTTGGACCCTCTGGGTTCACTCTCTCTGTCCCTGTCTCTCTGCACCATGTGAGGATACAGCAAGAAGCCATCCCTCTGCAAACACAGAGGAGGGCCCTCACCAGAACCCGCCCCTGCTGCACCCCCATCCCAGGCTTCCAGCCTCCAGAACTGTGAGAAACGAATGTTTCTTGTCCACCCTGCAGTCGATGCTGTGTAGTGTGCCACAGCAGCTCTAATGGCCAAGAGGAAGACACAGGTGTTAGACAGGCGGGCAGGACCCAGAGACCCGGCCGGTCACTCATGCGCCAGGTGTGTGCACCACATGGGGCTGCAGAGTGGGGGACTCCGTCTCCAGGCATCTCCAGATGTGACCTGAAGCCCCAACTCGAAATCACACAACTAGACTATCTGACCCGGTCCTGGCTCCCAGGTAAACAGAGAGCCAGCTAAGGCCGAGCCTTGACGGGGCAGGTGAGGACCTCACGGGCCTGCTGGGTTCTGCACACAATGTAACAGTGTCGTTAGGCCAGTGTCACTCCCCGAGCTTCCTCCCCTCCCCCCTCCCCGGGTCCTTTCCTGCAGTCTGCTGATTGATCCCCTTTGGATTTTCATGAGACCCTCCCACCCCACAGTGCTTTCCCTTTTTTTCTCTCTTGCCTCCACAGAGGGAAGATGACTTTATTTTCCTCAGGAGGTCACTGTTCAAACTTGGGCCTGACAGTGGCTCAAATCTTCACTAGCATCTCCCCAAGGCTCTATTTAATAACTGTCAGAAGCACCTTCTCCAGGGAGCGGGGAGAGTTGCACTGGACAAAAGTCTTCACAGTGAACACAGAACGCAGTGCACATGCACACCCACCCACAGGCACATGCACACGCGCGCACACACACACACACACACCCCTCTCCGTGCACCATGCATGGGAGTCTATGGGACGGGCCATCTCCTCCGGTGCTGTTGATGACACCCCCAGGCCACCACATGGCAGTTCCAACCCCAGGTGCAGACTCCAGGAAACCCAGCACACATGATGTCCCCGGGGACTCGTTTGAGAATGGGCTTGGCATCGAGGAGGGAAATGACGAAACACTGTCACCAGAAGAAGGACAACACACTGTGGTGCTGTCACACGCTGGAGTGCCCTGTGGTGGGTTCTGGGGGTGTCGACCCCAAAGCTTCTGATTGCAAACACCTGTGCTTTCCAGCTGTGGGGTGGGGTGTGGGGAGGCGGGGGCCTTCTTTGGTTCTGGAGTCTAACTGGCCTCTGCTCAGCCCCAGGGCAGCTCAGCAAGGCCTGGGGGGAGTGGGGGGTGAGTAACTCCAGCCCCACCATCCTCCTGGTCTCTGAGAGGCCCCCCTGGGTGGAGGCCAGTGGCCCCCAGGGACTGGCTGCTCCCTAGCTGGTCTCCCTGGGCTTCCTCGGGTCACCTCAGGAACGAGCTGGGCTGGAGCCCTGTCTCAGGGTTAGCTGCTGGCAGCTGGAATTGTTAGAGGAAGGAGGCATCTCAGTAAAATCAAGAGCAGTCAGGGCATACGTTGATACAATACAAAAATGTAGCCCATGGCTTTTTAAGGAGGAGTTGTTGAATATATCACAATGGAACCATCATGGTGAAGATTTAAAAAGAATAGAAAAGAAAAGCCCAGGGACTCTGCCAGTTGGCACATTGCCATTGTGGACATTCGTATCTTGTTTGCTTAGTCCAAAGCCTTCAGTTCAGACAATGGTAGAGGAAGGAGAAGACATAATGATTCAAGTAAAAGAGAAGGTCTCTCAAGTTAGTCAGACAGAGGAAAAGATTCAAGTAAAAGAGAAGGCCTCTCAAGCTAGTCAGACAGAGAAAGAAAGTGTAAAACAGAAAAAGCCATCAGGGGGAAAGTTACAACAGGAGACTGCTACTAACACCTTTCTATCACCAGAGGGTGTAAGTGTCCAACCAACAGCACCACCTCTACAGGAGACTGCTACTAACACCTTTCTATCACCAGAGGGCGTAAGTGTCCAACCAACAGCGCCACCTCCATATGCTGGGAGGCCCCCAACCCCCGCAGTTGATAGTTGGGATCCTGAGACAAGATCTCAAATATTAACATGCCCTGTATTTGAGGCAGGAGGGCAGCGATTTTACCAAGTTTTAAATTTCAAAACAGTGAAGCAGCTAAAAGAGGCTGTAACAACCTATGGTCCTCAAGCACCCTTCACTGTAAGCTTGGTCGAATCCATTAACAACTTGAACATGACGCCAGCAGATTGGGCTAATATGTGTAAAGCTGTGCTAAATGGAGGACAATACCTGTTATGGAAGGTTGCCAATGAGGAATTTTGCAAGGAGACGGCTAGGCGAAATGCAGCAGCTGGTTATCCTCAGAGAAATCTAGATATGTTGTTAGGAAAGGGACCTTATGAGGATCAGCAGCAACAAATTGCATATGATCCTGGCGTATACGCACAAATTGCTGCAGATGCAATTAAGGCATGGAAGACTTTACAAGGACATGGAGGTTTACAAGGTCAATTATCTAAGGTAATACAAGGAGCTAATGAACCTTATGCTGAATTTGTAGATAGGCTTATTCAAACAGCTACCAGAGTTTTTGGGAATACAGAACAAGCAATGCCATTACTAAAACACCTGGCTTATGAGCAAGCGAATCGTTGGTGCAGAGATATCATTAGACCATGGAAACATGAAGATTTAAACACATATATTAAATTATGTAGAGACGTTAATGAACAAGAGCAAGTCGTGGCAGCTGCAGTAAAACAGGCTTTAGATGCCAGAGACATTAATGAACAAGGGCAAATTGTGGCAGCTGCAGTAAAACAGGCTTTAGATGCCAGGCCAAGAACATGCTACAATTGTGAACAAACAGGACATTTTAAAAGGAATTGCCCCATTGGAGGAGGGTTTAACAAAACTAGGTATCAAAGGAGTAGAATACCAGGTATTTGCCCATGATGCCGTAGAGGGAGACATTGGGCTAATGAATGCCGTTCTCAAACCACCATAGAGGGTACTCCATTATCAAAAAACGAACAAGGACCAGGTGTTTATCCACGATATCGTGGAGAAAGGCATTGGGCTCCATTGCCAAAAATGGACAGGGGGGCCCAATGCTCCGGGGCCCAAAACCACAAATATACGGAGCACTGGAGGAACCCAGCAACCCCATCAGGGTAGTGCCCAGGACACATTGTCCATCAGATCCCTCATCAGACAAACCAGAGGGAGCGCAGGGTTGGACATCTGCGCCTCCGCCAGAGCAGTACTAACTCCAGAGATGGGAGTTCAAATCATTCCCACAGGGGTGAAAGGACCTCTTCCCAAAGGAACAGTAGGCTTATTATTGGGACGCAGCTCTTCTACTCTAAAAGGACTTATGATAAGTCCTGGGGTAATTGATCCCGATTATGAAGGTGAAATAAAAATTATAGCCAGTTCTCCAAAGGGTATATCAGTAATTTCACCAGGAGATAGAATAGCACAGTTACTAATAATACCCAGCCTACATGATAAATTTTCCAGTCGTACTGTAGAAAGAGGTTCCAAGGGATTAGGCTCCACAGGTGTAGATTGGGCTATGCTTTCTTTAAATTTAGATTCTCGCCCCATGCTAAAACTAAATATTCAAGGACATGAATTTAATGGGCTACTGGATACAGGTGCAGACCTTAGCATCATCTCTCGTCAAGAATGGCCAAAACATTGGCCATTACAACAAGCCACTC
Source organism: Marmota monax (assembly GCF_021218885.2). NCBI lineage: Eukaryota > Metazoa > Chordata > Mammalia > Rodentia > Sciuridae > Marmota > Marmota monax. The sequence continues at coordinate 3,814,179 of NW_026693034.1, read as the reverse complement.
AAATGCTTCGAGGCCTAGGAGTGGCGACTAATCCCCATAGAAGTGCAATGGTATTAGATTGGAAGGATCCTGAAGGATGTGAAGGAACTATACAGCCATATGTATTGGATCATCTTCCCGTAAATTTATGGGGACGAGATGTCCTAGATCAATTAGGTTTGACATTAACAAATAACATCAACCAAAATGCACCCACTATTATGACTAGACAAGGTTTTAGGAAAGGAAAAAGATTAGAAAAACAAGAACAAGGTATAGCAGCACCAATACAAATAGATCAAGGGAGAGACAGACATGGGTTGGATTTTCAGAAAGGGCCACTGAGACAATAAAAATTACTTGGAAATCAGAAAGACCAGTATGGGTTCCTCAGTGGCCCCTGACTAAAGAAAAGATACAAGCAGCCCATGACCTGGTCAAACAACAATTAGCAGAAGGACATATACAACCTTCTGTATCTCCCCATAATACTCCCATTTTTGTCATCAAAAAGAAATCTGGTAAATGGAGATTATTGCAAGATTTAAGAGCCATTAATAATGAGATGGTTATTATGGGACCTGCTCAATCAGGGATTCCTCAGTTGTCTGCTTTGCCAAAAACCTGGTATGTTTTAGTTATAGATATTAAAGATTGTTTTTTTTCAATTCCAATTCATCCTGAGGATAGTCCACGTTTTGCATTTACTATCCCTGCACTGAATCATGAAGGTCCTGATCAGAGATATGAATGGAAAGTACTCCCTCAAGGGATGGCTAACAGCCCAACTATGTGTCAAATTTATGTTAACAAAGTAATCCAGCCACTTAGAAATCAAAATCCTGAACTACAAATATTTCACTATATGGATGATGTATTATTAGCACACAAAGATAAAAACACATTGCTAGACTGTTATGCCACACTTACAAACTTATTAAAAAAATTATAATCTAGAGATAGCAATAGATAAAGTACAATTAAATTTTCCAATTAATTATTTAGGAGTTCTATTATCCTCAACCATGGTCCGTCCACCAAAAATTCAAATACGAGTAGATCAACTCAAATCACTTAATGACTTTCAAAAGTTATTAGGAGACATAAATTGGATAAGGCCTTATTTAGGTATACCAACAGGAGAGTTGGGACCTTTATTTGATATCCTAAAAGGTCCATCAGATCCAAATTCACCCCAAATGTTAACGCCTGAAGCAAGAAAGGCATTAAAAATCATTGAAACATATATGGAAAATATGCATTTGGATAGAATTGATATAAGTTTGCCTTTATTATTTATTGTACTACCAACAAAAAATATTCCTACAGGAGTATTTTGGCAAGAAGGTCCATTATCATGGATACATTTATCTTATTCTCCTAACACTATTCTTACTAGGTATCCTGAGGCTGTAGGACAATTAATACTCAAAGGAATAAAAGCAGCAAAGGGAGTGTTTGGAATTTCTCCCAATAAAATTATTACTCCATATACTATGAATCAAATTGATGAGTTAGCTAATGAGTTAAATACTTGGGCAATAATCATGTGCAAATCTAATGTTTCATTTGATAACCACTTACCATCTAATCCTTTATTGTCTTTTTGGTCATTGCATCCTGTAATTTTTCCAAAAATGACAAGAAAAACACCTATCATGAATGCTCCAAATATATTCACTGATGGGTCAAATAATGGTACAGCAGCAGTAGTTACCCCTGATCAAACTTTTACATTTTTAGTACCCAAACAATCAGCTCAAAAGGTAGAGCTTAATGCAGTTTTACAAGCTTTTGTGATGTTTAAAGATTCTGTATTTAATTTATTTTCTGATAGTCAGTATGTAGTTAATGCTATAGTATCTTTTGAAGATGCTGGTAGGATTTCCCCTTCTTCTACTGTTTTCTCTTTGCTTTCCACTATACAAAGTCTAATCTGGGACAGAAAAGATCCATTCTTTATAGGACATATCAGGGCACATACAGGATTGCCTGGAGCCCTTAGTTTGGGCAATGATTTAGCAGATAAAACTACACATGACATACATATTTTCTCTACACTAGAAGAAGCTATAAATTTTCATAAAAAGTTCCATGTCAATGCTAATACTTTACAAAAGCGTTTTAAAATAACTAAGGAACAAGCTAGACAAATAATAAAACAATGTCAAAATTGTGTGACCTTTTTACCACAAGTTAATCTTGGAGTCAATCCTAGAGGATTGATACCTAACCATATTTGGCAGATGGACGTCACACACTTGCCAGAATTTGGAAAATTAAAATATTTGCATGTTACAGTTGATACTTCTTCTGGATTTTTGATGGGCTCCCTTCATGCCGGAGCAAAAACTAAAGATGTTATAGCTCATTGTTTACAAAATTTTGCCACTGTGGGTGTTCCAAAACAGTTAAAAACAGATAATGCCCCTGGTTATACTTCTACCTCTTTTAAACAATTTTGCTCAACATTTGGCATTACTCATATAACAGGAATCCCATACAATCCACAGGGACAAGGCATAGTTGAAAGAGCTCATCAAACTATTAAAATGTACTTATTAAAGCAAAAAGAAGGAATTGGGAAAGGGTATATATTCCCCAAAGATAAACTTAAAATAACCCTTTTTACTCTAAACTTTTTAAATTTGGATTCATCAGGACTTAGTGCTGCAGAAAGGCATATGTGTCCAAAAAATGTGCATAAGCCCAAGGTACTTTGGAAGGATATTCTAACAGGACAATGGAAAGGTCCTGACCCAGTAATTGTCTGGAGTCGGGGGTCTGTTTGTGTGTTTCCACAGGGAGAACAGCAGCTGATTTGGATTCCAGAGAGATTAACCAAGGTCCTGACCCAGTGATTGTCTGGAGTCGGGGGTCTGTTTATGTGTTTCCACAGGGAGAACAGCAGCCGATTTGGATTCCAGAAAGATTAACTAAAGCGATTTCTACAGACCAAAAAGAAGATGATTTGGCTCAAATCCATAACAACTGATATCCAAAACTCCAGTTTGGCTATTCTTACATCTGCAACAGAACCAGGATGCTTTTTTCAATATCTATTTTATTATTGCCCTTTGCCATATCATGAAGTTCTATTTTGTTTTTTGAGCTCATACAGACCTAGGTTAATGTTTTGCTGATCAGTTCTATTTTTTGACTATAGAGTTTTTAAGCATTGCAATGGAGATTTCACCTGTAAAAAGTTATAAGGCCTTTACTATAATGTTATGTGTTGTATGTATTATATTATGTGTGCACACTTGTGTTTTGTGTTATATGTTTGAATGTACGTATGGCCATATATCATATATGATGAGTGCTCATGATAAAATGGATCCAAATATTTTTTTTTCACATGATTTATATGGTTTAATTTAAATTGGGTAAACAACTGTTGAGGATTGTTTTAATATGTAAACAAAAAAGAAGGTTAACAGATCTGTTTGTTTACTTTCACCTTTCCTTTTCATTATATTTAATAATTCTCTTAAAGATAATGTAAATTGTTAAGAAAATTGTTTTCTTTTAGTGCCTTCTGTAATGTTACATAATTTTTTCTTTAGCCATTATTGCCAGAATTCCTATCTTCATCCAGTGCCGGTGAAGACAATGTAAATTGTTAAGAAAATTGTTTTCTTTTAGTGCCTTCTGGAATGTTACATAATTTTTTCTTTAGCCATTATTGCCAGAATTCCTATCTTCATCCCAGTGCTGGTGAAGTCAAAGATAAAAACAATCTACAGCTTCTACAATAGCCATCACTGAACTGCTTGCAGAACTTGCCTGGACACATTGTGAGCTCACCTGTATGCATTGTGAACTATCTGTTGGTGCAGCGACTTGTGGTAGTGTTGGGGTATTTTTGCTGATGATGTCACCGGTGGTACAATTTTTCAAAGGAGCCCTCAATTGGCTTAATGTCATGGCATTTTGCATCCTCCTCTACTAGTGATGGTCTAAAATTTGGGGGCCAACAGAGGTGAGGCAAAGAACCTCACCCCCCCACAGGTGCAAAGGCCTATCCACAAGTATGGCTGTATGCTGGACCGGTAGTCAGTGATGGGTATGATCCAATTGCAGTGGTACCAACCTAAGACAGGAGGCTGACGCCTAGAGGTCAGTTCATCCGATGACGGGTAAGGACCATATGTTGAATTGGACTGCCTAACAGGCACGGTCCCTAAGCCACATGCTTGTTGTTTAAACAGAGAGGGGGAGATGTTGAGAGCCACAGCCAAAGGGGCCCCAGCAAACTTCCAGCTGCCAGCAAACTTCCAGCTGCTGGCTGATGATTGGCTCACAGCAGCCCCAGCAACATCTAGCTGATTGGCTCCTCGGCCCCAGCAACATCTAGCTGATTGGCTCCTCTGCGGTGATGCTCATTGGACTGTTTCCCTGCCCTTTCAGACCACGGAGCTGCTCATTGGGGGACTTTTTTGGCTCCGCCCACGTGACCCAGCCAATCGGCCTCAAGAGCAGGAGGATTGGGGGAGGTGGGGAGAAGCTTGTGTGGGAGAGAGAGGCTTGGGGAAAGCCGGTGGTGGCAGTTGAGGCTCTGAGGGTTTTTCCTGAGAGACTATTTTGTTTGTCGTGTGTGGTTCTAAAATAAAGTTAGTTTCTTTTGACAAGTGGCTCCTGATTGTGCCCAGCCAGACTGCGGCAGTTAGCCTTTGGGGAAACCGAGGCTAGGACCTGCCACACACCAGGCCCTCTTTGGGAATGATCCCACACCCTTGGCCAATGCCCCGGGCAGGCTTTCCGTACCCCCAAAAGCAAGAAGCACGGCTCGTTCTCCCCTGTTCACGCTGAGCAGGAGGGGGACAGCCAGGCTCTGCACCAGGACCTGCCCTCGGCATCTGTGGCTCTTAGGACTGACCCCCACATCACTGTCACTGCCTCCTAACAGGGACCTGACCACCTGTCCAGCAAGGCTCATGCTGGAGAGCAGAGATGTGGAGACCTCTTTCCCACCCTTGGACTTGAAGGTGACTTTGAACAGATTGGAGTTGTTCCTCAACAAAACCATGCGATTTCCCCAAAACACACCTTATCATTTGATAAAGGGCTTTGTCGTGAGCTTGTCCCTACCTCATCATAGCTGAGCGTCCTACCATGCCACAGGCTGGGGAGGGATTGATGGTTGGAGTGGTTGATTGTTGAATTAAAAAAGTGTACAAATAGCCTCCTGCAAGGACCTGGAGACGCATGTTCCCAACCACACGTGTTAATTTTCTTCTTAGGAGTGAGGGAGAGTTAGATGAATTAGAATAAATATGAAGTGAAATAAAAATGGTTTGGTAATCCTGGTTGTATTTGCAGCAAAAGCTAAAATTGTTCTAGTTTGAAACTGGTCACTTCAACTAAAAGCAAGACAAATTCTAAAATGGGGTGTGAGCTCCAAAAATTTGATTTAGTGAAGTTAAAAGCTAGAATCTTCCATATATATATATAATTTTTTTATATGTATAACTTTTTTTTACATTGCCCTGAATCTCTTCTGGAACAAGAAAGGGTTATGGATGGCATAATCATTTAATTTATTTTATTTGTCTAAATAGGGAAACTTTTGAGATAGAAGAGGGATGATAACTAAAATAATTTAAAAATATTTATCGATTGATTGACAAACTGTTTTCATTTTACTACTGGACTTAAAAATAGTTCTTTTAAAAAATTAGTACATCTTTTAAAATAACCAAATCCATGTGTATTAAAGTTAATATAGAGAGCTTCCAATCACTCCTGCAAGGTAGGCGGGCCTGCGACCCACCGGCAGAAGAGGAGCAGCGGCCTGCTGAGAGGCAGAGCCGCCCCCTCCCCCTGCACCGGCAAGGTAGAGGGAACTGTGACCATGCACAGAGCAGGCCCAGCGGCCTGCTGAGGGGCAGAGCCGCCCCCCACCCCCCGCGCCTGCCAGGTAGGGGAACTGTGACCACCGACAGAAAAGGCCCAGTGGCCCGCGGCAGGACAGAGCTTCCAATCACTCCTACAAGGTAGGCGGGCCTGCGACCCACTGGCAGTAGAGGAGCAGCGACCTGCTGAGAGGCAGAGGCGCCCCCTCCCCCTGCACCGGCAAGGTAGAGGGAACTGTGACCACGCACAGAGCAGGCCCAGCGGCCTGCTGAGGGGCAGAGCCGCCCCCCACCCCCCGCGCCTCCCAGGTAGGTGGAAAGGTGACCACCGACAGAAAAGGCCCAGTGGCCCGCGGCGGGACAGAGCTTCCAATCACTCCTGCAAGGTAGGCGGGCCTGCGACCCACCGGCAGAAGAGGAGCAGCGGCCTGCTGAGAGGCAGAGCCACCCCCTCCCCCCCATGCCTGCAAGGTAGACGGAACTGTGACCACCATCAGAACAGGCCAGACCCGCAACCGACAGACAGAACAGGCCCAGTGGCCTGAGGAAGGGTAGAGCCGCCCCCCCCCGCGCCTGCAAGGTAGGCGGACCTGCGACCCACTGGCAGTACAGCCCCAGAGGCCTGCAGAGGGGCAGTGCCGCTGCCTGTGCCTGCAAAGTAGACAGAACTGTGACCACTGACAGAACAAGCCTAGCGGCCCGCAGAGGGACAGAGCCGCCGCCCGCGCCTGCGAGGGAGACTTTGCAACTATACAAGACCAATATAAATATATAGGGGGAAAATTCAATAGCACAACAGTTTCACCAAGTAGAAAGGAACGCGAACAGTATGAAGAGACAAGGAAAGAAAGGACCACAAGCATTGCAGGTCAACTCAACATTAGAAGAGGTAATAGCTGCAGCAGATGGAATGTCGGATAAAGAATTCAGGATATACATGCTTCAGATGATCTGGAGTCTCAAGGAAGACATCAGACAGCAAAATCAGACAATGAAAGATCACTTCAACAATGAATTACATAAACAAATCCAAGAAGCAAAAGATCAACTATACAGGGAAATAGAGGTTATAAAAAACAAACAAACAGAAATCCTAGAAATGCAGGAAGCAATAAACCAACTTAAAAACTCAATTGAGAATACTACCAGCAGAGTAGAACACTTAGAAGACAGAACATCAGACAATGAAGATAAAGTATTTCAACTTGAAAAGAACATAGACAGCTCAGCAAGACTGTTAAGAAACCATGAGCAGAACATCCAAGAAATATGGGATAACATCAAGAGACCAAATTTAAGAGTCATTGAGATACAGGAAGGGACAGAGTTTCAAACCAAAGGAATGAGCAATCTATTCAATGAAATAATACGAGAAAACTTCCCAGACTTGAAGAATGAGACAGAACCCCAAATCCTAGAAGCCTACAGGATGCCGAATGTGCAAAATCATAAGAGACCCACACCTAGACACATTATAATGAAGATGCCCAACATACAGAATAAGGAGAGAATTTTAAAAGCTACAAGAGAAAGGAAGCAGATCACATTTAGGGGTAAGCCAATCAGGATAACAGCTGATCTTTCAACACAGACTCTGAAAGCTAGAAGATCCTGGAATAACATATTTCAAACACTGAAAGAAAATGGGTTCCAACCAAGAATTGTGTATCCAGCGAAATTAAGCTTCAGGATGGAAGATGAAATTAAAACCTTCCACGATAAACAAAAGTTAAAAGAATTTGCAGCTAGAAAACCATCTCTTCAAAACATCCTTGGCAAAACATTACAGGAAGAGGAAATGGAAAATAACAATGAAAACCAACAGTGGGAGGTAGGACACTAAAGGGGGGAAAATAATCAAAGAGGAAAACAAACCATGTTTAGTAACATAAATAAACAAATATGGCTGGAAGAACAACCCATATCTCCATAATAACCCTAAATGTTAATGGCTTAAACTCACCAATCAAGAGACACAGGCTAGTAGAATGGATCACAAAACAAGACCCAACAATATGCTGCCTACAGGAGACGCATTTGATAGGAAAAGACATACATAGGCTGAAGGTGAAAGGTTGGGAAAAATCATATCACTCATATGGACTTCGGAAACAAGCAGGAGTATCCATACTCATATCAAATAAAATAGATTTCAAGCCAAAGTTAATCAAAAGGGATAAAGAGGGACACTACATACTGCTCAAGGGAACCATACACCAACAAGACATAACAATCATAAATATATATGCCCCAAACAATGGTGCAGCTATGTTCATCAAACAAACTCTTCTCAAGTTCAAGAGTCTAATAGACCACCATACAATAATCATGGGAGACTTCAACACACCTCTATCACCACTGGACAGATCTTCCAAACAAAAGTTGAATAAGGAAACTATAGAACTCAATAACACAATTAATAACCTAGACTTAACTGACATATATAGAATATACCACCCAACATCAAGCAGTTACACTTTTTTCTCAGCAGCACATGGATCCTTCTCAAAAATAGATCATATATTATGTCACAGGGAAACTCTTAGACAATATAAAGGAGTAGAGATAATACCATGCATCCTATCTGATCATAATGGAATGGAACTGAAAATCAACGATAAAAGAAGGAAGGGAAAAGAATACATCACTTGGAGAATGAACAATAGGTTACTGAATGATCAATGGGTTATAGAAGACATCAAGGAAGAAATTAAAAAATTCTTAGAGATTAATGAAAACACAGACACAACATATCGGAATCTATGGGACACATTGAAAGCAGTTCTAAGAGGAAAATTCATTGCTTGGAGTTCATTCCTTAAAAAAAGAAAAAACCAACAAATAAATGATCTCATACTTCATCTCAAAATCCTAGAAAAAGAAGAGCAAAACAACAGCAAAAGAAGTAGAAGGCAAGAAATAATTAAAATCAGAGCTGAAATTAATGAAATCGAAACAAAAGAAACAATTGAAAAAATTGACAAAACTAAAAGTTGGTTCTTTGAAAAAATAAACAAAATCGACAGACCCTTAGCGATGCTAGCGAAGAGAAGAAGAGAGAGAACTCAAATTACTAACATACGGGATGAAAGAGGCAATATCACAACAGACACTTCAGAAATACAGAAGATAATCAAAAATTATTTTGAATCCTTATACTCCAATAAATTAGAAGATAGTGAAGGCATAGATAAATTTCTTAAGTCATATGATCTGCCCAGATTGAGTCAGGAGGATATAGACAACCTAAACAGACCAATATCAATTGAGGAAATAGAAGAAACCATCAAAAGACTACCAACTAAGAAAAGCCCAGGACCGGATGGGTATACAGCAGAGTTTTACAAAACCTTTAAAGAGGAACTAATAACAATACTTTTCAAGCTACTTCAGAAAATAGAAAAAGAGGGAGAACTTCCAAATTCATTCTACGAGGCCAACATCACCCTGATACCTAAACCAGACAAAGACACTTCAAAGAAAGAAAACTACAGACCAATATCTCTAATGAACCTAGATGCAAAAATCCTCAATAAAATTCTGGCCACTCGGATACAAAAACTTATCAAAAAAATTGTGCACCATGATCAAGTAGGATTCATCCCTGGGATGCAAGGCTGGTTCAATATATGGAAATCAATAAATGTTATTCACCACATCAATAGACTTAAAAATAAGAATCATATGATCATCTCGATAGATGCGGAAAAAGCATTCGACAAAGTACAGCATCCCTTTATGTTCAAAACTCTAGAAAAACTAGGGATAACAGGAACATACCTCAATATTGTAAAAGCAATCTATGCTAAGCCTCAGGCTAGCATCATTCTGAATGGAGAAAAATTGAAGGCATTCCCTCTAAAATCTGGAACAAGGCAGGGATGCCCTCTCTCACCACTTCTGTTCAACATAGTTCTCGAAACACTGGCCAGAGCAATTAGACAGACGAAAGAAATTAAAGGCATCAAAATAGGAAAAGAAGAACTTAAATTATCACTATTTGCAGATGACATGATTCTATACCTAGCAGACCCAAAAGGGTCTACAAAGAAACTATTAGAGCTAATAAATGAATTCAGCAAAGTGGCAGGATATAAAATCAACACGCATAAATCAAAGGCATTCCTGTATATCAGTGACAAATCCTCTGAAATGGAAATGAGGACAACCACTCCATTCACAATATCTTCAAAAAAAATAAAATGCTTGGGAATCAACCTAACAAAAGAGGTGAAAGACTTATACAATGAAAACGACAGAACCCTAAAGAGAGAAATAGAAGAAGATCTTAGAAGATGGAAAAATATACCCTGTTCATGGATAGGCAGAACTAACATCATCAAAATGGCGATATTACCAAAAGTTCTCTATAGGTTTAATGCAATGCCAATCAAAATCCCAACGGCATTTCTTGTAGAAATAGAGAAAGCAATCATGAAATTCATATGGAAAAACAAAAGACCCAGAATAGCAAAAACAATGCTAAGCAGGAAGTGTGAATCAGGCGGTATAGCGATACCAGACTTCAAACTATACTACAGAGCAATAGTAACAAAAACAGCATGGTACTGGTACCAAAACAGGCGGGTGGACCAATGGTACAGAATAGAGGACACAGAAACCAATCCACAAAACTACAACTACCTTATATTTGATAAAGGGGCTAAAAGCATGCAATGGAGGAAGAATAGCATCTTCAACAAATGGTGCTGGGAAAACTGGAAATCCATATGCAACAAAATGAAACTGAATCCCTTTCTCTCGCCATGCACAAAAGTGAATTCAAAATGGATCAAGGAGCTTGATATCAAATCAGAGACACGCCATCTGATAGAAGAAAAAGTTGGCTACGATCTACATACTGTGGGTCGGGCTCCAAATTCCTCAATAGGACACCCATAGCACAAAAGTTAATAACTAGAATCAACAAATGGGACTTACTCAAACTAAAAAGTTTTTTCTCAGCAAAAGATACAATAAGAGAGGTAAATAGAGAGCCTACATCCTGGGAACAAATTGTACTCCTCACACTTCAGATAGAGCCCTAATATCCAGAGTATACAAAGAACTCAAAAAATTAGACAATAAGAGAACAAACAACCCAATCAACAAATGGGCCAAGGACCTGAACAGACACTTCTCAGAGGAGGACATACAATCAATCAACAAGTACATGAAAAAATGCTCACCATCTCTAGCAGTCAGAGAAATGCAAATCAAAACCACCCTAAGATACCATCTCACTCCAGTTAGATTGGCAGCCATTATGAAGTCAGACAACAACAAGTGCTGGCGAGGATGTGGGGAAAAGGGTACACTTGTACATTGCTGGTGGGACTGCAAATTGGTGCAGCCAATTTGGAAAGCAGTATGGAGATTTCTTGGAAAGCTGGGAATGGAGCCACCATTTGACCCAGCTATTCCCCTTCTCGGTCTATTCCCTAAAGACCTAAAAAGAGCATGCTACAGGGACACTGCTACATCGATGTTCATAGCAGCACAATTCACAATAGCTAGACTGTGGAACCAACCTAGATGCCCTTCAATGGATGAATGGATAAAAAAAATGTGGCATTTATACACAATGGAGTATTACTCTGCATTAAAAAATGACAAAATCATAGAATTTACAGGGAAATGGATGGCATTAGAGCAGATTATGCTAAGTGAAGCTAGCCAATCCCTAAAAAACAAATGCCAAATGTCTTCTTTGATATAAGGAGAGTAACTAAGAACAGAGTAGGGTCGAAGAGCATGAGAAGAAGATTAATATTAAACAGGGATGAGAGGTGGGAGGGAAAGGGAGAGAGAAGGGAAAATGCATGGAAATGGAAGGAGACCCTCAGAGTTATACAAAAGTACATACAAGAGGAAGTGAGGGGAAGGGGAAAAATAATATAAGGGGGACAAACGAATGTCAGTAGAGGGGGCAGAGAGAGAAGAGGGGAGGGGAGGGGAGGGGAGGGGAGGGGAGGGGAGGGGGGATAGTAGAGGATAGGAAAGGCAGCAGAATACAACAGACACTAGTATGGCAATATGTAAATCAATGGATGTGTAACTGATGTGATTCTGCAATCTGTATATGGGGTAAAAATGGGAGCTCATAACCCACTTGAATCAAATTGTGAAATATGATATATCAAGAACTATGTAATGTTTTGAACAGCCAACAATAAAAAATTTAAAAAAAAAAGTTAATATAATGTCAATTTCTTTTTTTTTTTAATTTTCATTTGTTCTTCTTAGTTCTGCATGCCAGTAGAATGGATTTGAGTTATCATAATACATTGAATTTAACTTCCCATTTTTGTGGTTGCGCATGACGTGGAGTCACACTGGTGGTGTATTCATACATGAACATAGGAAAGTTATGTTCAATTCATTCCACGGTCTTTCCCATTCCCATCCCCACTCTCTTTCCCCTCACTACCCACTGTCTAATCCAGTGAACCTCCTTCCTTCCTTCCCCCCACCTCTGCCTATTGTGACTCAGTATCCACGTGTCAGAGAGGACATTTGGCTTTTTTGGGATTGGCTTATTTCCCTTAGTGTGATAGTTTCCAGTTCCATCCATTTACTGGCAAATACCATAATTTAATTCTTCTTTATGGCCAGGTAATATTCCATTGTGTATATGTATCACACTTTCTCTATCCATTCATCCTTTGAAGGGTACCTAGGTTGGTCTCATAGCTCAGCTATTGTACATTGAGCTGCTATAAACATTAGTGTGGCCACATCAATAGAGTACGCTGATTTTAAGTTCTTTGGGTGTATACTGTGAGTGGGATAGCTGGGTCAAATGGTGGTTCCATTCCAAGTTTTCTGAGGAATCTCCATACTGCTTTCCATAGTGGTTGCACCAATTTGCAGTCCCACCAACAATGTGTGAGTGTCCCCTTCCCCTTACATCCTCACTGACATTTATTGTTGCTTGTATTCTTGATGATTACCATTCTGCCTGGAGTGAGATGAAATCTCAATGTAGTTTTAATTTGCATTTCTATAATTGCTAGAGGTGTTGAACATTTTTTTTCATATATTTGTTGACCATTCATATTTCTTCTTCTGCGAAGTGTCTGTTCAGTTCCTTTGCCCATTAATTGATTGGGTTATTATTATTATTATTATCATTATTATTATTATTATTATTTGGTGTTAAGTTTTTTGAGTTCTTTATATATCCTGGAGATCTGAAGTGCAGGTGGCAAAGATTTTCTCCCATTCTGGAGGCTCTCTCTTCATGTTTTTGATTGTTTCCTGTGCTGTGAAGAAGATTTTTAGTTTGATAGTATCCCATTTGTTGATTCTTGCTTTTACTTCTTGGGCTTTAGGAGTCTTGCTGAGAAAATTTGTTTCCTAAATGGACATGATGAAGATTTAGGCTTACTTTTTCTTCTATTAGGTGCAGGGTCTCTGGTCTAATGCCTAGGTCCTTGATGCACTTTGAGTTGAATTTTTTTTTTTTCAGAGTAGAAATTAGAAGTTTATTAAAGGACAGCAGAAAAGACTTCTCCCGGAGGAAGAAGGGGACCCAAGAGGTGGAATCCGTGGAAGTGCAGTTGTTTCCCCTTTTTATAGTTTTGGTGATGGAATGTAGGTTGGAAGGCCCGAGGGGTGGGACACAGGTGGGCCAAAGAAGTAATCTGGTCAGGAAGGACTTCTGAGTCAGCACCTTTTTGCTGGGGGCTGTTCATTAACATTTCTTTGAGGTGGACTTTGGCCTAGGGCCTTTTCGGGACTTCCATGAGTTGTCCTGTGTTTTCCCTGAGTCATTCTCCGCATGGTCTCCTCCATTTTAGATTTCACTGGATATTAGACCCGGATTTATCTAACTACACTGACTACCTAACTTTAAATCTGGCTTCATTCCCCCCTCTAAGTTGGGAACTCCTTACTGCTGTAAGGAAGGGGGGCGAAGAAGATCTTTCTGGCTTCTTCAGGCTGAAAAGGGACGATGTGGGGCAAGCAGTTTGGAGTCCCCCTTTAAAAATCGGGTCTATCGAGTGGTCCATGATAGAAGTCTGATTGAGAAGTAATAGGCTGGAGGGCCATTTGAGTGTGGATGGTCTATAAGAGAAACAAGAATTCATTAGTACTGGAACCATATCGATGCAGCAGCAATAAATGCCATACCACAGGAATATGCCAATGAGTATGATGGCAAAGACAAAGACTAACAATGTTTTCCACCAGGAAGTACCAAGAACCAGGAGCTAAGATATTGTTTCCATGACAAAGTTGCTGAGGACATGGCTTCTATCTGAGCATGTAAATCTTTAAGGATATTTGTCACATTGCCAGAAATGTCAGGGATGTAAACACAACATTTAATTTTTAGGGTTACAGATGTCCTTTCCCTTAAGATATAGTTTAATAATTTAATGTCATCTGATCTTGCAAAATCCTTTTACTAGTATGACCTCTGTGTCTAATAGAGAAATCTTTAATTCAGTTACTTAGGGCTGGATAACCATACTTGCAAACACTAAGCCTACCTGTGTAGGTTAGAAATAAAGGCCTTAAACTAAAAACTACTCTGGCAGTTCCTTTTGATAGTTATCAGGCATTTCTGTCTGAGAATCTCTTTTGTAGCCTCCAGTTTACTTATTTTTTGAAGTTACATTTAACTATTATTATTATTTAAAATGCCCAGGGATAGCTGTGTTTTGGCTTTGACTGTCTTTGCTAAGTGTTTAAGATGAAGCAAGTCAAACTGACTTTTGTTTTTATCTATTGTTAACAGTCAGCTGAGCTTCCCTGGGAGTCCTCGGGGAACTTCACAGCAGCTTCTCAGTTCTGCTAGTGCCATTGCGCTAGGATGGGTCCAGGCCTTGCTTGACCATGTGGCTTCCCTTGGAAGCATCAGGGATGTCTCCCTTTTCTGATGACCCTCCTCTTCACAGCAAATGCACTGATTGGCTTTCTGTCCTCCACTGGTCTCATTAATCTCCCTGATCGGGAGGTTATGTGGCCTAGAGTTGCAAAGCTCTTTGGAGAAGTCCCCTATTCCCTGATTCAGACTGACTCAGAGGGCAAGAGCCAAATATTGGTTTTCTTGGCCCTTTTAATTTAACTAATTTTAAAACTTAATCTTAAACATCCAGCAAATAAGTTAACAGCCTTATATTAAGAGCACTGGGCTTTAATGTCTATCTCTCTATCCTGTAGGTGATAACTCCTTATCTTATGTTGACTCAGGTTGTGTGTTCTTAAAGCAGTACCTCCTTAAAACATTAACAGGCAATCCTTAAACCATCTATAAGCAAACTACAAAACAAAACTAACTAGGGTAAAAACATATTTAGCTTATATAATAGCTACCTTGAATTCTGGCAGGGTTATACATCATAATTCCCTGTTTGAGATCCTAGTAATCTTGGCAAAAAACTACTTTTGGACACAACTTTAACTGTACTGAAATCTGGCCTACTTCTTTCATAGCCACTTTCACATGTAGTGAGATGGGACAGAGCCTTATCTCAAGTAAGGCAGGGCTCTTCATAAATCTTAAGTACTGTAGTTCTGAAACTGATCTTTGCTTTTTAAACATCATTTTACAAAGCCTACATAAATTGTTGTGAACTTGAGCAAACACAACATAATATCACATCTAAAACATGAATTAAAGAAAGGCTGAAAGCTTTTAACCTTTTGTAGAAAAGTAGCAAAGTACTTTTGTGTTTTTCAATAAAACCTTCACAAAGATTAGGCTTTCATTAACTTAAAAATACATTTAAATTGTATCTCCGTGTAAAAAGTAACATAGAACTTTACATATCTTATTGATAACAAGTCCAGTTATAGAACACAAATGATAAATAAATCTCCAACATGTTTTTCTTTTTTAAGCCTAAAATTACCATACAACTTTAGAACACCTGCTTGATATAATGCTCTTTCTAAAGCTTCTACCTTATAGACTTGTATACCTGGAAGATATGGACACATTAACACCACAATTACATTGATGTTTTTATATTAACCAAGTTTAGCTTTTAAAGAAATAACATAGCACAATTCTCTAAAACAACAGCACTTGTTTAACCAGCTGTTTAATTTCTTTAAGATTACTTGCTCAAAAACTTACACTTATAAGCAACTTACACAGACCTTTTTTATATCATTTACTTAAACCCTCTTAATTACTTAATCATATAGACTCTTATCCAGAAACTCATTTTCCCTCTATTAAATCCATACCTAGAACCTTCTAGTTTCTCTTTTTCATCTGTTAACCTCCTCCTGTTCACATTTTGAAACAATACTTGTAAATTTTTGAATTTAAGCAGATTTAACATTTTATTAGGGCCTTTTTGAACATCTAGAAAAACTTATAAGCTTAATTTTAAAGACATCTTTACTTTCATCTGTTTACCCAATTTAAATTGAACCATTTGAATCACGTGAATCAAAAGATATTTGGATCCATTTTTTAATTTTTTATGAGCGCTCCTCATCTGTCAATTGTCATATCCCTGCATGATATAGACATACACACAGACATACCGACATACAACACGTAACACAAGTGTAACACAACACAATAGTAAAGGCCTTGTAGCTTTTTCAGGTGAAATCTCATTGCAATGTTTAAAAAAACTTCAGTTGATCAAAAATAGAACTTATCAGAAAAACATTAACCCGTCTGTGGGATTAAAATCATGAGCTCAAAAAAATACAGAATCTAAGAAAAAGCAAGAGTCCTAAAAAAAGATGACTGGCCAGTAATTAGTAAATGCCATACAATTTACTCTTTGGTTTAATCTAGTTTGAGTTCCCATAAAAAGACACTTTACTCTTTTTTTCTTGGGCCTCAGATCTGTCTCATACTGAGTGCTCTAGGCTTCTTCTATTTGCATATCAACTTAAGTCCTGGCTGAGGTCTGGAAGGAACTGGGAAAACTGGAATTCTGAGCAGAAACCTCATGTCTAAGGCATTTTAACCATAAGTCACAATTTTCAGGTTTGGATGTTGAAAATTATGATACAAGTTTAAGATACAATTTACAAAATTTCATACCTTTACATTTTCCTACACTAGAAAAACTTGCTCACACAAAACTGAAAATAGGATCTCTACCATCAGAAGAAATTTCTTTAGGATCATTAAGCTACTTCCTTTGTTCTGAATTTCCTATAGTATTAAGTTACATTAAATCATTTGAAAAAAATCTTAAAAGAGAACCACACACTACCATGTACATCCAAAATTAAGCTTTAAAAATTTTTAAGACTGTTGCTATTCAATGTTATTTCAATAAGCTAGACCAACGTTTTTTCCTAAATCTTACACACTGAGGGGAAAGATACCATATCATAATTTACTATCCTTGCCCAAGTTAATGCACTGGCATACCTAGTGAAATCTTCTCAGGCTACCCAGTTCAAAATAAAACTAAATGATTGGGAGTTACTTGCCAACTTGGAAGTAGAGTTCTTTTGATTTTCTATCCTAAGTATTTAAGTTCTCCGGCATGAATTATCTGGAATCACAAACTAAACAATTACCTAACCCCAACTTTTAACTGCAAGATTATGCAATGCTTCAAACTCATTTAGATACCAGATTGTTACAATAAAAAATCATCTTTTAGACACACATTTAGCCAAGATCATCCCCAAGAAACAATCTATAGTAACCTTTAAAATAGAGAGACCAGATAAGAGAAAAATCTCTCCAGGTTTTGAACTTCCATTTAATTATGACTCTTATCAGTGGCACCATAGATTTCCTCATGAGTGGACCAGATGTTTTCACATAGGGGCAGCTATAGGTGTAAAATCAAGGGTCTCAGTGTGACTGACTTTACTGCATTCAGTGTCCCTTCTTTTTAAGTGGACAGAGATGGAGCAATCCTTACAGTGCAGGGAAGAATGAGGAAATTCCCCAAAGCGAAAATGGCTCTGGCAGCTGCTGGGAATCCTCAGTTTCCCTTTTACTTACAGGATTAGCTCCTTTGGATAGATCCAATCCCAGGCAATCTGGCATATCTCCTAACTTTCCAGTAGAGTCAGTTTTTATCTGGGGAAGGGGGTATGTACTTTGATCGGCCCAAATTTTTCTCTTGATTCTTTTTCCTCAGTGAGTCCAAGATTTTTTCTCTTCATGGCAGATATCATAGCTAAGTCTACTTTACACTGTTGGCATAATTTAGGATTTTCCCTTAGAGCAAAGAATCTGAACATACAGCACCTCACACCATTTCCTTTTTTGTAAATTTTATCAAACTGTAAAATTGTATTAAATTGATAATTCCCTCTGGTGGCCAGGTTTCTCCATCAGAGAGTTTGTATTGAGGCCAGGCCAAGAAAATGAGGCGCTTTTTCTTGAGCGTCTGAGGTTCAAATTTATCCCGATTTTTCAATACGCAGGCTAGTGGTGCACCTGGCATATTGGAGAGAGAGAAGCTCCTGAGTGAGAAGAAAACAGGACTCAGGCGCCCACGCCGCGCCAGAGAAAACTGTTCTCATTAGGGACGTCTCCCTAAGCTTGAGCTTCCTAAACAGTCCAGAAAACCCGTCTCTCACCTTGCTTTGCCAAGGGGTTTCTGGTCCCCTTTAGCAAAGTGCTAGGGTCTCAGTTTGCCCTGTGCCAGAGACCCTGGGAGGATTCAGACTTAAGGGCATTACTGCTTATCCTCCCGGCCACTAAAAACCCATTGCAAAAGAGAAAAATGCACTCTTTTGTTGCCTTTGCTCTGTAGACTAAAGGAGCCGCCTAAGTGTTAAGGGATATCTACTGGTTGTAAGGTAGCAGATTACCAGAGGAGTTGATTCTAAAAATGCCTCTCTAGCAGCTTAAGGAACACAACACATTTTAAACATTGGGGCGGTAAAACAGACTAGTGAAATTTACCTATGCATCTTAGGGAACCTGGGCAGATTTTGCTAATTATCCCATGCCTTTCTCAGTCCTACAACCTGAATTGCTAACATTTCTGACCTGCGAAGAAAGGGGAGCATCCAGGAGGAATGGATGCGAGGTTGGGAGTGTTGCATGGCCCATACGGAGGCAAATGTGATTGGGGCTTTCCCTCAGTGCCATTCATCTACCGATCACCCTAGATACCCCTGAGGGCTGTCGGAAGGGGGCTCAAGAGAAAGGAACCTTAGGAATCCTCTGAGTGTAGCCCAGACCGGAATTCCGCAGTTGTTCCAAACTCCTTCCTCCACCTCCACGCATCCGAGGCAGATCGGGATTCGGGACACTGTGTACTCACGCCAATTGCTCTCCAGGCCCAGACAGAAAAGTTGGAAGCGGCTTTGGCAGAACCCAACATGCCTGCTCTGTATTGAACAGGTGATTGAGAGCTGCCTAGGCCGGGAAACCTCTCACCCTAGTCTTGAAGAGTGGCGGCTGCACTAATTGCGTTTAAGTAGCCGTCGGGTGCCCACCTTACCCTCCAGAAAGAAAGAGAGAGAAAGATGCACCTCAAACAGACATGGGGTGCGTGCACTTACCTCGGTGTAGAATCTCGGTCTGGGACCTCCAATATGTTACCGCTGTTGACCGGTGACGAGTCCTTGCTTCCCCAGTGTTGAAGAATAACACCAAAGAAGCACGCGGAGGCAAGGTCAGAGTAGAAATTAGAAGTTTATTAAAGGACAGCAGAAAAGACTTCTCCCGGAGGAAGAAGGGGACCCAAGAGGTGGAATCCCTTGAGTTGAGTTTTGTTCAGGGTGAGATAGGCGTCTAGTTTCATTCTACTACGTATGGATTTCCAGTTTTCCCAGCACCGTTTGTTGAAGAGGCTATCTTTTCTCCAATGTGTTTATGATACATTTGTCTAATATGAGGTAACTGTATTTATGAGGGGTTGTCTCGGTGTCTTCTCTTCTGTACCACAGGTCTTCATGTCTGTTTCGATGCCAATGCCCTTCTGTTTTTTTTTTTAACTATAGCTCTGTAGTATAATTTAAGATCTGGTATTGTGATGCCTCCTGCTTCACTCTTCTTGCTAAGGATTGCTTTGGATATTCTGGGATACTTATTTTTACCAAATGAATTTCACGATTGCTTTTTCTATTTCTATGAAGAACGTCCTCAGAACCTTAATAGATATTGCATTAAATCTGTATAGCACTTTCGGTAGTAAGGCCATTTTGACAATATTAATTCTGCCTATCCAAGAACATGGGGCATCTTTCCATCTTCTAAATGTTCTTCAATTTCTTTCTTTAAAATTCTGTAGTTTTCATTGTAGAGGTCTTTCACCTCTTTTGTTAGATTGATTCCCAAATATTTTATTTTTTTGAGGCTATTGTGAAAGGGATAATTTTTCTAATTTCTCTTTCAGTGGATTCATCACTGATGTATAGAAATGCAATTGATTTATGGGTGTTGGTTTTGTATTCTGCTACTTTGTGGAATTCATTTATCAGTTCTAGAAGTTTTCTAGTGGAGTTTTTTTTTGTTGTTTTTGTTTTTTTGGTCTCCTAAATATAGAATCCTGTCATCAGCAAAGAGGGATAGTTGAGTTCTTCTTTTTCTATTCGTATCCATTTAATTTCTTTCATCTGTGTAATTGCTCTGCCCAGAGTTTCCCGGACTCTGTTGAATAGAAGAGGTGAAAGAGGACATCTCATTCTTGTTCCAGTTTTTAGAGGGAATGCTTTCAATTTTTTCTGTATTTAGAATGATGTCGGCCTGGGGTTTAGCACAGATAGCTTTTACAATGTTGAGGTATGTTTCTACTGTCTCTAGTTTTTCTAGTGTTTTGTACATGGAGGTATTTTGTCAAATACTTTTTCTGCGTCTATTGAATGATCATGTGATTCTTGTCCTTAAGTCTGTTGATGTGATGAATTACATTTATTGATTTCCATATGTTGAACCAACCTTGCATCCCTGGGATGAACCCCACTTGATCATGGTGCATGATCTTTTTAATATGTTTTTGTATGTGGCTTGCCAGTATTTTATTAAGAATTTTTGCCTCTATGTTCATCAGGGATATTGGTCTGAAATTTTATTTTGTTGATGTGTCTTTGTCTGGTTTTGGTATCAAGATGATACTAGCCTCATAGAATGAGTTTAGAAGGGTTCCCTCCTTTTCTATTTCATGGACTACTTGAGGAGATTGGTACTAGTTCTTCTTTCAAGGTCTGGTAGAACCCGGCTGAGAATACATCGGGTCCTGGGCTTTTCTTTCTTGTTAGGCTTTTGCTGGTGCCTTCAATTTCGCTGCTTGAAATTGGTCTGTTTAAGTTTTTTCTATGCCCTCCTAATTCAATTTGGGAAGTCATATGTCTCAAGAAATTTGTTGATGTCTTTAAGATTTTCTATTTTATTCGAGTATAAATTTTGAAAATTGTTTCTGATTATTGGCAGAATATTTCCTTTTTTCATCATGAATTTTTAGTAGTTTGAGTTTTTTCTCTTTCTCTTCATTAGCTTGGCTAAGGTTTATCAATTTTATTTAATTTTTCAAAGAACCATCTTTCTGTTTTGTTGAATTTTGGGAATTGTTCCTTTTGTTTCAATTTAATTGTTTTCTGCTGTGGTTTTAACTATTTCCTGTCTTCTGCTGCTTTTGGTGTTGATTTGTTCTTCTTTTTCTAGGGCTTTGAGATGTAATGTTATGTTATTTATTTGTTGACTTTTTCTCCCTTTAATGAAGGAGCTCAATGCAATGAACTTTCTTCTTAGCCTTCATAGTGTCCCAGAGATTTTGAGATGTTGTATCATTATTCATTTATCTCTAAGTATTTTTAAAATTTCATCCCTGATTTCTCCTGCTATCCATCGGTCGGTCATTCAATAGCATATTATTTAGCCTCCAAGTGTTAGAGTAGCTTCTATTTTTTATTTTGTCACTGATTTCTAACTTTATTCCTTTATTATCTGATAGAATGCAATGTATTATCTCTATTTTTTTTGTATTTGCTAAGAGTGGCTTTGTGGCCTGAGATATGATCTCTTTTAGAGAAGAATCTGTCTGCTGCTGAGAAGAAAGTGTATTCAGTCATTGATGGATGAAATACCCTATATGTCTGTTAAGTCTAAGTTATTAATTGTATGTTTTAGTTCTAGAGCTTCTTTGTTCAATTTCTTTATATTAACTCTCAGACACTCCACAATAACATAAGAAGAATAACTATTCTTGATGGCTATTTGCATATTTCTTTCAGCCTTTAAGCCAAAACTATTTCTTATACTATGCCACTGGTATTCTGAAAAATGAAGTTTTAAAATATTATTCTATGTTATTTTCCACAAACTTGTCTGCACTCTTCATTGAAGTGTCTGTTATGGTTAATGAACTTGAAAACGTTGACACCTTCAATTGATCCTTCTTCATCATAATGTTTTAAATTGCAAAAATACCTCCCTGTACAGAAACCAAGGTATCTGTCAAGCTCAGAGCAATTATGATAAATGGCAGTCATTATCAATTTTATTATTTTTGCATTAAAATGTGTGAATACTTTAGTCCAAATTTTTCGATTCTCCTTCTGCTTTTATCTCAAACACCTTCTGTTGACAAATATTTTTATGAATCAAAATTTGTAAAACAAGTTTCTTCTACCTAGGATTCTTCGGAGTGTTTTCTTAATCAAAGATGCTGAGAAATTTTAAGGATTGAGTATCAGTTTATCAAGTTATAAATAGGATCTTCAGCAAAAGCTTTTTCCCTGCAAATCTTGATATCCCCAATCACAATCTTAGAAGTTTAAAATTAAACCTTGTGCTCACAACATTTAAGTTGTTTACTTCCAGGCGTACTTTTGTGGGGACAAATTTCAATACCTTCTTGATTGCAGGTTTTATTTCCAATAATTGCATTTTGCTAAAATCTTGAAGCGCTGAAGATCTTTTGGTACTCTGTGATGACTTTAATTAAAAAATTCTGATTGGAAAAAAAAATAATGCCTTCAAAATTTAGAGGACTCATTTACCAAAAAAAAAAAAGTCACTATCATTGTAGGTTGCTTCATTTAAATAATATTCTATTTAAAAATATTCAAAGATTCAAACATTTCTAAAATGCTTTGATGATGGGAAAGTAAAGAGAGAAAACATGAGTTATTTTTTTTTTAATTTACCATCAACATCATTTAAGTAATTTTGTAATTCCGTCACTCTTTTTACAAATAAATTATGTGTAAATTGTGTCAGGCACAGCTTTTATTTTATTGGCAGAATATTGCTGCAAATTTGGGAACAATTATACGTGTAGCAGAACCACTTCATGTGCATGTTTTAACACCATGGGTTCTGTAATTTATTGATGATGATGTTTTTATGTTGATGTTGTACCTCACAAATTTTGTATTGTATTATCACTGCCAAAAAATCATGTTATCATTGATGTTTAACTTTTCAGGCTGAATTTTCAGGGGCATTCATGATAATCTCAGACGGGTTCACCTCCAACATAGTGAATTTTTGAAGACTTGGTTTGGTTAATGTAAGTTGGATGAAAAAAAAATCAAACTATAATTATCTCATTTTCTATTTGTAATATCCCATGGCCATGATACTATTAAAGTAAATGAAGATGGAGATCATACCAGAAGAATCCCTGCAAGGATAAAACCAGGTAGATGTCTTCCGTGCCTTAACATTGCTTATTTATAAGCATCAACACAACTTAAATTGAGCTGTTTCTTACAAATGCCTAAAGAGAAAAACAAGAAATTAGGCTCCACTAATCAGAAGTAGCCAACAAACTTAATTAACTAGAGATTTTCAAGGGAATAGACCAAAAAAACTCTTTCAACTTTTATCATGTCTCAGTTCACCTTTTTTTTTAACCAACACAAGACTGGGATCAGTTAGCTTTGAAATTCTTGGGCTAAAGAGGTCAACACGTATGAAGTGAAGCTCTGGCTTCAATATCTGTGCCTCTGCAAGGGCACTCGGGGGTGAAAATGGGTGACATGAGTTAGAGGAGCCAGTTGATCTAAATGAAAAGTCACAGAGTCCTGCATGCACATGCGTCCATGGGGCACACATCGAACTGTCATCTTAAAACGTCAATCAGCCCTTGGAGTAGAACCTGAGGTTTCTGCAGCAGGATTTCCTTTCCCTGACTTTCCCGTGGAACAGGCTTTCACCCTGGCCTCCACGGCAGGTGGTACCTGTTGACAAGCATCTTGTAGGGATGGTGCGTCTGCCATGGACTTTCTTGAGAAATGGAAATTCGCAACTGGATTTTTATTAAGCATTCAGGTTTGCTTTTCCTTTTCAGTTTATTGTTGGGTTAAGAGTTTGTATCATTACTTGCATCCCTCACTAGTTGTTTTACTCTGTGCAATAAGTGTCCCTACGCCATAGCAGAAGTGCTTGGGTTATCCTAACAGACTCTACGGCCGGTTTCCATGCAAACATCACACGCACTCATGGGTGTCTCCCTGTGCAGATCTAACCCACTGGTGGTCTGCTGGCTTCATGCCTTTTGCAGGGTGAAGCACAGGCCTTTCCAGATGACCATTCCACAGGCACTGGCCAGGTGACCGAGCTGACTTATTGCACCTCCTGGGCCTGGGCGAGGTGAGCAGTGCCAGCTGAGCCTCCCTGAGTGCCCCAGGTGCTGCCCCCAGCCTGCTCTGGTGCACCAGCAAGTCTCCTATGTGCTCTCCCTCAAAGACAAGTGTGTCAATGTCAGCAATGGCCAGGAAGCAGGGGACAGGTGGTGGCTGGTCAGCTTTCAAGAATGGCATCCCCTGCATGAGCGACGCACAACTAGGCCAGAGGCTGGAACAGCTTCTAGACACAGGTCCTTCCCGCCTGGCCGTCTTATGACACTGTGATGTCAGAATCGAGAACTCAGAGACCAATGCTGCAGGCATTAACTGGTCCTGTCAGACAAAGGGGGCAGTGTGGTCACCCTGGTGAGGACAAGTGGATGACAGGCAGAGAGAGGATACCTAGACAGCTAGAGAGAGGATACCGATAGGATAAGCTGCAGATGAGAGGTAGACAGATAACTGACACATGGACCGATAGATGACAGACAGGTACCCAGATGGGAAGATGATCATGGATGATGGGTTGACATCTAGGAAAGACTCAGATTGATGATGGATAGGTCAATGTGTAGATCATACAATAATTTTGCAAATCGCCCATTGCAAAGCCATGGAAATTAACCATGGAAATTTGGTGAATTCACTATTTTGGGAAGAATGACGCCCACGTGGGGTTTACTGTGTACTGAGACCTCTTCTGGGAATTTACAATTAGTCTCTTTGAGTTTTAACGCTCTTACTTTCAAAATGAAGAGAAAAGATACTTCCAGCCCCTAATACAATGGTGTGATAGCACATGGGTGATGCCTATCAGCACGCTTTGAAAAACATGAACGAGAAGCGTTCTCTTTTCAGAAGAAAAGGATCCCGTGCAGAGTCGCTGCGGCTCTGTTCTCAGAGATGCTTTTACATTTCTGCTTTCAGGGGGGAAAAAAATTTCTTATTTCTTATGCTGTCAAGATGAAAGATACAGAGTAGAGATGAAAGATGGTATTCTCATATAGATTTCCTTGGCTTCCAACTAAAAGCTATCACTTGCTGTATTTGATTTTTAATTTAAAAATATTTATCAAAGTATTATGTACACGTAGTTTAAAAATCAAACAGTATCACAAGGTTTTATACAGTGGGGGAAAAAAAAACCAATCTTCTGTGGCCCTGAATCCTACTCCTCCCTGATAACCATCGAGAACTGGTCTTATTGTGGTAAACTCTATATAACATGAAATTTGTCACTTTGGCCATTTTATTTATTTATTTTGGTACTGGGGATTGAACCCAGGGGTGCTTAACCACTGAGCCCCATCCCCAGCCCCATTTTGTATTTTATTTAGAGATAACATCTCACTGAGTTGCTTAGGGCCTTTAATTGCTGAGGCTGGCTTTGAACTCGTGATCCTCCTGCCTCAGCCTCCCAAGCTGCTGGGATTACAGGAGTGCACCACTGTGCACCTGGCCACTTTGGCCATTTTTAAGTGGACAGTCCAGTGGCATCAAACACACTCTCACTTTTGTGCTACCATCTCTGCCATCCATCTCTAGACCTTCCATCTTCCCAAACGGAAACTGTCCCCATTAAACAACCCCCACCCCATCCCCAGTCCCTGTTGCCGCCATTTTGTTTCCTACAAGCCAATCTGACTACTGGAGGGGGCTCACAGAAGTGGAACCCTACAGCATCTGTCTGGCTTATTTCACTTGGTGTCAGGTCCTCGGGGTCCACTGGAGCTGTGGCAGGTGTCATGATGTCCCAGTCTGCAGGACTGGACGATGTTCCCTGGGTCATGGGCCCCACACTTGGTTTTCATGCCTTCCTCCATGTCACTGAAGCCACTTCCACCCCTGGGCTCTTGGGAATGGTGCCTTTTTATGTCTAGACCTTGCACGACTTCTAACTTTTGGCAGGTTTTCCTTATTTCCCCCCCCCTGGTAATTCTCTTGCTGCCCTCCCAGTGACTTGCTGGTTCAGCTCTGCTTTAATGTTTAGATTCCAGGCCTCCATTAACTCTCTGCTCTGCCAGATGAAGAACTGGCTCTCACATCCACACCTACACGCTGCCTGGGCAGCCTAATATTCTGAATTAAATCAATAAATGGGATTTACATTATTAGGTGTTTGCTGCAGAGCTAAATTGCCTCCCCTGCTGGCATTCTGTGCCCATGCCACTGTCACTGCCTGGCGGCCTCCTTCCCAGAGCCACTGTGTCCAGGGATGCTGCCGAAGTGGTTCCCCTTCATCCTCCAGGGCGAAGCGGCTCCTGGTCTCTGGCATCTCATCTTCCCTGATTTATTTGTTCCCTTTGCAAACATCAAAGCTCCCTAAGCCCTTCCTCCCATGAAGGTCACTACTCATACCCTCTGCGGTCAGCCGGGTCCCTGTGCCTTCCTCTCCCCCAGGACAGTCCCTCTCCATCCAGAGCTTGCCAAAAGCATGTGGGAGACTGACATTTTTTCTGAGTCTCTGCATGTCTGGGAATTGTTGGGTGCAGAGCAGGCTGAACTGTGTTGTCTGCAGGGCAGGCTGAGCAGATGTTGGCTGCAAGATAGCCCACGCACTCAAACCCCCCTCTATCTGGTCCTTTATCTCCTGTTTGCCTCAAGTCTGAACATTCAACCCCGCTCAAGGCTGAACACTTAACCCCCCTTGGGCCAACAAGGCAAATTGCAGACCCAGAGGCCCCATTAGATTTGGGCTATAAAAACTCCCTCCTGCCGGGCCCCTCTCTCTCTTGCTCCCTCTCTCTTGCTATCTCTCTTGCTCTCTCTGTCTCTCTCCTGCATGCACTTCTTCTCTCTCTCTCTCTCTCTCTCTCTCTCTCTCTCTCTCTCTTTCCTTCTTTCTTTTCTCTTTGTTGCACTGCTGCAATAAAGATGTTTTGGTTGCTCCGAGTGTTGTGGTCACTTTCCTTTCATTTGGTGCCGAAACCCGGGAGAGGGTTAAAACCCACTTTTGGGTCCCTCTTCCTTTGGAAGTGCCACTCACTGGACGGCCTGAACCCATTTTCTCGACTGCCAGAACTCCACCCACCACCAACCTTCGATTGGTGAGGTTCCCTTCCTGGAGTCCTAAACCCAATGGTGGTGTCAGGAGGATTTGACTGTTGATTGTCCGGCAAACCTCTCTGCCCACCTGCAGGGAGGAAAGCACCCCACCACAGCCTTCAAGGCCACAGTGGCCCTCAGGGACTCCTTCCTTGGGCAGAATAGACTCCTGGGTTCAAAATTATTCCCCTTCCCTTCCCAGCTGGTAGTTTACCAGCATAGGCTTTGTAGGTCTTCCTCGAAGGACTCTGTAACCTCCAGGGACACATAACAGAGAACTGAACATCACCCCACCCAGACCTTCATGGTCTCGGTGGCTCTCCTAAAATCCTAGTCCTCTCACCTTCAAGACTCAGCTGCCAGAGAGAGGCTTACCCTCCCCTTCCTCTCTCTTCCCCTGTCTCTCTCTTTCCCCTCTTTCCAGCCCTGGGAGTATCCGGCCTCTCCAGGAGGGGTCCTGAAAAGCCTTGGCCAAGGTCTCCTATGGCTCCGGCTCCATCCAGGACGAGACCTTCGACTGTCAGGATTCAGTGACGACCAATCTCTGCAGCTCGAACCTGCCACTAAGGCACTCCTGATTTTTGGCTCTAGCGGGGATGCCCCTTTTGCCAATAAATCAGTTTCCTCCTTCTCTCTTATACTATGGTTGCGTCTCCTTCCTTCTCCTCTATACCAAGTTTACGTCCTCTTCCCTCCTCCTTATACTACTTTGCGACATGGGTAATGTGTCCTCTCTGCCGGTTGACTCTCCCCTACAATGCCTCTTGGATAACCTCAAAACCCTCTCCTTGACACCAGACATCAAACCCAAAAAATTTACCAAATATAGCACCCAGGCCTGGCCCACTTATCCCTTAGACAACCAAAGCAGATGGCCCCCCTTTTGGGTCCCTGGATCCCTCCATTCTAAGGGATCTCTACAATTACTTTGAGCATTCGAAAAAATGTGTAAAAAGCTGCTATATCAAAGCTTTCTCCTTGCTTGTGCTCTCTGCACCTCTTGCAGACCTCTGCAAAATTTTCTAGCTTGCAAACCAACACCCACAACCACTGATCCCCAATCTCCTCCTCCTCCGGACTCATCCACTACTTTTGACCCTACTGATGAATTTCCACCCTATCGCCCGGCTCAAATAGTCCTCACCCTCAACCTTCTGCCCCAGCCCCTCCACTGTCTCCCCCACCTGAACAACCTGACTTCTCCTCTCCACTCACTAGATCAAAAACCTAAACAACCGCCTTTCCTCAAACCATTGCCTCTTTTCTGAGGTAGCAGGTACTGAAGGAATCCCTTCACCCACTCACTCCTCTCTTCTCCTGTCAGTGCCCACACCAGGTCCCACCAGGTCCTCTTACCAGCTAACCCAAAGCTCAAACAAGCTGAGGAGAGCCCTCAGACCCCTATCAGAGATCTGGTGAAAATGGCCTTTAAAGTTGCTTTGTCATCACTGAAAAAAGGTTACTAAGAATTGTCCCTTATAGGCTTTTTGGGATATTCACTCCCATCCTCCCCTCTGCTCTACCTGTTCTACTGTACCGCAGTCTGGCTGGGCAAAATCAGGAGCCACTTGTCAAAAGAAACTAACTTTATTTTTAGAACCACACACGCCAAACAAAACAGCCTCTCAGGAAAAACCCTCAGAGCCTCAACTGCCACCACCGGCTTTCCACAAGCCTCTCTCTCCCCCACCAGCTTCTCTCCACCTCCCCCAATCCTCCTGCTCTTGAGGCCGATTGGCTGGGTCACGTGGGCGGAGCCAAAAAAGTCCCCCAATGAGCAGCTCCGTGGTCTGAAAGGGCAGGGAAACAGCCCAATGAGCATCACCGCAGAGGAGCCAATCAGCTAGATGTTGCTGGGGCCGCTGTGAGCCAATCATCAGCCAGCAGCTGGAAGTTTGCTGGCAGCTGGAAGTTTGCTGGGGCCCCTTTGGCTGTGGCTCTAAACACTACTGCTCAAGTTTTCCTTGTTAGGGAAAATCCCAAACCCCTTTCCCATTATTCTTGTACATCTCTCCTTCCTCATTCTCAGATCCACTGCTCTCAGCCCCGCCTTCCCATCTTCCCCCTCCCTACCAGGTCCACAGAAAAGTATTAACTGACCTTCTCCAGAAATCTTCACCATGGCTGATTTTAGGACTTTCAGCCAAAGAATCCCTATAAAAGAGTTCAGTGTAGTGTTAGAGTCTGTAAACAAGTCTGGATGGCGCCTGGCAAAATGCCAGAGGGAGTGGTTTGTGAAGTAATGCCAGCGAGCCATTAAGTGTGGAGATTTCTTATTGGTTGACTGATGTATCTAGTTTATGCTAATTAGATAAGCTGTGTGGAATGTATAAATACCTCTGTTGTCCTACAATAAATGGCTCCTACTCCTGCTGTATCAATCTACACAAGTTGTTCGTCACCCCCCCCCCCCCCCCCCCCCGGTTATTTTGCTGCAGCCGGACTGCAGCAGTGTAGATAAACTTCCTATTTTCCTGTTGCCCTGTTTTACTTGGCCACTGGCTGGAAAAATCAGCACTCAAAAAGCTAGACACCCCCTTACTAGTTTTTCACAAAATATGTGAACAAGACCTCTGGCTTTGAGCTGGGGCTTCACAGAGAAGGCTACATGTCTAAGATAAGGAAGTTACCAACTGGGCTCCATGATAACAGCTGGCAGTGGTGGGGAGGGTGGGGGGAAGAGGATAGAAAGGGAAGAAAAAGCTCTTCCCCTCCCAAGTGTCCTTGAAGGGTTAGCTTGCCCAGAACAGAGAAAAAAAAAAACTGCTTTTTGTGAACTTCTGCAGACTGTGAACTTCTGAGCCCCTTCCCTTACATGTTGGGTGCAAAATTCTGAAACAACCTAAACTTGGGGTTCAGGGGATTAATTGATTACAACAGAAGATGTGCCCTCTGAATCCGGTTGCAACCAAATAAGACTGTTTCCTTACCTTCAGTGCTATCTTAGGTGCCTTGCCTTGTCTGTCCCTACAACAGTATAATTCTATATACCTAAAAATTGTTCATGTTTTCATGAAATGGTCAACAGATGTGATTAAATGTGTGCTGCAAATAACAAAATATCTCTTATTAAAATGGAATAATTTGCCTAAATTCAGAAATTTACAAGGATTGTTTCAAAGTGTGAATAAAGAAGGAGTTAACAGATAGGAAAGAGAAATTAGAAGGTTCTAAGTATGGATTTAATAGATGGAAAATGTGTTTCTGGATAAGAGAGTCTATATTAAGTAAATAAGAGGATATAAGCAAGTGATAAAGAAGGTCTATGTAAGTTGGTTATATATGTAAGTTTTTTGAGCAAGTAATCTTGAAGGAATTAAGCATTATACAACTATGGTTAAACAACAATTGTTATTTTGCAATATTATAATATGTTATTTCTAACATTTGAACTAAACTTGATTAATATAAAAACATCAATAGTAATTGTGGTACTATTATTCTTCTTTGTATATTAAATGTGTTCATATTTTCCAGGTATATGTCATTAAGATAGAAGTTTAAAAAATTATATCGATCTGGTGTTCTCCAAAAGGTTGCATGGTTATTTTAGTCTTATAAAAATAACATATTGGAAATTTATTTATATCATTTAATGTTCTATAAATGGACCTGTTATTGATAAGATTAATATAAAGTTCTATACATTGGGTACAATTTAAATGTAATATACTGTATTATCTAGTATTCATGTAACATCAAGCAACAGCATATATAAACGTTTTAAAGTGATATTTAAAAACAAAGATCAGTTCGATAGTAGAATACTTTACCTAAGATTTATAAATTTTAGCCTCACCTGAGATAAGGCTGTGCTTCCCATCTTACTACATGTCTGAATGACTCCAAAGTAGGCCAGACTTCAGCTAAAGCCCAATACTCTTAATTTAGGGTGAAACTGACTTTGCTGGATGTTTATGATCAAGACTTAAAGTTAAATTAAAATGGCCAAGAAAACCAATATTTGGCTCTGGCCCTCTGAGTCAGTCTGAATCCAGGGAAGAGGGAACTTCTCTAAAGAGCTTTGCAAACTCTGGGCCACATAACCTCCTGATCAGGGAGATTTTTGAGACCACTGGAGAATGAAAAGCCAATCAGTGCACTTGCTGTGAATAGGAGGGTCATTGGAGACAGGAGACATCCCTGATGCTTCCAAGGGAAGCCACATGGTCAAGCAAGACCTGGACCCATCCTAGCGCAAATGGCACTAGCAGAACTAAGAAGCTGCTCTCAAGTCTCCCCACGAGCGACCCCTATGGGAACTTGGCTGACTCTTATCAATAGACAGAAACAAAGTCAATTTTTACCAGCTTGATCTTAAACACCTACCAAAACCAGTTAAGCCAAAACACAGTCATTCCTGGGAGTAATAAAGGACAAGAACAGCTAGAAAAGAGGAGACAGCAACTAAGCCAACAGGCTCCATGGGGAATGTTCAGTCAAGTATGGCCTTGGCTCCTCCCCCTCACAGGACCCCTATTAGTCCTCTCTATGTTTCTCCTAATAGAACCATGTCTATTAAATTGCCTACAGAAGTTCATGCAAGATCAGATACACAAATTCACCAACAAGCTGGTCAATCAACTACTTCTTTAAGACTACCAGCCCTGATGCCCAAGATGGAGACCTATGACTCATGACCAACTCCTCTGGCTCCAGAGACTCTGTGCCCATCTAAAACCCTCTCTGACCCCTTTTTCCAGTTTTCACAACCTTTCTTTCACTTCCTAGGAATGAGAACTACTCTCCAGCATGTCCACTCTGCTTATTCTGTCTGCTCTACAGTATCCCCACAAGGAAGCATCAAACCTAAACTCCCCCTGGTACCACCATGTCTCTCACCTTAAAAAGGCACTTGTTCCAAATGTCCAGTCCTGGACTTCCACCACGCCCACCAAACTCAAGATTTCTCACCAACCCTCTTCTTCTTTTACTAATCATTATTCTCTCTCAAGTTTTTATCTCAAACCACAGATACCGCTTCTACATCCAAGTGACATGACACCAGGATGACACCATCCACTCTCAGTTTATGGGTCAAGGCAATTGCCCTTCCACTGGCTGCAGTCAGTCTGTCACCCTTAACATTACTGGATCCAACCAAGCCACCTCCAATACTTCCTAGAGTCCCTGCTACAGGACCAGTGGCTGATACCAAGAATCTCCTCCATCCAGGACTGGTTTGATGCCATCGAGGACTTGTGGCTTCAAGGAACTTTTATGGACTTTACCCTTACCACAGTAGTTGTCTGTAGCCACTGAGTGTTATTTCTGGCTGCCCTGGTGTTCTCAGATCTGTCCCCCGAACATTCCTCCACTTCCCCTTCTAGGTTTAACGCCGCCCACCATTAAGCAGGAAGAAGCCAGAGGACTTTACGCGTCCCCCGTGTCACTTAGAAAAACAAAAAGGGAGGAATGTTGGGTGCAGAGCAGGCTGAACTGTGTTGTCTGCAGGGCAGGCTGAGCAGATGTTGGCTGCAAGATAGCCCACGCACTCAAACCCCCCTCTATCTGGTCCTTTATCACCTGTTTGCCTCAAGTCTGAACATTCAACCCTGCTCAAGGCTGAACACTTAACCCCCCCTTGGGCCAACAAGGCAAATTGGAGACCAAGAGGCCCCATTAGATTTGGGCTATAAAAACTCCCTCCTGCCGGGCCCCTCTCTCTTTTGCTCCCTCTCTCTTGCTTTCTCTGTCTCTCTCCTGCGTGCGCCTCTTCTTCTTCTTCTTCTTCTTCTTCTTCTTCTTCTTCTTCTTCTTCTTCTTCTTCTTCTTCTCCTTCTTCTTCTTCTTCTTCTTCTTCTTCTTCTTCTTCTTCTTCTTCTTCTTCTTCTTCTTCTCTCTCTCTCTCTCTCCTTTTTTCTTTTCTCTTTGTTGCACTGCTGCAATAAAGATGTTTTGGTTGCTCCGAGTGTTGTGGTCACTTTCCTTTCAGGAATGTCTTCTTCCTGAACCCCCATCGATGGACAGTCTGCCTTGGTCAAGGTTCCAAACTGACCATCATGTCCCTTTGGACATTAAAAAAAAAATCCTCCCTTGTCTTCCAGCCTCCAGGGTGGTTGGGAGGTGAGAGTCTCGACCTCTGGGAGGGTGACCTGGCTTTCTGGGTTTTGCTTTCCTTCTGGATTTAGGCTCTTCTCTTGATGCTCTGGGGTCTGGTGTGATGCCCCGTGATGGTGGGGAACGACCCTCCTCCATCCCTCACGGGTGGCTTCTTCCATCATATGTCCCCTTGCATTTTCTCAGTTCTATCAGAAGCCCCAGGGAGTTGGATGTCAGCTCTCCCCAGCCGATTCTCTGTTTCTTATCTCCTTTTATATCACAGTGCCGGAAATCCAATCCATGCTGATAAATCAGTGCATGAAAAAAAAAACTGTTATACCACAATATTACAAGAGAAACCCGATTCTAGGGCAAAAATCAAGCAAAATGAGCCAACAAGAAACACTTGCTTAGTTTATTTTCTCTCTGTACCATTGGACTAGCGCGTGTTGTAGAGGATGGAGGTGGTTTTGTTCCCTGCTTGGTTCCTCAATGTCTGGAATGCTCCATAGGTGCTCAGTTAACATTGGTGGATGCCTCTGTTGGGATGCATGGGAAATGAGTGGGATGACTGGTGATCAGTTCTCTTCTCTGTTGAACCCTCTTGACTTGGACCATGCTTGGTATATAATAGATGCTCATTTAGTAAGTCAGTTGGGTGAGAAGGCACCTTCCTGCTGAAAGATTCCAATGTGCTAACTATGGGGACCCTTGGAGACCCTCTTCAGGGTCTATATTTCTCCAGAGCTTAAACTTACTGTCTGTAGATTGGCATTTGATACCAGGTTGCTGAATTGAGTTTGGAGGGGGTTGGAGAAGGGCAGATGGTCTATGGTCTCATCACAGATACTCAATTAACTCCTCTGGTTTCATCTCTATATTGCTTTCACCTGGGCCATATTGGGGGACTAAAAGTCCCATTTCACTGGGGGTCTGTGGGAATGACCCCCCTCTCCTCCTGGAGCTCTCTGATGTCTGGATTCTCCCTGCAGCCCACAACAGTGATCCATGTCATCTCAACCAGCCTCAGCCCCTTCCCACCTGCCACACTGTGCAATCTCTCTCCCACTGAGAGTCCTTTGGTCCTCTCTGCCACATTGTCAATTTAAATAGATTTTCATTTTGAATAGATTTTGGCATAGAGAGAAGGTATACTTGACGTTCAAATTGCCATCTTTTACATGTTTCTGTCATGCATTATGGAGGTCCCATGTTTGGGGAGGGAGGTGTTATTTAGGACCACCAGACCCCCCACTAGCAAGATGCTCAGTCTTCAAATCTTGACCAAATCTGATGCTCAGAGTGACAGGGTGGCTGCTTTGGGTGGCCTCTGCAGGAGCAATTCGTTATGGTGGATGAAGCCATATTAGTGGTAAATGAGTCACGGCGGGGAGAGTGGCAGCCACGGGACACGTGGATCCTAGTGGAGACTTTCTGTTGCTTAGGAGGAGGAATGAAGCTACGGTCACTGATCGGAACGTCTCAAGGTGCAAAACCCAAGCAAAGCCTTGGACGCCGCCTGCCAGAGAGGAAGCCCATTTGCAGGCAGAATGGGTGACCTGGAAAAATGATTCAGGGCAGCTGTCAGGAAAACCCAGTGAGGGGCCACTTGGGGCCGCACGCGCCATCAAAGAGCAAAGCAACCACAGAAGATGGAGGAGGTGGCAGGAGAAGCTGCATCCTCGGAGATGGGCAGGAGCTCAGCTGCTGATGGTCTAGACTCTCCCATCCTCTGAGAATCTGCCAAGGTCTGGACCCGTAGATGGTGCTTCTGCGTACTGCAGTTATTTTGCTTTTCTTGGTGACATAAGTGAGTTTTTCCCCCCTCCCTTCTGAGCACTGTTATTTTGGGAGATGTGAAGCACGTGGCGGTGGCTCAGGGTGGGGACTCATCTCTACGCACAGGCCCACGGAGCACCTCCCTCCAGTTGCAGGCAGCCGGTAAAAGGATGCGTGGGTTCTGAGCAACTGCTGGTGAGCAGGGAGGTCATCCTCAGGGTGATTGTGGCAAACTTGACATGTCCTTGTCTGCTGGCTCCTCGACATCATCTTCCAGGTGACCTCTCCTGTTTCTACCCCCCTTCTTCTCATGCCACTGAGTTTCCTCCTTGTCCCCCGGAAGCTGCTCTTCCCAGGGCTCAGGTATGGGCCTCTTTCCTTCTTGCTCTAGGGAAGTGGTTTCCTGCTATTCTGAGTCCTTGGGTGTTGAAGGCAAGAAAGAAATAGATGACATCGATGAACAGAGAACAGGTGGCCTGGTGATGAGCTGTGTCCCACCTGGCACTCACCCTGTACTACGGACACCCCACACCCCCTGGGAGCTCTATTCAATGAATGGTTTGGTAACAGTTGCTGAGATGACCTGCCCATACCATGTCATTTGGATGATTCCAACTGCCCTTTCTGCCCCAAATAAAAGGCTCTCCCTAGAGTCTTTGCAGGAACAAGGTCCCACCAACATTTTTATTTCAGACGTTTGGTCTCCAGAATGGTGAGGGAGGAAATGTCTGTGTTTCAGTCATCCAGTTTGTGGCTATTTGTTACAGCAGCGGCAGGAAACTGATACTTGTCTAGATGGCAGAACCCCCTTGATGTTGACCCCCTTGTCTGAGATACTACTTAGACTGTGTTGAGAGGGACTGTACCTCGCTGCAGTGGGTAATGAGTTCAGGTTGTGTGGCCAGCAGGTTATTTTGGTGGTCTTCAGGGGAGTCCGCAGTTCATAACTTTCTTCTAAACACCATGCTTGATTCCCCACAATGCTCCACAAAGAGCCAATGGTGATACAAACATATGAGAGAGAGAGAGAGAGAGAGAGAGAGAGAGAGAGAAGAGTGGGAGGGGGTGGTGGGGAGAGAACTGTGCCACAGGATGATTCTCCCCTTGGAAAAAAGTTGCATTTATCCTGAGGCATCTTGGTCTAGAAAATTGACAAATTAATTCATTTGTTCATGTTTTACCCACTTACTGATTTGTTTGTTTACATGCTATTTTACTAAGACCCTGGGGAAACTAGAGGTAGGACAGAAAAAGAAAAGAAAAGAAAAAAAAAAAACCCAACCCAGTAGATAGCATATGGAGTGTAGAATCCTGGAATAAAATAGATTAAGTGGGAAGAAAATGCACATCTAAAATGTGAATTATGAATCCTTAATGGCTTCCTACTGTATTAGTATTGATGCTTTACCCAGGACGGAGACAGTTCCTGCTCACAGCAGTCATTCCAAACAGCAGGACAATTACAGCACACTTAAAACACAAAGGGAAGAGAACACACATTTAATAACACTCCACCTGACACCCTGGGCTTGGGACCACCTTAGTGCCATAAAGATCCGCAGGCCCTGGAGGCACCTCAGGTTTTAGAGGGTGGTCTTGATTTCAAATTGCAAGGGTGAGG
Organism: Marmota monax; assembly: GCF_021218885.2. Classification (NCBI taxonomy): domain Eukaryota; kingdom Metazoa; phylum Chordata; class Mammalia; order Rodentia; family Sciuridae; genus Marmota; species Marmota monax. The sequence goes on along the minus strand of NW_026693034.1, from coordinate 3,777,384 downwards.
CCCTATTAACAGCAAAATCCACCCATCTATCTAAAAAGCATCCAAGAGGCATTCTGTGGAGAAGTCAGATTGAGGACTCGGATCCCACACACCCTTGACCTTGGCAAGTCACTGGCCTGACTCGGTGCTATTGTGAAGAACTGACCAGCACGTTCCTTTCCTTGTCTTAGTCTCCCAATGTCATTGCTTGTCCCCCGAGGCCTTCCCTTGCAGCCCCTGACCAGCTTGATGGGAACGTCAAGTCAAATCATTGCATTTCACATCTAGATATAAGATGGAGAGATGGGGTGACAGTATTGCAGAGTCGGTTCTCTCGATGTTCACATCGCTCCGGGGGAAATAAACCCTCTCTGAATGTGTGGTTAAACAGGTTGGAAACAGCAGATGTTTAGATGCCAGCGAGGTTTCTGTCTTCTGCCTCCCCAGCAGGTGAATGAGAAGGACTGGGGGATGGGGGTTCAAGCAGGATAGAATATTCCAGAAAGATCTGGGTCTGAGAGGAGAGAGGATGCACGTCTTCTAGGCTGGGAGAAGTGTCCTGTATCAATAAGGTGTGGGAGTTAAGGACGCTGCACAGGTGCCTGGCATAAAGGTCCAAGGCAGCCCCACTTGGGTGGCCACTGAGCGGAAGGGGTGGGACTGAGTTTCCCCGGGAGGATGCAGGCTGGAGAGGTCAGCAGAGCGGTCAGTGAGCTCCTGCACCTGCAGCGGAGAGATGCACATGCTCTTCTAGAACCTTGTCACTCCCAGGAAGGGGTGGAGTCTAAGCCCCTTCCCAGGAATCTGGGAGAGCTTTGAATTGCTTGTTAACCAAGAGAATGCAGCAGAGGTGACCTGTAATTCCCAGGTCGTGGTACAGAGACGAGGCTGCAGTGTCCTCCTGGCTTGCTGGAGTACCTCATGTGCAGGCTTCATTACCAAGTAAAGCAGCTTGATTGCCTCCAGGCTGCCATGCTTACAGGAAGCTCAACCATTCCACCTGGAGAGGCTGTGGGAAGGCATGGACACAGACAGGTGTCAGTCCGGATTCTACCGCCTGGTCCAGACACTGTTTGTCTCCTTGAGACACCAGGAGCAAGCCCTAATAACCCCACCCTGCCTCAAAATCTTGTCCCACAAAAGCCATGAGAGGTTAAAAAAAATTAATGCAGGACCAAAGATGTGGCTCAATGCTAGAACACCTACGTTGCTTGTGCAAGGCCCTGGGATTGATCCCCAGTGACACACACACACACACTCACACACTCACACACATACATACAATCGGATAAATGTTTTTAAGTCTCTAAGTTTTGGATTGATTAATTATGTAACAATAGAAAACTGATGAGAAGGATAAGCTTTCTCCTCTCTGCAGGAATAGAGATTTGAATAGAAGTGAGGTTTAATCAACAAAATTATATTTAATTTTTGCATTGCAAGTTTGAGTTTGCAAATGTGAACCCAACTCTGTGAGTGGTCACTGAAGGACCAGAGGGTTTGTGATGGACACACATGGCCAAAGGTGATCTAGTCTTGAAATCCATGTGACTCACTCACTCAGCTCTGGGGAGGGTGGGAGCTGAGGACCTCAGAGTCCCTATGAGGTTTTTTGACATTTATGGGAAGAGGAGTTTGCAGAGTCAAATGCATGAATGATCTGGAGTGCAGGCACCATCAGCCCTAGGACTCCAGCATCCAGAAATCTCCATGACCAGCTCTGACCCCTCTCACAGAGGAAGTGCTCGGCCCAGGCGCATCCCAGGGAAGCTAGCATATCACACTGACCCTACTGTTTAGGGCATATTTTCAATCTGCAGTAGGTTGAAACTGTAGATGCAGAATCCATAGCCAGGAGGGGCTCCTACACACTCTCAGACTCTGGGAAATGCCTCCCCCTTCCCTCCTGACACCAGGAAGTCTCCTGAACCTTTCTTCTCATCTGATTCTGCAGAAGGAATCATGGTCTGTACTAACGGATTGTTCCAAAACAGTTTCAACATCATTTTTATGGATAAAGATTTAAGATTAAATCAGAATTTCCCCATCAGTTTCAATAAACCCACAGGGGCTCAAAAATACGTATGGGAGTATAAATGGCTAAAGATGAACACAGCATATATTTCCTTTTCAGTGATAAAAATGAACATTAAGCTTACTATTTCAGTGTGTTTTTATTACTTTTAATTAGAGCCATTTAGAGCCTCTGAGTGTCCATGGAGCCCGCCTATGAGCTCGTGGGACTTGGGTGCCTGTGGCCACCTCTCCTCTGTCCATTTTGTCCCTTGTGGGATTACTTAGGCCACTGAGGCATAATGGACCATTATGCAGTTTAAAGTGGTTTTTAATTGTATCATTTTAAATGGTTGCCATCCTTAGCCGTGGCTTAATGTGGGACCATTGTTCAAACATGGGAAACATATGGAACTCTGAATTTTAAATATAAGTTAAATAGGATAATAAAAAGAAATCAGGAGTCTTCAAATTCGTCTCCAGCAGCTCTTTACTAGAGCCATAAATTACAGTCGTTTTATAAAAAAATGGCACCCTGAGACTTCCTTGTAATTTAAAAACTGGCGTTACAGAAAGTACAGCCAGGATGCCACCTCGGGTGACTCGCTGTCTTTAGGGAATCGTCTTCACACGTCTGTCTCTGCAGCGTGCAGTTTTGCAGGAACGCGAGGAAATGGCAGCCCACAGCCCCTGCACTTAGCTCTTCACTTAGAAATAAAACACAATGTTTATTAAAAAAAAAAAATAAAAAAAAAAATAAAGAATCACTCCTGCAAGGTAGGTGGGCCTGCGACCCACCGGCAGAAGAGGAGCAGCGGCCTGCTGAGAGGCTGAGCCGCCCCCTCCCCCTGCGCTGGCAAAGTAGAGGGAACTGTGACCACGCACAGAGCAGGCCCAGCGGCCTGCTGAGGGGCAGAGCCGCCCCCCACCCCCCGCGCCTGCCAGGTAGGTGGAACGGTGACCACCGACAGAAAACGCCCAGTGGCCCGCGGAGTGGCAGAGCTTCCAATCACTCCTGCAAGGTAGGCGGGCCTGCGACCCACCGGCAGAAGAGGAGCAGCGGCCTGCTGAGAGGCAGAGCCGCCCCCTCCCCCCCGCGCCTGCAAGGTAGACGGAACTGTGACCACCATCAGAACAGGCCAGACCTGCAACCGAGAGACAGAACAGGCCCAGTGGCCTGAGGAAGGGTAGAGCCGCCCCCCCCCATGCCTGCAAGGTAGGCGGACCTGCGACCCACTGGCAGTACAGCCCCAGAGGCCTGCAGAGGGGCAGTGCCGCTGCCTGTGCCTGCAAAGTAGACAGAACTGTGACCACCGACAGAACAAGCCTAGCGGCCCGCAGAGGGACAGAGCCGCCGCCCGCGCCTGCAAGGGAGACTTTGCAACTATACAAGACCAATATAAATATATAGGGGGAAAATTCAATAGCACAACAGTTTCACCAAGTAGAAAGGAACGCGAACAGTATGAAGAGACAAGGAAAGAAAGGACCACAAGCATTGCAGGTCAACTCAACGTTAGAAGAGGTAATAGCTGCAGCAGATGGAATGTCAGATAAAGAATTCAGGATATACATTCTTCAGATGATCTGGAGTCTCAAGGAAGACATCAGACAGCAAAATCAGACAATGAAAGATCACTTCAACAATGAATTACATAAACAAATCCAAGAAGCAAAAGATCAACTATACAGGGAAATAGAGGTTATAAAAAACAAACAAACAGAAATCCTAGAAATGCAGGAAGCAATAAGCCAACTTAAAAACTCAATTGAGAATACTACCAGCAGAGTAGAACACTTAGAAGACAGAACATCAGACAATGAAGATAAAGTATTTCAACTTGAAAAGAACATAGACAGCTCAGCAAGACTGTTAAGAAACCATGAGCAGAACATCCAAGAAATATGGGATAACATCAAGAGACCAAATTTAAGAGTCATTGGGATACAGGAAGGGACAGAGTTTCAAACCAAAGGAATGAGCAATCTATTCAATGAAATAATACGAGAAAACTTCCCAGACTTGAAGAATGAGACAGAACCCCAAATCCTAGAAGCCTACAGGACACCGAATGTGCAAAATCATAAGAGACCCACACCTAGACACATTATAATGAAGATGCCCAACATACAGAATAAGGAGAGAATTTTAAAAGCTACAAGAGAAAGGAAGCAGATCACATTTAGGGGTAAGCCAATCAGGATAACAGCTGATCTTTCAACACAGACTCTGAAAGCTAGAAGATCCTGGAATAACATATTTCAAACACTGAAAGAAAATGGGTTCCAACCAAGAATTGTGTTTCCAGCGAAATTAAGCTTCAGGATGGAAGATGAAATTAAAAGCTTCCACGATAAACAAAAGTTAAAAGAATTTGCAGCTAGAAAACCATCTCTTCAAAACATCCTTGGCAAAACATTACAGGAAGAGGAAATGGAAAATAACAATGAAAACCAACAGTGGGAGGTAGGACACTAAAGGGGGGAAAATAATCAAAGAGGAAAACAAACCATGTTTAGTAACATAAATAAACAAATATGGCTGGAAGAACAACCCATATCTCCATAATAACCCTAAATGTTAATGGCTTAAACTCACCAATCAAGAGACACAGGCTAGTAGAATGGATCACAAAACAAGACCCAACAATATGCTGCCTACAGGAGACGCATTTGATAGGAAAAGACATACATAGGCTGAAGGTGAAAGGTTGGGAAAAATCATATCACTCATATGGACTTCGGAAACAAGCAGGAGTATCCATACTCATATCAAATAAAATAGATTTCAAGCCAAAGTTAATCAAAAGGGATAAAGAGGGACACTACATACTGCTCAAGGGAACCATACACCAACAAGACATAACAATCATAAATATATATGCCCCAAACAATGGTGCAGCTATGTTCATCAAACAAACTCTTCTCAAGTTCAAGAGTCTAATAGACCACCATACAATAATCATGGGAGACTTCAACACACCTCTATCACCACTGGACAGATCTTCCAAACAAAAGTTGAATAAGGAAACTATAGAACTCAATAACACAATTAATAACCTAGACTTAACTGACATATATAGAATATACCACCCAACATCAAGCAGTTACACTTTTTTCTCAGCAGCACATGGATCCTTCTCAAAAATAGATCATATATTATGTCACAGGGAAACTCTTAGACAATATAAAGGAGTAGAGATAATACCATGCATCCTATCTGATCATAATGGAATGGAACTGAAAATCAACGATAAAAGAAGGAAGGGAAAAGAATACATCACTTGGAGAATGAACAATAGGTTACTGAATGATCAATGGGTTATAGAAGACATCAAGGAAGAAATTAAAAAATTCTTAGAGATTAATGAAAACACAGACACAACATATCGGAATCTATGGGACACATTGAAAGCAGTTCTAAGAGGAAAATTCATTGCTTGGAGTTCATTCCTTAAAAAAAGAAAAAACCAACAAATAAATGATCTCATACTTCATCTCAAAATCCTAGAAAAAGAAGAGCAAAACAACAGCAAAAGAAGTAGAAGGCAAGAAATAATTAAAATCAGAGCTGAAATTAATGAAATCGAAACAAAAGAAACAATTGAAAAAATTGACAAAACTAAAAGTTGGTTCTTTGAAAAAATAAACAAAATCGACAGACCCTTAGCGATGCTAGCGAAGAGAAGAAGAGAGAGAACTCAAATTACTAACATACGGGATGAAAGAGGCAATATCACAACAGACACTTCAGAAATACAGAAGATAATCAAAAATTATTTTGAATCCTTATACTCCAATAAATTAGAAGATAGTGAAGGCATAGATAAATTTCTTAAGTCATATGATCTGCCCAGATTGAGTCAGGAGGATATAGACAACCTAAACAGACCAATATCAATTGAGGAAATAGAAGAAACCATCAAAAGACTACCAACTAAGAAAAGCCCAGGACCGGATGGGTATACAGCAGAGTTTTACAAAACCTTTAAAGAGGAACTAATAACAATACTTTTCAAGCTACTTCAGAAAATAGAAAAAGAGGGAGAACTTCCAAATTCATTCTACGAGGCCAACATCACCCTGATACCTAAACCAGACAAAGACACTTCAAAGAAAGAAAACTACAGACCAATATCTCTAATGAACCTAGATGCAAAAATCCTCAATAAAATTCTGGCCACTCGGATACAAAAACTTATCAAAAAAATTGTGCACCATGATCAAGTAGGATTCATCCCTGGGATGCAAGGCTGGTTCAATATATGGAAATCAATAAATGTTATTCACCACATCAATAGACTTAAAAATAAGAATCATATGATCATCTCGATAGATGCGGAAAAAGCATTCGACAAAGTACAGCATCCCTTTATGTTCAAAACTCTAGAAAAACTAGGGATAACAGGAACATACCTCAATATTGTAAAAGCAATCTATGCTAAGCCTCAGGCTAGCATCATTCTGAATGGAGAAAAATTGAAGGCATTCCCTCTAAAATCTGGAACAAGGCAGGGATGCCCTCTCTCACCACTTCTGTTCAACATAGTTCTCGAAACACTGGCCAGAGCAATTAGACAGACGAAAGAAATTAAAGGCATCAAAATAGGAAAAGAAGAACTTAAATTATCACTATTTGCAGATGACATGATTCTATACCTAGCAGACCCAAAAGGGTCTACAAAGAAACTATTAGAGCTAATAAATGAATTCAGCAAAGTGGCAGGATATAAAATCAACACGCATAAATCAAAGGCATTCCTGTATATCAGTGACAAATCCTCTGAAATGGAAATGAGGACAACCACTCCATTCACAATATCTTCAAAAAAAATAAAATGCTTGGGAATCAACCTAACAAAAGAGGTGAAAGACTTATACAATGAAAACGACAGAACCCTAAAGAGAGAAATAGAAGAAGATCTTAGAAGATGGAAAAATATACCCTGTTCATGGATAGGCAGAACTAACATCATCAAAATGGCGATATTACCAAAAGTTCTCTATAGGTTTAATGCAATGCCAATCAAAATCCCAACGGCATTTCTTGTAGAAATAGAGAAAGCAATCATGAAATTCATATGGAAAAACAAAAGACCCAGAATAGCAAAAACAATGCTAAGCAGGAAGTGTGAATCAGGCGGTATAGCGATACCAGACTTCAAACTATACTACAGAGCAATAGTAACAAAAACAGCATGGTACTGGTACCAAAACAGGCGGGTGGACCAATGGTACAGAATAGAGGACACAGAAACCAATCCACAAAACTACAACTACCTTATATTTGATAAAGGGGCTAAAAGCATGCAATGGAGGAAGAATAGCATCTTCAACAAATGGTGCTGGGAAAACTGGAAATCCATATGCAACAAAATGAAACTGAATCCCTTTCTCTCGCCATGCACAAAAGTGAATTCAAAATGGATCAAGGAGCTTGATATCAAATCAGAGACACGCCATCTGATAGAAGAAAAAGTTGGCTACGATCTACATACTGTGGGTCGGGCTCCAAATTCCTCAATAGGACACCCATAGCACAAAAGTTAATAACTAGAATCAACAAATGGGACTTACTCAAACTAAAAAGTTTTTTCTCAGCAAAAGATACAATAAGAGAGGTAAATAGAGAGCCTACATCCTGGGAACAAATTTTACTCCTCACACTTCAGATAGAGCCCTAATATCCAGAGTATACAAAGAACTCAAAAAATTAGACAATAAGAGAACAAACAACCCAATCAACAAATGGGCCAAGGACCTGAACAGACACTTCTCAGAGGAGGACATACAATCAATCAACAAGTACATGAAAAAATGCTCACCATCTCTAGCAGTCAGAGAAATGCAAATCAAAACCACCCTAAGATACCATCTCACTCCAGTTAGATTGGCAGCCATTATGAAGTCAGACAACAACAAGTGCTGGCGAGGATGTGGGGAAAAGGGTACACTTGTACATTGCTGGTGGGACTGCAAATTGGTGCAGCCAATTTGGAAAGCAGTATGGAGATTTCTTGGAAAGCTGGGAATGGAGCCACCATTTGACCCAGCTATTCCCCTTCTCGGTCTATTCCCTAAAGACCTAAAAAGAGCATGCTACAGGGACACTGCTACATCGATGTTCATAGCAGCACAATTCACAATAGCTAGACTGTGGAACCAACCTAGATGCCCTTCAATGGATGAATGGATAAAAAAAATGTGGCATTTATACACAATGGAGTATTACTCTGCATTAAAAAATGACAAAATCATAGAATTTACAGGGAAATGGATGGCATTAGAGCAGATTATGCTAAGTGAAGCTAGCCAATCCCTAAAAAACAAATGCCAAATGTCTTCTTTGATATAAGGAGAGTAACTAAGAACAGAGTAGGGTCGAAGAGCATGAGAAGAAGATTAATATTAAACAGGGATGAGAGGTGGGAGGGAAAGGGAGAGAGAAGGGAAAATGCATGGAAATGGAAGGAGACCCTCAGAGTTATACAAAAGTACATACAAGAGGAAGTGAGGGGAAGGGGAAAAATAATATAAGGGGGACAAACGAATGTCAGTAGAGGGGGCAGAGAGAGAAGAGGGGAGGGGAGGGGAGGGGAGGGGAGGGGAGGGGAGGGGGGATAGTAGAGGATAGGAAAGGCAGCAGAATACAACAGACACTAGTATGGCAATATGTAAATCAATGGATGTGTAACTGATGTGATTCTGCAATCTGTATATGGGGTAAAAATGGGAGCTCATAACCCACTTGAATCAAATTGTGAAATATGATATATCAAGAACTATGTAATGTTTTGAACAGCCAACAATAAAAAATTTAAAAAAAAAATTCAAATGCAAAAAAAAAAAAATAAAAAAACCAAAACACCAACAACAGTTGATTGTGCACCACAGGTTGGAATGTGGGAGGGGGCAGCCACCATGGAGACAGGCGTGGGAGTTCCTCTTCTCTGGTCCAAGAACTCCAAGTCGGGGTGCCAGCTCTGAAGGGCTGAACACTGGAATGGGAACAGATGATTGCATTCCCATAAAAGGTGGCAGGAGCCCAGATGTCCACTGGTACTTTTTTGTTATGGAGAAATAAAATGGGATGTCTACCTAAAATGGAATATTAACCAGCCTTGAAAAGAAGGGAAATTCGAACACACACGCCACATCCTGGCGATCATTCAAGGCCAGTCACAAAGGACACATAGTGTAGAATTCCACTCCAGTGAGGCCCCTGGAGCAGTCATCCCCAGGGACAGAAGGTAGACTGGTGTGGCCAGGGGCAGGGGCTGGGAGGGGGTGGTGTTCAGAGCTGCGTTCTGCAAGATGGAGAAAGTTCTGGAGGGGGACGGTGTTGACAGCTGCAAACAATGTGAATGTGCCTGAGGTCATAGGAGTGTCCATGTAAAAAAGAGCTACAATTCCCAAAATGATGCCCGTGGTTCCATATGGCTGGGAAAGGGGCTAATGAATCAGGACTCTGAGGAGACCCTCAGGTACATGGAGAGCTAAATGCAATTTAGTTTTATTCCTTTGTATGATTTTTCTTCAAAAAATGAAAAATCTACAGACCCTCACAGCCCACAAATTTGGAGGAGGCTATGGTCATGCGTGTTAATCAGCTTTTTTTGTCACTGTGATAAAAATACGTGCATGAAAACCCAGGCAGGGCAGAGTGGTCGGTGCTTTCTAGGACTAGGGGACTCTTCCCAGGAGAGATGACCTGAGCTGAGAATGAATAGAGTCACTGGGCATTGAGGGAGGCTTAAACAAAGAAAGTGCGAGGGCCAGCGGTCTGCTGGGCATTCGGTCTGGCTGGAACATGGAGACTAGGGGCAGGTGGCTGAGGAACGGAGCCAGAGTTGGAGCTTGTCCCACCCTGCACCCCGTTACACCCGAAGCAGAAACCTCACTGAAGAATCTGATACAAACCCTGAAAACGACCGGGAGACTTTGAAGCAGCAGAAGGAAAGTTCAGGCCCAAATCAGGACAACGGCAAATGAAATCACAACATAGAAAATGCTAGAACTGTCCACGGAGTCTTGACTTAGAGGCCATGCAGGGAGAGATGGACCAGGGATGGAGGAGGCAGATCATCCAGACGGACAACACCCAAGAGTCAGCAGAGAATTGGGAAGAAGAAGAGGAGTACAGGAAGGAGGGACCGGGGTCATGTAGACCAAATCAATGGAAGGTCTGTGGACTCAAGGCAAAGTTCTCTTCAGCCAGTGGGGAAGGCAGCAGGACTGTGGAGGGACATGGCTGCCGGGGAAGGGTGGCCAAGTTACTGCTGTGTGTGGGCATCGCTGCCTGGGAGGGTGGACACAGGGACGGACCTGGGTACAGACCAACCTGGGGCTTGAAACTTCAGCATTCCCTGGAGTGAGCAGGCAGGTGTGGGTCTGAGGTGCAGACAGTAGGGTGCGGTGGAGACTGGGGCCCGCTCCACAGATTCACAGCTGTGACTCAAGTCCCTGGGCCATCTGTTGGTGAGGAACCCGAGAACCAATGATACTGAATCTTCTAATTGATTTCAGAGGGGTCAGATGTCAGGATGTGAATGGGAAATCATTCAGTTAAAAAGTGTTAAAAAGTTGTTAACTAATTCAATTTTATGATGTCAGAAAAACACCCCACATTTCACATGTCAAGTTTAAGATCAGAGAGACTAAATCTTTCCTGCCAGCAGTTGGAAATCTTCCATTCAAACCCAGAGGCGTGTGATCCCACCAAGGCAGGATTTCAAAACTTGCTAGATTTTTACCCCAAATCCAAAAGCCTTTGCCCTCAAGATAAAACCAGGCCAAGCTTTCTGAAGAGGTATACGAGGGTCAGAGAAGGAAACATTATAAGCTCCAGAGTGTCTCTGGTTCCTCTATGCTGGGTCCTGAGGGAAAAAACACAGAGACAGAACCTTGGATCTGAAATGTCCCCCTAAGGCCCACGTGTTGAAGGTCCCAGCCCTTGGTGATTGGGAGTCTGTGGAACCTTTAGGAGATGGGAACTAGTAGGAGGAAGTAAGGTCACTGAGGGTGCACCCTTGAAGTGGATATGGGCACTCCAGCTCCTTCCTGTCTCCCTCTTTGTTTCCTGTCTGTCATGAGATGAGAAAATTGGTTCCCCCATGCTCTCCTGCCATGATGGTCTGCCTCACTACAGGCCCAAACCCATCATGGTCTGAAATCTCCATAACCATGAGCCAAAATAAACCTTTCCTCAGGTGTTTTGTCTCAGTGCCTTCATAACAGCACCTGTCTCCATGTTCTTCAGGTGTTTGCAAGTCTGTCCCTCACTCAACTAGGAGCTCCTGGCATAGTTTTATTAAATCTTTTCATCTTTGACCCCCCCACTTTGAGCATACAACGAACATGCATTAGTCAGTTAATGCCATAGTCATGCTGCATAACGAGTCATGCCGAACTCATTAGCATATAGCACCAAGCATCAGCTTGAGGCTCCCATGGCTGCCTGTTAACTGCAGTTTGACTGACGTAGGCTGAAAGTGGCTGAGCCTGTCTGTCCCCAGGCTGGGTTTAGCTCAGGTCTACTTTCTGTGCCTTCTTCTTCTGGAATCAGTGTGATGCCTGAGGTGTGTTCTTCTTGTGGAAATGACCTAAGTGTAGAATGCAAGCCCACCTGAGGGACACATGTCCAGCCTTCCCTGCTCACCTGCTTAAGGTCCCACTGGCCAGAATGTGACCCACAGTCTAGTCCAGTCAAGTAGTGGAGAAATGGCCTGCTCATCTGGAAACCAGAGCAGGTGGGTGGGAGCACAGTCAAACCACAAGGAAACCAAGAGTTCACACCCGCCCTTCATTCTACTCAGGGCGCTTAAATATCTGAGGAATCAACAAGTAAGAGACACTCAAGAGATTCCGGAAGGTTCCTCAGTGATTGGATAGTTAACACACAGGTGAGACAAGCCTTGGGAACACAGTGGTCTGTTGGTGGTTGGTGGTGGCTCTCCCAAGGGTTCTTGTGCTGAAGGTGTGGTCCCAGCCTAGCAGTGTTAGGAGGTGGTGAGATCTTCAAGAGCCGGGGACTAGTGGTAGGTGATTATGTCATGGCGGGGTGCCTCTGGAAAGGATCCGTGTAGTCCTCTTGGGATTCTGGTTAGCTCTCTGGAGAGTGGGTTGTTGTAGAGTAAGTCCACCCCATGTGCTTGGTTCCTCCTGCATGCCGCCATTTCCCTTCCCACTTCTCTACCATGTCATGATGCAGCCATGGGGCCTTCACCAGAGGCCAAACTGATATTGGACTTTCAGCTTCCCAAATCATGAGCTCAACCAGCTTCTTTACTTTATAAGGTAACCAGCTTTGGGTATTTTGTTATAGCAACAGAAAACAGACCAATACAGGGAGGCTGCTGCCTCTTCCAGCATCACCCCACCTAGGTTTGCATTTCTCAAAGAAGAAGTATTGTGAGTCTTATAGAAAGCTGGAGAATCAGAACCCAGGGCTTGATGGCATAGAGAGACACTAGCCTTCGTCTAGTTGCACAGGGTGTGATGGAACACAGCGTACCTCCCTCTCTCTCCCTCGATTGATGCTTCTCTTGGCTCCAGGAGGGAATGAAAGGCTGAAACCATACTGAATTCTTGTAGGCCATCCCATTTTATTAGCCCATCACTGTAAAATGAGTCTTGGCATATGTATGGGAATTATTAACAAAGCTTATGAAGGAACAAATAGTTTGGTTCATTATTGTTCCTTTATTAATGTTTGTTCTTTTGATTATTTGTGGAATTCTATTAAACGAAACGAAAAAGATGGGCCCTTTCCAAGTTCCTGCTCATTGATGTTAATCCTAGGGATTTTATGCAATGAAATTTGCTTTTAAGGTTTGTTTTTTTTCTTTTCTTTTCTTTTTTTTTTGGTCGAGTTGGTTCAGCACCTCCCTTTGTAATTTGCAGGGAGGCAGAGGTCGGCAGTAATATGCATAAATATTTATTTCCCGAACAGTTAATTCTTACTCTTAAAATGATTTAGGGAAATTTGAGGGGAATAGATTTTCATTACATAGCAGAAAACGTTGGATAATTGAACTGGCATTTTAGAATACCTGACTGCGACGGAGAGGCGGGGCCCGGGAAGCCAGGGGGGTTCTTGGGGATGATCCAGATCTGGAAACCTGCCTGACGGTGGGAGAAGGTGGGGAGGGATGGGAAGCAGCAGGAGGGCCTCTGGAGTGGCTGCATGGGGTGACCTGGAGACTCACCAATTCCTGTCGCCCGAGGAACTAAAAATTACATGCAGACAATCCTGTTGCTCACTACCACCCAGAAGCTATTCTCTGCAGTGTGGCTTAAGTCCTCCACCCTGGGGACAGCCTTCCAATGCACATATAAAGAGGGGAGTCTTTGCTGAGCAATGCCTCATGGCCCCCTTTCCCTGTAGAAACCAGGTACATTATGTCAGGACAACACACCCCACTCCATTGGTGGAGAGACAGGGCAGCATGACACTTTTTTTTTTTAAATTTTTCCTCTTCAACGTTGGCACTATTGACATCCTTTGCCTGGGGGCTCTCGGGTGCCCTGGGGGACACTGGGCAACATCTGTGGCTTCTCCCCACAGCTGCCAGTGGTGCTGGCCACCCCGTGACAACGAAGCCTCCTGTCCTTAGACCTGGCCAACACGTCCCTGGAGGGGGGGATCGATCCTCCTCGTAAGCCGCTGTTTGAGCCCAATCTAAAAACAATTATGTGGTCGGTAATCAGGTGCCGCAGTCTGGCTGGGCACAATCAGGAGCCACTTGTCAAAAGAAACTAACTTTATTTTTAGAACCACACACGCCAAACAAAACAGCCTCTCAGGAAAAACCCTCAGAGCCTCAACTGCCACCACCAGCTTTCCACAAGCCTCTCTCTCCCCCACCAGCTTCTCTCCACCTCCCACAATCCTCCTGCTCTTGAGGCCGATTGGCTGGGTCACGTGGGCGGAGCCAAAAAAGCCCCCCAATGAGCAGCTCCGTGGTCTGAAAGGGCAGGGAAACAGTCCAATGAGCATCACCGCAGAGGAGCCAATCAGCTAGATGTTGCTGGGGCCGAGGAGCCAATCAGCTAGATGTTGCTGGGGCCACTGTGAGCCAATCATCAGCCGGCAGCTGGAAGTTTGCTGGGGCCCCTTCGGCTGTGGCTCTCAACAATCAGGGAAATGCAAATGAGAACAAGAATTAAATACTATTCCCCCCATTAGCTCTGCAAAAATGCGGCGGTAATGGAGACTGTTGGCAAAAGTGTAGCGCAGCACTTGGAGCAAGCGGGAACCGTGTTGGACAAGGTATTCCGGGGAACCATCAGTGGTTTCTATTAAAAGTACAGATGCACAGATCCAGCGGTGGGGACGGCTTCTCAGCACCAGCCCAGGGGAAACAGAAGCACTTTTCCATGAAGAAGCATTTAAATGATGTTCTTTGCAAAATTACTCTGTGTCATGGAAAACCGGGTTGCCCTCAACGTGATGTGGGGAAGATAGACTGGGGACTGCTTTGCAGCAGGAAAAAAAAATTAAGCTCATCTGTGTGGACCCGTGTGGACGGAATACCCAGAGGTGGCATTAAGAAAAAGCAAATTACTGAGTGATGGTTGTGCAAAGAATAATTTTGCTCATGCTACCCCGCCACACACACACCCCCACAGGTAAGAGACTTTCTTTGGTCGCACGGATGTGCATGCAAATAGGGATACACAGAGAAGGATCTGGAAATATTTCCCTGAGAGGGGCGGGCATCTCTGCCGCTGTCTCCTCTGCTCAGGGGTCAGAGAGGGCTTCCGTGGGAACTTGCTGGGTGGGGCAGGTGGACGGGGTTAGGCTGGGGGGGGAGTAGGGGCTTTGAGGGACCTGCTTATCACAGCCACAGCAGACATTTAGGAAGCAGAGGGAGTGGGGATATGCACTTGGCAAATAGGGCACCCCAAATTCAGGCTAGCAGCAGCACCATTCCCAAGGATGGAGAGGCAGAAGCAGGTTGGGTGCCTAGCAACAAATGAATGGATAAACAAAATGTGGTCCGTCCATACAGTGGAATACCACGCAGGCATGAAAAGAACAGAATACTGATACTTGGAAGAACATGAACAGATCTTGAAAATGTGATACAGAAGGAAACTCACCAGACATGAAAAGCCCCATGTCACCATATGTGACTGTCTGATGTATCTCCGATGGCTAAATCCTTATAGACAGAAAGGCTTCTCCGCAGGAGGGAGGGGGGTGAAGAATGGGTTTCTCACAAGCACGGGTTTCCCTGTGGGGGAACTAAGAAAGTTCTGGAATGGAGCAGAGGTGGTGGCTGCAGCGCTTATTAATGTGCTGAATGCCCCCAAATCACTCACCTTGAAACGGTTGATTCTATCATTCTATTGAATTTCACTTTGATAAAAATAAATTCAAAAACAAACAACAAACTCTTCCCCAACAGAGAAGCTCTTCCAAAGTGCAAATCTGCTGTCAAAGAAAAATTGCACCCTATTAATTAATGAAAGTCAAATACGTGGATTCCTGACAAAACACCAAGGAAACAATCCCAACAGCTTCTACCAAACAGTTGGTAGAAAATTATCAAGGCCTTGACCCCCACCCTCGGGGCCTTCTAAGAGGAGAAAACGTTGTGAAAGTAAAAACGATGTGATCAGTGGACAAATTGTGCTTGAGGATGCCTCCCCCTTGGGCAGAGAGGAAAGGGTTCCACCTGACACCCTGGACCCTGGGTTTGCCTGGGAACCTGAGTGATGGGGACTAGTTTGCCCCGGGGCCTCTCAGCACGCCCTCTGGTGGTGGAGGGTGGCAGTGGTGGGTTTCCAGGGTCAGGTGTGCAAGGCACAGGTGGGGGTCCACGCTCACAGGACACCTGTTCAGTTCCTCGGACAGCAACTTCTTCTGTCCACCCCATCCCTGCTCCCACCCTCATTTTAAGAAAATGACTTTGCCTCCTTCTTCACTGAGAGAAGGGGAAGAAACCACCAGTTCAAAATTCCTTTGATTTTCAGATTGGGGTCCTCTGTGTGCCGGGGTCCCCTCCTGGGTCTGGACTGTTCAGCCTCCTGCTCACTGGCTTCCCCCCACAGGTGGGCTTTCTCCATGCCAAGGCCAACCCCTCTCCTTGTGCCCTGGAGAATTGCAGCCCTTAGAGAGCATGCCACCCTCAAATCCTGGTCTCTGTCCTCTGCCGTTGCTTTTTAACAAGAAGACATTGGGGGGGGGGGAAATTGGATGGAAAGTGCAGAGAGTTCTTGTATCTCCCCTTCCCACCCTCGGGCTCCCCATCATCAACACCTGGCACCCAGGGGCACACGGCTTTTGACCAATGAGCCAATATTGAACACGTCGTCGTGACTAAAGTCCAGCTTTCACTCTTGGGGTTGTATTTCTACAGGCTTTGACAAACATCCACGCCATGTGTCAGCCACTCCAGGGTCACTTGGAAGAGATTCACTGCCCTAAAAGTCCCCTGTGTTCCATCTGGTCATCCCCGCTCCCCCCAACCTGGAAACCACGGGTCTTTGGCTGTAACCCAAGTTTTTTCCTTTTCCAGAATGTCATATAGGTGTCACCAGAGGACATGCAGCCTTTCCAAATGGGGATCTTTCACTTAGCCATGTACATTTAAGGTCCCTCCATGTGTTTTCACGGGGTCCATAGTTTTTTGGTTTTTTACTACAAAATCATACCCTTTTGCCTGGGTTGTACCACCGTTAGTCGGTTCACTTACCCGTTGAAGAGCATCTTGGTTGCTTTCAGGGTTGGGCAGGAATGAAGTCAGCTCCTGTGTGCGGATCTGTCCTGTCGCATTTTAACCTGAGCAGGCCTTGACTCTGTTTCCCCCACCCTACAATTCCTTTCCCACTTTCCCTCCCCACCTCTCATTCCTCACCTCTCACTCGCCCCTTGACTCAGCCCAACCTTATGTTCTCTCCCAGACGTTCAGCCCGGTACTTCTCAAAGTGTGGTCCCCGGACCAGCAGAATCAGCTTCACCTATGAATTCTGAAAAGGCAAATTCTTGGCCACAGCAGGCTACGGAGTCAGAAAAGGAGGCAGGGCGCTGGCCTCTGTGCTGACAACCCTGGAGGCCGGTGTGTGCTCAGGTGCGAGGACCACAGAATGCCCCGTTCAGCTTCCCCCATGGCAAAGTCAGTCCACTCAAAGACCAAGAGAGACCTCCTGCCGCCCTCCACACAGCGGGAGTGAAAAAGTCAGACAATAACAAGCACAGGTGAGTTCCTGGGTCCACTGGGGCCCTCACCTCCAGCTGGTGGCCTGTCCATGGTGTCGCCACTGTGGAAAACTAGCGTGGTGGGATCCAGGGATCTGACCCACTGTCCCACTGCTCTGAACGTGTCCACAAGGAATGGAAACACACATCACACAAAACCTCCAACACCCAGGGTCACGGCAGCATTATTCATAACCACCAAAAGGTAGAAACAGCCCAGATGTCCATCAGTGGACACCTGAATAAGCAGAATATGGTCCATTCTTAAATGGGACATTAGGTGACGGTGAGGACATCAGGAAGCCCTGATAACACACGGAGGTACAAAGGTACCTTGAAGACACCGAGCTTGGTAAAAGCTTGTCACAGAGGATATACCTTGTAAAATTCTATTTATGTAAAATTTCCCAAATAAGAAAATCCATAGAGACAGAAAGTGGAGTGGTGGTTGCTTAAGGGTAGGATGAGCATGGAGAATAAAGGGGTGATAGCTACAGGTGACAAAGACATCCCAGAGCTGGGCACGGTGGGGCACGCCTGTCATCCCAGCAGCTCAGGAGGCTGAGGCAGGAGGATTGTGAGTTCAAAGCCAGCCTCAGCAAAAAAGAAAGTGAGGCGGTGCTAAGCAGCAACTCGGTGAGACCCCGTCTCTAAATAAAATACATAAAAGGGCTGCAGATGGGGCTCAGTGGTAGAGTGCCCCTGAGTCCAGTCCCCACACCCTCAAAAAAAAAAAATCCTGGAGTTGACCATGATGAGCATTGCATATTATCCATGAATGAGTTGTGTATCAACAGAGCTGCTTTTTAGAACACCCAAGGGCTATCCATGGCTCTTATCATCAACTTCGGGGTCTGAGCAGCAGCCCATAGAGCCCGGCATGATTGGATGCCCCCTGTGTCCTTCTCACGTGCTGCTGGGTGCGGGTCCCTGCCCCTCCCTCCCAGAGCTCCCTGCCTGCCTGGGACAGCTTTGTTTCATTAGCCTCTGGTTCTCAGGAGACCCCGAGCTCCGCTGAGCTGGGCACCGTGTCTCTCTGTGCCAACCCGAGATCGGCAGCACCCAGCGCAGTGCCGGGCATGGAAGGGTGCTCCATAAATATTAATACCATTAACTAATATTAATGGAAATGCTAATTTGCTCCCACACACCTGGGGGCATGCATCAATATTCTCCAAATGCATGTGAAGATCATTCTAATGGCTTTTCTTGTCGCTGAGAGAAATTTCATAATTGCCCATCTTGGAGGTGGAAATCAAGGGGAGCAGTCTCAAGTGACCTTTTAGTCCATAGGGACCTCGAGTTGGGAAGGGAGGTCAGAGGCTCCATGGGGACCGAGTCAAAATCTGGAATGTTCACTGCCTCAGGGTGGGACTCTAGAATCTCACATTAACCTGTCACAGGTTTCCACTCAGGGGACAGGTTGTTGGAGGACCAAGAGAGGCGATGCCCATTGGTGGGGGCTCTGAAGGGGTCCTCGCTCTCAGCCCCAACCCCAGGACACAGACGGGGCTCCAACCACAGACCTTGATTTTCTTGCCTTTCTAGAGGTTAAAAATCCAAGATACGTCAGATTGATCTGGGCAGGGCTGCTCCTGCTGGTCCTCTCTCCCTGAGTCTTCAAGTGGTTGTCCCTCTGAGTGTGTCTGTGGCCTGATGTCTTCTTAGAAGGACACCGGGCAGATTGGATTAAGGCCCACACTAGTGGTCCCTCACCTCAGCAGGCTGCTCTCTAAATATAGTCACACCTCAAAGTGCCGGGGCTGGGGCTTCCACAGATGCTTCCCAAGTCAGAGCACTGACCGTCTTATGCAAATAACCGATGACCTCAGGGAGGACCCAAGCATGTGGGGTCTACCCTCTACACCCACAGATTCTGACCCATGGGTCGAACCAACTGCAGATCAAAATATTTTATATATATATATATATATATATATATATATATATATTCCAGAAAGTTCCAAAAGGCAAGACTTGAACTTGCTGTGCACCAAGTACTACACCAAATCCATGTGAATGAAATGGGTTGGCCTGGTATCAGATATCGTAAGTGATCTAAGGATGATTTAAAATATAAGGGAGAATGGGAAGAGGCTGTTGGATAAACCACACCATTTTACGTGAGGGACATAAACCTCCATGGGTTTTGGTTGGTGTTCTTGGGGACCAGTCTCTGGGGTGCCCAGGGATGACTGTATGACTCTGCCCAGACTAGGGACACCAGTATTAGCCATTTCTTGAGTGATATTTGAATCAAAAGCAAAGAAAACCCACCATCCTTCACTCATATGGTATGGACTCTCTTAGCTTATTGTCTAAGTCAATTTGAGCCTAGCCCTCAGCATTTGGGGAGCCCAGGGCATGGTCACTGATACAACACAGATGATTTGCCCATGTTTAAGCACTGAATCAGAGCCAGGTGTGGTGGGCACACCTGTGGTCCCAGCCACTCAGGAGGCCAAGGCAGTACAATTGCTTGAGCCCAGAAGTTTGTGACCATCTCAGGCAACCTAGTGAGAGCCTGTTTCACAAACAAACCAACAAAACAAACAAATAAAAACCAAAGCATTAAGTAGAAGTTGATTCATGATACTAATAAGCAAAGACTGTTTCTCATACTATGAGAGAGTTGGACCTAGTCTTCTACTTTTAAGAACATTTTGGTAAAATAGACATAACACAAAATTCACATTTGATTTGAACCCTTTCAAGTGTGTAGTTCAGTCATACTAAGTATATTCAGGCTATGTGTCCGATGTCCAGAACACTTTTAAAAGAGTAAAATAGAAACCGTGTCCCCAGGAAGCAATAACTGCCTGTCTCAACACACATTTTTAAAATGGAGAATAGAGTAAATAATTTGAAAGCTCTGAAAGGAGAGCTGATGGGCATGGGACTGAGTCTGTCTGAAGAAAACCAGACCAGAACATAATATGTGAAGATCCATCTTAAAAAAAACTTATTTGAAGCACAGGCTTTGGCCCTATGCAATGAAAGATCACAGACTGTGGCTCAGAGCAGTTAACAATGAAATATTTCTAGGGGCTGGGGCTGGGGCTCAGCAGTAGAGCACTTGCCTAGCATGTGTGAGGCACTGAGTTCGATTCTCAGCACTGCATATAAATAAATAAAATAAATGTCTATCAACAACTAAAAAAATATTTTAAAAAATAATTAAATATTTCTAGTTGGTAACTTAACTTCAAAGATAAAGACAAAAAATTCCTTGGGGTAGTCAGGCAGAAAAAAGGAAGACAAGAAATAAAAGTCCAGCACTTATCAGATATTCAGGTACTCAGTAATATAAAAGTAAAAAAGAAAAAAATCCAGGGTGGGGGATATACTCATAATTTCTCATGGAAACTGTGTGAGGCTTGATTTGATACCCAGCTAAACTGTCCTAAAGTACCAAGACTCCCACAAACATGCTTTTGACCTGAAAGAACAAGAGATCCTGGTGCTCATGAATCCTCCCTGGGGCATTTATCAGAGGGTCAACTCCAGTCAAGCAGGGCATGAGCAGAAAAAGAAAAAAAATTTTTTTGAAGACAGCAGAACCCTGATAGCAATCCCCGGGAGATGGCGGTAATATTAGAAATGATAATCTTCTTCCTTCTATTAGTGATAATAGTAATAATAATAAAAAATTCTCACTCATGAATATAGATGCAAAATTTCTAAATAAAATATTGTGTTAGTGAATGAATCTAGTAACATTTCAATATGTCAAGACAGAGCCAGTTATTATGTGAGGAATATAAGGACATTCAACTTGGGCTGGGGCTGCAGCTCAGCGGTAGAGCACTTGCCTTGCACGTGTGAGGCCCTGGGTTCAATCCTCAGCACCATAAAAATAAATAAATAAAGATATGGTGTCCATCTACAAGGAAAAAAAATATTTAAAATAAAGAACATTCAACTTGAAGATTCTTTTTTTTTTCAAATATTTTATTTACATTTTAGTTTTCGGCAGACACAACATCTTTGTTTGTATGTGGTGCTGAGGATCAAACCTGGGCCGCACCCATGCCAGGCGAGCGCACTACCGCTTGAGCCACATCCCCAGCCCCTCAACTTGAAGATTCTAATAAATATTCCAATTCACAGGGTAGTTAAAAAATCATCTCCATTTTATGCTGAAAGGCACTGGAAAAATTTCAACATCCATATTAATGATAAAAACAGTCACAGAAACACCGGCAGATGGACACTGCCTTGTTCACTATGGATACGTGATCAAGTGTGCTTACCCTGGCCTAATAACGAGCGTCACTCTTAACAACAACACTTCATGGTGCATTTCTACTAAAATCAGTAGCATGACAATAAGGTCTGTTCTCACTGCTGTCATTTGACATTGCACAGGAAGTTCCAGCTCCGGTGGGCAGACAGGAGACACTACCTCAAGTCTTGTCAAAGGGGTCGAGCACTCCGAATCTACTTGCCAATTTGCAGGTAACACAGAGACTGCAGGGACTTGCTGAATGGCACCAAGGGATGCAATCAGCAAAAAAATAAATGTCCCAGATTTTTTCAACAGACAAATTTCAAGGACAATGAAAGGAATGAAAGGGAAACTGTGAGATTAAATGAGACTTATAAGACAGAGCATGGTTTTATGTGCTGGGTCACATGGCAGGTGGGCAGGAGAGCAAGGGCCAACCATTGTGTCCTAGGACTGCACACTGGGTAATTGTATTAAGAAATAAAGAAAGTCATGACTGTGTGAGCTGAGTTGCTACTTGGTGAGGAGAAAAGAAGGGATCAAGATTGGAATAAATAGAAAGGCAAGAGCGTTTCTGGGCATCCATTATTAACCTGGGCATTGTTTACAGGAGGGCCCACTGTACGATTGCTCCTCAAGCCATACACCTCTTTTGTGTATTTTTTTCCATCCCCACGTCTCATTTTACAATAAAAAGGTTGAAAAACAAGTTAAACTCTGATGGCCTAAAACACTACAACAAAATCAAAAGACAGATGACAACACAATGTTGGCAACTTAGAAGCAAATGGTTTACTCTAATTATATAAAGAGTTTTTAGAAATCAACAAGAAAGAAGCAACTCTTCGTTGGAAAAATGGACACGAGATGTGAATAACGAGCTTGAAAAACATAAAAGATGCTTAGTTTCATGGAGGTGGTTGATATGTCTGAGGTGCATCAGTGTCTCTGGCCCAATTTTCTCACCCACAGTCCTTTGGGGTCAGGTGTGGCTTTGTGACTACTTGTGCCAATGAGGCAAAGCAGAAGTGAACCATGTCACCTGCAGGTGGCAGCACTTCCATGCTGCAGAAGGGGCTCCGGGATTCTGCCCTGTCAACGTGATCCTGGCAGCATATTTGATATCAAGGTGCAGAGCTGAGCTGTTACCCAGAGAGCAGCCGGCCAAAGAGTCCCTGAGCTTTATCAGGTAATTTTTTTGTGGGAAGCCGTTTCCCCATGAAATCTTGGGGTCATTTGTTACTGCAGCATAACTTTGCTTATCTTTGGGAGAGTGGAGGATACAAATGTTCTCAAGGGTGGCCTTTCACAACTATTATCATGATCCAGACGGGGAAGAAAAATACTACCGTTCTCAGTGGTAGCTGATCAACTGCATCCTTCAAAGTGGGAAGGTTTCTAAATGTAGCTGATAAGGAAAAAAAAAAAGAATGACAACCACTTTAGCAAAGCTGACTACCTTCGTATTTCAAAATGCCACCCCATAGACAGTGAGCTTAGATGACCACAGGATTTCATTTCTTTTGTGATCTCAACAAAATCACTCTATTATGGAAGAGGCCATCAACCCTTTTCTATTTTTTAATTTTTAATTTCTCTTATTTGTTCCACAAATATTTACTGAGCACCTATTGTGCATGGGGCCCTTCTCTGGATGATCTACGTGGGAAGGAAGGAAATGAAAATTCCCCCCGAGTTTACATTCTAGGGAGACAAAGACAATCAACAGCAGGCACAACATGTAAGTACCAGGCACGGCATGACAGGAGGTGACGGGGTGGGGGTGGGGGGAATGAGGGGGCATGAGAAAGATCCGGAAGGTCAGAGTAGGCGCTGAGGGGTCAGGAGAGGCCGAGCCCGGAAAGTGACGCTTGAGCAAGAATGGAGGAGCAGACAGGGGAGTGGCCCTCCGTGGGTACCACGTTCCCTGTGCAAAAGCCCCTAGGAGAGGACGGTCCTGTGGGTCAGTGAGGGTGCCAGGGTGGCCCGTGGATGCAGTAGAGGAGGCCGTGAGAGAGAAGAGGAGGAGGAGTGTGTGTGCGTCCAGGTGACCCAGATACCCAGGGCCCAGCAGTGCTGTGACTGCCCTGGGGACTGTAACAGGCCCTTTTGTCACATGGAGAGATGTGGAGGACCAAGAAAAACAAGCCACGTGAGGGCCCCACCGTGATCAGCACCCAGACCAGGGGAGGTGGAGGCCCCTCCCTTTCTGGGTTCAGACTTTCAGGGTGGAAGCTACAGGCAGCCAGATTTTTTTTTTCCTGGTTTGACCGTGGAATATGAGAGAAAGAAAGAGTCAGGACGCCTTAGAGGCATCCGCCAGAGCACCTGGGAGGATGGAGATACTGTTTACTCAGCTGACTTGAGAGCGACAGGCTTGGGGAGGGAGACTGGGTGATCAGCTTGGGGCATATGGGCTATCTGTTGGCCGTTTGCCACTGCATTAGTGTCCTGAGGTTTTTGTAACCAGTAACTGTAAATGGAGTGTCTTTAAACAGCAGCATTTATTCCCTGGTAGTGTATTAGTCCATTTTTTGTTAATATAACAAAATGCCTGAGGCAGGCTATTTTAAAAAGAAAAGAGGTTTTTTTCATTCACAGTTTTGGAGGCTGGCAGTTCAATCAGCTTTGAGCCGGCTCTGGAGAGGGCCCCTGTTGGCTAGGACATGTGGTGTTCTCTCTCTCTCTCTCTCTCTCTCTCTCTCTCTCTCTCTCTCTCTCTCTCTCTCTCTCCTTATAAAACCACCAGGATTGAGTCGAAGGGACTCCTCCATAATGATCTAATCTAATCCAATCAGTTCCCCAAAGCTCCACCTCTAACAGTTGGAGAAAAGTTCCCACCCTCTATCAAATTATGGCTTTGAGATGTAGACTCCTGCAGGATTCTGGGGGCACAAAAATATTTAAACCCTATCAGGGACAGTTCTGGAGGCAGGAGGGCTGCAATCTGGCAGGACCAAGTCCCCTCTGGGGGCTCTCAGGAGAATCTGCTCTCGCCTCTTGCAGGTTCTAGCAGCTTTAACACCCTGGGCTTGAGGGTGCACCCCCATCTCTGCCTCCCTTCCATCAGAGTGTCCCCTGTAAGGACTCAGTGTTGGATTTAGGGCCCATTGGGATAATTCAGGATGAGCTCTGGGTTGTAAGATCTTTAGTAACATCAGCAAAGACCCTGTCCCCAAATACAGCCACCTTCACAGGTTCCTGGCATGAGGACATGGATGTAACTCTTTGCTTTGGGAGCCCAGTATAAGTCTCCAGTGACTCAGCCTGTCTTCCGGTGGGTTCCACCGGGGTGGCACGAACTTCTTGATATTACAGTCAGAGTTCAGGGGACCCAGTGAGGCGAGGCATGGAAGTGAGTTTTGAGACGTGGTCATTGTTAGTTTAATAAGCAATTGCTTTGTCCCCTGGAGCTAGTCCCGGGGTGTCTGTGTGGCTGGACATTGCTTCTCCCGGTGGTCTCTGGACTCCATCAGCATAAGAGGCTGCAGCAGGGAGAAGATGTCATTCCCCATCAACCCAGTGCCGACACCTGAGTGCAGTGGAGACACCGAGTTAGAGGAGTTGGTCCCTCCAGTTGGCATGTCACCGTGTCCTCGGCAGGAGGAGCTCAGCCTGTAATTCCAGAGGCTCTGGAGGCTGAGGCAGGAGGATTGCAAGTTCAAAGCCAGCCTCAGCAACTTAGTGAGGCACTAAGCAACTCAGTGAGACCCTGTCTCTAAATAAAATACAAAATAGGGCTGGGGGTGTGGCTCAGTGGCTGAGTGCCCCTGAGTTCAATCTCCAGTACCTCCTTCCACCCCCGCCCCCAAACAAAGGAGGCTGATGGCCTCTGAGAGTCATGAGTACATTCAGCCTCCATGTCCGTGGGTTCTGCATCCACAGATTCAAGCAACCATGGGTCAAAATAAAGGAAACTCTAGGGAACACGCACAGTCATTTCCTTGTCATGATGCCCTAAACTATAGAGTGTGACAACTATTTACACAGTGTTTACATTATGTCTGGTATCTTAAGCCGTCTAGAAATGGCTTGGAGTTTGCATAGGTTATATGCAAATACGACACCGTTTTATTTAAGGACTTCAGCATTCTTGGATTTTGCTATGCACAGGGGTCCTGGAGCCGGCTCCCTGCAGATGCCCAGGGAGAAATGCTCCTGGTTTAATCTCTGCTGATGCTCCCCCCCTCCCTTCCACCCATCCCCTGGCTTCTCACCTCTTCTCACTCTGTGACTCCTCCCCTCGCCGCTCTCAGGTTCAATCACCAGGAACCCACAGCCCCGCAGGCTCCTGCCCCTGGTGTTCCTCCTGTGACCTTAGGCAGGGAATTCTCTAGTAATTTCTGAACTGAATTTTTGTTTTTTAAAGGAGTAGTGCTGTTGTTACATCCTCAGATTTTTGATTGTAAGTTTGCTCGACGGACAGGGGCCCAAATACCCCAGGGTGGGCTGCTGCTGATCGGGAGGAGTGACCCAGGATCTAAGTCCATGCCCAGCTGCCCGACAGGTGGGAAAGCCAGGCTGGGTCACTTTCCAGCCCGTCTGGGAGGTGACAGGTCCCCGAACTCACACTGAAGCTCAGCTGCAGGATGCCCAGCGTTAGTGATGTTTCCAGCAAGAAGCTGGGCTGTGCCCACTGGAAATGGTGACAGTACGACCGTGTTCCTAAAATGTCACCTTCTTACCCTAAAATTTTCAGTGCATCAGTAAAAGAGCAAAACAAAGGCGGTCACCTCGCCCTGGATCCAGGGTCAGCTCCAGCCCATCCCTCCAGGCTGGACTCTCACTGGAACCTGCCCCCTGCACACCGTCTCACCAGGCCACCTGCCCTGCCCGCCCTCTGTGTCCACCTGTGGTCATGCCCTGCTCTTCCGGGAGCCAGGCTGATGGCCTCTGAGAGTCCTGAGTACAGTCAGCCTCACCCAATATGTTCAAGGCACAGACAAAATATTTCCTTTATAATGAAGCTATTTCTGATTCTTGAGTCAAAATCCTGCTCCTGTCCCATGTTCATGCTCAAGACTGATTAACCACAAAAACTTGCACCCCTTCATGAAAGCATGTTAACCGAGCACCCTCTATGGGCATAAATAGTGAGGGAGACCTCTGACCCTCAAGGAGCTTACATTCTACAGGAGACGCCAATCAACAAACGTACCTTTATAATGTAGTATCAGATACCACTTCACACCCATTGGGGTGGCTATAATTTTTTTTTTTTTTTGGTACCAGGGATTGAACCCAGCAAGGCTTAACCCCTGAGCCACATCTCCAGCCCTTCATTTTTTAAATTTTGAGACATGGTATCGCTAGGTTGCTTAGGACCTTACTAAGTTTCTGAGGCTGACTTCTAACCTTCAATCCTCCTGCTTCAGCCTCCCAAGCTTCTGGGATTATAAGTGTGTACACTGCAGGCAGCAGGTGGCTATGATTTTAAACTGGTAAGTTAAGTATTGGCAAGGGTTTGGAGAAATTGCAATGCCTATATCTTGCTGGCTCAGGTGTAAAATATTATGGCCACTTGGGGAAACAATTGGATACTTCCTCAAAAAGTGAAACAGAATTACTGTGTGTCCCAGCAATTCCACTACTGGGTGGACACCCAAGAGGAATGAAAACCAGCACTCCAGCAGGTGACATACAGCCATATCTATAGCAGCGTTGCTCACAATACCCAAAAGGTGGAGACAACCCAAATGTCCATTGGCAGATGAATGGATAAAGAAATTATGGTCAGATACAATGGAATAATATTCAGTCATCAAAAAAGGAGTGAAGCACTATATGAGTTTGCTAGTGCTGCTGTAACAAAGCACTACAGTCCAAGTGGCTTAAACAATGGAAATGTATTTTCTGACCATCTGGAGGCTGGAAGTCCAGGATCAAGGTGTGGGTGGGGCTGGTTCCTCTTGAGACCACCCTCAATGGCTTATAGATGCCGTCTTCTCCCTGGGTCTGCATGTGGTTGTCCCTCTGTGTGTGTCTCTGCCCTGATCTCCTCTTCTTATAAGGATCCAGTTAGATGGGATTAGGATTCACCCAATTACCTCACAGAATCTTAATTATCTTAAGGCAAGGATGGTTCAATGAGAAATCAATGTAACAAGGAAGTAGCAAGAAAGAGCAACCCCCACATGATCACCTTAATCGATGCAATAAGAGCATTTTACACAATGTAACATACACAGCAAAGGACTAAAGTAGAGATCCCAGAAAGAAACCTTCCCATATAAGGTCAAATGAGTTGTTTTTTTTTTTTTTTTCAAACGAGTCTTGACGAGAGTGCCAAGACCATCTCAGGATGGGGAAGGACAGTCACGCACCAGGGGGACA
Source organism: Marmota monax (assembly GCF_021218885.2). NCBI lineage: Eukaryota > Metazoa > Chordata > Mammalia > Rodentia > Sciuridae > Marmota > Marmota monax. The sequence continues at coordinate 3,749,626 of NW_026693034.1, read as the reverse complement.
GTGCACCTCCCTAAAACCACACACAATCTCATCCAAAGTGGATCAAAGACCTAACACAAGACCAAAACCTATAGAACCTCTAGAAAAAGACACAGGGAGGCTGCACACCTGTGCTGCACACCTGTGACCCCAGTGGCTCTGGAGGCTGAGGCAGGAGGATCACAAGTTGGAGGCCAGTCTTGGCAACTTCGCAAGCCCCTAAAACACTTAGCAAGTCCTTGTCTCTAAATAAAAACAAAAAAGACTTGGGGTGTGGCTTAGTGGTAGAGCACTCCTGGGTTCAACCCCCTCTACCAAAAAGGAAAAGAAGAGAAAACCGCAGGGTGACACTCCCCAACATTGGCCTTGGCCATGACTTCTTGGATGTGGCACTAAAAGCACAGACAGCAAGAAGAAAAGTCAGACAAACCAGACTCATCGAAACCACAAAAACGTTGCACATTGAAAGACGTTTGAGATGGCAGGTGACCTTGGTATCCTGAGTCCGTCAACACCAGGGTGCCAACATACCACAGCACTCCAACGCGGCCCCCAGAGAGGGACCTTGGTTACCTGTCAATCAAAGAGACGTCAATGGAGTGAGAGGTGACCCACATTCAGGGGATGGGAGGAAATATCTGCTAATCACATACCTGATAAGGGATCAATATCCAGACTAGATGGAGAATCCAAAGCACATCCACAAGTAACTCCACTTCAATGGGTCCAGGGCCGACCGCGTCGGTGAGTTTCTAGAAGACAGGTCAGTGGCCAATAAGCCCAGGAAGCATGCTCATGGCCGGGACTGGGAATCAACACCATAACGAGATCGTCACCTCGCACCCCTTAGGAAGGCTACTAAAGAAGGAAGAGCTAATAGCACTGGGGGGCGCTGTAGGAAGCGGGGACCCGCGTGCTGGGGACTGTTGCTGGGCTGTGACTAGATGCAGCACCGGCAGAAAACAGCCCAGCGGCTCCTCAAAAATCATAGACGTAGGGTGACCATCCAATCCAGCAGCTCCACCTCGGGTGTCCCCAAAGCTCTGAAAGTGGAGAATTGAGCAGACATTTGTACGTCACACCCATGGTGGCTCTATTTGGTGTCTCTATTCTCAGGAGCCCAAAGGTAGAAGAAACCCCGGTGCTCATGGACAGGCAAAGGTAAGCGGCAGGTGGCCTGTTATTCAGCCTTGGAAAGGAAGGATGTTCTGAACCCTGCTGGGTGGCCCGTGGGGACGGATGCCCAGTGAAGGAAGCCAGTCACAATGGACAGTGCTTCTTGGTTCCATTTCTATGAGGTCCCCCGAGCAGTTAAAGTCAGAGACAGGAGGATGGGTGCCAGGGCTGGGGAGGGACAGGGGGACTCAGGGCTTGAAGGGTGCAGAGTCCCCATTTTATGAGATGAGAAGAGCCCTGGAGGAGGCTGGTGGGAGGGTGTTCAATGTTATGAAGGTTTTTAAAACCACCCAAGAACTATCCCAAGAAAATGGACAAGATGCTCACTTCCATGTTGGGTGTGTGCGTTTTTGTCCTGGTGATAGAACCCAGAGGTGCTTTACCATCAAGCCACATCCCCAGGCTATTTTATTTATTTTTTCTTTTGAGACAGGGTCTTGCTAAGTTGTTTAGGGCCTCGCTAAGTTGTTGAGGCTGGCCTTCAACTTGCAATCCTCCTGCCTCAGCCTCCTGAGCCACTGGGATTAGGAAAGTCAAAAGGAATGAGCTACTGATACACATAAAAACACAGATGCATCTCAGGTGAGTTGTGCTCAGGGAAAGAGGGCAAGCGGAAGGCTCCACCCCCTGTGGCTTCACTTACATGACAATCTCCCAAAGGCAATGTGGTGGGGTGGGGATCAACACTAGATCAGTGTTTCCCAGGAGCTGGGCAGGGGCAGGATGGTCCATATGGGTCCCATAGGGCATTGTTGGAGGAGATGGCTCCTTGTGGTGGTGGTGGTAGTGGTGACACAACTGTAAACATTTGTCAGGCTCAGAACTGACATTACAAAGGGGGAAATTTACCTCAAATAACCCTGACCTCTTTAAAAAGAGGAAGAAAATGGAGAAAGATGTTCCGAGTGAGTTGGCAGAAAAACGAAAGGCTGGGAAAGTATTTAGAAGAGATTAAATTTAAAAAAAAAAATCATTCCTGAACAGGAAGCCAAACTGGCAGCCCTTTTTCTCCTTCTAAGACTGAAAAATTCTTCGGAATTTCTTCTCCCCCCATATTACAAAAACCTTCCAGCACAGTTTAGAGAACTGCCTCTTGAACAGCTGTCCACCCCGACCTGGATTTGATAATGAACATTCTGCCATATTTGTGTGGCCACATATCTGTCCATCAACCCATCCATCCATCCATCCATCCATCCATCTTCATTTTGGTGCATGTCACAGGAAGTGACAGTCACTAATACATTTACTCCCTGAACACATCAGCAGGCCTCTCATGAGCCAGTGCTCACAGGTGGCTCAAGCTTCCTTTTATAAGGGGAGGTGCAGTGAGAGGCACCTGCAGGAGGCTGGTGGGAGACGTGAGACAGTCTGATGCATGTGGACCTTGGCACACACCTGTGTCACCAAACCCCCTCCAAGGTGGAGGAGAACGCATCATCACCCTTCTGCCCTCCCGAGTCTGTCCCCAACTCCTCCCCTCCCCAGGAGCAATCCCTGACCCCCTTTCTGTGACTACAGGTACTTTTTTGCCTGTTATATTTTATATTCATGGAAAAAAAATAGTATGTACTTGGCTGTCTCCAGCTTCTTTCTTTAAGCAAAATGTTTGAAAGGGATTCGTCCTTCCACGCCTTTGGGTGCATTAGCAGTTGGTTTGTGATTTCCGTTCTGTGTGGCAATGGGAAGGGGGACGGGAGGATCACAGGAGCTGTGGAAGGGATCGCTTTTGTACAACACAAGCTGCTTCTGATCACGAAGACTGAGGGAGAAAGGGAGAACAGGGTTCGGATGAGCCCAGAAGACAGAGCAGAGGGCATCTGCCCTCTAAAGGCCCCCAATCAGATCCACTTCATCTCTTTATATATTGGGACTCTGGCTCAGATTTGGGGAACCTTTTTTTTTTTCTAAATGAGCCTTGAGATGTGTGGGCAGCCCAGGTGACCTGAGGCCCTGGTCTCCCAGGCTGAGCATGTCCTCCAGCAGGGACACGTCACAGAGAAGAGTCTGGAGTTCTTAGAAAGTCAGTGAACAAACATCCGGCTGCCCTGCTCAGGCGCAGAAGTGTGTGGTGGGACTGGAAGATTCTGCAGGCCCCAGAGCTGACTGCCGCAGGGCATGAGGTCTCCCTGGTGAGATGGGTTGGAAAGGCTTATCACCAGCACTGGCTGCGATTCCCTTGCAAGTTGGGCTCAGGGCTCAGGGAGCTTGGAAAGGCCCATCAGCCCTCCCTCCTCAAGCCCTGCAAATGAGGAAAGAGGAGACCAGAGCTGGAGCTGGGGGGGTATGCTTCCTGGGAACTGCCCTAAGACACGTGTGTGTGTGTGTGTGTGTGTGTGTGTGTGTGTCTGCGTACCTGGGGTTTCTGGGTGAACCTGACTGAACTTAGGATACTGGACTGAGGGCAAGCTGGAGGAGGGGGCTGGCAACTGTATACACAGCAGGGAAGCCAGAGAGTCCCTTGACCACAGAGAGAGGACTAGCCTGGGGCCCTTGGAGACATCAGGCATCTCAGCTCCAGGAGAGTGGGTTTACATGCCAAAGGGCAGAATGAGGACTGGGGCTCACTCCATATCCAAGGAGCCCCTCCTGGACCACTCAACAAATGACACTGGGTTTGTTATGACCCCACCCCTCCTCCCCTGTGCAATTTTGTTTTGTTTTGTTTTGGTACCAGGGATTGGGGATGGAACCCATGGGTGCTCAACTACTGAGCCATATCTCCAGCGCTCTCTCTCTCTCTCTCTCTCTCTCTCTCTCTCTCTCACACATTGTATTTTGAGACAGGATCTCACTAAGTTGTTTAGGGCCTGGCTAAATTGCTGAGACTGGCCTGGAGCTTGCAATCCTCCTGCCTTAGCCTCCCAAGCAGCTGGGATTACAGGCGTGCACCACAGTGCCCAGCTGCAATTTTGCATCAAGGATACACAGTAGGGGAGGAAGGTGATGGTCGCAGAAAGCGCCGGGAGGCGTGGACTCCATGGGGGAGGTGGGTGCACACCCAGCATCAACCCGAGCATGGAAAAGGAGTCAGTCTGGGAAGCGGTCACTGGGGGGACGCGGTGCGGGGAGGCAGGAGGCAACGCGCTGCACTGTGATCGTCTTCCCAGTCCATGAGGTCCTCCTCTCCTCCAGTAGGGTCAGCGCCTCCTGGCGCATGGGTGGCCATTCTCACTGCCCAGCCTCTAGGGCCTCCCCAAAGGGCTTCCTCCAGCGCCGTCTTGCCGGGTTCCCAGGCAACCGGGTGCGGCTGCTGCAGCCCTACGCTGCCGGGGGCCGGCTGCCGTGGACAGTTCTGCTCCATCCTGCGGCTTTGTCGTCTCCACACGACGTCGGAGTCCGTGGACTCTATTTCCTGGCTTCCCCGAAAGCAGAGTTTATGGGATTTTTAAATCCCCCTTGTTCCTTATGTATGATCTCCAGGAGGGGACAGAGAAAAATGTCCTCCCAAGCTTTGCTGGGCCCGAAAGCCGATGGACTAGCTTAACGAGTCACTTTATTCCCGGTAGAAGGAGCCAAGGACAAGTTGGCCCCTTGGTTTAGCGGTGTCGGGCGAAGGGACTGCAGCAAGTACCAATGTAGACCTGCGACAGAAAATCCGCTTGATGAAAGGCAAGGCGAGATCAGAGGAGGAGGGGAGGGGGAGGGGGAGGGGGAGGAGGAGGGGAGGCAGGGGGAGGAGGAGGGGGGGGAGGAGGAGGGGGAGGGGAGGGCGAGGGGGAGGGGAGGGGGAGGGGGAGGAGGAGGGGAGGGGGAGGGGGAGGAGGAGGAGAGGCAGGGGGAGGGGGAGGGGGAGGGGGAGGGGGAGGGGGAGGAGGGAGGCTGTCGTCTGGTGCAGGGACAGAAGATGCCTATTGTCCTCCGTCTCAGAACAGCCTTGATGACCTTGCCCTGGGTACCATGTAAGACCACTTTCTACCACTGAAATTGGCTCCTACATACCTTGCAGGCAGGTAAAGACCCCCCCCCCCCAAAAAAAAATGTAGAGAATCCAAGGAAATGAATGTGAAAGAGCCACCAAGCCAAGGCCAAGAGCGTTTTGGTGGCACCGACTTCCCCTGTAAGGCATAGCAACCACCAGCAGAAATGAAGACAGAGCGGACCCCTGACAGTGTCGCTGGGGCAGTAGCTCTGACCCGCCTGGCATCTCTGGCCGGGAAAGGACAGAAGCTGCAGCTGGCTTGAGCTGGCTTGAGCCCACTGCTAGTTAAGAGGCTAAAGAGACTCCTGCAGCCTCTGGGGCTCTTCCTTTAGAAAGCAGAGCCCTGGACTCTGAGCCAGGATGGGAGCCTGTCTTCCTTCCTGGAATTCCCCTGCTGGGGACATCCAGAGGGAGCCAGATGCAGAGGACATGATGTCATTCCATTTTAGAGAGAGTGTCACTGGGGTTTGCAGGGTGAAGTGATCAGCTTGACATCCCCAAGCCACAGGCTGGTCAAATAGCCAAGGTGGAAAGCGCCACCTGGGTACCTAAACCCCACCACCACACTTCCTTGTTGAGAGCTATAATGCCCCCAGACCCAAATGATGATTGGGATTGTCTAAGATATTCACGACAGAGCTGTTTCCAACTCCCCAGCCTCTCCTGCAGCTAGCAAAGTCATGTGATGTGATCCAATCTTGACCTGGAAAAACCAAGTTGCTGAGGCTGGCTTTGAACTTGGTGATCCTCTTGCCTCCGCCTCCCGGGCCTCCCGAGCCACTGGGATTACAGGCGTGCGCCACCGCACCCGTATCCATATCTATTGGTTCTTTTCTGATTAGAAAATAAGACACAGGAGCCGGGATTGATTGTGGCTCCGTGGTAGGGAGCTGGCCTAGCATGTGTGAGGCACTGGGTTCTAAATAAAATAAAAAATTTCATCAACAACTAATTAAAATATTTTTTTAAAAATAATGATACATGGTAAGTGCAGAAGCTGTGTTGAGCAGAAAGACAACTGAAACTGAGCCGTACACAGTCACATCAGAGAGACAGCCACACATACCTGTTGGCATTTTCTTTCATAATTCTTTTTTTCCCCAAGATAACTTCAGATCCTGATTATTAATTATATGCCAGAAATAAAACAAGATAAAGTTCCCCTGGACTTGGGGTCAGGAGGACACTGCTTTGGTTGGGGCTCTTGGGGAGCCTCTCAGTGGGCCACACTTCTGCTAAAAGCAAAAGCCCGGAAGATGGGGAGAGAGAGAGGCCCCCATGGGGATAACTGGATAACAAGAGAGTATACTGGGAAGGGAAGAAGATAAAGTTCTTCCATCCCTACATTAACTGTGGATTCCAAAGTACCCACACCCTCCCCGCAACCAGGACATTCTAGAGCCACGTGATTATTGATTGCAGACAGGTCAGGCCAGACCAGGCCAGGAGGAAAAGCAGACTCAGGACCAACGACCATGCAGGAGGGAATAATCCATTTTTTCCCCCCACTATTGAAATAAGTTCTGCATTTTAGCCCAGCATTCGTTGGGAGATAAAATTAACGTGGGGAGGGAGGACAAGGCACATCGCAGCAAACTGATTCAGCAGAAATCACATCAGAGCTGGTTATTGACCTCAGCAGGAGAGAGAAAAACCAATCAGAGAGGATCAAACAGCCAGCAAATGAAATGCACCCCCGCCCCCAACGTGGCTCACTACTTGGGATGAGCGATGGTCGGCCTGCGCGCAGTAAAGTAAGAACAGCACATAAACAACATTCAGTGTCTTAAAAAATGAAACCATTAGTGTAACTGCATATGCTGCTCATCCTTCCCCTCGTGAAACGTATGAAAAATCCTTTCTCCAGGGCCAATTAGGATCTTCTTCCACTTGCGCAAGAAATGCTACTTATTATAGGTGACAACCTAATGCTAAAAAGACGCTTAGAAATAAAACTCCAGCCGTAATCATCGGGCTGAATAAGACTCCCTGGCTTTGGCAGTCTCGTATATTTGGTAAAAATATTTTCTTTTTACGAGGGTTCTGTCCCTGTTTACTTTTTATTGTTGAGCACGTGTGGCCTGAGGGTTGGAGAATCTCTGCCCGTAATCTAGTGTGCCAGAAATGTCCCATATCTTTAATATCCTTAAGTCAAATTAATCTTACCTCTGAGTCCCCATTCTGCCTGGCTCGTGGAATACCACCTCATATTTTTATGATGCTCCTTCCCCCTCTTCTAGAAATTGGGCTGAGGTTTTGGGGTTCTAGGCAGGGCCAAGGCAGCCTTGAGTCAAAGATAGGTGAGGACAGAGATGCCCAGGGGTGGTCCCTGTGTACCCTTGAAGTCTAAGACTCTCTTTGCTGATTCTAAACCAGTTTGGTGCCCTAAAATCTTTGCTGATGCTGAGAGGCTGGTCTGAGATCCATACCCTGGGACAACCAGTGGCCACTGTCTCTGAGGTCCAGGCACAACTTTGGGGCATGAGGGTCCCTGCAGTTGAGGGGAGCTATAACAGGAGAGCTCATGTCTTACCCGGGAAGAGCTGTCCCTTGTCTCTGTTCTTGATTCAGAGGCCCACCTCTCTTTCAGGCTCTGGTGTCTCAGTGAGCTGAAGCTTTGGAGACTAAACCAGGTGGGGAAAGGAAGGATTGGCAGACATGACCTGCTCCACCTCTTCTGAGGCCAACAGCTTCAACAGGGGGGAGGGGAGGAGCAGGCACAGGAGAAAGCAAAGCAGAGCTGCTGCGTAATTCCATTCTGGGTGGCATAACAATCACCCTAAACTGGATGGCTTATTAACAACAGGAACTCATTTCTCACAGCTCCATGCGGGGAGTCCAGCACGGAGATGCTGGCTGATTCTGTCTGCTGGGGCTGCCTCCTGATCCACACAGGACACCTGCTCACTGCATCCTCTCATGATGGGAGAGATAAGGGGTCTCTTGGGGCCTCCTTTGAAGGGGAGCCACTCCTGTCCATCCTCATGGCCCAGTCTCCTCAAAGGTCCCACAGCCTAGTACCATCACTTTAGAGGTTAGGGGGAACAAAGCATCCAAAGGACAGTACTATCTCAAACACCATTCTCTGGTGTTTGACTGGGTGAGTCCTGCGTTTGAATGAACTGAGGATTGGGGCGCCCTGATTGTCGTGTGGCCAGCTCTTAAAGTACCAGTAACCGGCATCTCAGGAGTGTGCTCTAGTGTCTTTTAATTCATGTTTTTTTGGAGTTGACACTTCTGCCAACTTTCTCATCTAGAGTAGAAGTCCATTTTCAAGGTTGTGGGAGATGAGAATCCCTGAAGACCCTCCACTGTGCAAATCAGAGAACCCTAGAATATGGAGGTTATGAAACATTTTTAGAAAGTGGGAAAGCCCCTAAGAGTCACTTATTCACTTATTCAACCTAGTCCAGTAGCAGCTGGAAACATAAAATGTTGAATAAGGTCAACAAAAGAAGTACAAAACATATACACTTTACAAAACTTTGTTGAAGGATTTAAAGACTTTAAACAGAAGAGCATCCCATATTCATGGATTGGAAGACTTCTTATTGTAGGATGGCAATCCTCTTCCAGTTGATCTATAGATTTAATGCAATATTTACCAAATCCCAGTTATGTGTTTTTCCAGAAATTAATATATTGACACTAAAATTCTGAAGGAAATGCCAGGGACTCAGAATAACTAAACCACTCTTGAAAAGGAAAAAATAAAAGTGAATATCAACACTTCCTGATTTCAAAGCTTGGTATAAAGCTACAGTAATCAAATTCTTGTTATACTAGAATGGAGATAGATATAAAGATCAATGGAATAGAATAGGAGAGGCTAGAAATAAAGATATATGATCAATAGATTTTTTTTTAAAGGGTACCAAGACAACTCAGTGGGAAAGAACAGTCTCTTCAACGAATGGGCCTGGCCCAAATAAATAGCCACTTATGACAGAATGGAGTAGGTCCTGTCCTCACATCCCACAAGAAAAGTTTATTCAAATGGACCATAGACTGTAGCCCTAAAGGCAAGAGATAAACTATAATGAAACTCCTAGAAGAAAACGCAGGAGTAAATCTTCATGACTTTAGGTCAGGCAACATTTTCTCGGATAATAATACCAAAAGCACAAGCAATAGAAAGAAAAATAGACAAACTTGGTTTTTGTCAAAACTAAACATCTTTGTACTTCAAATAAAATTGCCAAGAAAGTGAAAAGACAACTTACAAACCAAGAGAAAATGTTTATAAACTTTCATCTGATTTTGTCCATTACATAAAAGTTCTTATAACTCAATAACTTAAAAATTAACCTGAATTGAAAAAAAATGGGCAAAGGATCTGAATGGACATTTCTCCAGAGAAAATACATAAATAGTCAAAACCACATGAAAAGATTCTTTAACATCATTATCACCAGGGAAATGTCAACCCAAGCCACAGTGAGATAGCACTTCCTACCCTCCGAGGATTCGACTGAAGCCTTAACCAAAATGGCAGACAAGAAAAAAATGTTGGTAAAGATGTAAAGAAATTCAAACTCTTGAGTGTTGCTGGTGAAAGTATAAAAGGGTCCAGCCACTTTGTAAAACTCAGTTCCGCAAAATACTAAATGTGGAGTCACCCCACGGGCCACCAGTTCAGCTCCTAGACAGAGACCCAGCCAAAAGGAAAACACAAAAATCTGTACATGAACACTCAGAGCAGCTTTGTTCTAACAGCTAGAGGTGGAAGCAACCCACGTGTACACCAACTGATGAAATGGTAAACAATATGTGCTACATTCTCATGCCATGGAATATTTTCCGGCAATAAAATGGAATGAGGTACTAAAACATGCTAACAATATGGAGGAACCTCAAATACATTTTGCTAAATGAAAGAAGCCAGTCACACACACAAAAAAAACCCACATATCGCATGATTCCATTTATATGGAAAGCCCAGGACAAGCAAATCTACAGAGACAGAAGGTAGATAAGAGATTACCTGGCGCTGGGTGTGGGAGGGAAGCAAAAAGTAATACTTAATGGATACGGGGTCTCTTTCCTGGGTGATGGAATGTTCTGGAATTAGATTTGTCAATGGTTGCAAAACTGTAAATGCACTAAAAACCACTACACTGTACACTTTAAATGGTGAATTATATAGCAACTTAGTTATATCTCAATAAAGCATGTTTTTATATCACAATAAAGCAAATGACTCTGGCTGTTCACATAATCTCTGCTGTGGCCACCTCTGACCTCTGACCTCTGGTCTCTCTACCTCTGATATCTCTGTATGGCATCAGCCCCTGATGTAGTCAGTGAATATTGCTGTGAAAAGTTCAGCCAGGATACGTATCACATCAGAGTTTGTGAATAAGGAGGGGTCGTGGAATTCTGGGATGAGGTCACCTTTTGGCGTATATAATCTTGACTTTGGCCCCATGTTCATCACAATGGAAGCCTGCATTAATTTGAGCAAGATTCAGTAGGTCCATGACACATATTCTAAAACCCACAAACAACTCCACACCTTATCCTGGTTAGAGGTGCCATCCGCAGAGGTGACCATGGGAACAGATGCCCACTGGATGGTCATGTCTTAGGCTGTCTTGGTGCTCGACCCTAGGGGGTGCTGTTTCATTGTGATGTATGGAGAGGGTGGCCTCCTGTGGAGTGGCGCGAGGCACAGAACTCATAAGCTCCCTTCTACACCCTATCCACAAACTGTTAAGGTAGACACTTGCAACGGGGGACATTTATTTATCCCTGGCATTTCTGTGGCCCTTCCAATTTGAAAAAGGGAGACGTGATTCTCTAAGCTCAGTAAACGTCTCCACATATATGAGACGCCTGCATCCTCAGGGGACCGTCACCCTGCAGCACTCTGGCCCCTGCATAGAGCCTCCTCATCTTCACAAATAATGAAAGTGTCCTGAGGACATCTCCCATTGCAGGAGCAGCATCCTGTCACTGTCAGGGATCTGGAGCAACAGCCTTCAGGTGGCCCTCCAATGTTTTTTGTGTGTGTTTAATTTGGTTGCAAGTCCTGATATTCTGGGCCACGAACCAACATCTGGAGTGGTAGCAAAGTGCCACTTGCAAAGGGGACACAACACAGGGGCAAGTCCTTTAGTCCTTTGGGAGTGGCCAAGGGAGCCTTAGAGGGGGTGAAACGCAGAGGAAGATGTGTCCCGTCAGCCATCTCTTTGCAGATTCATTCACAGGAGAGATGCCGCGTCTCCCTACCATTTTGCACATCTCCAAATACCTAGAATTCCAAACCTGAGTTTTAGGACCATAAATGTAAATCTGGATGATGGGGGAAAAAATTCTGGAGTAGGTGTCGGGATGAGCCAGAGAGAATGACTCTGGGTTCATGATGCAGCTGGTTAATATGAATCGCATTATTTTGCTTGGCTCAGAAGTGATCCCAAATCTTGTTTATTACCGTGCCTCAGCTGCTCCCCAGGAACATTCTAGCTATCTTGTGGGTGGATGATGAGACAGCCTGGCTCACCTAACTAAGGGGGTTTTGGGCTTTCAATGCTCCATTTTTATAGCCCCGCTCTCCCCAAATTTGGTTATTTTGTGCCTTATTAAGGACTTTCACAGTCCAGGTTCATTTGCTGTGATGATATCGGCGGCCAATGGGTACAAAGTGATCCAGGAGGTTGCCAAATGCCAACGTGGAGGCCCAGGTTTTCGTGTGGAGGGAGAGGCCCTGAAGTGCCAGCACCTGCCCCATGGTTTCCTGGGGGCTTGTTTGCCTCTGAATTGTTCTTGTATTTTTTAGCAAAACAATTGCAGTTTTCCACCTGTTACAAGCCAGGAGTGGTAACCTGCTCTGATGAGAGGGGTGGTAGATTATTGACTGAGCATCAAAAAATAAAGAAAACCCACTAAAATGCTTTCGGTGTGGATAATGGTGCTGGTTTTTATTTCCCACAATGAACTGAAAATTAACTCCAACCTCCTTCATGATAAATCTAAAGGGTACATATAAATACAAACAGCTTGTTTCACGGGTCAGCCTCCTGACTCCTATTTGTCCCCAGGTGTTCAGTTTGATTTTTCTGCCTGTCTTCACTTACTTGTTAAAAATGATGGGCAGTTTCCCGCCTTGATCTTACACGGCATCGCTAAGGCATTTTGAAGTTTAATTACGTTCCTCTCTGATTGCAATTCATGCTAACTGTAGGAAAGTCAGAAAATGCCCACCACCAAAGGCAAAGCACTGTAATCCCAGCAGCTAGGGAGGCAAAGGCAGGAGGATTGTGAGTTCAAAACCAGCCTCGGCAACTTAGGGAGGCCCTGAGCAACTCAGCAAGACCCTGTCTCCAAATTAAAAAAATAAAATAAAATAAAATTTTTAAAGGGCTAAGGATGTGACTTAGTGGTTAAATGCCCCCTGGGTTCATCCCCAGTAACAAAAAAAAAAAAGGGTAAGCAAATATTATCCCAAATCACCCCCGCCCCGTCCCAGGGTAGGGTTCATACTGTGGTGAATTTATTTCCGAGTGATCTTAAGACATCCCATAATATTAATTGGGTACCTGCTGCACGTCACACACTTCATTATCTTTCCTAGGTCTGTGTGTATATATTTATTTGTTCCTGAGCTAGGATCCACTGCATTTTTAATTTTATAATATGCCAAAGTTTCATCTCTTACATCCCCCCATCCCATTGGTGGTGTTTTAATTGATACATACAATTCATCCTAGAAATTCATCATGGTCTGTTTAGCTGTTTACTTATTTTTACATATGTAGGAGTTGGCCTCATTTCTGGCTGATATAAATTGCTGTCTGGATTGAAGTCTGCGTGCACTCATTTAGCTGCTATTGGAAGATAAATTGGAAAATGAGGCTCCTCTGTCAAAAGTGGGAAGCTTTGGAAGCTTTGGGTGCGAACTTCCAAATGTGCTCTGGGAATTGGCTGGGGCTTTCCTGTGGCCAAGGATGGCGGTGTCCTCCCAAAGTCCTCACTGGGTGCTACTTTTCTGTGAAAGCCTCAACAATTTGATGCTTTAACACCTCGTTTTTGCATTAATTGGTATTTTTGATCATTAATCAATATTTTACATATTGGTGTAAAGTGCCTGAGATAAACAACTTAAAAGGGGGGGGATGTCTGTTTGGGCGCAGGTTCCAGAGGGTTCGGTCCACAGTCGCTCAGCTCTGTTGGTGAGGCAGACCAGCATGGCGGGAGAGCAAGGTGACACCGCTCACCTCCTGGTGGCCTAGGAGCAAAATAGGAGAGAGGGAAGGATCAGAGTCCCAAGTGCCCTCTAAGGGCACAGCCCAGTGACCGAGCTTCCTTCTCTTAGGCCCCACATGCTGGGGGTCCCACCTCCTCCCGTAGGGCCTCAGGCTGGTGACCAAACCTTGGGCGTGCAGAACTTGGGAGGCATTTAAGAGCCAAGCCCCAGTTCTAGGCTGGCTATTTCTTTTTCTAGCTTTAGAACTTGCCTGCGGAGACATCACCTCTCATGCATATCGCACACATTTTTTCTGAGTTTGTCTAACCCTTTTTAATTTGTTCATTCCCGTCCCCCCCGCTCCCCAGATTCTGTGTCCCCCCCACCCCCAGCTTCTGTGTTTCCCCACCCGCAGCCTCTGTGTCTCTGTGCAGCTTCACGGGTCCCTGTTGCCATTTTGTTCACGTTTTTATGCTCAGAGAGTCCTTTCTAGTTGACTCCCCACCCCCTCCATTTCTTTCTAGTGGATGGTTTGTGTATTTAACTCTAAACCACTTGAAACTTATTTTGAGATGTCATGATGCAAGGAAAGGAATTAACTTGATTTTTATCCAATTAGTCAATGATTGGCCGTAGTCCCTCAGTGACTAGCGGGTGGCATGAAAATTCCAGCAGATACAGAAATAATGAAATGGAGCCTAGAGCTGGACCCGGCTCCACAGCCCTCCGCTTCTCAGTGCTGAGGTTCCCCCATCCCTAAATATAACCCCAAGTCTTAGCATATTCACATAATTGTGCACCTATCACCATAATCAATTTTAGAACATTTTCATTACCTGGAAAAGAAACCCCACATCCCTTGGCCTTCACCTTCAATTCCCCCAGCATCTCACACCCAGGCCACCACAGTCGACTTCCTTTCTCTGTGGAGTTGCCTGTTCTGGGCATTTCATATACATGGGATCTTACAATAGTGGTCCCTGGTGTCTGGCTTCTTTCATTGGGCACAATGTTTTCAAGGTTCGTCCACATTGTAGCATGTGTTAGTACTCCATTTCTTTTTTATTACCGAATAATATTCCTCTGCATCTCAATGCCACGTTTATCTATCCATCAGTTGGTGGACATTTGAGTCATTCCTACTTTTTGGATTTAGGAATTCCAGAATCATGTTGATGTGGCCATTGTATTCCAATGTCAAGCTCTTAAAATCCCATGAAGTACAGTGTTTCTGGCTTGGGCTTTCTTACCCTGTTCTGGAATTCTGTGAGTTAAGGACCTCTGGGCCAACCTGTGGTCCTCATCTATACTCTGATCACTATTGAAAGGCAACATGACCACAGCCATCTTGAGTGGTAACCAACATGATCACCCTTGAGTAACCCCAGCTAGTTTCCCTGTGTGGTTTTCCAACATACTATAAATAGGTACAACCAGAGTGGCACCTGGAGCATTGTGACTGGACCCAGTGCCGGGAACTTGCCGAGTCTTTTTTGATATGAACTTGAGATGAACCAGGTGCATTCTGGCTTGCATAGGGTCACTTTTGTCCTGACCATTACATATACCCCTCCTTCCTACCCAAATCGCAGGGGCCCACCTGGGCTGCCTAGGCCCACGCTTCTGTCAGTGAGTTCCAGTAAGTAGCACTCTGTGTCATCCTGGATCTGTCTGTCCCTTTCTTTGGGCTCATGCCACCTTGGGGGCCTGTCCTAGTTCACTGGGAAGAGAACCAGGTTTTCCAGACAGATGTATTTGCATGGAGAAAACTGTTTGCAGATGGGGGCCTACGCCTCAGAAGGGGAGGCAGTTAGAAAATAAGGCCAGAACTGACCCGAAACAGGAAGCCCTGAAGGGACAGTGCTGGCTTCAGGGCTGGGCGGAGTCTCCAGCCTCCATAACCCCTGTATCCCTGGGTGTGTGTGGGGGTGGGTACTGGGGATCAAACCCAGGGGTGCTCTGCCTCTGAACTGCACCCTCGTCCTTTTTGCTTTTTATTTTTGAGGCAGGGTCTAAGTTGCTGACGATCTTGCTAACTTGCTGAGACTGTCCTCAAAATTGCCATACCTCCCAAGTAGCTGGGATTAGGGGTGTGCACCACTGCATCTGGCCCCCTAAATTCTTTCATCCTGGTTTAAGTAAAGCTGTATCCTAGGCCACAGAGTCTGGGGTCCCAGGCAGGGGAAGATTATGCTAAGCACTGAGCTGGCTGAAGCCCCCACCCCTAGGCCAATAAAGAAGCTGAGGGGTTGGCATTGCAGGTCTTGGTGGGGGGTGGGGGAGGTAGAGGGCCTGGCTTTAAAGAAGCCCAGCCTAAAAATCCAGCTCAAGCTGCCTCTATTTGTGGTCACTGGGAGACAGAGTTGTCCAGGTCCTGAATCTGGTGCTGGGGGAGGACCGGGTGCCTCTGGGCCTCTGTCTAGGAGGTCCATTCCTCCCATGGAGGTCCATTCCTCCCTGGGCCATGCTCTCTGTGTGCAGGGCAGGGGACGGCACTTCTGTGCCACAGGGCTTGTTTCTCTTGGAATCAAAGCTCCCCCTGGGCGTCAGTGTCAGCCTCTGGGCTTCTTGTGCAGGGTGAAGTCCACTTTCCAATTCTAAGGGGGACCTAGAGGAAAGGTGGAGAGGACTTTGAGGGAGATTCACCCTCAGGGCTGAAAGGTGCCCAGCACAGACTAAGCAGGCAACAGGCGGCTCCCAGCCTGCAGCTCCCTTGGCCAAGCAGAGAGAGCCCTTGGTCACTCCACCTGTGGTTTCAAGCAAGGGTCAGCTCGCTGCCCCCCGAGCTGAAACAGTTTCCTGCACTTGAGGGAGTGATGTGCCTGGATTCTAGACCACATTTGAAACAGGTTGACTGTAAGCCAGAGTGTGAAACGAGAGACCTCTGGGTTAATTGCTGGTGAGTGCATAGTAAATACTTAACTTAGCCCAAAGACCTTTGCCCTCACATTGGGGAGGTGACTCTAAGCCCTGGGAGTGTCCAGCCTCCCAGGAATGTTTCTTTTTCCTGGGTCTTTGGTTCATGCCAAGTAGTAGAAGAATGTGATTTAGGTGGAGGCTGTGGGCCACGTGGTATCAGCTCAGACTCCCAAGAGGCTGGAGGATGAGCCACTGTGCCTGTGCCTGTGACATGGAGCCCCAGAAAACCCTGGCTGTGAGGAGCTTCTTGGCTCCTCACATTGTGGTGAGGAAGGCAGCCCAGTCCACAGGGAGGGGGCAACCATCGACTCCGTGGTGGAGCCCTCTTGACTCTGCCCTCTGCCTCCATGCAGATCTCTTCCCTTCACTGATTTTTTTTTTTTAAAACCAGAGACTGAACCCAGGGGCACTTAAACACTGAGCCACATCCCCAGCCCTTTTTAATTTTTTAAATTTTGAGACAGGGTCTTGCTAAGCGGCTTAGGGCCTCACTAAGTTGCCGAGGCTGGATTTGAACTCACGATCCTCCTACCTCAGCCTCCCGAGCTGCTATGCACCATTGTGCCTGGACCTTGACTGATTTTGATCTGCATCTTTCTCTGTAATAAACCAGAGCAGTAAGGACACCTGAGAATGTGAGCCCTAGAGACTCACTGATGCTACAGGTGGTCTCGGGGACCCTGAACTTGCACTTGGTGGCAAAGTGAGGGTGGCCTTGCAGATCATCCCCACACAGCACTCTACAAGCCAACCTGGCTTCTTGCAGACACAACCCAAAGGCCACAGGGACTTTTGAATAAAGAGATTCCATTAAAAACACCAAGTGTAGTCTCACAGGGTCTCTGTAACTCTCCCCGGAGAAATTCTGCAGGAGGCTGAAGGGAGGTTTTAGAGAGAAGAGAGCAAACCACATCCAGGTGCCCTTGGGAGCTCAGTGCCACAGAGGAAGTGCTCCCAGGGGCCAGCCTCTCCCCTCTCCTCACCGAGCCTAGTTCCAGATGACAAGAATATCAGAAGGTGAGATAATAAAAACATCTGTGTTCTGGGCCCTCACATGACCTCCAATGTCCGAGGAACAGACCTGACGCTTTGCCCACCATTTATCCTCAAGGCCTGGCACAGTATCAGATGACCTGGATTAGACTGTGTCCCCACCTCCCAACTTCATATGTCCAAGTCCCAATCCCCAGGACCTCAGAACACAACCTTATTTGGAAATAGGGTGATTGCAGATGTAATTAGTTAAATTAAAGTGGGGTCACCTGGAGTAGGGCACCCCTAAACCCACATGATCAGTGTCCTTGTGTAATGGTGTCCTGTGGGAAGCCAGCACACTCAGGCAGACGCCATGAGGGAGAGTGCCACTGTGGGTCAAGGAAGGTCCAGCAGGACCCAGAGAGGGGCTGGGACAGACCCTCCCGTGCACCTGCAGACACCTGGCATTTGTCTCCCAGAATACAGAGGAATAACTTCTCGCTGCTCTAGTCCCAGCTGCTGGCACAGGGCTTAGAGGTGAGGAACCTACAGCTGACCCCAAGCAGAAGGTGTGTGGGCAGGAGGAGTGGTGAGTACCCTGGGCGAGGGGCATGTCTGGGAAGCACTGGCCTTCACCTCTCTTCTGGAACAACTCAGTTATAGGGTCCAAGGGCCAGGCCCAGGGTGACCTGAGACTAAAGAAAGGCAGGCAGACCCAGGATGGCATGGAGGGCCACTTACTGGGGGCTCACTACAGAAGTGTGGTTCTGGGTAACAGCAAGACCAGTGGGATCCCTGCCATATGGGTCAAAAAGAGGGGTCTGTTATAGATCAGGACTTTGTCCTATAGAAAAGTGGCTTTGTCCTGGCTGGAATGTACCTGGTTTACCTTAAAATGACTTCATAGTCAGATGCTTCCTGGAGCTAGGGTCCAATTACAAGGCCCCGCACACCACTCTAATGGTGTTGTCTGGTCAGAGTTTGCTGGGAAACTATGGGGGAGGAACTGGCCAGGGTGACTCTGGGTAGTCATGGTGGTAACAAGATGGCAGCAGTCACACCAAGCTGAGTGGACACAATCTCCAAGGATGGTGATGTTTCAGCAAGCAGAGAGGGAGGAGGGTCCACTGGGAGCCTGGGTTGAGGCACATCTGGACAAGATGGCCATGTTGAGGCCACCAATAGGAGCAGGGAGGATGGGCCCAGGGGCCAGCCCAAATTGATTCAGTCGGGCCTTACAGTGGCCACCAATCCAACTGGGGACTGGATTTGCCTTCACTCCTGGGCCTGGCTGGACTGTGGCATTCTTACTCTTGGTGGATGCAGAATTAATTCTGGCTGTGCCTGACCTGTTGTGAAAAGCGATTTAGTTAAATAGGTCCCAGGTGATTCCCTTGATTGTGACCATGAGGATTTATGCAAAAAAAAGAGTGGGGACTTAAAACCCTTCCTTGAGGTTGCTCCTGTTTCTGCTCCAGCCCACACATGGGGCCTCTAAATCTTCCTCGGTTCGCTGCTTGCTGGGGCTTCCCGAGCTCTCCTCCATGCCCGCCTCATTTGTTAGGCTGTGACCCTCACCATGAAGCTAGGATATGACTTGCTCCTAACCACAGCTGGAAAATTAAATTTTATTTTCAACCCATCTTTACCCTTCTTGCTGCTGATCTGCCTGGATCCAAGCCAGTCTCCCTGTGGCTTTGGTTTTAATATCTGGCCATAAACCCCTCAATGTTACAGCTGCCATAAGCGGGTCCTGGTGTCACGTTCCTCAAGACAGTTAATTAAATCCCGAGCCCAGTGTGCAAATGGAGATTATAAAGCTCTTTGGCCAGAGAGAGTGGGTTGGATGCTCTTGACCAGCATCTGGTCAAACATGGAATTGTCTTGTAACAATGGCGCTGACACAGAATGGATGGATGGCATCTGGGATGGGGTGGGAGGTCACAATTCTAAGTTTCTTTTAAAAATTCTACCTAAGCGAAATGAAGACACCAGTCCATAAAACCACGTACATGAGAATAATCATGGCAGCATTGTTGGTTTTGGTTCCAAACTGGAGACGATCCAGGCATCTGTAACTAGGAGAATGAAGAAGAAGATGGCGGTAGCTTCCTACATGGACCACTCAGCAGCAAGAAAGAACATGTAACACAACAAGTCCATCCTGGAGAATTCCATTTCTTCAAATTCCGTAACCAGCAAGACTAATCTGTAGTCATAGAAATCAGAACAGCGGTTCCCTATGGTGGGATGGAGGGAGCACAAAAGAACATTCTAGAATGATGAAAATCTACCTTGACTGACACGGTGGATGCACTGGTGGATATGTTTGCCAAAGCTCATCAGAGTGTGTGCTGGGAACCTGAGTGTTTCACTGTCTGTCAACATTCCCTTATCATAAAAAGAAAGTTCCATTATGACACAACTGGAAAGTTACTGGCCATTAGAGTGTCTGTCCCACTTGTCTTTCAAGACACATCTCGGGCTCAGGCCAGAGCTCAGAATCATGGTGCAGAACACAGTTGGGGATCATCCCTTTGGGGAATCAAGATAGTCACCCACTGATCTCTGTGGTCTTCTTGGGGTCCTCCACAGATGTCCCCTTGGGATAGAGCCACTGCCACGTCCAGATGCTCCATATGGAGGAGGACCTCATACTTTGGGTCCACCTAAGGGAGAAGAAGGTGTTTATTAGGTGGCTCTGAATTTGCCTTATGTGACTGTGACTTCTGTTACTCAGGAATTCTGCTAGGGCACTTTTGCTTGCTCAGAGCCAATAAAACAATTGTCCTCAGAGCAGATGCTGTAGGTGCAGGCAAGATGGGACTGTACTGTCCCCTACTTCAGGGTATCATTTATGTCCACTGGAGTCTCCTCCACTGGGCAGGGTGGTTGTGGGGAGATGGTAGCCCACTGCCCATGTTCTCTAGGGATGGTGCAATGTTCCCTTTCTCAGAATAGCCTGTGCCTTCATGCATGGGGACATTCAGTGTCTACTCAGTAGCTCCTGAGAACGGCCAGCCCCACGTGGCCAGCCCCGCCCTGGGGCTAGCTCCCCACGAGATGCTTGGAGCACCAGGCAGACTCAGGAACCACACAGCTCTGCTGACCCCAGGTGGCATCTGGATAACACTGCTGGGGGAGGCAGGCAGGGGGTAGAGCATGAAGCTTAGCATGACCTTGTCACTCTTCCCAAGATGCTGGGTGTCATTCACAAAGAAGTCTAATCCCTTTCCTTCTTTCCATTAATGACCCAAGGCCAGAAGAAGTCACTGAAAGGAAAGGGGGACGGGGGGGGGGGGAATGATTGGGAGACTTCCTGCATGATGTGGCCACCCAGACCTCCCCTGAGGTCTTGGATGGCAGGTGTCTTAGTCTGTTTTCTGTGGCTGTAACTGAGTACCACAGACAGGGTAATTTATAAATAGCAAAGGTTTATTTGGCTCTCCGGAGGCAATGATGTCAAGAATGGGGTGCCCGCATCTGTCAAGGGCCTCCTGGCTACATCCTGGTGAGACAGGGTATCGTGTGGCCAGGAACGGCAAGTAAGTGTGCTCATTCAGGTCTCTTTTCCTCTTCTTCTAAAGCCACTACTGACATCATGGGGTCCTCATGACCTCGTCTGGCCCTAATTACCTCTCAGAGGCCCTGCCTTCAAATCCGTTAACATAGATTTGCGGATTGAGTTTCCAACCCATGAACTTAGAGGGGACACATTCAACCAGAGCAGGTGGCGTGTTGGGGATGTGAGAGTTCTGAGAGTGGTCGGCTGGCAGGTAGGTGTTCAGGGCCTAAGCCGGGCGGCTGGCATGGCTCACACGTGGCTCTTCTCTCCCACTTAGAGATGAGGAAACAGAGGTGAGAAACCGCTCAGCGACTGAGAGCATCAGAGTCTGCAGCAGAGCCTCCTGGGGTGTGCTGGGTGTGCTGCGCGACAGACAGCCCCACGTCCAGGACAAGACACCTGCGCTGAAGTTGGGAAGCTCAGAGTTGGGGTGCAAATGTTCTGGAAGAACAGAAAGCAGCAGCAGATGGAAATGCCGTCTCCAAGAACTTCATCTTCCACCAAAGAACCTCCCGTGAACAGCCTGACGGGCTCCATCTGGGATGCGCAGAACAATCCACAGTGCACAGAAGAAGGTCTTGAAATCGTGCCCTTATTTTATTTTTATTTTATCCCGTGAAAAAGACTTGTTTTGGGAGTGTTTTATGATGTCTGTAGTACATTCACACAGTGGTACACAGTGTGCTTCATCAATAAATAAGTGCACATATATTTGGGATGCACGTTTGAAAAATTGCTGCCCACTTGGGTCTACAATCCAAAGAGCCCCGAGGCCTGGACGAGATGGGCTTGGACATTAAGGACTTGCTCTGTGTTAACCGGCTGCTTCAAAACCCCAGTGCGCTACATGGGGCGGTCGTTCTGGTAACGTGGGTCTTCTTCATTCCTTTGCCCCAAGCTTACAGGTATCTTTCCCACACTGGGTGTCCCTTGGTGTTTGCCATAGCACGGAGCAGTAGCTGGCTTCTTGGTTTTTCACCAGGGCGGGGGTCATGATGAGGGCAAGGTGACCTGGGAACACAGTGTGTCTCAGAGGTGGCCATGGGCCAGCACTGGATGTGAAAGTTTGCTTGTGGACCAGGAGAAGCGTCTTATATCTCTGAGCATGCCCAAAAAACTGACGGCCATCAGCTGCCTGACACGGTGGGGGGGACTTCTCTAGCGTGAGCCATGGAGCCAGTGTCCACACCAAAGGAGGTGCTGTGGGGGAGGGGCTGTAAATGGTGGCCACTGCGGCAGGTGAAGACTCTAGGCCCCCCACCCCCAAGTCCTGGGATGGAAAAGATAACTTAGAATTTAAGGTCATAAAACAGAGCAAAGAGGTCAAGAGGACCCAGGGATTTTCTAACCCATCAATCAGCCATCTCCTGAGCCCCCCACCCAGCCCAGCAGGTGTCAAAGAACAGACCAGACCCCCCTCCATGCAGTGTCTGAGATGCAGGTTCTGGGAGCACCACAGGAGGACCCGAGGACCCGGAGAGCAGTGCTAGGACAAGGACAGGGCAGAGGCAAGTGGGGGGCAAACAGGGGCTCACCTCGGGAGCTGGCTGGCTGCTTTCTCACCAGGTGGACAGTGAAGGAGGGGCTCCTGAAGGTCAGCGGTTGGGGCCTCACGGGATGGGGGAGATGCGAGCTGGACCTATGAAAGGAGCGACTTTCAATAAGCAGAACAAAAGAGTGGGATGACACCGTGACTTATTAGGGAAATGCAAGCTAAGGCCCCGGTACCAGCTCACGCACCCCAGAGCCCGCAGCTGGGACCCCCGACAAGAGGAAGAGCAACTGGCACTCACACACATTCTGTGGAAGGTAAAATGGCGCTTGGGACTCTGGAAAACTGTGACATCACTGAGCACACACCTCCCCTATGACCCAGTGGTGTCCTGAGTGTACAAGTCCAAGAATAACGGTGGCTACGTCCACAAAAAAACACGCACAAGAGTGTTCGTAGCTATTTTAAACCTAATGGTTCCAAACTGGAAGCACTCAGATATTCATCAACAATGAATGGGCAAATAAATTCTGGAACAGTCATAGCATGAAGTGCAAGCAATAATGAAAATGAATGAGTTGCAATGATATATAGTGCAGGTGAGCGAACACATCACCCAGAAAAAGGGACCCAGAGTCAAAGATGACTCACATAGGATTACATGCATGTAAGCTCAAAAAGAGGCACAACTTACTATGATGATGGAGGGAGAGGAATGGTGATCTGCAGGGAAAAAATGGAAGGAAACAGGAGGGAAAATTCTAGAAGCTAGAAGTAGTCTACATCTTGACTTGGTTGGCAGCATATGGGGAGAATAAATGGAAAAATTTGCTGAGTTGTACACTTAACCTGCGTATGGTTTACTCTCTCTGAGTTTTCCCTCAATGAAATTAAAAAACAAACAAACAACAAACAAACCCAGACTATCATCAAATGGAAAAGAAAATGGCAATTCTAATAATGACCTCAACTATTACAGTTACTGTAACAAAATCCCTGAGATCATCAATTTAAAAGAAAGAAAGGTTTATATGGTTTCAGTCCATGGTCACTTGGCTCTATTGCTTTGGGCCTGTGGTGGCACAGAACATCATGGTGGGGAGCATGAGACGGAGCAGACTATTTACATCATGGTGGACAGGAAGTAAAAAGAGAGACAGGAAGGGGACAGGGATCCCAATATCCCATTCCGGGGCATGACCCCAGTGGCCTAACTTCCTCCCCCATTTCTTAAGTGTTCCATCACCTCCCCAAAGTGCCACAGACTGGTGACAAAGCCTTCAACCCAAGGGCCTCTGGGGGATATTGAAGACCTAGACTGTAGCAATTGCATGATAGTAATTTACTGGGGAAAGTCTTCCCCTTTGAGGCCTTCTTATCCTTCCCTCAGCCTTCTGAGGCAGAAACATGCAAGTTTGCAAAACATGTGTCCGAGTCTTTGCTTCCCCACTGGCCTCCCTGTCATTCCCTCCAGGCTTCAGCGTGGCCCCCTGTCCTGGGCTGTGGGGAAGGCTCTGTAAGGCATCAGTGTTCCAAAGCAACCTGTCCTCTCCTCGCAGCCTCATGGAACAAGATGTGTTCTGGGGACTGCTTGAGGACCGCTGAGCCAGTCGTCCTGGGACACGGTTACCGCTGTATTAACATTCAGAAAACCAGGGCAGAGGCGCCCACTGGCCTTCAGGTGTCTGCAGAGCCTGGGGGCGGGGATTCACTGACAGCTCCAAGCTGAGGACCCACAGGGTCCATTCCCGTTTTACACAGAAGAGAGAAAATCATGGGCTCGAGAGGGGCTGTGTGAGTTGGTATCAAATCTGAGGCCCAAGGGAGGCCCCTGGAGAGCACTCAGATGTTGACTGAGTAGAAGGAGATTAAGCAGATAGTATTCAAAGTCTGTGTCTAAGTTTTCCAGGGGGACAGTACTGGACACACTGTCCCAGGTGGAGGGCTTGTCTGGCCTTCCAGTTCTGCATGCTCTGCTTCCTTTCGAGACACCCCACCTGCCCCTGTTGAAGCACCCTGCCTTCCTCTCATCCCTCCCCACTCTGCTCTCCCAGAGAAGGGCTTAAATTTATTCGCGATGGAATGCTAAGCTTGGGTGGGGAAAGGGCTGACAAGTTGACAGGAGGGAGATTTGCATTTTAATAGGACCAACCCTGGAGCTGCCTCTGCCTGCTGAGACTTCAGCCCAGCTTTGGGCAGCTAAGCAGGATGATCCGCAGCCACGCTCCAGGCCCGACTGCAGGTGCACCTGGCGAGCAGATGACCAGGGCCTCGGCTCATGATTTCTTCTTCTAGTAAAATCGTCACATATTTTTTTTAATACCTGTTCTAAATTCACTTGTGCTCTGGGCCCGTTAGCCCACGATAATAAACATGCAGGATTGGAAAAAGGCAAACGGATGTGGCTGACTTCATCCTACCATCCACAGGAGAAGAAAGTCCTGAATATTCATGCCTGGGCTCCAGACAGACAAATCCCCCAAACGCCTCTTGCTGCAATTCCCAGATGCCCTAAAGAGCCAGCTGCTCTTTGGTCCTCCATGAGAGCCACACGCTCTCATGTTCACAGCCTCATCCCAGCCTTAGAAGGTCTCTGCGTGTTTGATGCAGGGAAAACGTCCAGGGCACAAGATGGTCCTTCCACACCGTGTTGGTGTTGTTATTTCGTCCACAGGGACCACAGCATGTGCGCACCACACACACACACACACACACACACACTCTTGGTGAATCTAACACAAAAACTCTACTCACCAGATCTGTGGAGCCAAAGGGGAGTCAGGTTGGGATGCTCCAAGATTTAAATTGAGCAAGGAAAAAGACTCTTATTGCACCCTAAAATTCTTATATTCTTAAAAGGTTTCTGCAGCTCCAACTGACTTTCCTGTTCTCCTAAGTCCAATATGGAATATAACTCTTTCTAGAACTTACGGATCCTCTTAGTTTGAGCAATGACCATGCAGGAAAGATCACTGGCTCAAATTCTAGATGGAGGGAACTCGGCGTGGTTACATTTGCCCAGGGATGCTTCAGGGAAAGAGTGCTGACCTGCGCTCTTAGCAATGACCATGGAGGAAGCACTCACCCAAGGCCAGCTTCCAGCTACTAATGACCCATCCCCGTGTGTGACGCCAAGACACGCGTGCGCCACCAGCCCCCTCCAGCAAGTGGTCAGACAGACTCCGGCTCATGGCTCAGTTTGGCCTCTCCAGGAAGATCTTTTTTTAAAAAAAAAAAAAAATCCTGCTATAAATTTATTCTGCTATTATCTGTCTCTTTTGGCCTGAAAGTCAAGTGCAGAGAGCAAATCTGGCTACATGGAGGGGTTGAGTTCGGGGCTGATATTTATAATGTAATTGTCTATATTGAGACCTCGCTGAACTCAGTTCTACCTATTTTTGGTAGATTCCTTGGATTCCCTCCATGGACCATGGTACTTTCTGTAAATAAGGACAGTCTGACTTCTTCGTTTCTAGCATATGCTATTCATTCTCTGCACAGCACTTCCAGAACTGCGAGGGACGGCAGTGGCAAGAGTGGACACCCCTTGCCTTGTCCCCACTTGGGGGGGAGGTGGCACGTTCAGGCAGCTGTGGGTAGGCTTTTGGTAGATATTCTTTAAGTTCCAACACTTCCTGTCCAGTCTCAGTTTCCTGAGAGTTTGCATCATGAATAAATGTGGCATTTTTAGGAAATACCTTTTCTGTATTGATTGACATGACGATAATTCTTTTATTTTTAGCTTGTTCATATGGTAGATTGCATTGATTGAAGCTGGAAGATTCAACCATGTCTAGAACAGACCTCACTTGGTCATGGTGTCTAATTTTTTATATTTTGAATTATATTTGCTGATATTTTGTTAATAAGTTGTCATCTCTAGGTGTACGTAAGACACTGACCTGCCATTTTCTTGTTTTCATTGTGTTTGTGCAATGTTAGTATCAGGCTGATAGTGGCTTCGTAAAATTTGTGGGGAAGTGGGTCTGTATCTTTGATTTTCTGGAATAGATTATGTTAAATCAGTGTAATTCTTTAAATGGATGATGGGGTTCTGCGGTGAATCCATCTGGAGATTTCTTTTTTTCAGGGGGTTTAAACTTATAATTTCCATTTCTTTAATATGCTCAAATTATCTATTTCATAGGGGGTGGTACTTAGCACTTTTCTAGGAGTCTATGCTTGCATTAGTCTATTTTTTATTACTATAGTGAAATACTAGAGGTATTAAATCTTAACATGTGAAGCCTCGGTGGACATGTTCACCATATCCACACTGCAACGACCTACTTCATCTGAGAGCTGACTGGGGTGTTCCCTCATTACCCTTTTGATGGCTTCAGAAGTTATAGCCATCTCTCTATCTCATTTATAGTGTTGACAATATGGGTAATTTTTATTTGTTTGTTAATTTTGCTACAAGTTTATCAATTTTACTAATCTTTTAAAAGGATAAGATTTCTGCTGTATTGACTTTTCTCTATTTTCGTGTTTTTAATTTCACTGATTTTTGCTCTAATGTTTATTATTTATGTCCTTCTCCTTGCTTAGATTTTAGTTTGGTCTTCTAATTTTTTGAGTAAAAGGTGAGATGATTGATCTGTGATTTTTTCCTCTCTTAAATGTATTGAGTCCTATAAATTTACCTCTCAAAACTCTTAGTTACAACCCACCAATTGATGTGTGTTTTTGTTTTAGTTTAGTGTTAGGTGTATTTTAAAAATTTTCCCCAAGACTTCTGCTTGGATCCATGTAGTATTTAAAATATGGTTTTTTAAGATCACAGATGTTTGGAGCATTTCCTGTTATTTTTCTGGTTTTGGTTTCTATTTTTATTCCATTGTGTGCAGAGAACACATTGTGCATAATTTCAACTCCTTTAAACATACTGTGGTTTGTCAGGATATGATCTGTCTCGGATAATGGTTCATAGGCATTTGGAAAGAATGTCCCTTCTGCTGTTGCTGGGTGGAATTTTCTATTAATGTCAATTAATCCTCTTGGTTGGGTGGTTTGTTGAGCTTTTGTAAAACCTTACTAATTTGGGGGGATTGTCAGTCTATCAATGATAGGGAGAGGTATTGAAATCTACAAATGCAATTGTAGATTTGCCTGTTCCTTTTTTCAGTTCTATCAGTGTTTGCTAGACATATTTCCAGGTGAGGTTTTTCCCCTTTGATGAGTACACATTTAGGATTTGTTATGTCTTTTGGGTAGATTGACCCTTTTACCATTATGTCACACCTCTCTCTATATCTAGAAATTTTCTTTTCTCTACTTTATCTGATTTTTTTAATAGAGCCATTCCTCCTTCCTTTCGATTAATGTTTTTGAGTCTTTTAATCTCATTATTTTGAAGTAATATTACTGTAGATAGTGCTTAATTGGGTCATTTGGGCCTCCCTGTCAATCTCTGCATTATACTTGGTGTATTTAGACCATTTACATTTAATGTAATTGTCAAGACAATAGCACTGACTTTTTGATGTTGTTTGCTGTTTGTTTTCTTTATGTTTTGTTTTGTTTCTGCTTTGTTTTCCCATGGTTACATGGTCACTTTTTTTTAGAATTCTCTCTTTGTCTGCAGTGTTTTGGAATATACCTCTTTTGAAAATTTTTTAGTCATTGCCCTGGGATTATGTTATTGGCACACAACTTATTACAGATAATTTGTGTTGGCACTTTTCCAATTCAAATGAAATGTAAAAACCTTACATCATTCTCATCCCCTACCCTCCCTTGTTTATAGAATAATTGTCCAAAGTATTTTCTTTACTTATGTTGAGAACACATTAAAGTGTTATAACTTTTACTTTAACCATCAAACATAATTTAGAAAATTCATAGAAGAAGGAAAATCCATAGAATTGGCTCATGTTTCTGTTCTTTCTGTTCTTCTTTCTTCTTTTTTTTTGATATTCCAAGGTATTTTTATTTTCTTTTTTTAAAAAAATTTTTGGTTGTAGTTGAACACAATACCTTTATTTTATTTATTTATATGTGGTGCTGAGGATTGAACCCAGGGCCCCGCATGTGCTAGGCGAGTGCTTTGCCGCTGAGCCACAATCCCAGCCTTACAAGGTATTTTTCTAGTATCATTTCCCTCTCATCCAATGAGCTTCCTTTAGCAATTATTTTTGAAATCTAGCTACACATTTTTTCCTAGTTTTTCTTAAGCTGAGACCACCTTCTCTCTCACGAATTCCTGAAGGATATTTTTGCTGGATATAGGTAATAATTCTCTTTAGCACTTGAAAAATGTTGTGTCGGTTCTAAACTTTCTATTTGGTTGTTCTTTATGTATCTTCTATTTCTTTGCTGAAACTCCCAATTCTTTCATTTTTTTTTCTATTCATAATCACTCATTGAAGAATTTTTAGAATGGTTGCTTTAAATCCACATCAGACAGCTCCAACCGCTGTTATATCAGTGTTGGCACCTGTCAATGGTCTTTTCTCATTCAGCTTAATACTCTCCTGGTTCTTGGTATAGCGAATGATTCTCAATTGAAACCTGGATAGTGGGGATACTATGTTATAGGACTTGATCTTATTTAAATCTTCTCTTTTGGTTCAAAACTTTTTAGTCATTGCTCTGGAATTTTCCTCTGACACTGCCCCAAACAGGGAGGGGGAGGGTTGCCTTTTACTGCCAGGTAGGGATGGAAGTCCAGGTTCTACACTTGACTTCCACTGTCACCTGGTTATCACACTTGAGTAGGGATGTGTTTTCAGGTTCCCTGATACATCATCCTAGAAGGAAGGATGGAGCCACCTCATCACTGCTCCCCAAGTGGCCCTCACTGATGCTAGGGTGAGAAGGTGGTGACAGAAGTCCTGACTGTCCACTAGGACTCCTTGGACACCACCATTCTTCTCTTGGGAAGGCTGGGGTATGCTTTGCGACCTTTGGGTGGTGGTGTAAATCCAGGTTTTGTGTGATCTGCATTCCTGGCTTCTCTGAAATGGACTTATCTGAAATCACCCCAGTGGCAGTAGGAAGGAGGGAGGTGACATTGCAGCCTGGCAAGGGTGGGAGTTTAAGCTCTCCGTCTTCATTGGCAGGGGTGGGGAACTCACTATTTTTTCTGTGATGTTTGGTCAGAGTAGAGCAATTATAATCTATTTTTTTTTCTGTCTTGATATGAAAAACAAGCTTTTCTATTTATTTATTTATGTGTTTATTTTGTTGTTTTTAGATATGCATGACATTGGATGTACTCCAACATATTATACATAAAATGGGGTGCAACCTGTCAGTTTTGATCCCATTCTTATGGTTGAACTTGATGTGGAACTATACCAGTCATGTATTGATATTCTTGGGGGATTCTTTGACTGTGTCTATTGGTGTTCGAAGGTATTGACTTCTCCAGCACTAAGTAGGGGTTTTCCGAGACCAAAACTTAGAGAATCTACTATCATGTCATTCTGGCTACAGAAGTCCTTAGCTAGTCTTGCTTTCATTTGCCAAACTCTCAGGGAGTCATCTTCTGTTTTATAGGATTTTACCTGCACTTAGTGGGAATGATAGAAGTGGGGGAGTATATCAACTCCACCTTTCTGGAAAACTAAATCCCTTCTCTACATTTTCTGTTAATTCATCCACAAGAACAAACTCTTTTTGGGGAATTCTTGATCCCTTTGGTCCCCATTCCAATCCTTCCCTAAAGCTAATTATTGATTTAGTGTTTTCTAATAGGACTTCCCCA
The DNA here is from genome assembly GCF_021218885.2 of Marmota monax. NCBI lineage: Eukaryota > Metazoa > Chordata > Mammalia > Rodentia > Sciuridae > Marmota > Marmota monax. Next base: position 3,719,702 of record NW_026693034.1, on the reverse strand, counting down.
TATCTATCTACACACATGTAGAAATATATAGCTTTCCTTTCTATAAATAGTCAAATGTAAAATATTGTCTGTTATTTGCTCTATCCATTTAGTATGTCAGGAATTGCTCTATGCCACTACCCAGGATTGACAGCATTTGTTTTAGCTGCTGCTAAAGTGAATTGTGTTCCATACCATGAGAGTGCAGTGTGTTGAACTAGTCTACAACCTACAACTGGAGATATTTAGGGCATGTACAAATTTTTACTCTTACAAAAATGGGTGCTATTAATATTATCACTCCTGTCTGAATACATGTAAGGTTGCTTTTCTGGAAAGGACACACTAGATAATTAATTGTGTTCACATATTTTAATTTTTACTAACATTTTAACTCACTGCTTAGTAACTACTCTAGCTCCAGTTCACATCTCTCAAAGTAGTTAATAGATACCCACTCCTACATATTCTCTAGTGATTCTTATTATGAATAGTTTAATTTATTACAAGTCAGTGTGTGAAAATATTCTCATTTTTATCTTCTTTGCATGTGATTGATTACTAGTGGGTCTGAACATTCTTTTAGTAATTTTGGCCATTTGTGTTTCTTTTGTGACTCTCCTGTCTGGATCACTTGCCCATTTTCTATAAAATGTTTATATTTGGGGCTTTTTTCTTATTAATTTGCAGGCATTCTTCCTATATACTTGATATTATTCATTTCTTTTTTATAGTTGCACTTATTTCTTCCCAGCTGTTACTTTAACCTCTAATTTTAAAGTGTATTGTTAGCTAGAAAATTTTAATTTTTAATTAAACTTTTTATTTAACTAAGATTTTTGTTAGAGTAGTTTAAAATTTGTAGAAAGTTTGCAAAGATAGTGCAGGGAATTACTGTATATGCCATGCCTTTCCCCTACCATTGTTAACATTATAATTATTCTGATGTATTTGTCATAACTAAGAAATCAATATTAAAAAATTACTAGTTACCAAATTCAGCAGCTTATTTTGATGTCACCATTTTTACCTAATGTCTATTTTTGGTTCCAGAATACCATCCAGGATTCCACATTATATGTGGTCATCAGTTTTTCAGAATTTTAATGTTTTTGATGAACCTGGCATTTTTTGAGGAGTGCTGATTATAGGTTTTGTGGATTGACCCTCAATTTTGGCTTGTTTTTCCCTCATGATTAGACTGGTTATTGGTTGGGGAGGAAGGGTACAAAGGGGAAGTGATTGTGCATCAGAGCCCAGGTGTGTGCTGTCTACACAGATCATTGCTGCTGTCAATCTGGGTCATCTGACTGGGGTGGTGGTTTCCAGGTTACTATAAAGAAACTAAAAAGATCCAAGTAAATGAAAAGACATCCCATGTTCATGGACCAGAAAGTCTTAATACTGTTAAACTGGCAATACTTCCCAAATTGATCTACAGATTCAGTGCATGTTAGTAGAGGTCAAGGTGGTCACAACTCCTGATGCTCATATCTGCTGTCAGAGAAGTTATTTTGCTAATCCTACCAACAGGCAATCTGTCTACCTTCCTTGATGTCCTGCTTCCCTGCACTCAATGGAAAGACAGGCTTATCAAGCCAGGGCTTAAGAAAGAGCAGGAGAAAGCTACAGAGGAACAATGACTTCATTGGGACTGAGAGGGCTGTGTGACTGCAACACTGTCACAGAGAGGCACAGTCTTTCAATGGCTCGCTTCCCAGTTTATGCTTTTTCAGGAGTTAAAATTCTGTTTTTTTGCCAGAATCCTGGGGCAGTTGCCCCTCCCTTCTCTTGCACCAGCTGAATACAATTGCCAATGTCATTCTGTGTCTGGCTGAAATGGTCACACCTTGATAAGGCCCCTCCATCAGCTGGGATTGCAGCTTCCTGGGAAGGGTAGGTGGGCCTTTGGATAAGGTTGTGCTTACAGTTGACCCTGGAGGCACTGGAAGCCTCCCTGTGACTGTGGCATGGAGTCTTTTCTCATTGGGTTGTATGTTGGGGGACATGAAGGTGCACATCCGTGTCCACTATGGAATTTTATTTGGTCTGGCATGTGGTGTCCCCCACAATGAGTCTGGTATTTGGTTATATGCAGCCTGCATGGCAGGTGGCATCTAGTGCATCCTTGTCTCCCCTAAAGCACCCAGTGTGGGGTCTGGGTGACACAGGCAGTACTGGAGAGCATGAAGCTAGAAGAAAACACAACATGTCTCAGAGGGCTAATTGTCTGTTGGTAGAAGGTGCAAGGAACTACTGAGGAACAAGGGCTGAACTGTCTGACCTTCCTGGGACACGGGACATTCAGGGCCTGGAGCAGCAGGTTGGCTGGAGCAGTTGGAGGTGCTTCCTGGGACAGGAGAGGCATGAGTGACCTGAGTGAGGAAAGAATTGAGAGTAGAGCAATGGGTGGGGAAGGTCAACATGGGGAGGGACCTGGGCCAGGTCCAGGCTAGGGTCGGAGAGGACAAGGAGCATCTGGGTTCTGAGTGGGGCCTGCTCACACTGAGGGCATGAGGTGGGCACTGAGGGAGATGATCAAAGGGGACTCCCTTCCCTGGGCTCCTCATCAGAGATGCTCTGGAGACCTTCCCAGGGGGTGCTTGGGATTCCCATCCGGCTTCTCTCGTTCCTCATCTCTGCCGCAGTCCAATTATCTTATTCTCCAATTACCAACACTCTTGCAAAATGTTCCCTAAGACAGGAAGGGATGAGGGCCCTCCCCAACACACCTTGGGGCTGCACCTGGTGAGTGGCATATCAGTCCCACTGGGGACCCACCGAGACTGCCGGCCACAGTGCAGGATGGCAGCTGGAGAGCCCCCCGATAAACAAAAGCACTTTCAGGTTACTTCAGAATATGATTTTTTTAAATAAAAATATTTGAGTCTGGATCCCATTCAACCCCATAATGTAGTGATTTGCTTAATGACTGCAGAATATTGTCTTATCTGAGGAGAAGCAGGACATTTTAAGACCACAGAGCCTGGAATTAACAGCTTGGAATTTTCACCATGCTGGCTGTTAATTGACTTAAGCCATTAAAGGGAGAGAATTTTTGGCAAATCCTGAGATCCTCGTACAAGCCAAGCCATGGGCATGTTCAAATCATTTTGAAATAAAGTGTCTGGTGAGCCAACTATTTCAGAAAAATAGGCTGTTTAATCAGGAGGTTTGCAAAAGCTTCTGCAGCTTCTGAATAAAGTCTGAGAATAGTGTTCCGCTGCCCAATGGACTAACTCTGGAACCAAGGTGTGAATTCAACACACTAGCAACAGCCACTTGCATTTTTATTTTCTTAGCAAATGAAGTAAGACCTTGCCTCCTACCTCAAAACCACATCTCACTCTGCCATTTTCTTGGGGCCCTGGGCCTCCCCTAGCTGTGGTATGAACAAGGGTAAATAAGGAGGGTTATGGGGTTGCCTGCCCCTCAGGGCAGACAGACATCCTCCATGGCCCATGTGCAGTACAGCAGGGATCCTGAGATCCTGCATCCACTGGGGACACAGCGGATCACCCAGTGCCTCTCCTGTGGGGTTGGAGGAAGAGGTCGTGGTGGAGGAAGGGGCATGGATAGCAAGAGTGTAATTGTTCTGTGATCATTTACCAGAGCCAACCCCAAAGATCTGTGTTGGTGGGCACAGAATGTGCTGGCCCACAGCAGCTGAGCCCCTGATTGGCTGGGGCCATTCAAACAGCTTGATTTTTATGGAGTGTGTTTTTGCTCTGGAAATGCTCACTCTGTGGAAGAGGTGCCAGGCTGGCCCTCAGTGCACAACGGAGGAGGCCGCTGCTGGGCTGCTCAATCTTCTCTTTCATGGGGGACACATGCTCTGTTGGGGAGCACGCTCACTGTATTATGTTGTTCTTCTAGGCCCAAGGAAAGGGGGCAAGGCTGCTGCTCCAGGGCTGACAGGCCTTCCTAGGGACTGTCCCAGTGCCTGAGGACAGTCCTTATGGCCTTCCCCAATTGAGGGGCGGGACCCAGCTGTGCTCACAGCCCAGGCTGGGTGGGGTCTCCTTGAGGTGCAAGAAGCAGGACCTCTGGTTACAAGCAGGTGGACATCTCGGCTAAATTCAGCAAAAGGGATTTCTTGAGGAGATAGAATCTGAGCTTGGAAACTGGAAGAAGGAGAGGCCACTCTGGGAAGCTGGGGGGACACCTCAATGCAGCCTCTGCCTTATTCTTCCCCTAACAGTCCAAGGAGGGGCACCACTTGCTCCATCAGCCCATCTTGAATCACCTGCTGCTTCCTAGGCTGGAAGATGTCCCCTAAAAAGGCTATCCCACATAGTGTCACCTGTGGGGGGGAGGAGTTCCTCAGAGGTACTGAGAGTGCCATTGGTCAAGAGATATGGGTGGTGGGCAGCCCATGCACAAATGAGCTCCCTCCTTGTTACAAATTTGGCCCCTGGAGCCAAGCTGGGCTCAGGGTGCTCTGCTAAGGACAGCTGTGCCCTTCCGGCCAAGAGTCCTGAGGAACCTAGGTCTTAGGTTCTCTGCAAACGAGAGACAGCCAGAGCCTGGGTCCCTTCCAGAGGAAGCCCAAACTCATGGAGATGGAGGTCCCACAGGTCCAGCCCACGGGATGTCCAATGTAGACACTGGGGGCTAGAGGAAGATGACCAAGGGCTCTGCAGGGCCCAATTCCAAGAATCCAAATGCTCCCCAACAAGGTCTGAAGCTGGAGGCTTCTGCACCTCCTGTTCCTGTGCCCTTCCTGATTCATAAACAGACACATTCTGGTCAGTCCCAGAGGCTACACTAAGACCCCCACCTGCAATGCTTCCCCCAGCCCTGCTGGAGTGCTCACCTAAGTCAAGTCCCTCTCCTGGAGGTCCCCTTATCTAACTGCCATCCAACAAGATAATGGGGTCTGGCTTTCTCTCTAACAAATGGCTGCACTTCAAAGGTTTCCCATTAAAATAATAATAATAATGATAATAATAATAATAGCTGCAAGGCTCTGCACAACCCAGGCCAATTTAAGACAGGCATTCTTCTCCTCGAGGACCATGGAGGAGGAGGGACCTTCGGAACCCATCACATACTGGAGCAGCACGTGCCTTCTCCAGGGCAACTGTCTGTGTGTCTGAGGAACTCTTAGGCAAAAGCAACAGCTTCTTGGACAACGCAGAGGGGCAGTTAGGGACATAGGGACCAGGCTCTGCAGCTCCATCCCACCTGCCCAGGTTTGGGTCTGGATCTGCCCCCTGCAGCTGGCTCCCCTGAGATCAGTGGCATCCCCTCTTTGGGTAGGTTTCCTCATCTATAAAATGGGCCCCCCAACCCCACCTACCTCACGGCACCCTGCTGGGAAACTTATGGATTAACAACTGCAAAGAACACGGGACGTGGCACGCGTTCAATACTGTCATCTGCCTTTTACACGACAGCTACAAATTCTGAAATGCTGAAGATGATGGAAAATGGGCAAATTTTAATTTTGCATGATGGGGGATGGTGCAGGCAGACAGTGGTGGGGAAAAGAGAGAGAAACGAAGGGCTCTTACCTCGGCTCCTCTGTGGCAGTGACTGCGTCTGGAGCTAATGGGCAGGGCTGGTAAGACAGGAACTGGGGACCCTCTTCCTCCAGCGACCCCTCCTCCTTGCAGTTGGCTACCTGTTCTGAACCCCTGGCTTCCTGAGCTGTAGTGAAGTCACCAGGGGATCAAGCCCTGAGAGTCTGACTCACTTGGTCTGGGCGTGGCCTGGGCCTTGGGAGTTCTAACTGCTCCTGGTCATGCTAAAACACACCAGGGCTAAGGACCAACTGGTCCTAAGTCGGGCAGGGAAGGGACATGCTGTGAAGCTGCACCCTCTCCTGTTGGCCCTGGCACAGTGACTTCCAGAAGTCTGGGGGTGGCAGATGTCTTTGAAATCCCATTTCTGTAGAGAAGAGAAATGGCCTCGCTTGTCCTGTTTCCCTCAGAGCAGCCCTGAGCCCGTGAGGCCCTCTTGGGAGACTGGATACTGCAAGGAAGCCATCTTCCTCAAGCTCCCTTCACCCAACAAGGCCAAGATTGGTCAGGAGCTGTTCTCCACCCCCCTCCCCCTCCTGCCCCAGCACCTGTTAAAGTCTTTGGGGACATAACCACAGGGTGTGTGGAGTTAGGTGGCTTCTGGTCCATTCAGGGGCGGCTCAGGGAGCAGGCTCTGGCTGCCACGGGTCAGGATGCTCCCATGGAGCTCTGTGGCCTTTCTCTGACCTCATCCAGCTGGGGGAGTCTCACTGCCCGCGGCCCTTGCACACCTGCTTCTCAGCAGGGGTGGGTCCTGGAAGTGAGCATGTGTGGGCATGTGTGTGGTTCAGAACAGCATCTGGGTTGAACTTCAGTGGTCAAATTTACAACCTTAGATCTCAGGGATATTCCTAAAGAGCCCAGGGGTCATTTCATCAATACTTGAAGAAAATCACAAGCACTTAAGGAACAAAATAACGTTTTTATTAAAAATCGTACCCATAGCACCTCTCTCTGCCTTCCTACATGTTGTTGGGTTATTTCTGTTTCTTTTAATGAGGTCTGGTTTTCAGCACAACTTCTGATAATGCTGTAGGGAAAATATCAGGACTGCCCAGGGCTCTTCTCAAGCCAGAAGGTGAGTCTGGAAGGAGGCAGCCGTGCAGACCAGCTCTGTTCACGAGTTTCCCCACGTCCTCACCTCGGGTTGGGCCCTGTGCTGGCGGATCGAGGTCACCCAGGTGCTCTTCACAGTGCGCAGGAACACGTACAAACGAAAAACCATGCTAGCAACTGCTACGCAGGCACCACACCATGCTTTGGGCCAGTTGTGATCCAGACAAGCACAGTAGTCAAAGAAGTTAGCAGAATGAGCACCACCCTCGTGGGCTGCAGGGTGCCTGATGTGGCGGCCACTGCGATTCTGTCTCCCCCTGGGGCTCACGGTGGGAAAGACCCTGCTGCCCCACATCTTCTTTCACTGGGGCATCGAATGAAGTGCGCCTTAAGTGAATGGGGGAAAGACAAGGAAGGGAAGGTGGGCAGGAAGGGCTGTCCAGGTCAGCTGGTTCAGAGCGTGCCCTACAGGAGGCCGAGGAGACTACAGCTCAGCCCTGGGTCCCTCTCCGGACTCCTATGCCCTGGCACCCGAGGTGGAGAGGGGATCCTGTGTGCAAACCATGCGTCTCAACCAGAGCACAGCCCCTCCCGTGCCAAGTGCACCATCCACACAGGGAAGGGCACTGGAGACTTCTGTGGGGAGACAGCACTACTGCCACCAAGGCACCTGCGAAATGCACCTTTCAGCACCACAGGACAGAGAACAACCGCTGTGCCCCTTGGTTACAATTTTTGCTTATTCTCAGAACTGAGATTTAGATCCAATGTCCATTTTCCTCTTGTGTGAATTTTTTCCCCTCCCTAAAGATGAGCGATTAGGAATGGATAGTTCTCAATGCACAGGTTGCTCTGGGAGGTCAGACCCTGCTTTTTTGGTGCAGGTGGCTCACATGAGACACAGTCCCTGGTGGTGACAGGCGTGACTGTGGCAACTGACCACTGTCCATCAGCAGCCCCAGCGTCAGTGCAGCCTTAAACCTCACTGAAAGTAGAGGGGATACAGGAAAGATGAGCCTAAAACAAGTGTCATGTTGTCACAAAACCGAAGAGCAAAGCCACATCTCAGACCAAATTGTCCTCAACACTTTTCCCGTTAATTAAAGCAATGTCCTTATGGCTTAAGGAAGCAAAGTGCGCAGCGAGGGGCTGGTTCTCTGGAGCATTCTCTCCCAAGAAGTTCAAGTGGTTGAATGTGATCTCCGTCCACTTCACCCTCTCTGGGGCAAGAGGAAGGAGGTGGCTCTGTCCACCGAGGTGGCCCCTCCAGTGGACTAGGGGCGGTGATTCTCACGCAGAAGTGGCTTTGGGCAGAGCATCTAGGATTTTTGGTTTAGAATATTCCCCCTTCCGCGCAGGGAAGGAAGGAAGGGAGGGAGGAAGGGAGGGCGGAGGGAGGAAGGCAGGGAGAAAGCAGAGGAGAGAGGGAGAACTTTCCACACTCTCAATTTTGGAAAAACTGAAAAGGGTTTTTCACTCCACACAAAACTTTCCTTGGTCTCCTGGGTCACACCCAGCAACCTTCAAAGCAGAGGATCAAGACAACATCTACACTCTGCCCCACAGAGGGGCAGAGAGAAAATGGCCACGTGGGGACCATGTTTTCTACACTTGGCCATGAGACTGACTTCCTGTGGCGCCGGCCAGGGACCTGCCCAGCTGGTTAGCACTCTTAGCACACTGAGGTCCCTGGGAGGACAGTGCCCCACCTTGTCCTGCTGTTCATGGGGGGTGTGTGGAAGGAAGAGCCTCTAATCCTGTGTACGCTGTACTCTGCCCAGGAGTGAGGATGTGGGGCCCTCAGGAGCCCCGGGACACACATGCCAGTTGGAACCAGTAGCGCTCTGGTCACACCCAGACAGGTCCCCAGGCTGAGAGAGGCCACCTGCAACCGAGCTAGCTGTTGGAAAAGTCAAAGTTTGGCTGGAGGCACAGCTGTGGTCTGGACTCTATATTTTCCAAAGTAGTTCAGACTATTTTCATTTAGCTTAAAAAAATTAGAACAAACGAGTGACAATTACAGAAAAAAAATTCCCAGAAAAACCTGTTAAGGCTTAAAGCTGGCCTTGGATGGGGAGGGCAGCAGCACCGGTGGTCAGAAGCAGGGGGCAGCCCGTGGTGGCAGGAGGACGAACGGAAGGACTGTTCCCACGTGCCTGGAGTGGCCTGGGGTACACGGGGTGACTCGGGGCCCGGTTTCTCAGAGTGGGTTTGCTTTATTTGGAGACACTGTCGCTTCTCGTCTTTCCCATGTACAAAGCAGAACATATTAATAAAAAGGCACCCGGAGACAGCAAAGACGCATTCATTTCATGTGACATATTTTAAAAAAAGATAAAAAGATTTAAAAAATACTCTGGTTAACAATGCACACTTCCTACACTTTGACAAGCAATTCTGCAAACGCCACCTCACTCTTGGTCAGCAGGGTTGGCCGTGTGCTGTGTGTTCACAGGAAAGACCCAGTTGCACGGGCTTCAGGGGCTTCCAGAGCCTGGGGTAGGGGGAAGGGCTTCTTGTTCTTGCACTATCAGCTTGAAAGAAAGGAGGGGAGAAAGGAAAGCCCCAGAATAATTTACCACCGGAGTGACGGCGTGCCCAGCTGAGCCACAATGGGGCCAGGGGACACCACCTCCCAATCACCTGCCCATTGCTGAGACCTTAAAGCTGATTCCTCGCCTAGAATCTGCAGAATGAGAGCATTTCAGACACGGGTGTGGGGGGGGGGGTCACCAAGCTGGAGCCCAGGTTTGCTCTCCACACCCCAGGAGTGAGCAAGGAGGCCGAAGGTATCCTAACACGGAGAACGTGAGCTGGCTGGTTCTTGGGAGAGGAGGTAGAGAGAGACAGAGGCCTGAGCTCTGTTCCCCTGGCCCTCGGCTCTTCTGCCCCTGACCCACCTCCCCAGGTGACCTGGAGGATGGAGACGCCTGGGGCTGGCGGTGCCACACCAGGGCACCAGGGAGATATACCTTCTCTTAAAAAGAAAAGAAAACAAAGAAACCTGCTTCCTGCAGCGATGTTACAAAAAGCCATAAAAAAACCTTCCTAAGTGGAACCTAGTGTTCACTTGTAGGTAAAATCATCGCTTATCAGAATTTTTTTTTTTTAAACAAAAACTTCAGCTCAGTTATCAGAGTTGATTGTCTTAACAAAAATAGACTCCGGAAGGTCCGCGGTGGTTCTACCCTGATGGAGGCGCCCATGTCACACGAAGGAGGAGAAGCCGGTGAGCGGGGCCCGGGCGCTGGGGCCTGCGGGCGTGTACACACCGCCTGCGCTCTGCGTGGTGATGACTGTGTGCAGGTGCGGGCCCGCCTCGGCCCCTGCCACTGCCTCGTACCTGTGTGGCGCCGCTGGGGGCCTCCGCTTCCAGGAGTTGTAGTAGGTGGGGTCGCTCATGTAGTGGTTGACAAAGGAGTGCTTGGGCAGCGGGTCCTCGTAGTCCGAGTCAGAGGCCTGGGGGAGAGGGACAGTGTGAGAGGGGACAAGGGATGCAGCAGGGATGGAAAGCCACGTGGGGTGGGGGTGATGGCTGCAGAGGGGCTTGGAGGAAGAAGGCAGAGACCAGGAGGAGGGACAGCAACACCACTGGAGTGTATGGGGCGGTGTCCCTCCTTCCTGCCCTCTCCACTTCCTCCCACTGCCCTGGGCAAGGTATCACTCTGGAAGAGGTCCACATGGCCACCCACAAGACCCCACTGGGATCTGCCTGTGACTTTGGGTGCAGAACACAGAGGTGCAATAGGGCAGGAAAGTCCCCAAGCCGTGGCCTTTGTGCGTCCAAGATGTAGGCTGCCATGGACCAAAGAGAAAGGACCAGGGAGAAGGGAGCCTTGAACCCCAGGGAGGCTCAGAGGGAGGCCACTGGGGCCACTGGCAGGACTGTGGGGGTGCCAGAACTGCCGCTGCACCAAAGCGTATTTGCCCAACATTTCCATGTACCCTCCCCCAGCGGTGAAGACCTGGCCACCCCCTAACCCTGCCAGGGACAGCTGCATCCCGAGAAGTCTGAGGCTCAGTCCTCTTGAGGGGTGACTGTTATCTTTATAAAACAAGGCAGCCGCTTCCGTAAGAACATTTACCCCATGTTTTTTGTGTTCACTGTCTTCAAGCAAGCTATTGTGTGGTCTTCTGGGTTGACATAAGTCATTGGAAGGATTGCTAAAAAGATGGAGGCCAAGGCAGGGTGGAGGATCCTGCCAGACACTGCCCCCTCCTGGGCCTCTCTCCAGGGGTCCTGAGAGCTTCCTGAGCCCCTCAGGGAGCCATGTGGAGGGGCCAGAGCCCACCAGGCCCATCTGGGCTCTAAGACCCTGGGGACCCCACAGGCCCCTCACGTCTCCAGAATAGGAGGCCACCCACACCTAGACATGCCCACATGGTTCTGGTTCTGTCCCCATGGTGGCCAAGCAGCCTTTCAAGCTCAAGAAGGGAGAAAGGTAGAGTTTCTTCTTCAAGGTCCTGACAGGATGTGGGGACCCTGGCTTTGGGACATGTGCTGTCTTGCCCTGTCCCTTAGGCTCCCAACATCTCCACTCTGTGCTCTAGACCTGACCTCTCAAGGGGCCAGTCAAATCTGCCCGTTTTCTCTCCCCAGTAGACTTGGAATGAGTGAGCAAACCCAGGCTGTCTCAGAATAGTCAGTGCAGCCCTAAGAGCAGATTCCTGGGTGGGACTCAGGGCCCTGGAGGTCTGGGATGCTTATGTTTTAGAAGCTCCCAGAAGATTCTGGTAAGTGTGAGGCTGGGAGCTGCTGGCCAGTGGTGGCATTCCAAGGGTGTGAGGCTGGGAAGGTTGTGCCCTAGTCTCAGAGCCTCCTCCAGACTGTAAGTACTCTTAAAAGGAGAAGCACTAACCCAGCTCTCCTCGGGAGTAGGACCCGCATCCTCTCAGCTGGGGTGGGTGGGGAGGGGCAGCTGCTGCTTCCCCACTTGGCACATCCCACTGGAGTCCACGCTGAGACTCGGGGGAATATAACATCTGAGTGTTGTGAGTGCTATTGCTGCTGCTGACCCGGACCACACAGGAATCCCTCGGACACATAGGGTGGAGCCCGAGTGTCCCAGAATGTTCAGATACAGACTGAATTTTGGGCTTTAAGTAGAATATTCATATGAAGCAAGCTGCAGAATTGGGACACTGACTGCAAACAGCCTGTCAAGTGGCAACTGAGTGCAGCTATACTTTGCTTCATCTGCTTCTTACTTGTTAAAGCTCCTATAACGCAGCCTGACACTGCATCCCGGGATGCTGAGCGCACCAGCTTCTCTGTAATCTAATCCTGATGACAAACAGTGCAGCGGTTCCTTTTTCGTGACCACTTATCACATATCAGATTAATCCACTTGCAGAATCTACAACTGCCTGCTGGCCTGTGCTGTGCGGTTAATCCCATTTCACGGATGAACAATGAGGCTCGGAGAGTCCAGCCAAATAGGAGTCCATGCCTGAGTGCCTAAGCCAAGGGTTTTGTGCCTCCGTGGACAGGAACTTACTCCCATCTCCTGACATCTCCTTCCCACCAGCTCAACCGACCCAACTCCCTCATGCTACCCAACAACCCCAAACCCACAGTGCTCTGAAATCCAAAACTTTTTAAACTCATCTGGTGGAAGGCTGCCCTGCCTGAAGACAGCTGCTGCAGAGCTGAACTAATGTGGGCAGTTGATCCTGAACTCTTGCTGAGGAAATACGGGTGTGTGTGATGGCGCAGTGACTGTTCACTGTGCTGGGTGTCACTGAACGCAGGGTTGGTCCTCGTCCACTAATGTGGAGTTACAAAGTATGTTTGGCCTTCCCGGTAGGAGATCAAGGACCTATACTGTGGCTGCTGTCTAGATGCACTTTCCATCTGTTTTCTAGAAGACTCCAGGTGGTTGAGAAGGTTCTGTGGACATTAAGACTGGAGTAGAGGGAACCGATCACCCCACAGAAGCATAAGGACTCTACATTGTCAGCCCTGAATTGAGTTGCCCCGTCTTTAGACGCCAACTTCAATTCTGAATTTCCTGAAGCTTAGGGGAGAGAGGGGTGTTGGAAAGGCCTTAATGACATCACTGTTCTCACGAGAAACTCACAGAAAAGTTAGGCATGGGCGATGGCAATTTTGTTCCATGTTTTACACACTAGGGTTAAAGTCATGGTCATCTGAGGATGGACGTTACACCTGGTTATTACCCCTGCAGGCCACATCTTCAGTGCCCCATGGCCTCCCTCTTCCACCCCCTACCACGAGGAGGCTGGAGGGAAGGGGAGAGGCAGTGACTGGATACAGGTTCCTCGTTTTGTCTGAAAGAATCGAGATTGACAAATTCAAGTGACCTCAGGTCACACTGGCCAGGCCACACTGAGGGTATCTCAAAGTCAGCAGGAATGAAGCCTTGCTAGGAACGGGTAGGGGACATTTACCTGTCCAATAAAAGGTAGACAGACACCCTTGCTGTGAGCGTATCTTGGATCAAGTCTCCTAGTGGTGGAGGAACCATGGCGCTCAGTGGGAACATGAGCCATTAATTCTGCTTCAGTAAACCTGTCACTCATCCACTGGGGCTTCCCTCTGCCCTCCTGGTGCCCTTGCCCACCCCTCCTCCTGTGCTGTAGGGGAAGCAGGGGGACCTGGAATGGGCCACTGCATCCTCCCAGGAGCCTGGGTTAACAAGAGTACATCATCGAGACCCACTTAGAGGATGAACATACCCTGTTCCACACAGGTTCCTGTTTCCGTGATTAATAAAATGCCTTTTATTGAAGACTTCTTATATGCATCATGTTGCACGGCTCCAACCAAAGGTCTAAACATGCTATGGTGCCAGAAGAGGGGTCTGTGATAAATGTGGCTGCTAAGAAGGGGTCTTGGCAGGAGACACGTACTGGGGGTGGCTGTCCAGCACACAGGATGTCCAGCATTGGTATCGGCCTTGACCTGTTCTTGGAAGGAAGCCATCCTTCCTCATCCCCTGGGATGAAAGGCTCTTGCCTCTCAGAGGGCAGTAGCTGGAACCTGGGTGGGCACGTAACATAGGCTGAGCCAGGCAGACTCGGGCCTCTGGGTTTCCATAGAGCTTCTGGGAGGGAGGGGCTCTTGGTGTGAGGACAAAGCTGGAGGTTGGAGCCTGGCGCAGGCCTCGCCCATGGACTCACTCAGGCAAGGGATTCCAAAATCCATCTGAGAGAGCAAAACTGAGACAGTAGGACCAAAGGACAAGTGCACCCCTGGGCCTTGGCTCATACCTGACAGCCACAGATAGGTCCTGCCTTACTTCACGTACCAAATGTGTGAGACAGTGCCAGGCACATCACTACAGCCAGGGGCTGTCACAACATGGCTCCTCAGGGCCATGTTCCTCAGCACTACCTGCTAGCAGATGATGAACCTGTCTCCTTTCTTCAGTTCCAGGGAGCCGACCTGACACTTTGATGTGGGAGCTGGGTCTCACTTCCAGTGGAGGCTCTAGTAAAGGATTTGTCTGCATGTTTGTATTTGTGGGACTTGGTTTCATTTCTGTTGTCATTGAGTCAAAATTCCCAGTGTCTGGCATCAAAACCATCATGCGGAAAGGAACTCAGAGGAGAGACTAAGAGGGGCTTCTTTGCTTCTTGCTCTTCATAGGGAAGAGTCAGGAGAAGGACCCCAGGGTTAAGTGACAAGGAGATGTCAGCAGAGCTTTTGGCTCCTGCTCAGACTGTGCTGTTGGGTCCCCGATAAAGGACAGCATTAAAACGCCATCCCTCCTCCTGTCACTGGCTCTGTTTATTGTTTATATGACGTTATTATTTTTTAATGGGGATGTATTTTAGTGAGTGAAAATTATTGACAAAGAGGAAATGCTGCAGGGCCTTTTTCTTTTTTTTCAAAGTTTCCTGTGTGATGTGAAGTTGCAGTGTGTGTTGGTTTCCCAGGAAACCACAGGAGAACGAAATGTGATTAGATGCAGTGTCCAGCTGACTGTGAGAGTCCCCAAGGGTGCACAGAGGCCTGGCAGCACCTCAGAGACCTTCTCAGCCCTTGGGGTTCTACTCTGGCAAGCACTTAGGGAGTTCACCAGGTACAAGAGGCTGGTCTAAGTTGGCCAGAGCTGGAGGGATTTTGAAAACGGTTTCTTTGGATTTCAAAATCAGTTTTCACATGTGATTCCAACAGCCATTCTGATAACATTCACAAGCAGCCGTGTGAGGAAAGGTGACAAATCCTCTCATTTCTAACCAGAGCAACAGAAAGAGCCCCAGAGCATGTCATGTGACCAGGCTGGTCCTGTGCACCTGCGAGCTTGCTCATAGAATTTCCACTTTGACAATATTTTTGAAAATGGTTTTAAAATGCCCTGGGGAGAAAAGCATGGCACCGTTATTTTCTTAGTGAAATATTAGCTTCTCAGAATTCTTCCAGCAGAGACCAGATAGGTTTCTAATTCCTCATCCCCTGAGCTCTGGAGAAGCGGGGGAGTAGGGACACGGGCCCTGTCTGAGGGTTTAACCTGAGTCCACACTCCACGAAGCCACTGACTTGAACCTGAGGCAAAGAGTGTCATGACTCTTTATCCCTAGAGTTTGGTTCATTGTGTTTGAATCTATAAGCTGCCTCCAGCAGGAAGGATAACCACCTGAAATCTAAACCCCAGTCTCTGAGTGGAGAGTACTGCATGCAAATGAGGGCCGCAGCTTTGGGGCTGGTTCTATTGCTGATCAGCCCTCAGCCTGCTTCCTGTGACTCCTCCTGTCTCTCTGTGGGCCTCATCTAAAGCTCGGTTTCTGTTTGGAGTTAAAGGACCCGACCAGAAGTCAACGCTACATTAGGAAAATAAACAGCAGCACTCAGCAAATGTTTCTTTCTAGGCCCCTCCGAGTGTGGGAATGATCAATCATGACGGCAAAAGATACTTCCAGAACCGTGGCATGAGGAGCTTGAGGACCCTCTCCTCAGGGGAATGATAACTGGTGAAAATTATTTGATAAACAACCACCTGAGCAGATAGCAAATGGGAAAAGATTCATACAAGAAAACCTGCTAAATATCTCTAAGGATAGTGACAGTCAGTGGTGTTTGAGCCACAGATGCTCTCCGCCCTTTATCCCACTCCCGGCTTAGTGTGACAGAAACTACGTTGGGCAGATGTGGCCAGGAAGACAGAACTGCTGGTCTAGGAACTCGGTCTAACCTGGATAGAGTGTGGGTGAGCTGCCAGCAACTCTTGTTCAACTTCCTCTCTCCCCAAGCCAGCTTCCTGTTCAAGAGGCCCTATTCCAGGCAGGTGTGGCCAGGAGACTGGGCTCTGTCCCCTTGCCAGCCTTCCCTCTTAGGCTGCAGGGTCTGTACCAGCTGTGCCAGACTGAGAGCACTGGGCCGAGCTGCCCCCACCTAACTTGTTTGTAGGAAGAAACTCCACATGGGAAGGAGCAAGCTTAGAACAGGGGGCGACCATCTCAACCAGTTCCACTTGTGTGGCAAGTGGTCATGGGAGAAGAGGGTCACTGTCCCCACCCCCGCTCTGGTGCAGTGACATGGGGTCATTGGTGTGTGGGGGAGATAACACATAGGAATAGAGAATGGAGCCTGCCTAAGGGCGTGGGTGAAGACAGAGGAGACTGGGGTGGGGGCAGTAAGAGCTGGTGACTCCACCATGGTGACAAGTGAAGCTGTAAACCAGCCAGCAGCTCAACAGGGAGAGAGACAGAGCCAGCTTCAGATATTGACATCCTCTGGCCACTGCAAAGGGCTGGACATTAACTGGATCCGTGTATGGAATAATTATGCTTCAAGATGCTGTCACAATAACATAACTAGTGGGGAGTAGAGGGGAGTCACTGGGTGTGATGCCAGTGGAGATGGACCCTACAGAACATTCATGGGAGGTGAGAAAAGGGAACAAGGAGAGTCCAAATAAAACCATGTCATCCTTGGTGGCCAGGGAGACTGCACAGCCACCCCCGCTGAGGAGTGACACCAGAGCATGCACATTGAGAGGAAACACCTCACAGAGCTGGTCCAGCCAGGACACTAACAAGAGATAAGCCAATGACAGTCCTCAAGGGATGGACATCAGCATTTAGAGTTGCCACAAGATGCCATCCCAAATCACCTGCTATAGACCCCAGGAAGATGCAAGGCACACTTAGGGGGGCCCCCAGCCCTGGAGGGGCCCAAGGTTGGACTAACCAGGCAGAGACTCCCAGAGAGTCTGTGACAATGAGGGTCAAAGAACTAGGAAGCTACGTCCAAGGAATCAAGGGAAGACGTGAGGACCATATCACAGCAGGTAGAGTATCCATGAAGAGATAGGAATTATAAAAAAGGGTCCAACTGGAAACCTGCAGAGTTAAAATAATACAATAACTAAAATAAAAAAAAATGCACTATTGGGGCTCAACAGTAGATTTGAGCTAGCAGAGGAAACACTTGAAGATAGATAAATGGAGACTATGCAATCTGAAAAAAAATAGAAATGAACAGAGCACTAAATGCAAGAGCGCTAAGTACGCCAACACTGTGTAAAGAGAGTGCAGAAGGACAGGAGAAAGAGGCAAGGAAACAAAACACTGAAAGTACAATGATTTCAAGTTTCCCAAGTTTCATCTAAAGGCATCTGCCTATCCAATGAGCTTCAGTAAGCTCCAAGCAAGATGGATGCAAAGAGATCTACCCCCAGGCACTGCGTAGTCAAAATTTTGAAGAACAAGAAACTCTTGAAATTAGCAAAAGAACAAGGACTCCTCATATACAAGGGAACATAAATAATATTACAATTGACTTCCAGTCAGAAAATAAGGTGGGCAGCAGGACAGGGTAATATGCTCACAATTCTGAAAGAAAACTGCCAGTCAGGAATTCTACATCCAGCAAACCTATTTTCAAAAATGAAAGTGAAATAAAGACTTTCCAGATATATGGAAACTGAGAAAAATTCACTGCTAGCAGACTGCCTTGCAAGAAGTACTATAGGAGGGTTGTTCATTGGAAAGCAACTGACACCGGACAGTAAATCAAACATAGACATACAAAATTAAAAAAAAAAGGTGAATGCAGAGAAAATTATAAAAGACAGAATAATTACATATTCTCTTTTCTGATTTAGAAAGCAGTGGTGCATAAAATAGTATGTGTATGATTGTACCACTGGGCCTATAAACCTATAGAAATGTAACACAGAGAACAACAGCAACACAAAGGAGGCAGCAGAGTAGGAAACTGACCCCTGCGGACAGGCTGAATCCACAGGAGGAACAAAAGAGCACCAGAAATGGTGGGAATGACAAACTCTCCAAATACACACTTGCTCTCCCTCTCTCAGCTTCTCTAAAAGACATGTAATTATGTAAAGTATTGATTATGAAACACATTCTTGATTTTCTAACCTCCTTGGACACATGTGTATAATAATATCATAAAAAGGCGGGGGAACATAGTTCTCTACATGTATTTATCCTGATATTCAGGATAAATCTGAAGTGGAAAATGATTCTGGAGCAAATCACTATGAAAATAACTAAAAAGTAGTAAAAGCAAGAGTGAGTGAATTAAGGTGGCATATTAGAAAATATCCACATAACAAAAAAGAAAGTAGGATCAAAAACATAGAGAAATTAGGACATTAAAATGTCAGACATAAATTCTACTTAAGTTATCATTACGTTAAATGTGGATGGATTAAAAAGTCCAATTAAAAGGCAGAGATGGGCATAATAATTAAAACAACATGATTCAAATATATACTTTCTATAAAAGACACATTTTGAATTCAAAGACACAAATAGGTTGAAAATAAAAGAATAAAAATTATATACTACGTAAATAGTAACCAAAAGATAATTGAAATGGCTATGCTAATAGACAAAATAGACCTTAAGACAAAATACTACTGGAGTCAAAGAGGAGACTTCTATGTGAATATAAGGGTCAATCCATGGAGAAGATAAAAGCAATTATAAACATTTGTTCCTAATCATAGAGTATCAAAATACATGAAATTAAAATTGATAGAACTGGGGATATAAAAGTGCAATTCAACAACTATGGTTGGAGACTTCACTACGTTAAGAGATGGCAAATAAGATCAAATAAACAGAAGATAATACTGTAAATCAATTAGAACAAACATACAGAACTCTCTATCCAATATAGTAGAATAACATACTCTTCTAAGTGAATGCAAAACACTCTCCAGTATAGACTACATGCTAGACTGTACAAGAAGATTCAACAAATTTAAAAGAATTAAAAATATGATTAGAAATAATCAATAGAAGCTGGGCGTAGTGGCACATACCTGTAATTCTAGCAGCTTGGGAGGCTGAAGCAGGAGGATCATGAGCTCAAAGCCAGTCTCCCATAAAAGTGAAACACTAAGCAACTCAGTGAGGCCCTGTCTCTAAATAGAATACAAAATAGGGCTGGGGATGTGGCTCAATAATCAAGTGCCCCTGAGTTCAATTCCCAGTAACCCACACCCCCACAAAAAAAGAAAGAGTCAATAGTAGAAAATTTAAAATATAAGAAAATTAAAAATATTGGGCTGGGGATGTGGCTCAAGTGGTAGCACGCTCGCCTGGCATGCTCAGGGTGCTGGGTTCAATCCTCAGCACCACATAAAAATAAAATAAAGATGTTGTGTCCACTGAAAACTAAAAAAAAAATAAATAAATACTAAAAAATTCTCTCTCTCTCTCTTTAAAAAAATATGCTCCTAAATAACCAACATGTCAAGGAAGAAATTAGAAGGAAAATTAGAATATACTTTGAGATACAGTTTAGGCACAGTGAACCAATCCTATAATCCAGGGATGGAGTTTTGGCATATTTGTGAGCCTAGGAGCTGAGTCCTCTAAGCAGCACCCCGAGGGATGCCTGCAGTTGACTGTGCTCTGTCCTCTCTCTGTCATATCTCTCAGTCATAAGCACAGCTGAGTCCTGTTGAGTCCTAGCAAATCACTGGACTTGGAGTAGTCTTAGGGATCCTGGACACAAACCTTCATAAAACTAGTTTTAAAATGTGGTGTATCCATTCAATGAAAACATTATGCTGAAATAAATAAACTGGTCACAAAAGACAATCTGATTTATTTAGATGAAATGTCCATCAGACAGTGATGGTACCAGGACGGGACCTTTAGGCCTTTACCAATACTCATGGGTATTGGTATTAGGAAATCTCCCCAAGACTCATTAGATCCCTCTCCTTCTACTGATTTCTATGGTCACAGTCCCTTGTGGGCAGAGGGTTCTCCCCCAACAAAGGCTCTTAAGCCTAAAACTATGGCTCACAAGAAATACTCGTGCCTGACCAAGGCTTGGGAATCAAACTGCTCATATTGAGCATATTGTGAAGTGGGTAAAACTAAGTAAGTACTGGGTATTTTTGAGACCAGTTGTTGAGTGGGTGTTCGGAGAATCACAAAGATTATCTGCATGAAGGCTTCTGTCTGACTAAATTTGAGAAGCCAATGTTATTACCTTCCCAAAATTCCTCTTTAGAGTAACCAACACTCAAGCCCAAGAGGAGTGACAGTAATTTACTGGACAGAAGCTGCTCATAGTACCTCTTTAACTGGAAAACACCATAAACACCGTACAGTGGCTTAGTTCCTACCTGCTCCTGCTTATGAAACACTCCTGATCATTGGTCATTTGACCCTACCTGAACACTCCTCCACAGTCGTGTTTTAAAAGTCTTCCTTCATATTAAGTCAGAGAATATGTCCATTAATTTACTCATGGGTACTGATATTAGTAAATCTAGACATTCTTCTTTGTGGTTGCCCTTTTAAGTATCTAACAATATCTATCATGTGTTTCCCAAGTATTTTTTTTTCCTCTAGATTAAATATCTTCAGTTATTAAAAAAAAAGAATTGTCCATCAGAGGCAAATCTAAGGAGGCAGAAAATTGGTGAGTGGTGCCAAGGTCTGGGGCAGGCAGGTGGGGAAAGGTGGGATCTTGGTGGTTGGGGTTGGGGAGAGGCTGGTAATGGAATAGGATGTCTTTGGGGGTTATAACAATGTTAGAGTTTGTAGGAATGGCTGCTCCACTCTGTGAATACACCGAGACCACTGAACTGTGCTCTTCAAGTGGTGAGCTGCATGAATGGTGAGCCATGCAGCCTGTGGATCATGTCTCAATCCAGTCATTTAAAACATGGTTCAAAGTGAACTTCGCCATCTGAACTGGCACTTTGAGAATGGTCTAAGTCCCAGTCCCTATGTTGGGATTTCCTGAATACTCAGTGCCTGCAAATCTCCCAAGTTCATAAGGTTTAAGATGGGATCAACAAGATTATTTAGCAAAGGACTCTCCAAAAATGCAGGGCATGTTTTAGCTACCCAGTGGTTCAGGCCCAGTATTCTTAGCTGGGACTTGGGGACCTTAGGTCAAGTGACCTATGAGAGGCTTCAGGGAGGTCCTAGGTAACATTCTATATATAGGTGGGGAGAATGGCTACCCCTTTCATTGGCTTCTGTAAGGAGCCCATGCCCAAAAGATATTTGGAACCCGGAGGTGTATCTGTGGAACATACGGAACCCTCTCAGGTCTTGCCAACGGAGTAGGCAGTTCCCTCATGGGCCCTGGCCTCCCCTGCCACATGACTGTGCCTCAGCAGCTCAGTTCTGAATGGCAGGTGCGGTGGGAAAGATGGAACTTAGAGCCCACTGCTGGGCCCAAGTCGTTAGTGTGTGCCTTGGGAACATCCCAAGACCTCTTGTGGCCTCGCTCCTCCTCCGGCTTACAAGGAGATGACAACCTCTGTGCAGAATTCCATTTAGAGTGGATTCCATGTCCCCCCCCCATGCCTTCCCTCTTCCTTCCCCTCCTTCTTCCTGCACACTCACCTCCCTGCTCACACCTGTATGCTCATGTTTCTGTTTAGGTATGTATGCTACCTAAACTCATTCAAGACTCTAATTGCTGCTTTGGTTGTCTATGCTGGGAAATGTAAGATACTGAGGCTGTGTGCTCCTCTGGGGGTATTTGTCTAGGCATGCATGGGTGCAGTGAGTATTTAAGTATGTGAGTAGGCATATGTGTTAATGTGTGTATGTGCATGCACATACATGTGCATGAGTGTGCATTTAGGTATGCACATGTATATGCACACATGTGATTTTAGGTGTGTGTGAAGGTGTGTAATGTATTTAGGTATGCATGCATGTATATGTGCACATATGTATTTAGGTGTGATTATATATTTAGGCATGCATGTAAGCACTGTGTGTGTGCATGTGGTGTGTATGTATTTGCATGTGTGGCATATGCATGATGTGCAGCCTAGTTCAGGGCCTGGGTGCATTTAGAAATCCTCCATAAAAATCAGCTGAATTTGAATCTCAAAACAGCCCACCCATTTGAGAGAAGTAGACCCAAGGCTTCCATGAGCCCATTCTGAGAATACCTTGATGCACAAATAGTTCAGAATCCATGAATCCAGTTCTGGCTGCTTTAGGACACACCTCCACTGCCCGCACTGGGCTGGGTGGTGATGGAAGGGCAGGGTTAGGCTGAGCTCTGGAGACTAAGGATCTGTGAGCACCTAGTTCCACTTCCTACCTTTGGATGACCTTAGTATCTAAACAGGGAGGACACCCCCCGTCATGGGGCTGGTGTGAGCACTAGCTGTAGGAGGTCAAACGTAGCCCATGCTCAGTCCCTCAGGGCAATGCACACCCAGAGCAGGTGAACCATACGCAGTTCCACAACGACAGCCAACATATGTTAGCTGGTGCGGTAGCTACTGACGTCACACACAGTGCCACACTGGAGAGAGTGTCCGGCCAGGAGTTAAGAACAGACTGAGGCAGTTCCCGCAGGTGTGCCTTTCTAGTGGTGCCAGGAAGTCCTGCTAGAAGGCTGTGCTGCTGCTTCCACACATGCTGCTTTTGGGACAAGCAGCTGTGTGTCCTCAGCAGGAGAGGTGGGGTGGGTCAGTTTCTGTAGGATTTTACACGACAGACCCTCAAATTTAGACAAATGCACCTTTTGGGACATCTGTACCACTGCTTGCTGTTTGCCAAGCCCAAGGCAATGATGCAGATGCACACCAGCATCCTTTGTAAACAGAACATGCAAAGTCAAGGCGAGCCAGGCCTCCCTGGCACCCACCTGCTGCCCTCTCAATGGGGTTCATATACAAACCATTTAAAAGAAGCCATTTTATCGAGCCTTGGGGCTCAATAAGGCCTGAATTCAGGTCAAAATGAAGGTGAGACTTATTTTAGATTAAATATTGATTTAGAGTAGGAATGCTGAGAGGTGGGGCAGGCTGTATGTGCAGCAAATGGCTCCCTGATTTTCGCCCCTCTCCAGGCTTGGCATACTTGAAACAAAGCATGTAGGACTCATTCAAGACTCTAATTGATGCTTTGGTTGTCTGGGATGGTTAATTTAAGATACTGAGGCAGTGTACTCCTCTGGGGGTACATGGAGCCCCTCTCAGAGCCCCCCCACAGCAGACCCCCTGGTTGAAGTCCTCTTGTGCCTCAGGGAGCCCTCACACAGGAGACGGGCTCTTCTCGAGAAATGCTGGGTACCCAGACAGAAGCGGAGGAGGCCAGAGATGGGCCCAGGGCCCAGGGCCCAGGGCGGGGCTGAAGCTCATCTAGTTCCAAGTGCTCAGTGAGGACAGGAACGCGTCTCCAGCTGGGCTGACCCACCCTGTCACCTGGTCCAGAACTACTGTTCTGCACAAGGAGGCAGGATGAGGGAACTTATCAGGCAGGATGGGGAGATTTGCTAATACCAGGGAAGAACAGGAAGCAACTGTCTGGCCAGGAACAGGGGCTCCACTTTCTGTCAGTGCTGCAGCTCAGCCCCCTGCACTGTGTCTAGAGACCACCAAGATGTGTGGAAACCTGGGAAATATAGGCTCATGCTGAAAGCAAATGGAAGGCAGCAAGCCTCCAGCTCTGAAGCCCACTTTGGGCAGTTACTGACCCTTGCTGGGCCTTATTCTTCACTAGGGTTGGTCCAATGCTAAGAAGCTCCAGGCCTAGTTAGGACAGAGCTTGTGAGAGTGTCCAGACACCAAGCACAGGGCCTGTTGGGTGGTGCTCTCTCAGCTGACATTGCTTTGCTCTACAGGGCAGCCCCCGAGGAGCGGGAGGAGGGGATATCTGCCTTGCTGATCTCTTACCCCAGGATCTGAGAAGGGAACCTGCTCCCACAAGAATCTGTCCAGGCATCTGCTCTGCTCAGGCCATATGGGAGGTGCCCATGGGCCACAGCGTGGGCATCTGAACTCGGGCTCTGGCACTTTCTTCATCTGTAAAGTGAGGCTTTGTCCTGTGTTCTTCCTGCCTCAGGGGTGGGCGTGAGACAGAAGGAGGGGGACTTCCCGGAGGAAGCAGAAGCTTAGTACAAAAGGAGGGAGTGGTGGTCTCTGTCCTGAAGCAACACTGACCTCAGACTCTGATGCATCTGCTGACTTCCCCTTGAGGCTCCCGCCCTCTGTCAGCACGGCACCATTGTACTTGTCACAGATGTCCTCATCTGAGTAGTGCAGGCCACCAGGGCTTGGTCGCGGTGGGGACCTAGGATGAAAGTGGACATGGCAAGTTACCCCTGGGCAAAGACACTCCCCCAAGGCCTCCCAAGATACTGCTGGCCTTGACCATGGAATGGGAGGCAGGCCACAGCCTGTGCACCACTGTGGCCACCTGGTGATTCTGCAGCCTCTCTTCCTGTGCCTGTCAGCCCAGGGACTGTGCTGGGCCTGGGGCATGGGGTGAGCTGTTCTGTCCCAGAAGATGCTCAAGTGGGTGACACTGTGGCTGGGAGCAAAGACAGAGCAGGTGCTTGGTGCTGTGGCGAGCAGGGGACGGAAGCCATGGGGAATGGTCTGACCTGCCAAGCTGGAGGTGCCCGAGAAGTGAGCCCTAGCTGGTATCCTGGGTTGGGTCAGGGTGGAGGGAAGGTTGCTATGGCATTTGTCCTCTGTGGTGGGCAGAATTCTAAGGTGGTCCCCATCCCTGCCCCCTGGGTCATCTGTCTCCTCAAGTATGGGCAGGGCCTGTGATGTGCTTCTAACCAGTGTAATACGTGGAAGGAGAGGGGCGTTGTGCTGGGATCAGGTTATGGAATATGGAAAAGGTGAGGGTTGTCTCTCCCACCCCTCTCAGGACCACATGAGGTTAAATGATACTGGAAATAGAGAGTCTTCCTGGCCTCGCACCAGCCAATGGCAGGAAGAAGCCAGGGCCCTTGGTCACAGGGCCCGTTGGAATGCGTTCTACTGAGAGTCTGAGTGAGTGGGGAAGAAGATATTGCCTAGCCCAGGCTACAGATGAGAACACCGTCCTGACTACACCAGGATTGTAGCCCCTGGGAACCCAGCAGAGGGCCAGCAGAGCCAGGCCCAAAGTCCTCCCCCACAGAAACTGCGAGGCAGTAAATGTGTGTTGGTTTAAGCAGTTACATTTGTCACCAGCAATAGAAAACAAACACAGCCTCAGCCCTCACCTCCTGGTGACTATCATCTTGTGACTGAGTAAAAGCCCAGACTGCTCTACAGATGGAGAAGTCACCACTTGGGGAGAAAACTCAGAGCACAAATCGATCCGTCTTTAAATGCAGCAGGGCTGAGCACAGCCTACTGCCCCAGGCCTGTTCAGGGACTTGCTAGTTTGTGATCACCAGACAGGCAGAGTGTACTGCCCATGTCCTCGAGGGGAGTGTCCTCATGTCCAGGACTCTCATGTTAGGAGGACAGAGTGCAGAGCCAGGTGGTGGTTGCAGATGGGGTGACCTTTGTCCCCCAGAGGTTAAAGTAACCCTGGTGATCAAGCAAGGAGAAGCCACTGTCCAGGAAGCCAGGCGCTGGGAAGACGAGGCGTGTGGTGGTGGTGGTGGGGGGGACCCTGGTTTTATGCATAGCTACTGCCTCCTTCAGGTTGGTTCTGTCTCATTTTTTTTTTCAGAAAAGGCTCAGGGAAGGCCCAAAGGCCTCCTTCCTTTCCACTTCAAAGATAATTTATTTTTGGAAAGACTTCATTTGTCATATAACCATTTGGGTAAATCATTTTTTCCCTCATACTGTGCTATATACCCAGTCCTTTTCTATTTTTTAAACATTTTTTTAGTTGTAGATGAACACACAGTGTCTCTATTGATTTTTATGTGGTGCTGAAGATCGAACCCAATGCCTCACACATTTGAAGCAAACGCTTTACCACTGAGCTACAGCCCCAGCCCCATACCCAGTCCTTTTTATCTTTTAATTGAGGATAGAATCTCACTAAGTTGCTGAGGCTGGCTTTGAACTTGCATTCCTCCTGCCTCAGTCTCCTGAGAAGCAGGACTCACAGGCTTATGTCACTGTGCCTAGTTCCATTTGGGTAAATCTTTTAATCTAAGGTGTCTTCTCACAAAGAAATGGGCACCACAACATAAACAAAGAGACGGGAACTAATCATGCCACACTTCAGGTACCTTGGACCTGATGCTGGAGGACCGAGGCCCAGCAGCCCTACCTGTCCAAGGGTCTGCACCCTTTTGGAGCCCCATAGACAGGCAGACCTGTCCCAGGATCCTTCTGTTGCATTTGGGACTTCAGACTAGAAAGGTGATGGTAAAGAGCCAAACTTTTTTTTTTTTTTTTTTTTGTCTTGGTTTTAGTTTGGTCTTGGTTTCCAGAAGCTTCAGGATGATTTGCATGGACCCTTTCAGGAAGTCCAGGACGCTGCCTGGAGCCAGTTGACATGGATGCCTGAGCCAACCCAGTGAGTGCCATCGGAATGCCACGGCTGCAGGTCAACGGGGCTGAGGGCTTGGGCTCCCATCAGACCACCCAGAGGCTGTGCCCAGGCACTGTCTGAGCTAAGAAGCATCAATTGAAATATGAAAATGTGACCTTGGAGATGTGGACTTAGAGCTTAGAGATAGCCACTAAACATGCTGGAGAGAGAGATGCTCTGTGGCCCACCCATCATGTCCCAGATCCATGGCCCGTAGGCCTACCCAGGTCTGCTCATGAGAGGCCCTCACAGTCCCGAGCTTCTGGGACACTTCCTGGCTGGGAGGCTAGTGGTGCCCCTCTGCCCAAGGCTTCCTCACCAACCGGGGGAGCTCCGACCTGGCTATCCAGCCATCCCAACAGCATCCCTGGAGTTACCTGCAGGCTCTTGTTCTACTAATACGAGACTGATTTCTCCCTGTTACAGGAACCCTCTGGGAAATAAATCTCTGTGGGTTGAGATCCTCCCACTTCACCACAAAATAATTTTTTTTGGGAGGAATCATATGACTTAATAAACCAGACCGCTGTCTGTCCTGGGGCCATGTGCTTCAAAGCTACGAGCCTCTCTTAGGAGCCTGAAGACAGATCGCAGCAAAGGAGCAGAGCATGTAATATTTTAAAATTCTGTGTGACAAGTCCCTCTTGGTCTTGAAATTATGTGATTGCTTTTCCATAATTCTGTGACAATTCTGTGAGCTTGCCTCTCAGTAGACAAGTGGAGTGAAAGATGTGACTAGACATCACCACTCACTCCTACTTCCTGCCCTAGGAGAGCAATATGGTGGGTGGCAGTCTGCTCTGCTGGGACTGGCCTCCAGGGTGCTGGCCAAGAGCCAATGGCAGGTGGGAGACCCACTGGCTGCCTGCCTCCTCCAAAAGCTGAGGGCCTCTGTAATCTCTGGCCTTAGCACCCTTCCAGCAATTTGAGTGTCCCAAACAGGCAGAGGACAGGAACCACTGAGGCTACCTGTGGGCGATGCTTGCTACAAGAGCTTTTGCAGAAGGGAAAGCAGCTGTGTGAAGGGAAATAGAGACCTTTACTCTGCCTGATGGTATGTGATGTTTTTGCAATAAAAGCCAATCCCCGTGGAGCCAGGCCCAGAAAGAAGAGGCCCCTCATGCTGCTGGGCATGGGTAAGACCCTGCGAGTCTGCTCCAGGAGGACATCTCCAGGTGTCTTGTTTTTTCTACCAGACTCTCAAGACCAGAAGACCAGGCTCTACAAGTCAAGCAGGTCAAGGTTATCCTGCTCATCTCTGGGGAACTTACTTCCTGCTGAAACTGGGAAAAGGATAGGAGGGAAGAGGTCACTCTTGAGTGAGTGGGAGGTCACTTTTGCTGTTTTCCTGCACACATCTGAAATGGCCATTTGCATTGCAGGAAATCGTGGAATCCATCAAATGACAAAAGCAACCACTTCCCCTCTAGGACATGCATGAGCCTGCTGCAGCCCGTGTGACTCCCCTGAACTAGGCACTCCCGATCAGAGTTTCCCACTAAGTGACGGGGAAGGCTAACCTGGTGACTTTCAGGTGCCCTAGTCTTGGGCCTCCACACCTGAGGTCCCACCTCTTTTTCATATCCCTGAAAATGCACTGGAAACTTCTCTCACCCTCCGAAACCTTACCCCTGCCAGAGCCAATGTACCCTGGGGTCTTGGAATCATGCCTGTTGTGGGGTTATGCTCGGCTTTCTGGACCAGCACAGGGGGACTCAGTGGAAATCTGTGGGCATGCCCTGGACCAGCACCCAGCCCTGGCTGACCCAGGCCTACCTGTTGCCTCCTTACCTGGTCCCATTTTTCTTGGAGAAGGTGCTCTTGACATTGAGGTGGCGACTGTTGAGCTCCAGGGCAGCAAATCCTCCATTATCCAGGGTCACAGATTCCTCCATGTTGGAGATGCTCTTACCTAAAGCCCCACAAGGAAAGTGAGCACAGCTTTACTAGCCTGCCGACCATGGCCACACCAAGCCACACAGTCAAGGTCAGGAGTGCCTGCGGTCCTGCTAGATGCTTTAGCTCTGGAGGCAGGTACAGCTGAGCTGGGAGCATGGCTATGTATCAAATGCTGTGCTGCAGCAAAATGACAATATTAGCGTTTCAGTGTTTATTTTGCCTGATGCCAAAATACCAGTTTACTGGCCGATATTTTATGAAAATGTGCTTAGAATGCATAAATTTATTAAAGTCAGGGAAGTTAAATACTTAATAAATTTCAAAATAAAAAATGCACAGTCATATAAAAAAACAGGAAGTTAAAGGGAAATGTATATGGGTATTGTAGCTAAAGAAAGGGCACAGGATCTTTTTAATTAAGTAAGAAAAATGCTCCCAGATGGACAGCAGTGCTGGTGGTGTGTCACTGAATCAGTGAACCAACGGTATACTTTTAAAAAAGTAAATTTACTAATACACACCAGAACATATTAGCAGATGAAATGAACGCGGGTGAAGGAAACCAAACCACATGGCCTCCCTTCTCGTTGGCCATGGGAGCCCCGGTCCTCATGCCTGTCATGAACTTGGCCTGTTCTGTGCCTGTCCCCTTCATCAGCCCCGAGGCCCTGATCCTAGGCAGGCTCACCCCTCCGCGCTCTCCTGATTGCTCGGGCTGGAAGTCCCTTCCCCAGCATCTCTGGCCTGCTCACCCCTTGCTCCAGGTGGGGGCAAATGTTTCCGTGGTTTGAATAATTTGTCCCCTGAGCCTCTTGATGAAATTTAATCCCCATTATGGGATATTAAGAGGTGGGGCCAGGTGGGACCTCTAAGAAGGAATTAAGTCTGCCCTTATGAGTGGATTAATCCATTCATCTGATGGATGGATTAATGAGTTATCTGAGAGTGAGTGTGCTCTGAAAGTCAGGTTCCCCAGGTCTCTTGTGTGCTCCCTGTCTCACACTATGTGAACGCCCTGTACCACCTTGGGACTCTGCCAAAAAGGCAGTTGTCACCAGATGTGTCTCTGGACCTTGGACCAGAACCCTGAGCCAAAGTGAACTTCTCTTCTTTATAACCCGCCCAGTCTGTGGTATAGTGTAATTAACAACAGAAAACAGACTGAGACAGATGTTGTGAAACCAGCTGGCTCCCTCCCCAGTCCCCAGAGCACCCTCCTCTCCCCACACCTGCATCCCTACAGACCCCATCCCGAGCTAGCCCGCCTGGGGGACTTTTGCAGGAGGACGTTTGCTTGTTCCTTAGATCGCCTTCTGCCTTCCCTCATTGCACTGAGGCACAGACTTCATCTGTTCTGTCCCCCACCACTCTGCTGGCCCTAGGGTGGAGCCCGTGTGCAAACCAGGGCATGGCAGCTACGTGTTAACCCTGGCAGGCTCCTCTCCACGGGGCCCCTGGCATCCTCTACCTGTCGCACTGCTCTGTGAGCCACAGAGAAACGGACAAGCGCAGAGCAGCACATGGAGAAAAACTTGCCCGTGAGTGGAGATTTGGGTTGGGGGGGGCAGGAGAGGACCAGAATCAGAAAGGAACACAGCCGCGGGTGGCATCTTGGGGAGTGCCCACAGGTAGGAGTGTGAGTGACACCCGGCGGGCTTGGCTTAGGTTCTGCGTGTCTCCTGGGCAGGGAGGGTAGACAGGCCTGGAGACAAGCTTGTCTTTTTTCCTCGGCTTCAATTATGATGTTAAATTAATACTCTAGGGTGAGGCTGGGTATCAGAAGCTGCAGGTCAGATCTGTCTTTTTAAGTCTGCTTTCCAGATGGAGAAGGAGGGTGAAAAGCAGGGAGATTTTCTATGCGCCACACATAGGATTCTGTAATAGCATTAACTCAGTAAAATGACATGCCATTCATACATTGTAAATCCCATAGGAATAAAATCTGATTTACAGACACTTGTTAGAAGTGAATTTATACAGAAAAAAATAAATCCTTTCTTTGAGGGATGAATTGCTTAACTTTACCAAAGCAAATGGTAAGGTGTTCTAGGTGCCCAGTTCTATTAACCCCTTCAGAGTCAGGATGGACACTGCAGATGGCTGGATAAGGATGTTCTGGGCCCTGCTTCTCAGCCCAGGGGCCCGCGGGTTGGGCTATTTTTAAGAGCGCCTCATCAGGGACTTCTAGAAGGACCGCTGACGGGAAACCTCCAGTGACAGAGCCAGGCTTAGAAAGAGGCCCAGTCCAGCTGGAGTCTGAGTGTCAGAGGCCCGTCAGCTCCTTGGGCTCAGCTCGAGGACGCTGGCTGGGACAGGAACAGGCACCAAGCTCAGCTGTTTTCTGGTGATGCAAAGAAGCGGCCTCACTAGTAATTATGAGAATTTTTAAAATTGAGGAGAGTAAACTCACAAAGTGCCCCAGTCTTCAGCGTTTGGTGTGCGGGCTTCTCACTGTGTGAACACCCTCTGTGAAGAGCATCCTCTGCACTCTCCTATCTGCACCTCTGCACAGAGAAGCCCTGGAGGACGTGTACTCTTCCCAATGCTCCCACCCCCACAGGAATGGGGCCACCCAGGGTGTCCTCTGGGCCTGGCCTACTGTGTCCATTTGTTGGCTTCTCTGATAAAGTACATGCCCTGCACCAGCGGGAAGCACATGCTGGGGGCGTCACAGTGAAATGGCCCTTGGAGGGCTCAAAGCAGGACCAGGGGACATAAGACAAGGCCCCAGCTCAGGTCCAGGAGAAGGGAATTCCAGGGGAACGTTTCTGTAACAGCCACAAGACACCCCAACAGTCGAGATGTCCAGTCCATTGTTCTCCTCATAGTGGACTCTATAATACTGATTCACATCCTCTCTAAACATTTAAAAACACAGAGCATCTGAGCAATGCTCAGAGGAGGGAACCGTGGCCCTGGGAACCAAGTGAGTGCCAAATGCCCCCATCACAGCGTCCAAGGCACATGGCTGATCTGCAGGGGGCCAGGTCCTGAGCTATTGCCTGCCTCAACTTGCTGCCTCCAGAAAGCAGACCCGCGGCATCTGCCTCGTCCACAACAGCCCCAATGCAGTGGAAAGGTGGATAGTGGCACGGCAGGTCCGGAGGAGGAGACCCGAGGTCACCCCCTAGCTCAGGGGCACCGGGGACGTTGGGAGTGGGGAAGGTGGAGGGGACATCGCACCTGCGCCGCAGTTCTTGTACTTCTTGCTCTGTCCGTGCAGCACCAGGACGAACACTACCAGCAGGACGATGATCAGGCTGGAGAGAGCCATCACCAGCAGGAACCACCACTCCTCATAGAACGGGGCTTCCACTTTGGCTGTGGGAAAGACACAAACACGCAGTGACAGCGACGGAAACCTCGGATGCAGCGGTCCTGCCAGAACCAGGAGAGGAGGACATTGTAGATGACGTGAATCACAGACAAGACATGACCACTGTCCAGTGTGGGCTACTGACTCCTTCCCTGTGGGACCCGCTCAGGCAGCAGGCACCTCTCCCCCCACAGCAGGCTTTGGGACCTAAGCTGCTGCAATTTTCTGCCTTTTCAGTGAGGGAGTCAGGCTCAGGGCTCCTCCCACTGGAGATGCCTCTGTCCTTGCCTTGCCCATCAAAACTACCATCATGCCTCTCCTCTTAATGTCACCTGCTTAAAAATGTTGGCTTAGCTGGGCGCAGTGTGCACACCTGTAATCCCAGCAGCTCAGGAGGCTGAGGCAGGAGGATT
Source organism: Marmota monax (assembly GCF_021218885.2). Lineage (NCBI taxonomy): Eukaryota > Metazoa > Chordata > Mammalia > Rodentia > Sciuridae > Marmota > Marmota monax. The sequence goes on along the minus strand of NW_026693034.1, from coordinate 3,687,798 downwards.
GCAAGTTCAAGGCTGGCATCAGCAATTTAGTGAGGCCCTAACCAATTTAGTGAGACCCTGCCTTAAAATAAAAAATACAAAGAACTGGGGATATAGCTTAGAAGTAAAGTACCTCTGGGTTCAATCCCTAGTACCAAAAAAAAAAAAAAAAAAAAGTTGGGTTAAGGTGAGGCCCTGCTTCCCTTCCTGGGTGAGGCTTCTTTCCCACCAGCCCACCTCCTTACCCCACATGTTCCTCACCGTCTCTCCCCAGCACGGAGGCAACTGTGTCCCAGATCCACTCTTTATATTGCCACCAGAGAGATCTGCCCAAGATGGAAATGAGTTGTCCCCCCAGATTCTCAAGGGCTCCCCATTAGCTCCAGATTTGAGCCTGCTCCTGCCCAGCTCAGGATTCACCCACACCTGCACTCACCTTTCCTCACAGGGCCTCACTAGGCGCGTCTGTCTGTCTGTCTGTCTACAGCTTGGCCGCCTTTGCTGGACTACGTCCCTAAGGGCTGGCCCTGTGTTTTATTTATTTATTGCCTTCAGGAAAACTGAGCTGGATTACTAGCTCCAGTTTTAGATTTGTTTTTGAGAAATGAATAGAAAAGGTTTTGTGTAAAATCTGCTTTGGAAAAGGAAACCCCTCTTTCCTTGGTGTCACTGTTTGCTAAGATCAGGAAAATGGGAACTGGCTTCTTGGGGGGCCGGCTGGCCCCAGGGCCCCACTTGGTGCCCTCCAGCAGCCCCTCCAGAAGAGTAGGTCCAGGCCTCCAGAGCCCTCAAGTAGGGAGCCTCTCACAGGCAGAGCCCAGGGTCTGCCTCAGCTGCCCACATTCACAGACAACACATCTACCTCCCATGAACTACCTCCCGGGAGAATGAAGGCCCTGCGCACACTGGGAATAAAGGGGAATCGACTCTGGATAACATGACACCACAGGGTTTCTTAGAAAATGATAGTATTTTGAATCCAAAAGCTATAAGCAGGTTTTCAGGCTGTGCATTCAATGCTCCTCATAAAAAGTCCAACAACTCCCCAGAGGGCCACCCAGAGTGGCCAGGGTGGGCCTGACTCCAGCACAGGCAGGAAAGAGGGGACCAGGGGGTTCTCACAGCAGGCAGGATCCCTGTGGGCATGGCGGGGGTCCTGATGTGATGAGGCTCCATGTTGACAGAGGCTGGCTTCTCTGAAGAATGTCACTGACCTACTGTGGGCCAGCGGGCAGCCGTGGCTAGCATTTTGACACAGTGGAATCTCAAAGAAATGCTCCCTCAAGCCCCACGGAGGAGGCTGAGGCCCATGTCCCAGGGAAGGCAGAGCCATCCATCAGCTGTGGGCAGGGACCCGCATCAGTTTTTCATGGATGGACCAAATAGACCTTTGCCACACAGTTGCGGGGTGCCACAGGAGCTCAGGCCCGCCCTCTTCCTGTCATCAATGGACACGGGGTTCCAATTCTTCCTCATTTCCCTCTGGCTCCCTGGAAGGGGTCCCCACCTGATACTGCCGTGGAGGGACTGCTGGGCTCCCCATAGCCAGCTTTGTTCACAGCCACCACCCGGAACTCATAGGTCACTCCTTGCCGGAGCTTGTCCAGGCTGACGGTGTAGGACGTGGCACTCCGGGGAATGTCCTTCACAAACATGTCCCACAGGCCTTCATCTGCAAGAGGGACAGTAAAACAGCAGAGGTGAGTCTGCTTCTCTCCCAGATATGAACCCCAGGCACCCGGAAGCCACTCCGGCCTGGCTGACCAGCCCAAGCCGCCTGCTCTGGATGCCCATGCGGTGTCAGGGGTTAGAGAGTCACATGGGGAGGTGGGAGGGACACCTGCTGCGTTTCCATTCCAGGACCCCCCCGACTCCCCCTCTGGATTCCCCAGATCCCCTCCTCGGGGTCTCTGCTTCTTCTAGCTTGCTGTGCGGTCACTCTCGTGATGCTCTCCGGCTGGTCCCTGTGCAGCTGGGGTGTCCACCTGCATCCAGCCAAGGGGTCACCGTGGGAACCATAAGCCCCGCCTCTCTCCCAGAGGCTGCTGGCTCTGTGGCAGTCCCCAGCCCAGAGCTGTAGCTGCGGAGGTGGCTTAACTGTCCCTGTTCTGCTGCCTCCTCCTTTACAGCCAAGGGCTAAGAAGGTGGCTGGGCAGAGATGCTAGGATTGTGGGGTCCACACACAGGGTGACCACCTGCCAGTCCTGCCCTCATCCTGGATGGTGGCCCCTGGCTTCTGACCTGAAGGACACCTCCAAAGCAGGCAGAGCCCCACTGAGGCCAAGCATCCTTTGGAGTCACTATAGCAGCAAACCCGCCTGGCACTCACATAGGTCTCTCTGTTCCATGCTCAGGTGCTGCCTGATGTAAGTATAAATTTTTGGAAAATATGTTGAATTTCAGCACCTTTTCCCACAGCAGCATTATTCACAGTAGTCCAAAAGGTGCCCAGGGATGATGAACTGACAAGCAGAATGTGGCACACAAAGAACTATTACTTAGCCTTGAAAAGGAAGATCGTTCTGACACATGTTACAACAGGATGGGCCCAGAGGACATGGGGCTGAGTGTATAAGCTAGACGCAGAAGATGAAAGCTGATTCCACTCTGTGAGGTCCTGAAGCAGTCAAACCGGAGAGAGAAAGTAGCACAGAGGCTGTCGAGGGCTGGAGGAGGGGGCAGGGAGTCAGTGTTTAATGGGGACAGAGTTTCAGCTCGGGAAGATGAAGAGTCTTGGGCAGATGGACAGTAGCGATGGCTGAACAACATGAATGTATTTAAGGACATGAAACTGTACACTCAAAAATGGCTAAATGTTATGCATATTTTGCCACAGTTAAAAAAAAAAGCCAGAAAATCTGTAGAGAGGACGGAAGAAGTAAATGGGTCTGGTCTGAGACATACACCAACAGAGCAAAGATGTGATCAGTGGAATCCACCATCATAAAACCAACGACCCTACAGCATCATGGCTAAAAGGTTGAAATGTAGAACTAGACAGCCTTGGAGCAAAGCCTGGCCCCACTCACCTGCTGTGTAACTTTAGGCAGAGTTCTTGACCTCTCTGTGCTTTATCTGTAAAATGGTGATAACAAAGTACCTACATCATAGGTTGCCTTGAGGATTAAACAAGTCATTATTTATAAACTGCTTAGAACAGTCCTCACACATAGTAAGCACTACATGAGTGTTTGTAAAATAGAATATAAATTTACTCCCTAAGGAGGTTGTTTGCTAAAAGGTGGGCTCAGAGCCCAAAATGTTCATTTGAAGTAGCAATCCTTCACAAATTATATTTTCTTTTATAGGTACAGGTATGAGGAACTTTAAATAGCAGGAGATCTGCGGAGGAAGGGCCCATTTGAATATGCATGCCCACGCGCTGACAGCTTTATGGGCCCCGAGGGCGATCTGAAAACCAGCGCATCCAGAAGCTGGAGCGCAGACATGCTCGGATGGATCAGCCCCACGGTAAACAAGAGGAGATTGCCAGGTGGAAGTCTCTGTTTGCAGAGGATTTATAGTTTGCCCCAACTAAGTCCTTACAGTCACAGGTTAATGAAGGAGAGATGTGAATGATTTTAAAGATGCACGTCCCGGAACAGGCAGGAAGGAGGAACAGTGGTGATCTGTTTCTAAATACCCACATTTATAGTTGCTGCTCATGGAGACACCCATTACCAGGAACACCATCCAAATGGCAAGCTCTAGCTTAAGGTCTCTGTGTTGTTTTTTTTTCCTCCACTTAGAACACTGCAGCTGGCCCATGCCATGGTTGTTGGATGCGGTTTACTCTGAACAGCCTCTCCTGGGCCTGGGGACCTCCACCCTCCTCCTTCACCCACAGACATTCCCAGGCCCATTCTGTGGCTAGGCCCTGCTTCGCCCTCAGTGCACAGTCTACGGCAGGGGAAGGGGAAGACACAAGACCCTGTCACCCTCTCAGTCTCACCTTTTTGAAGCCACCCTGAACTGACCCTGACCCCGACTCTAAGAAGGGATGGCTGCTCCCTGTCCACAGGTCTCCAGAGCACGGATCACATTTACCTGCCTGTCTATACCACAGGGCTCTTGAGTTTTTCAAGAGTTCAGTAAGTATCTGTCGCTCTCATCCATCCACCCACTCACCCACCCATCCTCGTGTCCTGGGTCCCTCTGGGGCCTCGACCGTGCAGGCTTTGGGTAATGACACACCATTTCACTTAGTGCTTATTACAAGCAAGTCGCTGCTCCAAGGGCCTTGAATGTGGATTCAATTGTGGAAGGTTTTTCCTCTTAAAAAATAATTTTATGCTATAAGAGACCAAAGACAAAAATACAGACTTATAAGCCAAGTATTGTTTAAATCCACTGAAATTAAGGCAGCAGGAGCCTGAAAGATGCCCTCAGAGTGCTCCAAGGCCCAGGTGCCTCTGGAATGGGATTTTCCAGTACCTTCTGCATTAATGCTTTGTGACTGCCAGGGGAGAAAAATGATCTCCTCCTCCACCAACACCTGGAGGCCACATTTTATTTTAAGTGCTCCATCATAGCTCCAGAAAGTGTGTGCATTTTTTATAAAAACATTTTGAAATATTGATACAGAATCTCAACACTGAACGATTTATTTAGGGATCCATTTACACTCAGAAATGGGGGGGGCATGTCATACCAGAATAATTTCTTTCTGAATTAATAGAAGAAAATGTTCACTTTTATTCTTATTTCTGCCTTTCCAAAATTAGCCTGTTCAGCATTTTATACTTCAGTTATAATTCGCTGAGCTATTTATCCACATCAATATTTACACCGTGATCACGAGTGGAAACGAAAAATTTGGCAGTTGTTAACGCATCCACTCTTTCTCAACTGTGGGTTGTTTTTCTCATTTGTATTGTGTTACTAAATATCTCAATAAATCAATGATGGAGAAAAGTATCTCTACAAATTAGCAGGAAAAATAACATTATGGAACTATTAGCAATAATGAGATTTGTGCAGCTGATTTCCATGTAGCAGGAGGACTCCGGTGCCTGGACTTTCAACTCAATCAACCCTGGAGAGGACAGCAGGTTGGGAGAGAATCCCAGGCACACAGAGCAGACGACTCTGTCACCCAGGTGTGGCTCACCCCCGAGATTCATAGGAGATCCCAGCCTAGCCCTCCTCCGGACTCAGCCAGCTGCTGGGGCGCCATCACAGGGATGGCTGGAAGGGAGGGGTCACAACCCTAGAGAGCAGACGCCCAAGGATGATGCCGGGGTGGTTGGCTCCCAGAGGACTGATCCCCCTGGATAATCGGTCCTCAGATGATTGATCCTTGGACAACTGTTCCATGATTGATTCCCATGTGATTTGGATGATTGATCCCTTAGGCAATTGATTCCTGGATTGATCCCCAGAGGACCGATCCCAGCGCCAAGCTTCCTGCTGGGGCCAGAGCTTTAAACCTCCTGAGGCAATATCTACCTTCGGACCAGACTCCTCCACTTGGTATCTGGGGAAGCTCGGGAGGTCCGCACAGTACAGTTAGCTCATCCCACCTGTCGGCTGGGCCCACCCTTCCCTTCCTGGCTACTTTCCTGGGAAAGAACACTTTCCCAGAGTCTTGCTACTGAGTCACTGTTGGCACATCCCACCACCAGGCCTTAAGCAAGTAGGGGGACCACTGAGCACATACCCTAGGTAAGCCCCGCCATCATCACAAGCCTACACCTTGTCAACCTCAGGAACAGAGCAAATGAGCAAAAGAGCACCGACGTGCATGGCTTTGGCGCTCAACAGGATGATTTTTCTTTAAAGAACATAGGCTGTTTGTCTTTGCTTCTGTTCTTGTGCTATTTGTCTGCTAAAAGAAGGGAAGTGGCTAATATGGAAGATTCCGGAAAAAGAAATCTTTTCTGGTACAAATAGGTTTTGCTCCCCGAGACCACGCTTGTTCCTAGCAGACAGAATGTGTCCGCGTTTATCTCTCAGTGCTGACATCTTACCAATGGCAGGAGGCACATCTGTTCCCAGACAAAGTCCTGATGGGCCCGGACACATGGTCTCCTCTTTTCTGAATTGAGTCAGAGCCCAGCGCAGCCCATCCGAGGGGACGTCGCTGAATGTATCCCTCCAACGACCTGGGACTGTGCTGTGCACCGCAAGTACTAGGGCAGATGCCATGTCAATACAAAAGTCTGATTTCATGGACAATTAAGCAGTGTCTCCACGCTGAATGACACTGTCAGTCACCGCCTGAGATTTCTGGTTCCATTAACTCACACAACCAACAACCTGACTGTCAGCCCGTAGCTCTGAGCAAATGGAGGCCTGTTGGTTGTTTATTTCTTAAATGCTGCCATTTCTCTTTATATAAATGGTTGAGCCAGGTCAGAAATTTAACTGGAGCAGGTGGGGCTTAGATACAAAACTAAGGACACCTGATTATCAAAACACCTTTTAGCTCACTCAAGGCAGGGACAGCACGTGACGCATGTCTGTGCGCAAAGCCTGGCCTGTGATGGAGAAGGATCTGGAAAGGAGTCAGAGGTTGACACACTGTCAATGGACTTGGCCACCAGAGGGGAACAGCGGTGGGGGCCCGACGCAGAGCCTCGGCTGTGTCCTGGGCAGCTTAAAACCTCTGTGGGTGTCAAACCTTCAGATCCTTCTGATTCAACTGAAAAGGCCCATCACCAAAGACCTGAGGAGGGACCTGGGAAGGGCCCAGGAGGACTAGAGTGGACAGCCCCCACTTCTGGTCTCTGGGCCAGAGACATCATCTGTGCAAAAGGCAAAACAAAGTCTGCCTGCACTGGGAACGTCCTAAATATGTATTTCATGGCTGCTCTGGAGAGGAAAATATATTTATAGTTCCTTTAGTACCATTCCAGTCTATTGTGTAAATATGTAAATTAGGCTTCGTGATCTACACAGTAAAATGCCTTGGAATAATTTGCGTAAATAAATCTTCTGCATCTGCCCACCGCGGGGCTGCTGCTGCCTTCCAGAGGGAACCTCGGGCACAGCCAAGAAGTGACCCAGTTGGCTGGCCAGCCTGATGGAGCCTGATGGCTGTGTCCTGGGGCTACACTCAGGGACCACCCTCCCCGCAAAGATGAGGGGCTTGGTGTCCCAGCCTGATGCTAGTTTCAATAGTTGCTGTTCAATTTGTGTCTCAGCGATATGGAGACCTCTTGGGAATTTGCAAGGGTGAGTGAGAGGATATGGACAGAGGAGGGAGAGGCTGACGGCCATCTGCCCAGGCTGTCTGGGCTGCGGGTCACCCCCTGAGCAGCAGCCGCAGAGCTGGTAAACTTCTTATGTCCATGGGGCAAGCAAAGATGTAGCTGGGAGGAGACATCAGGCCGAGCAGGCCACCTGGGTCCCAGGGGCTCCTATCACAAAGGACTTCGGTCTTCCCAGATGCCAGCAGGAGGGCTCTGTCCATGTCCCCTCCTAATAAAACCAGGGCCTGCAGTGCCTTCACAGACCACTCCCTGCCTAGAGAATGTCTCAGTGGAGAGCTTTGGTGGACAAAATGAGAAGATACAGCATTTAATGTTTTGTGTAATGAGGCCTGAAATCAATGACAGCTGAGACCCAGGACCCCCGGGCACCAGCGAGGTGTTTAAACACTGGCAATCCATAAAGCCTCATGCTCCACCCTGAGATGCTGCTGGCCTGAGTCGCAGAGGGAGGGGCGTCTTTCACAACTTTCAAGGAAAAAACCTCAGGCTCAGAAGCTCACTCAGGTTCAGTTAATGATCCGAAAGGGGAAATCACAGGCAACCTGCTTTCAAATGCCCAGTAACAAAACAGAAGAGGAAGCACATCTTTAGTGTTCATTGAGAAAGATGGTGTCTTCCAGGTCAGTTTCTTGTCATGTCTTGGTCCCCTTGGGTCCATTTCACATCCTGGCACAAGCCCCGCTGAGCAAGACCTCCAGCTGACATCAGAGGCTTCTGCACGAGGCTGGGGCCCAGCGTGAAGTCTGAGCAACAAGCCAATTAGTTCTCCTGCACTCTGCTTTCCCCAGGCCTGGAAGCTGCATCTAGCCTGCAGGCATCCTGCTTCCAGAATGAGGGCGGACAATGAGCACCTGCAACTTGAGGAGAAATTAAATGGCTCCCCAGGCAAGTGTGAGAACCAAGACTTCACCATTTGGGGGGAAGTGTCATGGTGGGGTCACAAGAGCGGAGATGCCGAGGCCAGGCATCTGGTGATGTGTTATATCCCCCACCACTGATCTCTGACACAGGGAAGTTCTTTTCAAAGAGACACTGGTGCTCTTGACTGAACAGTGTGAGGCCATTCACATCTCTTATTATTATAATCATCATTTTAGATTGAACTTTCCATTCTGAGGTCCTTGGAGAGTCCCATGTTGTTATAAGAAATAATACAGAGGGGTCCCACATATCCAGCTTCCCCAGGGGTAACATTTGGCAAAATAGCCAGGATGTCGTCATGATGCAGTTGAGGACAGAACATCTCTGGAGCCCTTGTAGGGCCAGGTGGCCACTGGGAGTCTTCTACAGCAAGGAGATAGTGCTTGGTGGGGAGGCAATCATTAGCAGGACTCTGGTTTTCTAGTGCAGGATTCTTAACCTGTCCTTGGTTCTGTGTACTCCTTTGACTCTTAAGGATATCTTTACAGAATAGCTTTAGTTGCTTAAAGTTAAAAAGGAAACCAATGACATGGGTAATGTGTCAGTTACCTAGAGGCATTGGAAGCTCCTGGTGACCTCTGTCTCCTGGCTAGTGCTGGGGGTGGACTGTGGGTATTTTCTTTGCATTGCTTGTTTAGCTATGTGACTCTTTGGAAGCTGGATTTAGATGACCTGAGACCACCGTTGTCCCAGGGCAACTCGGGAGTCTATGCTTCTTCACAAGCTCATTGATTAAGAAGGCTTAGCAGAGTCAACCAACAGCTATAATTTCAAAGTTATGGGGAGTGAAATGATTCTGTGAACACTGGGTGTCCTGTGATAGTGTCGGGGTCCTGCTGCGACTCAGGAGGTTGCTCACCTGCCACTACCTGTTGAACTATGCCTCCCCCAAACCACAAATTCAAGTCGAAGTCATGACCTCGATACCTCAGGATGGCCTTATTGGGAAACAGGATCACCACAAACATATTAGGTCAACATGAGTTTGCAGTGGGGCAAGTCCCTGACTCAACATTGACCAGAGTTCTTCTAGAAAGGGGAAGTTTGGACGGGGACACACATATGAGGAGAAGGCCCTGTGAAAAGGAAGACAAAGATGGCTGACGCATCTCTGAGCTAAGGAGCCCCCAGGATTGCCAGTGACTACCAGAAGGTAGGAGAAAAGCAGAGGACAGAGCCTTCCTCAAGACCTGAGAAGCAACCAGTCCTGCCAACACCTGATTGGACATCCTCCTTTGGAGGTGCGAGATAATATGCTCCTGTTGTCTAAGCCGCCCTGTTTGTGGTACTTTAGTACAATCCTAACAAACTAATGTACCTCCATTCATAACTGACAGAAATGCTAAATTTCAGTTAGATGTTGATTAAAATGTGTTTCCCCCACCTTTCAAGTTCATGGATCTCCTTAATTCTATCCATGAATCTTGTTCATTAGTTCATTTTCCATTTCTATAGCAAAATGCCTCAGAGTGGGTACCTTATAAAGAAGAGAGCCTTCTCTGGCTCACAGTGCTGAAAATTCAAGAGCATGGCACCAGCGTCTGCTCAGCCCTGGTGAGGGACCCCTGCACCACAACATGGCAGATGACAACATGGCGGAGCACATGTGGGAGGAAAAGATCACATGGTGATACAGGAAGCCAGAGAGTACAGAAGGGCCAGGCTTGCTTTTTATAACAGTTCACTCTTGCAGAAACTAACTCACTCCGAGAGACTAACATTAACTCTTTCTGAGGGTAGCACTGCTCAGCTTCCACAGGGCCCCACACTGGGGACCAAGCTTGTAACACATGACTCTACTGACCTGAGGGTGAATGACTATATGGGACTCTATGATAGCTCAGAACGGAAGGTTCAATTTAAAATGATGATGATAATAATAAGAGACATGGGTGGCCTCACCCCATGCAGTCAAGAACACCAGTGACTTAAGAGCTTCCTGGTGCCAGAGATCAGTGATGGGGAATGTAATCCATCACACACTCAAACCAACACAGCAGATCCCAAGGTGGGCCAGGAGAACTCACAAGCCACCTTTCGAACACATGCTCTCCCTAGATTTGGGAGAGAAATGTTTGAAGTATGTCCCTAATTCAAGGAAGCCCCTGTCCCTGGCTACCTCACAGCCTCCGCAGCCCCCGAGGCCCAGAACTTACTAGGACATTCCTCAGAGTCCTCATCAAGCTTTGAAGGTGCTCTTGCATGGTGGAGGGCTGGGTGGCTGTTCCAGGAGCCACCTGCTGACAGAGGTATGGGAGACCTGGTGGCCATGGAAGGTCCCTAGTAACTCCTGATCCTTCACCAGCTTGGGATACCTGTCTCCAGAAGAGGTTGAATGTTTTGCTCAGCACACACCATCAGGTCAGTAGGTCTAAACGTATGCATTTAGAGCCAAAGAATTTTTCATGGTGCTTTTCAGGTAGAATTTCTCTTTGGAAGTTTCTAGAAACTAGTTATGTCTAACTAGTAATCTTTTAAAAGCAAGCTGTTGGGGGAGGAGGAAAGAAACTTCTCTGACACAGTAATGGATGTAACTTTGAGGATCTTTCCTCTTGGTCTAATAGCCTTTTAAAATATTAGACTAAAATGGCTCCTGATGCTTAGTCTGCCGGCAGAGGGCTTGACAGCTCCTTCCCGAATGCATTCCTGGAACATTACCTGTTTTCATGCTCAGATGTTCTTGATTAACTGTACAATCATCTGAAGGTCATGGTGAAGCTGCTCAGTGTTCTCCACGTTTGGTGGTAACCTCCAGCTCCCAGCAGTAATATTCAACTCAACCCATCAGAAATTCACTCTGGATAATGTCCACCCTTCTTATTAAAGCAGAATGGAACTCTTATACACTATTGGTGGGAATGTAAATTAGTATAACCTCCATGGAGAACAGTATGGAGGTTACTTGAAAAACTTATAATAAAACTACCATACAATTCAGCTATCCCACTCCTGGGTATATAGCCAAAGGAAATGAAGCCAGCTTATGAAAGAGACACCTGAATGCCTGTGTTTATTGCAACACTCATCACAATAGCCAAGATATGGAATCAGCCTAGGTGCTGAATATATAAAGAAAATGGTGTGCATACCTATACACTACGGAGCAGTATTCAGCCATAAAGAAGAAAGAAATCCTGCTACTGGCAGCAAAGGAGGTAGAAGAGGAGGACAGCATGTTAACTGAAATAAGCCAGACAGAGAAAGACGAAACAAAGAATCAAGCTAAAAATAGAACAGTGAGTACCAGGAACTGGAAGGGCGCGGCAGGTGGGTGAAGGTGGAAGAGGGGATGAGTGGTCAGTGTCCACTGTCTACCTGTGTGGCATTATCACACTGGATCCCTTTTCTATTTTAATCAATATATGCTGATTAAAAAAAAACACACACAAGTCAACAAGATTAAAATGAAGCAGAATGGAAGGAGGGGGGAAGAGAACTCTTTGGTTGGATAGGGCAGGAAATGGGTCTCAAACCTCATTTTTGGAAGCCTCAGAGGTGAAGCAGACGATGTGCCAGGTTCACTGTTAATAAGGATCGGCACGATTATCAGACGCGAGCACAGCTCTTTCCACAGGTTGCCAGCATTAGACCCCTGAGATGAGTCCCTGAAAACATCCCAAATCTTCCTGATGAGCTGAAATTTCTGAAGTGCCCTTCAGGCCTCACCTACCTATTTCTGAGAATGACAATTATCCTTCTCCTCAGAGTCACGGGGCTAGAGCATCATGAATCGAATGCCCAGGAGGTTAATAACATAGCTGTGGTTATGAGGACCCAAGCAGGGGGTGAGAAGTAAGCCCCTCCTCCAGCACATAGCCCCTCAGTCCCACCCTGCTGGGGACACACAGAAGAGAAAGAGGCAAGGGGTCCCTGTTACCCAGACTCCTCCAGTTTGCCTTCAGCTTGGCTGCAAACCCCTCCCTTGAGCAGCCCACTAGGCCCCACAGCCCCTACCTGAGGGCCTGGCCTCTATGACGTAGCCCGTGGTGGGTGTGTGGCCTGCAGGGCCCTCTGTCCACTGCAGAGTCAGTGCAGAGGCAGATTTGGTGACCAAGATGTCTCTAGGAGAGCCTGGGGACCCTGCAGGAAGAAAGGAATGGTTAGACACGGGCCCTGGGGGTTCCTCCTCCCTGGGTGTGGGGAGATGTGTCTAGTTCTCCCAGGTGGCTTCTTGGCCTCATGGGAAAACTGCAGACTGTCTGAGGATGGAAGGAGGAGAGGCAGGCAGTGTGCCCGGCACTTAGCGGTGCTTCCTAAATGTTGACTCTGATGCCATACCTATCCAGTGCCTAAACCAGGTCAAAGAGTTTACTAAGCGGGACGTTACATGATCCTTCTTTATGACATGTGAAAACTTTTAATTGTGTTTATTTCAAAAACTGAATTAATGTCAGGTATGGTGGTACACATTGGTAATCCCAGCAACTGAGGAGTCCACGGCTGGAAGATTACAAATTTGAGGTCAGCCTCAGTAACTCAGTGAGGTTCTAAGCAACTTAGCAAGAAGTCTCAAAATAAAAAATAAAAAGGGCTGGGGATGTGGCTCAGTGGTAGAGTTCCTCTGGGTTCAATCCCTAGTACCAATAAATAAATAAAAATTAAAAAGTTGAATTCACTTATTTTCTTTGGTTTCCCCAGAAAACAAAACATTTCTATGCTTAAGGTCTAAGAACTTGTTCACCTATACATGACAATCCACCTGCTGAAGTTTGCGATATCACCAGACTTTCATGCTACCTCAGCATCCCCAGCTCTGCAGACCAAAACATCTCTGCTGAGATGGTAGAAAACCCCCACCAGGACAGACCAGCAGGTGGAACTGAAATTTCAATTCACACTCAGCCTTCTGCCTGCGGAGCCCCACTTACCCTCCGCTGGCCCAGCGGTGACATTGGCTTGGAGCTCAGGTCCATAGGTAATGGTCCGTGCTTGGACGCGGAAGAAATAGGTCACTCCTTTTGTGAGGTCCCGCACCTTCAGCCAGCGCTGCCAGTTCCCCTTTACGTCCACTGTCACCACCTTGCTCACCCCTAGAGGGTCCAAAGGCAAAGGAAAAAAGGGGCTGAGCTTGGAGAAGCAATGAGCCCATCAGATCTGTTGTGATAGCAGGGAAAACAGCCCCTGCGGTTAGCTAAGGAAGTATTTCTTATAATTAGGAGGAGTTTAAGTGGTGATCATGGCCAATTTTCAGCACAGATAAGTGTAATTAGAGTTTAAACTTGATAAGTGGTGCTGAGGAGGGAAGGAACAAAGCCGACAGACAGCAGGAGGTGGCCGACCTCACAGAGAGTCACAGGACTACCTGTGGGCAGCATGGGTGGGGAGCCGGCACCCCATGGGCCCTGAGCTGTACAAAGTCCTGTGTCACTCATGTAGGTGGCCATAAGCCTCCTGACTTAATCACCAGGGGTAGGAGAGTATGGAAGGGATGGAGGAAGACCATCAATAAAGTTAAATGGTGGGCTTCCACCCAAGGCTCTGCAGTCTGACTGGGTTGGCCAACCCAGGGCCTGTAGGCCTCACAGCCCAAGAGAACAGCCGTATGTCTTGGAGCAAGGATGAAGACGTGTTTATTTATCACTGCCTGTTTTGATGCTTCCATTTAGAGAACTATGACAAGAGTTCTTATTCATAAATATGTAAACAAATAAATAATGCAAAGTGTTGGTCGTATTAAGTACACGAATCCCCCATTATCCATGGGATGTGTCCAAAGACCACCAGTATATCCTGAAACTGTGGATAGTATCAAACCCCAGGTATTTTCCTAGTATCCTGCAGCACTGCCACTTAGTATGAGAATTAATCTGTCCCTCATGTTTTATGCCCATGCCTCCTTTGCACCATTGCTTTCGTACTTTGAGGCTATCACTAAGTAGCATAGGGTTACTTGAACACAAATACTGTAACACTGTGACAGTTGATTTGATAACCGAGACCATTATTAGGTGACTAACAGGTGGGTAGCACATACAGTGTGGATACACTGAATTAAGGGCTGATTCACATCCTAGCCAGGGCAAGGTAGGATGGTGTGAGATTGTGCCACACTGCTCAGAATGGAACACAGTTTAAAACTTACAAATTGTTTAGTTCTCAAATTTTCCATTTATTATTTTCAAGCTGCAGTTGGCTTTGGTTAATGGAAACCATAGAAAGCAAAACTGTGGATAAGGAAGATTACTGTATAATTAGAAAATTGAGATTTAACATTTAGGGGAAGGATAAATACTGAAAATTAAATAAATTTAGCATTTTCCAGAAGGGAAAATGGGGTCCTATGGTTAAGTAAGTTTGAAAATGGTGCCTTTTTTTTTAAACTAGTTAATCAAGTTCCTGACCACAGATTTCTCAGAGCTCTGGGTGGACTAATATCTACTGGGCAGTTGTTGGAGGAGGAGGTAAGGATGCTGCATTTCCATGCCTTACTGCTCAGCAGAACTGCTTCCCATGGAGCACAGGGAAGAGGTGCACTTGGAGGACCATGCCTCCTGCCCTGGGTCCAGCAGCCCACCCTGGCATTCCCCAACACAGCACTCCAGGTGCTGGCCTTGGTGCAGAGGACATGTGGTAGAGTTCAACACCTCTCTGAGGTTCTGTCTGCCTTTTAGCTGGTTCACTGGTTTCATATTATGCTTTCTATAAAACATTTATTCTGCTAAATCATTTTCTTCCAAATTATTTTAGTGTATCTTCACTGTTTTTGATTGACCCTCCAAAATGGGGTTTTCTATAGAAAAATGGGGCTTCTTTTGCCCAGAGAGCCTGACCCCAGCCTTATATATGCTGCTCCAGAAAGAGGATTCAAGGACAACCACCCACAACCCTAACTGTCATCTGCAAATGAAAAGGGTCCTGTCAGATGTAGAGTTATTCTGGTAGCAATTCTTTTTTTGGTTGTTTAAAAATGCCTTCATTCTCCCTAGAGCAAAAACAAACCCATGTACAGATTTTGTAAATTCTATCCCACTAGGAGGTAGAGCCAGTCTGGCCTTCCCTCCGTCTCAAATGTGTCAGAATTTTATTTACTTAGTCAATTTTTAAGCCATGCCCTGCACTATAAAGCCTCAGGGTGCGATCCCATAAAATACTACTGTTTAAAACATTTTTAAAAACATAAAAATAGCTCTGCCGTAAAACCAGATGCCCAAGAACATCATGGCTCAGTGCTCAAATGGCACAGTGTTCTAGGTGGTTCTGTGCTCTAGAGGGCGTGTGGGTGGGTGGCATGGTGCTCCTTGCAGAGACCAGGGACTGGTCAGGGATGGCCTCGGGCTGCATCTCCACACACAGGTTTGAGCCAGGTCTGCTTTCCTGAGGGGGTGGTCATCCTGGTCACTGCCTGCCATTGTCTGTAAATGACAGGTCTGAGCATCCCACCAAGAAACACCAACAGATGAGATTGCTATTGGACAGCTTTTTTGTATTTTCAAAAAAGCAATCATTACCATAAATTGAAAATTTTTGTTTCCAAAACAAACTTCAGGTAGATAGTTTACAATTGTGCACACATGCATGTAAACGTATCTCTGCCAATCTTCACAAGAGAATTGCCATTGTGCAGAGAGTGAATATAACTGTAGTCTCAAACAAAGCCTCCTGGTGTTCATTACATCTGCAAGCATGTCTCTGAGAAATGTTTAGCTTCTACGAGGCATTTTAAAACATTAAAAAATCATAGAGAGATCAGGTTACTACTTTCCTAGTTCCCTGTTGGAAATCCAGAATCCAAGAGATAAGGGGTGAGGGTGGGGTTTCTCCAAGAGAGCCCATGGAAAGGCACACCTGTCCTGGGATCCTGGCCTCCCAGTCCCTGACCAGCTCAAGGGGGAGCTGACCAACAAGGGGAGAGACTGACCAGGGTGAGGAGACTTGGGACAGCTTGGGCAGAGTAAGGCGGCGAGGACACCAGATGATATGACCTTCTGAGGTCCAGGAAGCCGCTCTGCTTTTCAGCAATCATTGCCTTCTGCCCATCCGCCTCTTGACCATGACCCCAGCCCCTGGCAACCCGGTGCTTTTCAGCTGCATCACAGCATCATCTTATATCCTGCCTTTTCCAGCCCCCGTAGTCAAAATGCCCAGCGTGCCTGAGGGCAGAGAGGGGCCATGGGGACAAGGGTTTCTGGCTCCAAGGCTTTGCCAAGAGCTGGTCCTCTCTGAAATCTGCAGTCAGTCAGTAGGAGCATCCGGAGAGCTGGGGGTTTGGAGTGAGTCCTCAGTCTGTCACTTACTCCTGTGCCACTGGCCGAGGCCCTCAGTCTCGGAGGAGTGCTCAGTTTCCCTGTCTGCTCCGAGGCCGACACATCAGACGCATGGGAAGGATCCACATGGGTTCTGTCGTTGAAGAGCACACTAACTTATAGGACCTTTGTGATCTATGGAGTCCTTGTCCACTGTCCCTCTTACACATGACTGTGGGTAAAACCATGCCCCAAACTAGTGGCTTAAAAACTCGCCATTGGAATTAGCTGTGCTCCTGCTGGCTGATCCGGGTGGGCACGGGTCTGTGTCTGGATCTCAAGGTCAGTTTCAGCTGGGGGCGGCTGAGACCCTGTGGTCTCCTCCACATCCTATCAGTTGAGGCAGTGAAGACACCGGAGTTCTCTCGGCAGGCCAGCGCTGGCGCGTCCGCATGGCAGCAGAGTCCCCAGGGCAGCAGAAGGACGGAGGGCTTCCCACGAGCGGACTCTGTGATCTCTGCCTGCCTCGTGATCACTGATGTCCACTGGCCCGAGGAAGTGTAGGCAGTGCTGCCGAGGTGACAACAGGGCTGCCTGCCCATGGCCCACCTGGCCCTCAGGGCTCTTCCTGAGTGGCTGCTGCATGTGCCTCTGGACAGGGTGCACTCATGGCAGGCCAGATTCAGTCCCACTTGCCATCTTCTGTGTCCCGTGGCTGCAGGATGTGGTTCACAGGCAGGCCTGGGACTGGCTCCTCTAGGGTCCTAGAAGGAACTGCTAGCCCAGGCAGGTGAGTGACTGAGTCTTAGAAGCTCTGCAGGCACCGAGGTGGGGGTGGGGGCTTCCCCTGAAGAGCACAGGGCCACCAGGTGGTGCTGGGAGGGGTTGGTGAGCTCTGTTCCCAGAGAGCAGCCTGTCCACGGCCTGCCGGGAAAGCCAGGAGAAGTCTTCGGCTGAAGCAGGAGCAGCTGTGGGCTGGGCTGGCCTGTGGAGTGGAGGAGCCTGGCGGGGCCCTTTGACTTGGTAAGAGTCGCTGCTTAGAGGCAGAGCTGCCTGCAACAGAGCTGGGGCTGGACCCTTCCTGCCACTCTCAGGGATGGGCAGCTAGGCCCTGGGTTAGCCGTGGTAGATACACAGGAATCAGGAAGTCAGGACTGTGCCCAAGCTACAGTGGCTCCGAATCTGGGAATCCTGGTTTGTTCTTGAGCTGTCTGTGCTGAGAGTCCCGCGTTTGCAACCTGTGGAGTGATGGGGAGCCAAGCACCAGAGAGCTGTCCCTCCCGGCTCCAGCTTCGAGCTTCGGAGCACAAAGCCCTCAGGGCCAAAGCCAGGATGACAGGCCTAGGAGCCAGCCAGTCCTTGTCAACAGACAAGAGATAATTCCCGAGAAGGACGGTCTATGACTTGTGAAAAGAGGCGAGATGGTGGTAACTGAGTTATCCTACCCACTGTCACTCGGAGGAGTGACAACCCCACACATGGCATGTAGCTGAGATTGTCTGGAACGTGACATGATTGAGTGCACCCTCCCCGAGCTCCATCTCTGGCGCCCTCCGTCACACTCGCCTTCAGGAACACAAGCGCTTGGCATCTTCTCCCCATCACAGGTTGTCTAGAGCTGGGCTCTAGTGTCAGATCCCACCTTCCTCATCATCCTCGAAATTCAGGTTTGGGGCAAACAAACCAAGGGTTCTGGGCCCAGTTTCTTGGTCTGTGAATTGGGAATCCAGGCGGCAGCTCAGGGTAGAGTTGTCATGAAGATTTATGGATGGTGAATGGCAAGGATGTGGCGCAGTGCCCAGTTCATAGTGACTGCTCAGTAAACCAACCCACGCTGTGAGTGAGCCTGCAGGGCATTTCTACAGGGGAACATGGCAAGCCACCAATGTGCCACACACTAGGAGCGCAATCCCCCAACAGCACATTCTGGAATGCCTTCGACTTTCCCGATAAGACAAAAATTATGAAAATTAATGAGAAACTGCAACTTGGTCATACAAGGGGAATCGGCAATGTGGGGTCACCTCCCTGGGAGGTTGGGGTGGGGACAGTGTGTAGAAACCAGGACCAATCTTGGCAGTGTGGAAGTGAAGCCAGAAGAACACAGTGCGCTTCGAGTCCCCGTGCCGAGTTTCTGACTGAGGAATGATCCTGGGACCCGTCTTGCCTGGAGGGCTACGGACCACGAGCTGCGGCCCAGGTGTGCATGCCAGGGGCTTTCTAGAGACCCTGCAAGGCCACCAACACAGGACAGGAAGAATGGCGAACTTATGCTCTTTTGATAAGGAAGGACTCAATTAGAATCATGAGGTTTTGACAATCATTTCTCATTATTTTGATGGCTCGGAAAAGTATTTGTAACTTGGGCTCCTTGTGCACGTGAACCAATGTACACACCGTGCATGTGTGTGTGTGCGCCTGTGTGTGCAGAGGTGTGTCAGGGAAAGAAAACACTGCCAAGCAACATGGAAATTCTCTGCTACTTCTCCCTGCAGAGTACACAGGAATGATGGGCAGGTCCCCTCCTGGACATCTGCCACTGGGTCCTTGAAGATGGCCACACCAAGGCCACCATGTTCCCAGACGGGTGCTGCGTTGTGGAAAGAATACACTGAGCAGGGACCATGCCAAGTCCACGTCCTTCTGGGGCTCTCTTTGTACTTTCAGAACCACGTTCCTGATCGCCTCCGCGGTGTTCACATCACTGTCAGACACAGCGATGATCTCAGATACATTTTGTTTTTCTTTCTCACATTTTCACATCTCTGGGATGCAGCTTAGAATAGATGACACACAAGTATTGGGCTATAGTTTATTAGGAGTATTTTTTCTTTCTTAGCATGTAATAAAATAACTATGAATCTTACATCAATGACATCTTATTTTCGATGAAATAAAATCTAGTGCTTAAATGTCCTCCTTCAAATCAAGTCCCTGTTTTATCTGAATGTGCTTATTTCAAAAGGAAACTTTTATCACTGCTTTAAATGGAGAGCCAATATTATTTGATATGCTGGTTATATTTTTTCTCCTAGACATTCAATAATCTATAATTTTTACAGTCTGTCTGTATATATTACCAGGGGAACCTGCCCTGGGCCACTGGGCAAAGACAGCTGGGCTTGACTCTGAGGTGAGAGAAATGTCATGGGCCCTCAGTGGACGTGTACACATCAGTCATCTAGTAGATGAGGGAGATGGCCGAGAAGATACCAGAGGCAGGTCTCGCTTTATCAGTGTAGGAACAGGAGTGACCGCCATGGAGTGAGAGCCTACCACTCACTCCCAGCTCCTGTCCTTGCCTCCAATCCAAGGGCAATCTATGTCTCCTTCAAAACACAGCCCTAACCCACCGCCGCTCACCTTTCCCTCCATCATCTGTCTCCTCCAGGCTCTCGTGGGCTCTGACACAGCCCCTACCTGCTCTTCCACTGCGGAGCTCCTGTGGGGTCCCTGCAACCTACTCTCCCCAAAGCCGTCTGCCCACCATCTTCTGTTTCCACCTATTCATTTTTGAGCTTTGTCATTTCTTCTCCCAAGCTCCTCTGAGTTCAAACATTCCCTCCTCACTATCCAGAGGGTCTGCTTCTGATTGATCCGGGAAGTTCTGGGGTGATCAATAATCCTCTTTTCATCCTGTGGTATTTAGACTGCAGTATTTAGCCGGGGGGATCTGGGCCTTGTGTCACTCAGGTCCTCTTGCTCCATTTCCTTCTGTGTTAGTCAGTTTTCTATCACTGTGACAAAACACCTGAGATAAAACTTAAAGAGGAAAGGTTTATTTTGGTCTATGGTTGGGAGATTTCAGTCTGCAGGTGCTTGGCTCCATCGCTGTGGACTTGTAGCGAGAAAGACCATCATGGTGGGGAAGGTGGGGAGGAGCAAAGCTGCTTATCTCGTGGCAGTCAGGAAGCAGAAAAATGGGGGAGGAGGAAGGGGCAAGGGATAAAAGATAGTCCTCAAGGGCACATCCCCAAAGACTTAGTCCTTTCACCTAGACCCCACCTCTTAATTTCTACCACCCCTCCCCCAATAATCCATTCAGCTATGAATCATCAATGGATTAATCCACTGATGAGATCAGAACTCTCATGACTCAATCTCTTCCCAGAAGCCCCACCTCTGAACACTGCTGCACTAAGAACCCAACACATGAGCCTTTGGGGGAACATTCTAGATCCAAACTACAGCACATTCCCTAGGAAAATCCAGACCTTCTCAACCAGCTCTGGCCTGCCACATGTTCCCTCATTCAGCCCAGGTCACGCAGGACACTAAGCCCTGTCTCCCCCAGGGTCTGTGAGTCCTCTGTAGGAAGGTTCACCTCAGATGTGTGTGCCCAGGTCCTTCTTGACATGCAACATCCTCATGTGCTCCTGGCTTCTTTACCTCACAGCATCAATTACCATCTCAGTTTTGCTTGTTGGTTTAATTATTTGCAAGTTGCCTCTGTACGCCTGGAATATAAACTTGCTGGACTTGTAGCCATGGTGCACTTTATGCTTTGAATATGACTTTTGCTTCTCTGCCATTGCAACTTATTTTTAAAATGGACATGTTTTTTTCTCTTCCGCTCTCCCTGCTCCCTCCTAATCTCTCCCCCTCCCTGATCTCAGGGGAAACAGGATTAACTTTCTTCCCCATCCTAGGCAGATTTATCTGTCCTTGAGTACACACCCACCATAGGAACAAAGTCATCCAGACTTTGGGGATGGTGTTTGTCATCTTTTTCACCAGAAGATCTCAGAAATGACTATCTCCCAAATTAACAAGTGAATTACAACTCAAGCAGAGAACACAGGAAGGTAGCCTTTTAGTCACCTCTTTAACAGCACCCTGTTCCTGCAGATGGGCAGAATCATAGCCTTTGGGACAAGAGTGTCCTGTGTTTCTCCTTTGCTAACAAAGCACTAAACCTTTTTTCTTCCTTTTTCTCTAAACTGTGTCCTTGGTATTGGATTGGTATTGGGGACAAGGACTGAGTTTTCGGCAACAGACTCAGGAAAACAAGGATCTCAATGCAAGACAAGGGTCTCGAGTCAAGACACTTGCTTTCCTGGGCCCATGGACTCCAGCATTCAGAACAGTGTTGGAGACACTGCAGGTACTTGATGAATGTTTGTTGAGACACAAAAGAATGACAGGGAGCACCAGAGCACTACCCTGGGACCCTGGACTCTCAATGTCTCTTCTAGGATGCGCATGATATCCAAAGGGCCAACACTGCCAACGGGGTTCCAGGTGGAGCTTGGGGTGGTCTCTATGGGCCACCACAGGGACTCAGCTCTCAGGAGGAATAAGATAGAACCGTCATGGGGTTTGGAGACTAGTTAAGGGAGCATATAACATGGTTCCATAGGGAAATCATCACATTGGACTCTGAACTTGGGGCCTATCTCAGATTAGCCTTTCCTTCCCTTTCTGAGCTTCTGGAAGACTCCATGGCTGAAAGCAAGGTCAGGTGGTAGACCTGGTACCCTCCCCAGCTCCCCCTGATCTTACCTTGGACAGGTGCCAAGGGCTCATAAACCACCCGATAGCCCTGCAGGACACCATTGGCTGCCACCGGCTCTCCCCAGGACACGTTGAGCGTGGTGGAGGTTATTTCTGAGAACGCCAAGAAGCTGGGGGCCCCAGGAGCTGGAAGAACAGAGCACAAAGTGACTCTAAAATACCTTTATGGATCGCACGTATGTGTCTGAGCCTCCACAAAGAAGAGAAAATGTTATTAGGTGTTATTTTCAACTCAGTAAAAGTCTAAATGCCACAGGATGAAAAGGAGACTCATTGATCACCTCTGAACTTCCTAGGATCAATCAGCAACACAGACCCTCCCGAGAAGAGCAGAGAAAATGACAGAGTTGAAACACAAAGGAACTTGAGAGGCGAACTGACAGAGGCCTAAAAATGAATAACAGATGGAAACAGAAAATGAAATGCAGACGGTCCACTTCCCACGACTGCTAGCCCAAGGTCCTTGTCCTGCTCTTTTGGGGAGAGGGAGTTCTGCAGTGAACACGGCCTCTCCCCACCTGGCCTCTCCCTTTTCCTGGGGACCATTCAGGATACCCTCGTGCCTCCATCTGAATCCCCGGACACTGTGGTCTCAGTGGGCCCTGCTGGGCTGACAGGGGAGTTGCTGGCAGACATGGGAGGCCAGGAGTGTGGCCAGGGTGGTGGGGGTTTGCTCACATATCTCTGCCTAGGCTGCACGCAGGTGGACATGTACGGGGCTGGCCCTGCCTGACAGGCTGGGTGGGTGCTTCATCTCCTCCACCAGCACCCTGCTGCTCAGAGGGCCTCCTGGAGCAGCAGATCCCTCTTCCCTCCCATTCTGGGTCCTTCAGTCCCATGACTACCAAGTCCTGGTGTCCCAAGGTAACCCCAGCCTCTACTTTCTGCCCTACAAATCTTTTCATGTCCTTCCATCTCAGATTTCAAAACTGGCCTCCTTGGGTGCTGGATGGGGGCAGAAGGAAGCAGCTCTTGAACTTGGGCATAGTAATCTCACAGGATGTGGGCCTGGGGCCCCTGATTAGGGGTTGATCATTTGGATAGGGTGTTAATTGGCTGAACCCACAGAATGTCAGGGAGCCCAAAGCCCTGCATCTTTGTACCCCAAAGGTTCCCAAATCTCATTTTCCTGGTCTTGGACTTCCTGGGTCTCGTTAAGGGTCTCTGAGAAATTTTTGGATCTTAATGTTAGTTCACTATTTCTTGGGGGTATCTTTGATTTCCACCACCAAAAGCCAAGACTCGCTAGGGAAGTGGCCTGCTAGCCATACACTGTACCCTCTGCATGGGGCGAGGCCTTAAGGACAGCCTTGTCAGCGTGGACCCTGTCTATGCACCTGTGCTGAGAGGCAGCTGCCAAGCTACTCCAGGGGTGCTCTATGGACCCAAAACCAGGGAGACCTAGACTTGGAGCCTGGCTTTGATGCACAAGAAGCTCGGCCCCAGGGGTCCACACAAAGGGGGTGGCTCCAATGAGAAGTTTCCAGAGGCAATGCCCTGTGGCCTGTAGGTCAGAAATGAGGCTAGACTGAGGGCAAAGCCCTTCCTTCCCTGCCACCCTCAGGGCTCAGGAGGGAACACGCGTTGCTCCACTATTAACTGTGGCTTAGTGCCACCATGGACCAGGCGAGGCCAGCTACCAGGAACCAAGTCCTGTCTCTTCAAATTCCTACTACACAAGGTGACACCAGTGACAGGAAAGGCAGAGCAAAGAGCTGTGAAACCAAAGGAAAGGGTGGTTTATTCTGCCTGGGGGTCCCCAGAGCCACCAGGGAAGTGACACAGGTTGGTGACTGAGGCCTGCAGAGAAGAAACGGCCCACTTACCAGCCTGATGGGTGCGCCCCTGCCGAGGGTCACTCTTGGGCCCGTCGCCAGCAGCGTTGAAGGCGGAGATGCTGACCATATACTTGGTGTGGCTGGTCAGGTTCTTCAGCTTCACCGTGGGCTCGGGGAGGAACAGGACCTTCATTTTCTCTGTTTCGTTCCGCCTGTCTGACTCCCAGTAGTAGATCTGTTAGAAAGGACACCGGGAAAGGGGGGGGCATGAGGAAGCTGCATGTAGGATCAGCTCCTGAGGCTGGGCCTGTGTCCTGGGCAGAGTCCTGCAGGATGGGGCATCTTCCCCCAAGGGACCAGGGGTGACTATGGGCAGGTGAAGGTCTCTGGCTGCTGATGTCATTGGGCAAAGTTTGGTGTTTCTGAGTTGCTCATCTAGACAGTGAGCGCTGCCTACTCAAACCTTTCAAGATGGGGTCTCAGGGTAGGAGGGGTTCTTTCCTTCAGTCTCCTGTTGGTGCCTAGATTATAAAGCTTGCCCTGCTGGGGCCTGTACCAGGGCCTCTGCTGGGCCCTTCAGTCTTTTGGAGACAGTCTACCTCCTGCTCCAACCTATGGAAATAACGAGCCCTCAAACTCTTCCATGTGACCACATTTTGTTCAAAATTGAGATCTAATTTTTTGATCAATGTGAAAAAATACTTTGGACATTAAAACACTAAAAAAACCCCAGGAAGTAGATCCATGTTGGACTTAGAACTGGGGTAAAACCCTGGGTTCCACTTCTTCTCAGCTAGCTTTGATGTGCTCCTAGGTGAACTTGATGCCCAAGCATAAAAGTTTGAATTGGTTGCCAGAATTACTTCCCTAGACAGCTGGCCAGGAACCACTGCCCCAGCCAGTGCCAGCTGGGCTGCCCAAAGACAACACAGGCCAGAAGATCCACCCTGGCTCTGAAGAACTAAGCCTGAGCCAGGCCCTGTGAGCGCTATACCTTGTGCAAGAGCGGCACAGAGGATGCAGGGGGCAGTGGGAGCCCAGGGCCAGTATCCCACCTTGCACGTACACAAGTCACATCTCTGCTGAAGCAGGTCCTGACACGTGAGCACCACTGATTTCTACCTGAAAGACACATCTGCTTGCAAAGCTGACCAAAGAGGATCCTTCACTCACACAGGCCTTGCTAACTTGAGATCAATATCTAAGTTCAATGTCTTTATCATTAAGGAAATGAGAAAACATATTTTGGACATACATAAATAGCACCTTGCCTCCGAGCTCACAGGACTTGCCATTGCCTCATTAATCATTGTAACAGCCCTGCCAGGGAGGAAGGTATTAATTTTCATAAAACACCTACAAGAATCATTTTTAAATGGACATTTAATTGGTCCAATAGGCATCAGGGCAGGCTAAACCATAGAATCTGGTAACTGATCAACTGGGGCTCCAGCAGGCCAGACAAGGAAATTAATTCTAGAGAAGGATGGGGCATTTTCAGGGAACAGAACAGGGTTTTCTTTTTTTTTCTTCTGAACGGTTTTCACAGCTGTCCAGGGGTCCCAAGCTCTCCTAGCAGATGAGACCTTAGCAGCCAAGAGCTCAAGGTGCCCCGGGCAAACTGACTCTGTGTAACCCACCCCCTGCCCCCGGGGCTTATGGTGGAACAGGATGCTGTCTTTTCTTTTCCTCCATCTCTGAAACATTTAGCTAATGATGACTTGGACCTCATTATGTGGTTCTCAAAGTGAGGTTCCCCAAATCCATGCCACTTGGGAACTTGTTAGAAATGTAATTCTCAGGCCCTGCCCAGACCTACTGAACTGAGGGACTTACTCAATGTCCCATAGTGATTGAGTGCACTGAGGGATGGAGAACCTGCTATTTTGAGGACACCTCATTTCCTGTCACTGTCAGCAAATCCGCTGGTGGCTCCAGAGTGGGCTCAGGAAGAAGTTGGGTTCTCTGGGCAGGCCACAGAGGCTGGAGGAGGGACAAACCCAGGCCACCTTTGGACAAGCCAAGGAACCCCCCACCTTGTAGTCACAAAGCAGCAGTAGGCCCACTTCCCACCCCAGGCAGCTTTGATCCCAGGCCGTGGTCCAGCTAGGCCTGTTCCAGATGCTCAAGGCAGCAGCTTCCCGCCTGCTGTGTATTTGCCACTGAGAAAACAGCAGGACCCAGTGAGCTGAGGGCACAGCCCTGGGGAGGAGCAGGATTCCAGCTGAAGCCCTGGGGCCTCATACCGCCAACAAGTGAGCTGGAAAAAAGAGCCATCCCATGCGTGAGAGCTTGCCTTGTAACCCTGGATGTTCCCATTCCGGCTTTCTGGGGGCGGTGGGTCCCACATGACCTCCAGCTGGCTGGCCGTGAGCGGGGTGACCTGGATGTTCTGCGGGGCCATCGCTGGAGCTGAGGAAAGAATAGCACATGATGGTACCTAGCACGTTCCTTCAGAAGCTGAGCCCCCGCCCACCCCCCAGGACTCATGCAAGCCCTAATTCCATGATGGCAGCATGGGAGATTCTGTCGGGACATTGCTCTGGCTTGGGAGACCTAGGGTACAGTCACATCCCAGCTCCAGGCTCCTGCCTCTGAAGTTAGTTCCTAGTCCTTTCATGCCAGGGGATGCTGCAAACCCTTCCAGAAAAACATACTTAAAGGCATAAAGTAACACATACAAAATTACAAAGAAGATTGATCTCACTGAGATAGAGTTACTGAGGATTTGAAAATAAACATAGGATATAGGAATCCATGGGTTCTGGGATAATGCTCAGGAGTGGTTTGATTCCAGTAGCACCTGGAGTGTGGCCAGAGATGCCTATGGCTCTGAGAGCAAGGGAGCCACAGGCACTGCTGACATTCCTCATTGGGGGAAATGCTGATTTTTGAAGAGGTTTTAGGGGAAAAAAAGATATTTGTATTGCCGTTGCAAATACAGGTGGCCCAGTGTGAAGTCTATCCTAGACCAGAAGAGTTTGGACACACAGAGGTGCTCCTCCAGGCTGATGGGACCAGCTTCCTGGGAATGTGGCTCCACATTGCTCTCTGAGGCTCTCGAAATTTGCAAGTTCTAAGCACCAAGTCATTGCCCCTTTCCCCCTCTTTCCCATGGGAGGGTCTCCTTGGGGTACCCCCTCAGTGCACATAGTATGCAGAAGATGAGAACATACCTTATATACAGAGATTTGATAAATTGTGGTATAAAGGTGTATTAAGAATTGCAATGCAAAAAATTATGAATGTAATACACTCCTCTATTGTGATGTATGTAAGAAATAATAAAGAAAGAAAGAAAGAAAGAGAGAGAGAAAGATGAGATTTCTATGGGGGACAGCATGGTTGCACCTCTAATGCAACCATCAGGGAGTTGTGAACAATGCACAGAGCACATGCACATTCTGGAACATTCCTAGTCTCTCTATATTTTGCTGGCTTCACACCATTTCTGAATTCCATGCAGAGTACTTTCTCATGATGGTCTGTTCACTGCTTCCTCCTAGGACTTACTCCCTTCTCCCATCTGGGCACTCCGGGTAGGAATCTGGGCCGTGCTGGACCCTGAGGAGCTGTGTGGAGTTATATTGGGTTCCCAGCTCTGGAAGGCCAAGCCCCCCCACCTCACTTCTTATGGCCTTGACCTGCAGACCCAAAACATAGCTGCCTTTTGATTCAGGACTGCTTGTAGGCCATAAAGAGACAACAAAACAGTCACTGTCCGAGATGTCTGGGCACCTGGGCTCTGGAGAAGCCTTCTGGGGAGAGAATGACCTCATCAATCACCCCTTCCCAGGTCCCCCTCCCCACTTTCTGCTCTCTCCCCCCAATGTAGAATAAAATAGTAATTAACACCCGCTCAGCCTGACACCAACTATTTATTTTGTTCTAACTGTGTGGTTTCCATATTATCACTGCCCACCCTGCCGTTAATGGAAATGTTAATAACCCACACCAGGTTGTTGTGACAGATGCTCAGCCTCATTATCAGAAATTCTTATTTACCGCTCCATTAAACAACAGAATCACACAAAAAAACAATTCAATCAAAACTAACTGGAGGAATTTTAACAGCCACATTAATAATCCAAAACATAAATAAAGTTAATGTCTTTTGCATGTTTGCCATCGGCAACTCTATTGCAAAATTACTGTTGTACAATTAAAATGTGAAAGGCAAAATTGAGCACGGCCATTACCCTGGTGGTGGGTTAGGACTCCCCCGCGAAACACCCCAAGGTTTTCTTTCCACAGACTTCGCTAAATCCAGAGTCCCAACAGCCCTGGACTAGGATGTCTATCAGCAGGAACTGGTAGGATCCCGTGAGCTCCGGGCAGCCCCAGTGCCTGGGGCCCGCGTGCCTCCTGGCTAGGGCTGACGCACTGGACTAGGGCCCCTGGTGCATCTTGGGCAATTGAGATGCTTCTGTGCAGCTGCCAGCTATGCTGAAGCACAGGGCTCTTGTTCCATAAAAATACTGCAGGTAACGAAGACTTTTTGTTGATTACACAAGCAGGGAAGAGAGAAATAAATGTAAACACAGAGCAAAGCCTGTCAGTTTGGGGACTTATTTTTTCTGGCTCCTGAAAGCTGCTGAGCTGCCAGCTCGACAGGAGAACTTGACTTTCAGGAAGGTCCTGCTGTTCCCAGTCCCGAATGCAAGCCTTGCCTGTTCAGTGCATGCAGCTGGGAGCCAATGGTGCCACGGTTCAGTCAGTTTCTTTTTGTTCTCCCACTGGAACATTTGCAGCATAAGAAGCTACAAATATCAGCCGGAATTTTTTTTTTTAATGCATGAAATTGTTTTTCAAAAGTGTTTTTGGCCAGAACACCCGGAAATTGTTGATTTGTAGATTGCCCCCACATAGCACTTAAAGGTGGCACAGAAAGGTTGTGGTGCAAAGCTGAGACCTGTCCTGCATGCCTCATGCAGAGGAGGATGGTGCCATGACAGAGCTGTGTTGCTCCCACCCTTAGTGGGTTGGCTCCTGCATCCTTGCCACGGCACTGGCATAACCTTGGAGAGGGACTTCATCAAGGCAAAGACAGAGAGCATTCAGGGACTTTCAGAGACATCTTGCATCTGATACCTCTAATGAAATTCCAGAGGCTTCCAGAATTTTCTGGAATTCTAGCTGTTTACTTCGAAAGGCCCTGAAAACTTGGGTGCTGTAGGCTGAGCCAGGATGTGGCATGGCTCTCTCCGGTCCTGCTGCCTGTGCTGGGAAGGGGAGCCTCCCAGGGTGCTAGGGCAACGTCTGGAACTGTCACCTTCAGCTCTATCAGCAAGTAACCCCCAAAGCACAAGGTTTTCCCTGAAGCAGTCTTCACTTGCTGGTAAGCAAAGAGCTTGTCTCTTGCCCCTGCATCTGTGTCCCACTGGCCCTGGGGTAAGCTGGGTCACGCACAGAGCCTTGCACTGCAGCCTCGCCTCAGGTGTTCAGGTGGGTGGCAGGATGGGCACCGCTGTGCTACCACCACAGAAAGGAGAAGTAAGAAAGTTCTACAGCCACCCCCCTCACCTACATTTCACTTCCTGGGGTTTCCATTACCTATGATCAACCATGGCCTGAAAACATTAAATGGAAAATTCCAGAGAGAAAGAGAGACCACATCCACATAACTTTTATTGCAGTATATTCTCCTAACTGTTCTAGCTCACTGTTAGTTATTGCTGTTAATCTCATATAATACCTCACTTATAAATCAGACTTTATCGTAGGTCGGTATGGATAGAGGAAAGCAGGACTACCTACAGGCTCAGTATTCCTGGAGGATTCGGGCCTCCACTGAGGTCTTGAAGTGGACCCCTGAGGATCAGGAGGTGGACTTTGGTAAAGCCAAGGAGGCTCAGGAGAGCAAGAGCAATGTTCAAAGTTATAGGGAGTAACCACAGCAATAAGGAGGCTCATTCATTCGGTTCTTTCCTCCCTCATTCAAAATGCTCACTGCCCCGGGATGGAGGGCCATCCATCTGACCTGAGGACAGTGGTGTGGGTGGAGTTTGCGGTGGCCTCTCCTGGAGGTGGTCTGCTCACCCTCCTCCCACCCAGTTGACCAATGCTATGGGAGCAGTAGTGGAACCCAGGCAGCTGCGACAGCGCCGCTTCCTAGCAGAAGCTTCTGGAGGGTATGTGGCATGCTGCTTGCCCCCTTTTCCTATCTCAAGATGGCTGGCCTCATATGGCCAAGACCTCCACCTGAGTTTTGAGGAGAAGAGGAAGCAGAGACTGGTTATGCCTTAAAGGGCAGGCAACATGGCAGTGAACGTAGCATGGGGCTGGAACCTCTGAGAGTCAGGTTCCTGATTTCCAGGGCTCAGCTATGCTGGAAACTTCCTGAATATTCACTAGACCTTGGCTCAGGGCTGACAGGTGGGTGGACACAGAGATGTAGAAGACAGTTTAACAGGAGAGAAACATGGCAGTAGCCACAATGTAAGATGGATGTGAACAGAGGTTCCAAGCGCTTCAAGCTGGGGATGTGGGTGTTTCCTGGAGGACAGAACATCAGGCTGACTCTTAAATAACGGGGAGGATTTAACAGGGGACTATGGCCAAGAGAGTGAGGGTACTGTCAGAGGAGGGTATGGAAGGAATGAGCATCAATTAAAAGCAGGATGTCTGTTGCGCTCACAGAAGGCAGATGATCTTCCTGTCACTAGGGCCTCCCGAGGCCAGTGGGGCACCAACTACTGCTAGGGCTACCATGAGCCTCACCAAATACCACTATTGCTAGGGATACCCCAGGCCACGCTGGGCATTTACTATTGTTAGGGTCATGCAGGCAATCACTATTACTAGGGCTATGTCAGCCATGTGGGGGTTTCCTGCTCTCGTCAAATCCCCCTCAGTCATGCTGGGAACCTGCTTTTGCTAGAGCCATGTTAGACTGTGATGGTCTGTGGTAGGTTTCTACTTTCAGTTTTTGTAATCCAGTGCTTTATGATTTGGGTAGAGCAGGTTTTTAATGGAATAATTTGAGGATCGTTGTTAATGTTTTACCATAATGAAATAATATTACTTTTAAATTCTACATTCATCAATTTACTTTAATTGCATCAACATTTTCCTGGTCAAATACTCTCTCTGACTCCCCGTTGAAATAAATAAGAAACAGAATTCTCTAATCTAATTTACCTTCTCGGCTAACTTTGCCAACACATCTGTCCCCCTAAGCTGGGACACCTGGAGGCACACTCCAGGTAGGTATGTTGCCTCTGGAGCCTTCTCCACACTTAGAGGAAGTTTAATGAAACATACTGCTTCAACTGGTTGGGGACAAGTCAGAGCTGGTGACAGAGAGCGAGACTCAAGGCAGCAAAGTGAGCCCCTGGGGACTGGCAGGCTTGGCAGGGAGCCAGGAAACGCAAAGCCAGGTACCAGGATGAGCGCAGGAGCCCAAGGACGAGGGTGTCCAAATCACCGTCATCCTCACAGGGCCTGGAAAGCCTGCTGCCCTAGATGGGCCAACTGTCCACAGCCCTGCCCTCCAGGGACTTTGGGTTGTTTTGAGGGCTTTAGTTGGCATCATTGGTAATTTTTAAAAAGCTTACAATGGATGATTCCAAGTAAAAAAATCATATTTTATAAACCTGTAACAGACATGATGGACACGGATCACCCTTCTGTCAACCTGGAGCCCCCTTCTTTCCAGAATTCTCCAGGACTTTTGGGGTCAAGAGTAGGTGATGATTTCCCACTTGCTGACTGTGTGATTCCAAGCACTTTGTTGGGTCTCTCTGAGCCTCTGTCCTGATATGTGTAAGAGGGGAAGTCACCAAACTGGAAGGGCTTTGAAATGAAATGACCCAGGTGAGATGAAGCCGAGTCCTGCACTCAGGGCCCCAAAGGAGAGGTGGATCCAGATGTCTGGCTATGAGCCCATGAGCTTCTTCCTGAGGAAGTACGGCCATCATGGTCCCTCTCCACCCAGGAAATTGCCCAGGAGAGGGTGGGCACTGGTTCCATCTGGGGCACACCCTATGGAGGCTCTAAGTAGCTATACGACAGTGTGTGAAGAGATAAACGTCTGTCCCCTTATGGGCAACTTCTAACATAGCTCGATGATCTCACCTTGGTTCTTGGACGTGGGTTTAACCAGTGACCTGCTTCTAAGAAGCAGAACCTGGCACTGCTGGGATTCGGTCACAGGAGCCTAGGCTTCTTGCTCCTCCCTGTGGATGGAACCACTTGCCATGCTGTGAGATGCCCCATGGGAGACCCTTCCTGGCAAGGAGCTCAGGGAGGCCTCTGGCCAACAGCTCATGAAAACTGAGCCTTCGTCCAACTGCCTTGGGGAACAGAATCCTGCCAACAATCACACAAGCGAGCTTGTACACTGGTCCTTTCCTTCAAAGACACTGCCAGGCTGATACCTTTTCAGAGATCCTGAAGCAGAGGACCCACTATGCTGTACACAGAGACACTGAAGCAGCAAATGTTTATTGTCTTCATTATACAAATGGAGTAACTTGTTGCATGGCAATAGCTGCCTAAAATTATCCTGGCTGGAGCCTGACCTGGGCCCAGCCTCCACACAGTCTGTGTGCTTAGTTAGAGACTGGCTGTGGTTTGGTGCAGCCCAATAAGAAACACCGTGTTTGCATGGTGCAGATATTCCAGAGATAACCCACTCGGGGTCAATGAGTCTCTGTACATGGCATGGCGCTGCAGGTATGTAGGAACCTGGCCTTTTCATTTGCATATGAGAAGAACAGAGCTCTGGAACAGTATAGGATTCATCAAGTGGCTCTGATCACAGGAGCCTCCAGGACACACAGGGAAGAGCTTACTGGAGCTCTAGGTTCTGACTGAGCAGATGGACGGGTGTGGGAAGGCAGGACACTCCAGGTGGAGGATCTACGAGTAGCAGAGGTGTGGTACATCCATTCATTTTACACTGCTGCCACAAAACACCAGAGGTAGCCTAACTTTATAAAGAAGAGAGGTTTACTCAGTTCAGTTTCAGATGCTGAAATTCCAAAGGCATGGCTCCCCATCAGTTGAGGCACCAGCAATGGTGGTAGCACGTGTGGGAGCAAGAAATCATGTGATAAGGAAGGAAGCAGAAGAGACTGAGGTCCCACAGTCTTCTTGAAGGGCATGCCTCTAAATGACCTAAGGACTACCCATGAGCCTCATCTTTTAAAAGTCCCATCTTCTAACATCACCACATGGAGGACCAAGCTCCCATTTCATGTACTCCCGGGGGGACAAGCCACAGCAGTCGGGATGGGAACTCTCCCTTCCACAGCCTCGAGGTAAGCATGAGCTGATCTAGGGTGATGGTAGCTGCCATCCTAAGCAACTAAGTGGTTTTAAAAATGGTTGTTTCAATAGAAAAAGGAGGTTGAGGCCAGAGAATTTCAGACTCATAACAAGAAACATATTTTTCTTACGGATTTGAACTTGCCGTTTTGCCCTGAACCCTTGTTCTGCTGAGCATCCAGCCCTGATTCTACCCAGTAATGATCTCTGTTTTCCCACCACAGCTCACAGTGTTTACACGTTCTTATCGGTTCATCACCGTTATCACCCACTGTTCGATAAGCAAAGTTAAAAGCCACTGAAACCAGCTGGCTGTGCAGCTTGCATGTTTCTGTTTGTTTTTGTCCTCGCCTGGAGAGTGAGCAAGATCCAGGGACTGAACCACTCCTGCTCACGAGGCACCCTGGGCATTCCACATGGGCTCCTCCGTCCCTAGGTAGCCCGCCGCCTCCTGTGCAGCTGGTGTTTGCAAAACTCATGCTGTTGGAGATATAGTTCATCTTACAACCTAGAAAACTGAGGCTCAGGTGGGTTAAGCCACTTGCCCCAGAATGGGCTAGACCTGAACTTGGATCTGACTTTAAGGTCCAAGCTGCTTCTCTAGAGCCGGGGTGGAAACTTCCTGTAAAGACCCAGGTACTATCTTAGCTTTGAGGCCTCTGTTGGAACTACTCAGCTCTCCACCTTTCTGTGGCAAAAGTAGCTCAAATATTTACTATTTAGCCCTTTACAGAAAAAGGCATGGCTGCATTCCAATAAAATTTTATTGACAAAATGGGTAAGGAGCTGGCCTTGGCGCCTGGGCCAAGTTTGCCGCTCTGCTGGAGGGCAGCAGGGAAGGAAGAGGGCAGCCGGATCGGGACGATGCTGATGGTTGAGCACCCAGGGGCTGAATCGCCCGGCAGAGCAGCTTTGTCAGCCCAGAGGCTGGAGCGGAATGGTGTAGAAGAGGAGGAAAACCTGACGGCTGAAAGACTAGACACCTCCATGGGAATGCAAAATGCTGACAGAATAGTTGATTATATTAAGGAATTATGATCACTTTTTCCAGGTGTGATAATGACTTTGCATTATGTATTGAATTTTAAAGAGTTCTTGTAGGGATATATATACTGAAGGTATTTTTGGATAAAATACGATGTTTTTATAAAAGAGTATGATGTCTGAGACTCATGGGGAGGAGGGGAAAGGCGGGTTAGATGAGGGGGAGGTTAGCTGACCTGGATTTACAGCGACACATTCAGAAACAAACACAAAGCAGTCATTCCTTCCAGGCTCAGCTGGGATGGGAACGAAGGCCGCAGCTGGTGTTGGGCAGGCCTGGGCTTGGTGAGACTCAGGGGCCACCGCACTCTCAAGTCTGCTGCTGCCTCTGCTGGTCCCAGTGACCCAGAGGGCCACATGAGCCTTGTGTCCATGTGGGACGCCAAGCCTAGGAGGGGTGGGAGTGCCTAGTCACTTGGTGATGGACAGTCTACTCATCTTGCCGACCGGCTTCAGCCGCCGTCCTATCCAGCCACTGCGACACAAAGAGGCCCAACCCTTTAAGGCTGGACCCTGGAGAGCCTTGTAACCCCCAGAAGACCCCATGCCAGGCAGCCCATCCGCCCAGAGACTCCAGGCAGGGCTGCCCTCAGGGTCCTCCCTCCCTTCAGCGGTCCAGCAAGCTCCTGTGCATGTGGGCCTCAGCAAAGCTGTCCCAGTGGATAATACAGCAAACCAAAGGATTTTCCAGAGAATCTGGAACACACTTAGACTCAGGACTGTGTGATGTTTAGGATCTTTTCCAAATAAAGCATTAGTCATTATAATATTCTCCATGACCTTTCTACTTTTATGGAAATCAGGTTATTAATAATGTCACTTATCCACCCACATTTCCTGGGCGCTGCGTCTGCCAGGAGAGGTAGCGACCAGGCTACAGGGGCAGCATATGCAGCATGGGAGGGACGTCCGTTCAGGGCAACCAGCATGATGCTCAGGGTGTATGGGTGGAGGAGGCCTGAGCAGGATCCAAGGGGTCCACGGGCCAGTCCCAGGAGGAGATTTGCTGTTCCCCTAGAGAATGTGGGGACCCACCAGGGTGGAAACAAAGTGCAAGAATGAGACCTGCACTGGACAAGGACCACTGTGGCAGGAGTGCAGAGGGCAGGGGGGTGGGGTGGGATGAAGTCAGCAGCCCCAGAGGTTCTGAATGTCCCTCAATAGAGGTTCCCGGGGATAACAGCTCACAGCTCTGCACATGGTCACCCACAGCATCCCTGAGACTGTGTCCGGGTGTTCTCTTTCCCCTTCCTCTCTCCCAGGGGCTGTGTCTACCTCTGAGCACAGGGCTTAGTCCTGGGGGTAGCTGCTCCTATAACACAGCCCTGCCCTTGCCACCCCCACTTGGTTGCCCCATTCACTGTGCTTAGAGCACCCCATCCAAAGGGTACCTGGTGCCCATGGCCTCCCCAGAGATGCCTGGGGTGGCATGTGCCAGTAAGAGCCTAGAGGAGAGCCCATATGACACCTTGATCCCCCCAGTGTGATGAGGCGGGGCCAAGCACCCACCCTACTGTGCACAGGAAGCCCGATCACATCCCAGACGGCCCCCCTTTGAACCTGGTGATGGCTTCCAGATGTGTCTGTCCCCAAGGAAGCAGATGCTGGAGACCCGCAGCCCTCTGCCCCTCCTGACTGGTGATGAAGGGCTACTCCACCCCCTGAGGTCAGAGACTCATCTGTGAGCTGCAGGTGGCAGTTCCCACCCAGGTGACCGTGTGGGCTTTTGCAAGATGTTCACTCAGCCCTGCCCAATGGAAGGCCATGTCTGACCTCCTCACAGCGCTCACTTCAGCGCGGGCTGCAGACTGACCACAGAAACAGCAGACACTGACAGTGATCTGCTTGTGGTCACTACCCAGTGTTTGGTTAATGGCCACCCAGGCTTCCCACCGAATGGCCATGATGAGATAGCTCAGCCTTGTGAAGTGCGGGGCGACTACATTAATTGCTCTGTAAGCAACTGCCGTTCTCTCTTCATTATAAACACATTTTCCAACACACACAGCTCTGAATCCTTTTAATCTCACTTAATGGGCTCCAGGACTGGCTTTATTTGTCACTAGGGGGAGCTAAAACAGCCAGAAGCTTTGTTATTTTGCTCTTGTTCCAACCAACGGTAATTAAAAGCTGGTAGTATTTTAGGAAAGGTAAAACCTACACTCCACAGTTAAGTTTCTCATTCTTTAAAAATAACGGCAAACCCACAGTGTCAAGATATTTTCTGTCTCCCAAAGCAACAGCCGAACCCAAAGCAACCCAAATACTGCCTAAGGCAATTGAGTGATTAGAAACACTGAATTTAAGAATCTCTTTTTTTCTCTTTGGGGGAAAGTTGTAGCGCCTCAGACCAAAGTTCTGATTCTTTAGCTGGGGTCTGCTCTTGGAAGTGAGTCCCCGCTGGGTGTAGAAATGAGGCAAGTCCTGGCTCCCTTTTCAGAGAGCCAATAATGGTGATGGTGGACTTTTATTTGTTTGTACTTTAGTGCTGGGCAGGGGACGGGCCTCTGCCTGCTGCTGAGCCACACCCCAACCCCAAGGGCTCTTTCTGCTGGGCTTAGAGTGCCTAGGGAAGCCTAAGGTAAGGTCACCATGGTTATGCCCTTGGAAGGGACTAGGTGGTTCTTGTGGGACACTCTATGGGTACAACAGGGACAAATCATCACAGAACCCAGGTTCACAGAAAGAACTGCCAGCCACAAGCACTAAGCAAGCAGGACTGTCCCAGGAACACCTCCGTCCCCACTATGGGATGGGGAAGGAGGGACAGGCCAATTCTTGGAGAGGAAACAGGAGTGGAATGAAGACGTCAGGAATGCTGAAGTCCGTTTGTAATCTAATATGATTGCCATCAAAATCCCAGTAGAATTTGCTTTTTTGAGCACTTGCCAGAATGATCATAAAGTTTATGGGATGGCTGAGAAATTTTGGAAAATGAAGAAAGAAGACAAGCTGAAGTGGATATGAGCCATGTGTAATAATGTGGTATAAATGAAAGGTCTGG
Organism: Marmota monax; assembly: GCF_021218885.2. Taxonomy (NCBI): domain Eukaryota; kingdom Metazoa; phylum Chordata; class Mammalia; order Rodentia; family Sciuridae; genus Marmota; species Marmota monax. The sequence continues at coordinate 3,650,891 of NW_026693034.1, read as the reverse complement.
TGGCACCAGAGCCATGGTGAAGTCACCCACCGAACTAAGGAATTGCCTCAGAGAGACTGGACTGAGTGGAAGAATTAAAACACCACTGAGCTACATTGCAAAGGGTCAGTCCATGGACAGCCTGTCTCTGGAAACAATCTGTGTGGGATCCTACTTTATACAAGGTGCCAAATTCAATTATAGCCAGATTAAAGATTTTAATGGCAAAAATTAAACCATAAAGATTCAGAAGAAAATCTGGTGTTTGCCAGGTTTCTCAGCGCAAAAGGGGCGAATCACAGAATTAAAAAGAAGCAATAGGAAGGGAAAACTTTGCCCCAAACATGATCAAGTGTGGCATCCTCAACACATAAGGAGTTCTTCAGTCAACTCGTAACACTGGACTTGTTAAATTGAAATGGTGAGAGGCCAGGCTCTAGACTCCCTGGAGAAACTTCGACTGTTTCTTCTAAGTGCCTGTGTTACAGAAAAATGAAGCTTAAACTCAACCAGAAGCTTCCAAGTAACTAGAATTATACAACTGGGGACTTCCCAAGACACAGACTAGAGAAGGCAATGGCACAAGGGGAACCAACCAGCATTTTTCTTGGGTGGCTTCCACATTTGTATTTGCTCCAAGTAGAGGTGAAATCACACCCTGGCTTTGGGACCTCTGGTCACTGGCAACTGGTTTGGCGATGGGCGTGCAAATAAAGGCAGTCTGAAGAGAGAGCCAGTGGATTTCCACAACAATGTAGAAAGTGCACAGCTTTCTGTGGCTGGAGCTGAGGGCCACCTTGAGGAAGAGAAAGGGGATGACTGAAAGGAAAGTGGAACTAAGAGGATGCTCAGAAGCAGCTTGTTAGGGCACTGGATCCAGCTGTGCCTGAAGCTGTATCTGGCTCTTCAACTTTTCTGTTACAGGAGTGCTAAGGTTTGGATATGGCTTAAGTGTATCCCTACAAAGGTTCATGTGTTGGAAGCTTGGTCCTTAATGTGGCAGTGTGAAAGTGGACCTTACAGAAGAGAAGCCTAAAGTAAGATCATGGCATGCCTTTGGAAAGGACCAAGTGGTTCTTATGGGACTCTGTTGGTTCTCAAGGGAGGCTTGTTCTAAAGCGTGAACTTGACCCTCTTTGGCTCCTGGGATCCTCCTGGAATGGGTCCTTGTCTAGACGGGGTCCAGCCCTGCTGACTGGGGTCCTGATGGGTGTGTTATTTTTACCAACTTGAGATGCCTATACTTGGAAACCAACCTTGACCTCAAGGAGAAATCTCCTAACTCTGCCTTTTTCTCTGAGCTTAAAAAGATTTAAATATGATCTCCTTGGGCTACAGGGGACCCAAAGTTCATCACTCTACACATCTTGTCATTTTCTAGATGCGACAGACAGTCAAGTGACATGAGAGAGCCTGCTCCAGGCTCCTCTGGGTCCTCTGGCTGGGTACCCCCTGCCTATGCAGTGCTCAGGCTCCTCTGGGTCCTCTGGTAAGTGCCCCTCACCCAGCAGTGCCCAGGCTCCTCTGGGTCCTCCAGTGAGTGCCCCTCACCCAGCAGTGCCCAGAGTCCTCTGGGTCCTGAGGGTGAGCGCCCCTCGCCCAGCAGTGCCCAGGGTCCTCTGGGCCTTATGCCACCTGGCTCACGTAACAAGCTGTGAGGGTGGCTGTGGTTCCTCGTCTGCCTCGGGACAGTGTCCAGGGGCACTGCTGAGGAACCGTGGAGAACTCTGGGCCTCCCTCTTTCCGACTCCCTGGCCTGGCCTTTCCTTCCACCATTCGCCAGGCTTCTCACCATGCCTGAAACCACAAAGGCAGTCCTCAGTGGATCTCGGGGATCTGTTTTCACCAGAGAAGGAACCCTCTGGGAACTGTGGACCAGGCGCCATTCCCACCTGGACAGGACCCTGTGAAATGTAGCGGGGGACAACTTCCCGCCATCATGGAAGACATCCTCAGACAGTAAAAAAAGCACAACCGTGCCACCATCACTGAGGTGAGACTTTGGGCCCAGGGATCCTCTCCATAAGGTGCCAGGACTCAGAGTCCTCTGGGCGAGCGCCCCTCTCCTACCAGTGCTCAGTCTCTGTGGGTCCTGTGGGTGCCCACCCTCAGCTCCCTGTGCTCAGACTTCTCTGGGTCCTCTGGGCGAGCTCTCCTCTCCCACTAGTGCTGAGACTCCCGGCCTGGACCTTGAGGTTGAGTGCCCCTCGCCCATCAGCACTCAGGCCTCTGGTTTCTGTGGGGAGTGCACTTCCCTCACCATGCAGACTCCTCTGGGTGCTGTGAGGGAGTGCCCTGCACCCAGCGGTGGGATCCCACACTGGCCAGGCACATTCTGGACATGCACATTGTGGGTAGAACAGAGATTTGGTGGTACAGCTGGGCGAGACCCTGAGCTTCCCGCCCTGGCACACAGATCTCCTGGCTACGCCATGAGCCTCTAACCAGAGCTCAGTGTTGAAGCCACTTGCTCATGGTCACGCAGCTGGCGAGAAGGGTCTAGCACTCAATCACGAGGCCACAGCCCAGTCTGTTTTCACAAAAGCCTCCGAGCACTTGAGGCCCTCTGGGCTGTAATGCTCAGAAGCATCCAGAAAATGAACAGAAACTGCCAAGGTGAGTTCGTCTCTGAAGTCTCCCCTGCTGTGTGCCAACACGTCCACAGTGCCTCTCACCGTCAGGTCCTCAGGATGCAATGGGAATGACTGACTGGCCTCCTCCTTCAGAAAACTCCCTCCAGTGTGAACACGGAGGACAGAGGCTTGCCAGGCTGACTGGCAGCAGAGGCCCATTTGTAGGACTGGGCCCTGCCAGGGTCATGTCTGAACGGTGTGCATTGCTTCAGGCAAGAAAGAGCCCAGCCACACAGAAGTGGGGGCAGACGGCGCCAGAGGCAGAGATTCACTCCAGGGAGAGGGTCCAGGAGAGTCATGTGGAGAAATGGAGTGGGAGGACTCCAGAGAGGAGGAGGGACCAGCACAGGAGCCCTTGGGGAGGCATCCAGAGGTAACCCCAGGCAGAACCCCAGACAGAGGGGAGAAAGCAAGGCAGAGTGGCTGGGAGCCACCTGGGCCTGAGCCCTGCCTGCTCCATCTACAGGAACAGGGCGACTAGTCTGGGCTCATGTCCTAGGTGCATGGGACCTGAGAAGGATCGAGGGCCACTGACTCACCTGCTAAAGTCAGGGAGGTTTAGGACATTTGGGAGGAAAGGAAAAGGGAAAGGCATGGTTTTCAGTGTGTGTGTGACCGCACTGGGACACCAGGGAGGGAACGAAATTCTGTAGCAAGCAGCTGGGAACGTGGTGCTGTGTTTCCACCCCAGACCCACAATATGGCAGGAAGAAACACAACTTCCTTCTACTCCTTTCTTTCTGCCTCCACCCACCCCATCAGCACTGTGCTGGGTACAGAAGTGACACCACACATGTGGGCTTTCTCACTTGGGCCCTCCTGGGAAGGGAAGAATTCTGAGCACAGAGCAGGCTGGCTCTGGCTGCCATCACTGCCTCCTGCCCTAGGGACACGCAGGGGCTGTGCAGTTGTCTCATACTAGACAAAGGTGCCAAAAACTTACATTGGAGAAAAGAGCCTTTTCAACAAATGGTGCTGGGAAAACTGGAAAATTCATGTGGAACAAAATAAAATTAAGCCCCTATCTCTCACCATGCACAAAATTCAACTCAGAGTGGTTCAAGGACCTAGGAATTAGACCAGAGACCCTGTGACTAACAGAAGAAAAAGTAGGCCCTAATCTTCATCATGTTGAATTAGGCCCTGACTTCCTTAACAAAACTTCTAAAGCACAGGAAATAAAATCGAGAATCAATAAATGGGATGGATTCAAACTGAAAAGCTTCTTCTCAGGAAAAAAAAAACAAAACCAGTGAGGTGAATAGAGAGCCTACAGAATGGGAACAAATTTTTACCACATGCATATCAGATAGAGCACTAATCTCGAAGATCTATAAAGAACACAAAAAAACTTAACACCCCCCAAAAACAAATAACCCAGTCAATAAATGGGCTAAGGAACTGAATAGACACTTCTCAGAAAAAAATATTCAACATCTCTAGCAATCAGAGAAATGCAAATCAAAACTACTCTAAGATTTCATCTCACTCCAGTCAGAATAACAGTTATTAAGAATACAAGTAACAATAAGTGTTGGCAAGGATATGGGGAAAAAGGCACATTCTTACATTGCTGGTAGGGAGACCTCAGGAATGCCTTGATGAACACCCAAGGGCTGCAAATTGGTGCAACCATTATCTGGAAAGCAGTATGGAGATTCCTTAGAAAACTTGGAATGGAACCACCATTTGACCCAGCTATCCCACTTATCAGTTTATACCCAAAGGACTTAAAAACAGCATGATACAATGATGCAGCCACATCAATGTTTACAGCAGCACAATTCACAATAGCGAAATTGTGGAACCAACCTAGATGCCCTTCAATAGATGAATGGATAAAGAAACTGTGGTTTATATATATACAATGGAATATTATATACAATGGAATATTGTGGTTTATATATACACAATGAAATATTACTCAACATTAAAAGAGAATAAAATCATGGCATTTTCAGGTAAAATGGACAAAACTTTTTCCCCCCAGAAAACCAAAGGCCAAATGTTTTCTCTGAAAAGTAGATGCTGATCCATAAGGGGGTGGTGGTGGGGAGCATGAGAGGAATGGAGGAACTTTGGATAGGGCAAAGGGGAGGGAGGGGGAACAGAAGGGGCATGGGGGTAGGAAAGATGGTGGAATGAGAAGGACACCATTACCCTAGGTACATGTATAAAGACACAAATGGTGTGACTCTACTTTGTGTACAACCCAAGAAATGAAAATTGTGCACCATTTGTGTACTATGAATTGAAATGCATTCTGCTGTCATGTATAACAAATTAGAAAATAAATAAATTTTAAAAATAAAGGACAACTATCACATGCTTCTGTTTAGACGACATACCTAGAATAACCTGGGCATTTAGAAAGACAGAAGTAAGTTAGAGGATGTCAGATGCTGGCAAGAGAGAAAGGAAAGGGATGCTTAATTGGTCTGGGATTTCTGTTTGGGAAAATGAGAATGTTCCAGAAGTGAAAAAAGCTGCTCAAACACTGAGTGTGCTTAATGACGAGGAACTGTGCACTTGACAAAGGTAAAGGTGGCAGATTTCATGTTATACCTATCTTATCACAATAGCAAAAAACAAACGTACCCAGGAACCAGGGCTGGGAGCTCAGCGGCCAGTCACGCTGGCCTGTGCTGGCCTGCCACACCCACCCGTCTTTGCTTGGCTTCCTCCTCCATGTTGCAGCTCCTGTCTCTGGAGTTCTGGTCCCTGAGACAGAGGCCCTGCCTAGGAGCCCTGAGCCCCTGGCACTCAGCTGTCATGGGGGTATAGGCTGACAGTGGGCAGAACTCCCACATGCCACTGCCTGCAGCCACTGTTTGGGTTACATGGATCTCAAGTGGCCAGTCATGTCAGTCCCCACACTCCACCCACATGGCCAATAGAACCCACTGCCTGAACACCTTAGTGGGCATGCATCTGCCACAGCCACCCTTTACTGACACATTGCATGCCCCTCCTCTGCCCCAGGGGATCTTCTGGGGCTAGGTGAATCCCTCCCACCTTCATGGCTGACTAACTCAGACAGACTTCTGAGGAAAGAGAGGCAGAAATAATGGAAGCTCCAGATGTCCCATTTCTGCAATCTCGTTTGTGTGCAAATATTGTTTGACCATTCCAGAAAAAGGCTAGACTCTAGTGCCCTTGACTGACCTCTCCAAATGGCCAAAGGACATCTGATGCATTTCTAATCTCCGGCCCAGCAACCTGACCCACTCCCGCTCCTCAGCATCTCCCTGAGGCTGGGGCTGTGTCCTGGGGGAAATTCTCATTATCCTGGGCCTGAAGCATCACTCTTCTAAATTCACATCAGCTGATGGAGCAGAAGTACCAGGTGCATGTTGAGGAAGCCCTGAAAACCATCAACCCAGGAGGCCTGCCTGTGGACGGGACTCCTCAGCAGCAGGGAGGGCGTGAACACCTGGCCAGGAGGAGGAAGGAAGTTCAAGTGGATTAAAAACATGACCTAGGGCTGAGATTGTAGCTCAGGGGTGGAGCACTTGCCTAACATGTGTGAAGCACTGGATTTGATCCTCAGCATCACATAAAAATAAATAAAGGTACTGTGTCCTTCTACAACTAAAATATATATATTTTAAAAACATGACCTATATTTCACTGCAAGTTAGCCTGCTGTTCACTTGAGCGGTTGGGAAATCCTAGTACCCTCCTAAGCCAGGTTTTGCCAGTGGCGTCACAGAAACTTCCACCCCACCAAGGCTGGACAGCTGAGATGCCTGGCCACATAGTTCTTGGCCTTCCCATCCCTTACAGGGTCCCTGGATGGCTGCAGGGTGGGTGACACGAGGAGCTTACCAGCCTCACCAACGAAGACTTCCACAGGTGTGCTGGCCGGGCTCTCACCAATGATGTTGTAGGCGGTCATGATGACTTCATAGCGCCTGTACTTCTTTAAATCTACAAGGGTAGAGGATACGGGGTCAGCCTGTGGCAGCAGCATTCTTCATTCCTAGAAAGCTCCATTTGTGGACCACACTAAAGAACAGAACTCGAAGGAGAGGCAGGAGAAGTCTGTAATATGCCTATAACCCTAGGATCACATCCCCATCCTTCTGGCTGTCAATCAAGGACCACCAAAGGGAAGGGAAGCAGGAAGAGTTCTCCTGCCCTGTGCTCAGGTGAAGGCCGCATGAGGTGCCCTTCCACAGTGAAGGGGTAGAGGCTAACCAGGCCCTGGCCTGCCTTTGCATCTAGCATCTCTCCTGAAAAGTACCAAGAGGTGGAAGGAGATGTCAGTATTTAAAGGAAAACATTAAAAAGACAGGAGAAAATCTGAGCCCCTTGAGTTGTCAGTGACTCCATCAGGGCTGGACTTCCGAGGTGCCTGGGGAGGATGGGAAGGCCTCCAATCGTGTGGCCAGGCACCTCAGATGTCCAGCCCTGCTGGACCCTGCATGCAGAATCACACAGGCAGACAGCTAAGCACAGATTGCACACTGACAGCAAGAGTGACTGACCTTGAAATCAAAACATTCTGGAAAGTTCTCCCACTGGCAGTACTGCCTTGTAGCTGGCTCAGCTGTGCTAAGGCCCTGAGTGCCATGTCTGGGTGAACAGTGCCGCCTTCAGTGGTGCCCTCCCTGGTAAATGAGACCACCCAGGCTCCCCACCATTGCTCTGGGGAACATGTGTGTGGTCTGCCCTGATGGCTGAGAAGGGGCCCACCTCTCTGCCTCAGCCCAGCTAGAACAGGAACAGCCCTGAGGAAGGCTGCCCGCACCCAGCAGCCTGGCTTGCTAGTCCCAGCCTGGGACCCTTGTGGCTGAAGAGTCCACTGCGACCTGCAGCACAGGGATGACAACCTGGAGCAATGTCCTGCTTGGGACCCTCCCGACCTGAACTTGATTTTCCTTTTTTTTTTTTGGCGGGGGGAGGTGCTGGGGATGGAACCCAGGGCCTTGTGCATGCAAGGCAAGCCTGACCTGAACCTGGTCTGTGTCCTAGCAGAGGACACTTTTGGGAGGGCACCAGGTCCTAGTGGTCACTCAGCAATGTGTACTTGGGAGTGATGAACATGGGGGTGAGTGGAGTGGGGTGGAGTGGGGGAAGGGGAGCAAAGGACTCACTGCTTTGGGGAGCAGCATGGAGCAGAGGGAGGGGGAGCATGTGTGGGTAAATCATGCTCCACAGCCTTCCTGCAGTGCCTCCTGGGGGAGGGGCTCAGGAAGGCCTAGGCCCTCCCCTCCTCTTCCTTCCACCCACTTTCTAATCTGTCCAAATTCTCTACATCAAAGCAAGTCACATTATGGGATGTCCCATGAGCCCAGCACTTGGATCCTGAAACCCATCCTTAGTTGAAATCAAAGGGGAAGCAGGATGGGTTGGCTTAAGTCAAGGGAGAAACACAATGTGGGCTATACATCCAATGGAAGGTTATTCAGCCACAGAAAGAAGGGCATTCTGACCCCTGCTGCAACATGTATGAACCTTGGACGCATCCTGCTCAGAGAGGTGGGCCAGTCACAAAAGGCCACACACTGTATGAGCCTGTTTCTGTTCAGTTCCTGGAGTCTTTAGTCTCATGGAGACGGAAAGACAGCATGGTGATGCTAGGGCTGGGGAGGGATTGGGGCGCTAGTGTTTAGTGGGTGCAGAGCTTCAGTTCTGGGCAAGATGAAAAAGTTGTGGGCATGGATGGCAGTAAGTGGACCACCATCTCAAAAATGGTTAAGGCGGTAAACTTCATGTTATGTATATTTTGCCACAATTTAAAAAGAAAGAGTGAAGGAAGTCAAAGAGGAGGCCCTGCTGGGTCTGACTTTCCTTTCTGTCCCAGACTGGGAGATTGGATGCCAGGACTGCAAACCCCTCTACCTTCTGCTTCTAGAAGTTTCCTTTCCTGTCTCCTGATGGTTTTGGCATGTTGAGAAGCAGCATTTGAGAGGCAGAACTCCAGAAATTAGAGCCATTAATCGAAGCTGGTTTCACTTGATCTACTGAGAAGCCAACTGGCATACTACAATGAGCTGCCTCGTCACAGCAGCCCCTGCGGAAGGCGGTGTGGACTTACGTGTTAATTCATACGTGGTTAACGTGGAGCTGCTGTTCACGGTCTTGAAGCTGCTTTGGGCTATTAGAAGTAAGCAAAGCAGAAAGGCAGTTAGCACGCAGGGAAACCGTTACTGCAAATGACACACAGCAGAAATGCGGGTATGGAGCGGCCTCACTTGGAAGCCGTTCCAGCTCCCATGCTGTACCTCCAGGGGTGAAAAGATCCGAGCCAGCCACCCACATGCCTCCCTTTAGCTCCCAGGGGGCTTACTGCACTGCTTTATAAAAAAGCAAGACACCTCAGGGTGGGGTGGGCTCACCTTCCCATAGCACAGAACAAACAGTGTTTGGCAAGCCATCGCACCAGGCAATGCCGAGAGAGAGGGACAGAGTTTCTTCTGGGCACCGGAAGGTTGAGCTGTCAGCTGACTGAGGCTCCCCTGTGGAGCCCTGGTCTGAGGGGATGGGCAAACCACAGAACAAAGGGCACCTGGGACCAGGTGTACGCACCCAGCTTCATCTCAGGGTCCTTCTATTTTGAGGTGTTTTGATTTGGCTACAAAGCCCAAAGAGTGACAAGGACCAACACAGCTCACTGCTGACTGATCATCAACAAGGGAACCTTCGGGGTGTGCAAGGGTGTGGAGGACAGCTGAGCCATCTCCTCTAGTCAACACCCCTCAGCACCACGCCAGGGGTTGGCAGGGTCCAGCATGTGCACACTGGTGCTGCTCCTCAGAGAGGCCTGGGGAAGGAACTGGATGGAGAGGGAGCCCCCACCTGCCTCTGGGCAAGCATGCCCAGACAGCACCCCCATGCCATGGGCAGAAGAAGCAGGAAAGTGCCAGCAGGAGGTGGTGGGGACCTGCTCTCCCACCCCGTTCCCAGCACCAGTGTGTCACGGGCAAGGAATATTTTCTGTGACGCTGTTTGGGGGATGCCAGGAAATGAAAGCTCTCTACCCACCTTCTGAATAAGGGGAGGTAGCAGAGGGAGGCCTCCCATAGTTCCAGAGGCTGCCTTGGTGGCAGCTGGACTACTGAGAGCCATGCCAGGTTGTGGCATGGTGCAGGCCTGGCACAGACCTGCCCAGAGACGAGAGTGCTGACCTGCACACTGTGAGGACAGGTGGAGCCTGCTCTTGGGCTTGGCTGTGGCCACAGGACTGGTCCCCCTCTGTCTCCAGCCCCGGGCCATTCCTCAGGCAGGCCTGGTTCTCCTCCCTCTGCCATGGCACTTTACACTCTCCAGCCTCCCAGATGTGCGGGTCCAGTCACACCCACTCCAAGTGCAAAACTCCCCAATCCCAGCAAAGGGCTGTACATCCCTGTATTTCATCCACAGCATGTCTATTTCCCGCCATGCTTCACGTGGAGCAGACAGATATTTGAGAGTCCAGGAGGCTGCTCACCTGCGAGCTCTGCGCGCAAGGCAGAGGGGCTTTTGAGTGTCTTGGTCTCAGGGCCTGAGCCCACCTCGGCCTCCAGCTCCCGGTAGTAGATCCTATAACCCTGCAGAAGGCCATTCAGGCTCTCATCCCGGGGAGGCTGTAAAGACATCACACAGCATCACTGGGTCAGCCTGCATCAGGGGCATGGCGGTGTCTGCCAGTTTAACCAGCCAATGGTGCAGGGGAGGCCACTAGTTTAAGTTCATGGCTCTTGTTAAAAAAAATGAATGAAAGGTATAAAATTGAAGAAGAGAAATGCAGGAACCTCCCAGGAGCAGAGCGGAGGTCGGGAACCCCTGCACAGGGCTGTCTTCCTAAGCATGTGTTTTGGGACATGAGTGTCTCATCCCATATTCAGCTGAAGTCCTTGAATGAGCCCCAATGCTGAGACAGGAGAGGAAGCTGCCCATTGTGGGATAAACCAAGAGAGTAAGGGGTCTGGGATGTATCCTGGCTGGGAATTGTCCACTGGTTGGCCCTTCCTGGCCTACTCACTCCCTGGCCACCCAGGCTTGTGGCAGTCTAATCAGCCCCTCATTGACCTCTCCACATGCCATGTCACCCCCACCCCACCAACTCAGACCTACGGCTGAGTCCTCAGGGCTCTTCCCATGCCAGCAGGCACAAGAGGGCCTCAGACAGGTCAGGTGCTCATGTCCGTGCAATATGGAGCCAGGTGAGACCAGGCCAGCATTTAAGCAGGTTTGTTAGGCCCCAAGACCTGTACAAAGTCACATTAGGATGTCACTGCTCATCATTCAAGACCCAGTCCAAGGTCTTCTTCCCCTAGTCTGTTAAAAGTGAGTTCGGGAGGATGCTTCATTTATTTGACAGATCTGTCACTACAAGAAAAGCCCCCTGTTCCACATGGGCTCCTCGTAAAGCCTCAGTGGCCATAGATCCCATCTGGCTGTTGGGGCTCCTCCCAGGTTACTCAGATAAGGGACGTGGAGTCAGAACCTTGTGAGCTTCATCAGGAAGGTGGATGGAGACAAGCCTTGTCCCGGGATAGGATGTGCACCAAACACACTGGAATTAGTAAGATGAGGTCATGCTGGATTGGGTGGGCCCTAGGGTGGGCCCTAGCCCAGTGACTGTTCTCCTTCTAAGAGGAAGGAAGTTTGAACATGGACACACAGGGAGAATGTCATGTGAAGATGGAAACAGACGTTAGAGGAGACACCCCAACAGGTGCCATGGTGTGTTGTCTACCACAGCTCTAAGCATGGCTCTGCCAACACCTCGATTTTGGACTTCTGGCCTCCAGAGGTGTGAGAGAATACACTTCATTGTCACCCCATCTGTGGTAATATGGGACCGCAGGCCAGGAAACCAACATGCCCCTGCAGTCTAAACTTTTGCTCACACTCCATCTATATTCCCTGAACCCAGGGACCACAAGGCTTGTGTGTTCCAACACCCCTTCCACTCTCAGTCCCAAACCCAGATTTAGAACATGGGATATCCTTTGCTCTCCAAACCTACCAACTGAATAACCAGGGGTATGCGTATTGCAATAATAACCACACACACACACGCCAGCAGAGCATGGTATGCACACGGCACACTCAGGATGTTTCAGAAATGAGAGTTGCTGACACGCTGACCCAGCAGCCCCCAGGCCTGCAGTGCAGAACAGCTCTCTGACCTTCTGCTCTGGGGGCCCCATCCAGGAACCACAGCACAGAAAAGTATTCCTGGACACCTGGGTACACTTGCCAAGTCCCAGTGGCTCACTTCAGAGGAGCCTGCAGATCCACAGAGCAGCTGGCCCTTTCACCTAGAGGAGCTCCGCTGTCCTGCCAGATCTTAAGAGTCCCTTGTGCAGGTCCAGGGCCAGAGGGCTCCTTCTCCCAGTCACCATGGTCCCAACCTCATGCGTCCTTGTCCACACCCACAGCCCTCTTCAACTCTGCCAAAAGTCCGGTGTTACCACTCTACTGGCTGCAGCCCCAGCTCCAAGGATTCCCACTGCCCATATGGGCCACAAGGGAAATGGTGTGTGGAGACTAAGACTCCAGATTCTCAGACGGATGGAGGAAAGCTCTGTCTCTGGGGGCTGGAGACTGCTTTGAGAATAACTTTTCCTTTCCTCCCCTCACCTTCCCAGAAGCAGGGGAACCTCAGAGTTGGCTCTGCTCCTGTCTTTGCTAGACCCCCTGGGGAGGGGGACACCTCTGGACACCCTGGTGCTCCCAGGCGGAACTGGGCATCCTGTGTGTGCTCTGGCATCTCTGCTCCTTCCCCTTTTCCAACCTGCCTTCCTTCCACGGGACAGCCACAGGGAGAAGCCTTCACAAGTCATCTCACAATAACCGAGCGAGTGAAACAAAACCAAAGCCAACTAGCACAGACCAGGGTCTCTCCTGGAGGGGGTACGTCCGTGTGGGGACAGACACCAGAAGAGCACAGCAGGGTGCCCTGCTGTGACCACTGACCACTTTTTCCAGTTCTCTGCCTGTTGCTCACCCAGAAGGTTCCTACGACATGTCACTCATCAGAAAAGCAAAACAAAACCCCAAACAATCAGTACCAGAGCACCAGAAGTGCTGGATGGACGTAGAACCCCAGCAGAGGAGGCAGGCTAAGTGACCCCAGGGGTCTGCAGGAAGGGAAGGTTGTGTATTTTATGATGGTTTAATTTTGTTAAGTTTTGCCTTTTTCCTTTCCACTGATTTGGTTAACAACCTTAGTGTCTGGGACACCTTGTGCACCCAGCAATGGTGAATGGCTGGAGTTCTGAGCTGTTGGTTAGCTTCCCTTGCAGCCCACCCATCCCGGGTCCCCCAGTCTTGGTCCAAACTTCTCTCTGAGGACACAGCATTTCAGAATTTTTCCTGGGGGCCCATAGGGCTCGTTTTCAGTTGCTCTTCCCTGGAGATTCTATAGACCTGTTTCCAAAGCAGTTGTTTTAGGTCTTTTTCCTGTGCTCCTGGTGGCAAGGCCGGGTGCCATCCAGTATTACACTGGATGGCACCTGGATACGCTGCTTTCAGCACATTGCCACAGAGCAGAGATGGAAACTGAGTGTGTGCAGCCCATGACACATGGCACACGTCCACTCATCTAAGGACAGGGGTTGCTGGCAGTCCACACTGTCCACTCTAGTCCTGGTTTTCTTCTGGGGTACAGTTGAACCTTAAGTTGAGATCTTTATTCTGTGGGCATCCTCCTGCAAACCTAATACAACCACACAGTAACAGACAGCTTGTTTAATCCATTCTTCTTAAGAGAAGTACAATGAATTTAAAAGTTGGAAAGTGGGTGATAAGAATAAAGAGGCATTTGTCACACACTAATGTTACAGAAATAGTGGAAGGAGTCACCCGGTGAATGAAGGATGCAGGAAAATGCTGTCCTTTGCTATTTTGCCAACTAATCCCAAAGATTCAACACCTCTCCCCCTCTGACTGCAGGTCGGTGCACAGATGTGGCCTTTTGAGGGAGGGAAGATGACTCTGGGCCTGCTGGGCCCCTCCTGCAGCGAGACAGGGCAGGGATGCTCTGCTGAGGACAGGGATGATGGGGAGGCCTGTGTGCACACTTCTTGCAGAGCTGTCCCCATTTGCTCACTATGCACCCCGGGGTGGGCGCAGGACAGACTGACTGAGTTAAGTCATGAGCTTGATGAGCTCCGCTCGTTGGGGAGTCAGCGGTAGCCTCGTCATCCTTGGGTCTACAGATTTCCTGGGGTGTGATGCACAGTGCCACAGAAAGGGGATACGCAAGGACCAAGGAGACACCAAGGGGGAGCGGTTACTGCCCACGGCAGAACCAGAGAGTAATCTATAGAGGAATGACTTTGAGCTGCCCTTGAAAGAGAAGAATCTTTTGACAAGCAGAGGAGGGGGTGGTGCTCCAGGAAGTAGGCCACATGCCTGGTACAGACCCACAGGGAGCTCTGGTGCTGGGGCAGGTAGGGAAGAGCAGCCAGGCTAAGGAGTACAGTCCCTGAGACCTATGCCAGGAATGGTCCAGGTCCTATGTTGTCCCCCACAGGGTGGACTTCCAGAATGATCTGCAACTGAACTCAAGACGCTGGCCAGAACGGGGCTTCCTCCAGGTCCACTGAAGACCCACCTGTGGGCCCAGATGGTGCTCTGGGCCCCTGCTATATACCTCTGTGGCAATGCAGGAATGAGGAGCCCTTTGCCAAATGAGGGAGAGAGGGGTTCCAAGACCTCCGGAGTTTTGGCCTTCCTTTTTTGGGTCCCTGACAACCAGACAGAGAGATGCACCCCTGTTCAGCACAGTTGAGTGCCAGGGAGCCTGCGCTTGCTCCTCAAGGCTCCCAGTCTGCTCAGATGACACCGGGCAATCCTGCTGAGAGTCTCTGGGCACTGTCCTCTCATATACTGGTGGGAGGTGGGAAGAGCAGGGGTCTGGCAGGGAAGAAGAGCTGCTGGCACTCCGGTTTCTGGGAGCTGGGATGACTGGAATCAGCAAGAAGGGAGCAGCGAGTGGGCAGATCAAAAGCTTGCAGCTGGGTCTCTTTAAGCACCAGTCCAGCAAATCTCACCCTGCGGGTCACCTTCAAAGCCACCCTCACAGTCCCGGATTATACCCAGGGCAGCTCAAGTACTCAGCAGGAAGATTGCGAAGGCCCAGGCCAACTCTGCAGCCACACGGGCAGAGTCGTGATTACAGTGAGAGCCATTTACTGTGGAGGAGGAGGGAGGCTCAGGCCGGTGGGGAGGACCCAATTCAGTTCACCAAAAATATCAAATAATTGGAAAGTTGGGAGGCTGTGAAAATAAAGATGGCTTTGCTGGGGAGCAAATGTAGCTCTGCAGCTGGCAGTAGACACATGTCCCCAGCCCTTGTGTGACAATCCTGGGGTGGGGGTGGGAGCAAGGGCTGAGGGCTCCTCTCAGCAATGTTCTTAGCGTTCAAGGTGGACAGGGTGCTCTGGAGGCTTAAGGAGAGGCCCAGCCCCCTCTGCCCACAGGCACGAGGACCACCAGCCACTGGGCTGGGTCCACATTCACCAACAGGCTGATGGAGGCTGTCTGCAGCAGAAGTCCCAGGGCATCTCAAGAGTCAAAATGTGTCTCCCTCTCAGCAGGAGACTTCCATGGAGGAGGTAAAGCCCTGGAATGATTTGGATAATGTCCCCCAAAGGCCGGTGTGTTGGAGGTTTCATCCCAAGGTGACAATACTGGGAGGTGGTGAGACCTTGGGGAGGTGGATCTTAGGAGGGGGCACTTAGGTCATTGGGGGTGCCCTTAAAGAAGATTCTGGGATCCCAGTCTCTTCCTCTTTTTTTCCCTCCAGTGCTGGGGATGGCCTTGTGCCTGCCAGGCAAGGGCTCCGCTGCTGACCCACGCTCCCAGCCCTGGCCTGGTCCTCTTTCCCTCTCCTTGGACTGGAACCTCCAGAACTGGGAGCTGTAAGCCTTTTCCCGTATAAGTCCTTCTCCTGGTGTCTGGTACAGTGACGGGTGCTGAAGCCCCGAGGTGGCTTGGCTCGAGGCTGCCTCTGGCCCAGGCCTGTCTGTGCACAGGCTCTATCTTCCCAGCAGGACCTGTGCTTGTCAAGGGCCAGGTAATGCTGTGGAGACTCTGGGATGCCACCAAGGCCTCCTGGACGGGGTTTGACCCCGCTTTCTGCCGTAGCTGTGAAAGGGCTGTGAGGCTCTGGAGCCCTTGGTGGTATCAGCAGGCAGCTCCTTGCAACACACGGCCACGGGAGGGAGGGCGGGCAGTTCAGGCTGCGACTCCAGGCTTGGCTCTGATGCCACCCTGCCTGTGCACTCCCCAGCTTGCCCTAGGCCTGTAACAGGTGGGACTCTGTCTAGGTGGTCTCCAGAGTGTTACAGGACTCTGAGCCCAGAGTTTGCTCCCAGGCTGGCTCTCTAGCCCCTTCCTGTTTCTGCTTTGGCACTGACCAAGAATGCGAGGCTCTGGCAGCCTTTAGTTCCCTCCCCACGGCACCTGGGACGGGCCTTGGCCAGGCTTTGGACGTGGCAGGTGCTCAATCAACGCTCGTGGAATTGAGTTGGACTTGCTGAAGTCCAAGATGACCCTGTCTATGCTTAATTTCATCCTGGATTGGCCATCTGTATGGGCAGATGCTTGAAGGGAACTGGGAATCCCTCTGAAAGCTGTTTCCCTCTGCCTGCCACCATCAGAACCCACCAGCAGACTCTGTGGGAGTCCTGCAAGGATTTTCACTCTTCAAAAGCCCACTATTAAAATGTAGGTGACCTGGAAGGAGTGCACCTGGGTGTCACAGGCTGAGGATCTGGACCACTGGGTTGAGAGGATGGCCTGGGCCACATGCCTGCTTCCCCTCTGCTTAGGTGGGGAGGAAGGTGGGCAGGACCGACTTTTCCCCACTTCAAAGGAAGGTCTCGGGCTGTGGCTCAAGTCCAGATCTGATGGGAGTGCCATGCCCCCTGGGGTCTGTGTTTATATTCCCCTGACTTCTGCTTTCTGGAGAGTGGAACACAGATTCCCTCTGGGATTAAATCCCAGTAGTTCAGAGGAACACAGGAGGCTCAAGGTGCCTTCCCATGAAACACAGGGTCAAACACAGCATAGCCTCTGCTTCGGCTGTGTCTTTGCCCTGCCTTGGATCTGGGAGGCCTGTCCTTCCTGTAAAGTGTGCTCAGCTGTCCCATCAGCCAGTCAGTGGCCCCCTGGCTGTTGTCTCATAACAGCCTGAAAGAGCTCCTTGGGTCTACAGTCATCTGCAGCCCTCTGCCCAGGGTGAAGCAGGACATCCCTGAGATTTGTTTTGAAGAAGTCTGCAGCCCCTCTCCCCCAGTGCCCAGGCACCTGTCCTCTGCCCTGACAATGCTTAGTCCATCCTCAGCTGACAGCTTCAAGTATGAAGTCATCTATTGGTTAGGACTTTGTCTTTGCTAGAAACTGTCTCCAAATGGACATAGAGGAATCTGAGCGGCACAGGGGCCGTGTGTGGCAGGCTGTGTGGTCCTCGGGAAGGTTTGGAAGAGCTAGCTCCCCCGCTGCCATCAACTCATAAACTTCACTGCCCGTTATGAGCAGTGCTCAGCGGGAATGCAGTGCACCCCTGTCTAGGACGTGCGTTCAAATCCTAAGAATTCAAATAGAAGCGGAACCATGAAAGGTGAGATTGATTATCCCACAAAGAAGAATGAAACCTGACAGACTGCTGGGGGAGGCATTTCGTGGGGTCTGCTGCCTTGAAATTTCAGCTGGTGTTTGCATTTTTAAACAAATTTTAAAAAATAAAGATTTACAGGTGAAACATTTCATTTGGAATGCAAATCTATATTTAAACCTAGTTTCTTTTTCTTTGTTCTATTCGCTCTGATTTAGTAAATTACTCATAATTTTAATTGTACTTCAATTGCCTGGCAGTTGACAGGCATTCATTTGTACAATGCAGCGTATTGACCACCTCCTGCTCTGGGCTTCATGCAATTAGTTTGTTCTGTTAGGCTCTGGAGAGGACAGCTGATGGACACATATGCCAAGTTCCCTTGGAGCAGCCCAATGCTTCAGAGCTGTCCAGCAGCAATGGAGGGGCCTGGAGCCGTGCTGTGGGGAGGCAGGACGCTGGGGCAAACAGAGCCCCTTGTTTGGGGGAATGAGTGTCCCAGCCTGAGCACCAGCTGCCTTTATGGAAAAGGAGTTTACCTAGTTATTGGCAGGCCACTACCATGTTCACAAAGAAAATGCTGATTTTTTGGCAGAGTTTAGCATATACAAAGGACCAATCTCCTTTCAGCTGATTATGCTTGCGGAAGGTGGGAGTATCCAGCGCTGGGGACCTTGAATTTCCATTTTCAATGTTTCCAGGGCCCAGCATGGCCCTAGAGGAAGTCAAGGCCAAAGCAAGGGCTGTGGAGACCAGGAACACCAGGGAGCTCACACCTTTGAGAACTTTGCTTCTAGAGAGAAACCTGGAGCCAGAGGGTCACAGTGGTCCAGGAGAGTTAGGGGCTAGGTCCTTTGTCACTTTGCTCAGACAATTCAAGGCAGGTCAGAGCCTGGGTTGGAGGCTTCATGATCCTGGCCCCATGCCCTACACTCTGGTAAACTTAGAAAACACTAGGAAATATCTTTGGTCACCTTGGAAGATTCCCAGCCATAGACAGGAGGTGAAGAAGTGGCCCCAGCATCCTCTCACTACTTGAAGGAGATGATGGGCACCTGGAGGAAACCCCCCTTTGTTATGGAATCCACCCTTGTAAGTCACGGTTAATCAGGGGGAACCCCACAAAACTGCCACTTTTGTACTTTAAATGTGATGGTATTTCACAGGATTCAACCTGAGACTTCAAGTGACAACATCGTGGAAGACCAGCACCCTCAGGAGTCACCAGTCACCAGTTGGCCAGGTCAGGCATACTCCTGCTCTCATGGGGTCTACCAGCTGCCCTGGTCTCCTGACTCACTTCCTTCCCTCAGCTCCTTCCCATCACTCCTTGCCCAGGCCCTTGTAGGTGCCCATGCTGGTGGCTGCCCTGGCCCTGTCCTCCAGGCCTGCAGAGCTAAGTGCTGCCACCCCAGTGCCCTTCTCCAGGGCCCAGGGAAGTGCTCGCCTTGGGATGAGCTCCCCAATGGCCTAGCACTCCGGTCCCTTCCCCTACTGCTCCCCCATCAGGTCACCCCTATGCCTTTCCAGTGGACACTCTCCC
This sequence comes from Marmota monax, assembly GCF_021218885.2. NCBI lineage: Eukaryota > Metazoa > Chordata > Mammalia > Rodentia > Sciuridae > Marmota > Marmota monax. The sequence continues at coordinate 3,632,176 of NW_026693034.1, read as the reverse complement.
AGCTTCCACTAGGCTGACAGTCTGCATGGTCAAGAAACGGCCCTCTCAGCTCTCCAAGGCCATGTCCAGACCTCTGGCGCCTGGTGGTCATCAGCATCACTGAGTTTCCTTTGTTTCCTTGACCTCTTGTTTCCTGCCTGCTGACTTCCTGCTGTACTTGAGCTGGCACCTTCCATTTTCCTTGACAGTATTGTCATCTGAAGGAACAGTCTCATGACCATGCAGGCCACCCTCTTGATCCCCCAGATCAGAGGGCCGCTCCTGGGCCCAGTAAACCTTGCTGTGGAACTGAACACCGCTCTTGATGGTATCTGTCCCCATTCCCCAGCATGATACCCCCATTCTGGCATCAGGGACTTCCCAGTTAGCCAGACGCCCTGCTTGTCCTCTCATCACTGTCCTCACCCTGCCCACTGGCCTGTCAGCCTGCTGTTCCTGCCCAGGCAATCTCCAGCCCTGGGAAACTCAGCATCTGCCTCCTCTGCTCCTGGACCTGGGCTCCTGGGACCCTGAGCCAAGCCCTCTCCTGCAGATTCCCTCCATCATCCCCTAGCTGTTCTTTCCCAGGGATCTCTGTGCCTTTCTCTGGCCCTTCTGCCCCTCTGTCATTTGTGTCCTCAATACACTTCTTGGTTACCAAATTGGAAATAAGGCAGAGAGGGTGGTGTGTCCTTGCCAATGGGCCAGCAGAGTGGTGTGATTATGCAGGAGAAGCTTCTTGGGTTTGCTTCAATGTTCACTGGAGATTAAAATCACAGACTTTGTGCAAGTACATGTAATCCTGTAGCTATTTTATCTGCTGTCATTGATTTCTCTAGAAAAGACAACTGCGGGCTGGAGTTCACTGCCCTGTGGGCCATTGGTTCTGTTCTGGAGAAGGAAGCCCAAGTCCAGCGCCCTTTGTCACAGGCTCCTAGATAGACAGCAGCTCTAAGGCTCTGAACAACCTGGCTGCCCCAGAGGCCCTGCCCAGTTCCCTCTGTATGCGCACCACAGCCCTGTTTCTAGGACTTTGGAAGTTACACTTCCACATCATTTTCCCTTCCAGTTTGCCAGCCTGATCAGACTGTGTCCCTTGTTCCACTCAAACACTTGGCAGGGGCTCTGCTTGCATCTGTGTCCAGCCACTGGACCAGCCAGGGAATGATAGCCTGTTTCATAAACACTGAGGTCTCCCAGCTCTTACCTGCCACTGGATCAGGACCGAGGAGGTAGTGTGCGGGGTCGCGGAGACAGACCCTGGAGGCTCTCCTGGAACTGAAGCCAGGGAAGAAGAAGCAGGGTTAGAATAGCTGTGAGCCTGGCCACGGCAAGCTCTGCCTCCTTCCCAGGGGCAGCCTTCTCTGGGCCTTCCCCACAGCACCCTGTCCAGTCCCTCCCTATGGTTCCAGATCTGTGAGGGTAGGGTGGGCATACATCATTCTAGAAGTCTCTTAGGTCAGAGCTGCTTCTGAGAAGGACAGATGGTCACACTGAGATAGGAGTTTGGAGATACAGAAAAAGAAAGATATACTGAGTCTCAAAAGAAAAGTGTCCATAAACAAATGCAGAAAAAACCCAAGAGCCATTGGAGTGCAAAGCAAGCAACCAGGAACACCCAGCTCTCGACCTTGGCCAACCACCCTTGGCCCTCATCCTTGCCCACAAAAAGTGACACCAGGAAGGCAAGACGGAAGGGCAGGGGAAGCTGGCATGAAGTTGTATAACTCCACCCTGACTCTCTCTCTAGTTCAGCCCTGGCTTCTGTCCCTCTATGAACATTAACATCCCAGAGCAAGGGGTTGTGGATTGTCACTCTGGAGATGGCCAGCATTCTCCTCAAATGTGTGTCAGCTTTCCTAGATAGCTGTCTCTAACTCATGTGTCCTTAAGTTCATTTCTGCCAGTTTGTGGAGAACAAGAACCCCACTGTCCTTAGTTATGGTCCCCTTCTCTAGGAACTCCTTGGACCCAGTGTTCTTGGTTCAAATTCTAATGTGACTCTTAAGAGGGCTGATCTCTGGTGAGGCTGTCGCTGGCTGGGCAGCAAGGCCAAAGGCAGCCAGTCAGGGTCCTGCGGCCATGATCTTGGAAAAGACCAGGTTGTTTTGACCTCTGCCCATGGCAAGCCCTGTCCCTGGCCAAAGTGTGGCTTTCTGTCACCCGCCATACCCAGGAGGTCATCTTTGACTACTTTTCTATGCCCTCTGCTCCTTCCAAATTGATGCGGTCCTTTTAATGTACTGAACTGACCTCCGCATGTCTCCTTGGCTATAAGGTCACAGCAGAGGCCTGACACATATTCTACATCCAATAAACATCCACTGAACTGCATAAGATTGAGGGTGTCCCCAGACCCTGTCTGTGCCTGGCAGACTCTCCACTCTGGCTCTAAAACTCCTGCCAGGTCAACCTCTGTGAATCTCCTCTGGATCTGCCAGCTGCCCCCAGCCACACCCAGCCCCAGTTCTGCCTCCCACAGCAGGGTCTCCATCCACCCTTGGAACTCCTGCTGGCCTGTCCTCACTGTGGGCCCTTCATCTAGCCTTCCTGAGAGCCCCTCACAGCAGACTGCAATTATAGGGGCCTCTCAACATTCTCAAGCTGTGAGGTTATGCAGGAAATAAAAATCACAGTAATAAGAAAATCTTTATCAGTAAACCATCCACACACTCCAAGGATCCTCCCCATCAAGCAGGGTCAGCCTGTGCCTGTCAATCACAGCTCTCAGCAGGAGACAAAGCAACACAAATACAATGCAAATCTGATGCAAAGGGAAATTGCAAATCTCAGAGAAGGAAGATGCTCAGATAGGTGCATCAAAAGCACTGATTTGAATATCAAAGGACTGAGAAAGGCCTGGGAGCTTGGAGAGTCCCTCGAATGGTTTTTCAAGAAATGGCCCATTCCCGAAGGTCACAGGGAGGCTGTTGGATCTTGTGCTCACATGGTTTGTCAGAGATAACCCAACAATAAAATCAGCTTGTTATGTGTCTTTCTTCTTTCTTCTACGAATTAGTGCACAGTTGCAAAAATTACCTCAGTTGTGTTAAATGTAAATTAAAACGAAAGCATTTTCAGTTTCAGATGATGCTTTAGTTCCAGTGCCAACCTTCCCGGTGGTTTAGCGTGAAGTTGGCCCCCACTTGAAGTGGATGAATTGGAAGGCTTTGGGATTGCATGGAGCCTCAGTCATGAATGAAGGGGTTTGTGGACTCTTTACCTCTGCACTGACCTAGGAGCTCCCTGGGGCTGACTGGCTCCCCTGCCCAGCAGAGCTGCTGAGCCCCACAGGACTCTGAATTGGGGATTCTCCCCCAAGCCTCTGAAGGCTTCTCTCCCCTCCTGCCTTTCCTCCAGGCTCCAATAAACTCCCAGGTTTAGTGCACAGGAAATAGTTTGGGAGAGGCTCAAGGAGTGGAGCAGTCAGTCCTCAAGGGCAGGTCAAGGGCCTCCTGGAGGCCAGAGGGCATCAGGGCGCAAAACCAGCAGATTCTACCCCACTGGGAGAACTAGTTTTCTAGCAAAAATCAGTTTTTCTGTGTTGCTGAGGAGTTGAGTATGGTTCCCCTCCTCCCTGGGCTGGTCCCTAAGGTCCTGCGAGGCTCTGTTTAGGAAACACTAAACTTCTAGGTTCTAAAAAAAAAAAATGGAGATGTGAGGTCACAGGGTGAGTGGCTGGAAGCTGGTCTATTTGGAAATCTTTCCACTGGTGCGTTAAATGGGAAAGACAGGGCTTTGGGCTTGGCTTAGGGAATTATTATCAAGCACTGCTGGGTGGACTAAGTGCTCAGGCCTGGGGCCGGCTCTGTGCCTGTTACACAACATCCATCGTTTCCATCCCACAGGCCACCAGACCATCGCTGTTCCACACATCTGATGGAGCTGTCCCCTGGGCTCCCTTCGGCCTAACAGGATGGGGCATAGAAAATTACAATGAATCTTCAGGCCCAGAGCTTCTGAGGCAGGATGGGGGTGAAGAACCACCTGGTGCTCTGAGGAGCTCTGCCTTCCTTGACCTGCCTGTGCTATTCTCAAACCAAGGGCCTTGAGAAAAACTGGGGAAACCTCTTAAACCCAGCTACCCACTGACATTCATTTTTAACGACCCTATCAATTATTCAACTTCTGGGATGCTAATGGATGTAAGGGGCTTTGGAAGCCAATCAAAGAAAGTTCCATTCCATTTGGAAGCCCTTGAAGCCTTGATTTACGACCACAGGGCAGGCAGGAACACTGGAAGCTGTCTGTCACTAATGGGATTCTGCTGCTCGCCACTGCTCCCTGGTGATCCCTTCCTTCCTGGCTCAAGACAAAGTGGGGCCTCTCTCTAGGAGCAAGTGTTTGGGGCCTCAGGGACAGCAGTAGAGAATGGTTGAGCCTCAACTTGCTCACCGTCCTGCAGTGTGGTGACCGCCTCCGTCTCTGAACTGAAGTCGCTGTCCCCGATGTCATTGGTAGCTTTCAGGCGCAGCTTGTAGGAGGTGAAGGGCCTCAGCCTGAAGTGGAGAGAGACTGTGACTGTGACGCACCTCCCACCTTGTTCCGTCCATCCTGGGCAAGCACAGAGGGAAGGCAGGTACCTTCCCAGCCCTGAGAGTGAGGGGCTCTTGTGCCAGTAGAGATGGGCCATTAAATCACCCCCAGGTACAATAAATGGGGCCTCTAAGGGGACCGTGGAAAATTACAGTGAATCTTCAGGCCCAGAGCTATGAACACACAGCTGTGTGAACAGCCTGTGAACACCCTGGACCGTGATATCAGGGTAGGAGGGTTTCCCATAGCAGAGATCTGGGAGAGATCCTGGTCTAGGAGGCACCACCATCTCCACAGTGAGAGTCCACAGCCAGCCACTGCCCTCTGGAGAAATTGAGGGGCAAGGTTGCCAGGAGATGCTAATTAGATCAGCCCTAGCACTGACCTGCAAAGCGGGCGCCTGCCTGATGCACCCCTCTGCTCCTAGTGCTCCTGCGCGTAGTCTTCCCTGGCCCAACCTCAGGGGTCAGCCCAGGTCGAACTCTGCACAGCTGGGAGGGCCACCAACCTCTCCCTCCCATTTGCTGAACCTGCCTGGGACGAGGCACTTGGTAAGTATCATCCCATTTGGCCTGCATGGTGGGCAGGAGTCATTGCTATGCCCATTTCCAGGCTGAGAAAACAGGCCAGTCGGGCCAATTCACTTGCCCACTGCCAGAGGACTGGTAAATGGCACAGCCAGGATTGGAATAGGGGCTTGTCTTGAAGCAGCATTCCTATGTCACATAATACAATGTCCATGTCAACTGTCCCTGTGAAAAATGTCCCAGACCCCTGATGAAGATGTTAGGGCGCTAATGCTCTGCTTAGTGCTCACACTTCAGGCCTAGCTGTGCCTGCTCCCCAGCCCGCCCTCCCTTCTTTCCTTCCTTCCATAACAGCAATAGGGGAAGCATTTCTTTAAAGTATATCCTTGAAAAGATGTTTTTTCTTAGAGTGACTTCCTCCTCCCCACCCAATCTTTCCCTAATCTATTCCCCATCTTTAACATCCCTTCCTCCCTTTCTTTCAGTTTCTAAACCCGGTTTCTAAAGAAGTCCCTCTGCAATGCCTTTCCTCTCTTCCATCAAAAGGTAGCATGTTTATCTGGAAAGAAGATGCAGATGCTGGCCCAGGAGGTCAGGTGCCCTTTGATGTGATAAGGAGGCAACAGAGACTCAAGGCCAATGTCTTGGAAGAGAGAAGCCTGTGAAATTCCTGCCTTTTACACCTCTTCCTCTCATAAAAGCTTTCTACCCCCTAAGTTCTCTGAAGAAGGAGCTTTGAGACTGAAAGTTCTCTATCTTGCTCAAAGCTTTGAATAAAACCTGTATTTTCCTTGCCAACCTGCCTCCCAGGTTTCAGTGGAGCACACAAGCCCTAAAGACTTTCCTTCTTGGTTTTCCTCCTTTCTTCCCCTCCCAGCCACCGAGCCATGGTGGCTGTTGGGGCTCACAAGCCAAGCCCCATGCCAAACCTAAGCTGAGACTTCAGACTACACAGATGATGTCCCTTTTTCACGTCACTGAGTCCGTCAGTGACAAATGCCCTGGCTGGTTCAGTGTCAGGCCAATTGGCTCTTTCTGGTTGCCCTTCACTTCTGCATGGGCAGGCAGGGAGGCCACATTGTCTCCCTCCCCACCAGCAAGCAGCTCTGCATCAGGCCACAGCTGCACCATCCTCTGTGTTCCAGGCCAGAAGACTTGAGGGTGATTAGGACCCTCAAATCCCTGTCCTCAATACCAAGCCAACTATAAGTCCCCCTGACTGCCAGTCTAAGCCCAAGTTCTCCTCACTTGAAAGCCAGTCCTCCCCCCTTTACCACCCCCTCTAGAGCCAACCTATAGCCTGGGGGTTTTGCAGCCAAGACTTGGAACCCCTGAGACTAAGGACCCCGTGAGTGCAGAGCCCCTGCCACCCAACAGCAGCAGCAGCCACCCCACTGATGCCTGGTTTGTGCACTCAGGGTGGAAAATACTTGTTTAGAGAAAGGGTCCTGCTTTGAAGGAAACTGATAACCATTTCTGGAAACTATGAACAGAAACCTTTCCAGTTCCCCTGCTTCCATAACACTCCTGCTTGAGATGGATTACAGCCCTCCTCCATCAGCTCCAGGGATGCTGTACCTCAAGCCCCCAGCAACCAACTCTTCCTGGCTGCTCCCCACTGGCCTGGTGTGGCTGCTCTGCACTCAGCTCCTGCAGCTGGGAAGAGCAGTGACCAGAAGCCTCAGGACTCCAGAGAGCCTTAATGGAGATACTTTCAAAGTCCCATAGCTATGATGGTCTCTGCTGCAGGCTTCTAGGGAAAGCCTTGGTTTAGTTCAAATAAACAAAGGACTTCCAGCTGCTCCTAGCCTCCCAGTTGTGACTATGTCAGTGATGATGATGGGCTTTGCCCTGTGAGGGCCCAGCCTCACCCAGCTTAGCTGCCCACATATGCAATGCCAGCACCTTCTCCTCCTGACACAGGAGGTGGTCCCGATGGCCCTTTGGCATGTGGACTCTGAAGTCAAAGTGCTTAGCTTGGTTCCCAGTCACCCTGGATAGGCCACATTGCCCCACTTCCTAATATGGATGGGTAATAATGCTCATGTCACAAGGGTGACAAGATTACTAAATTCAGGTGAGGTCTTAGGAGAGTCTAGCACAGTGTAAGCACTCACTTAACATTCGCTGTTACAATGTCAGCTTAAATAGCTAACATGCCTGTCCTGCCAGCTGTCCTCAGACCTTGTTTATTTCCCTCATCTCCTTTATCCCAATCTCTCTTTCCTTGATGACATTACAAGAGGCAACATCCAGGAGGAAGGACCTTGTCCACCTCACTTCCTGCAGTAGCTTCAGCACCAGGAATGGTGCCTGCCACACCAGGTGCACAGTTGTCCTTTACTGAAGGAATGAACAAAAGAGGGCAGTGCCAGGAGCAGAGGACATGGATAGAAACGAACACGTGTCCGGTGTGTGGAAGGAGCTTCAGAAATGACTCGGCCTTACATTTAGCAGCGTGTAGCGCAGGACTTCACTGTTCACTAATGATTTAGGAGTTTGGGGACACACTGAATGCTCCTTGAAGACTCTCTCCCCATAATCCCACTTGGGTCTGTAACCTCTGGGGGCCCAGAATGCCACACAGTGACGAATCTTGTCCAGCTCTGAGATTCACAGGGCTGGGTACAAGGAGAGAGGACACAGTCCAGCAGCAGGCTCAGGTTCTGCCAGGCTCGCCTCATTCAACAAACATAATGAGCTGCCTCGGGGAGCCGCAGGGCTCACACACATGCCTGAACAAGGGAATGGCACCCACTGTCCAGATGAGACATGTGATAGCCCTTCTCCATCAGCTCCAGGGATGCTGCACCTCAAAGCCAGGTTCCCTGGCTCGGGGCTGACTGAGCAGCATCCTGTGCACACTGACCCCAGCCCCCTCCACCCCTCTGCAGAGCTGCTCCTCTGGACTGCTGGTCCACTTCCTGGCCCTGGCACCTCCAGCCTACCTTAAGCCCAAGCCAAACTCCACGCTGTGGGGACCAGGACTTCAGTGACTACTTGAGACAGAAGCAAAGGAACAAATGGGTCTGGAACTCTCCCATTCATCTCTTCTGATTCCCCCAAATTCCGTGCATGCGCTCGCTTGCGCTCTCTCTCTCTCTCTCTCTCTCTCTCTCTCTCTCTCTCTCTCTCTCGCCAATTCAAGCCTCTGCTTGGAGTTGGCAAGCAGAATTTCCATTCTGGCTCTGCCACTACAAACTGGGGCAAGTCATTTAGCTTCTATGGCTGTCACTTTTTCCATCTATTAAAATGGAGAGGATGGTATTGACACTTCTCAGGGATGTTGCAGAAATTAAATTTCATAACCCAACCCCCCTCATGGAGTCTAGTGGATCTTGGCATATGGTAGGCAATTAACAAAGGTGGCTTTCTCTCTCTGGTCTTCCTGAAGGCTTTCCTCTGAGTCCTCTTGCTTTCTTTCAGGAAGCCCTTTGATGCAGGGGGCTGCTTCCCCTGGCCATTTGCATATTCCACATGCCTCCCCTTCCAAATCTCCACTATCCAACCTCAGAAACCTAATAGATTTAAGTACATTTTAGAGATGACATCTGTTACCTAAACTCTTGCTTCTAACCACCCAGAAAATGAACCCAGTAGATAATACAGGACCCTGGCTATCCAAACTTCCTTCAGAACCCTGCTCCCCAAGCCCCCGAACAATTACACTGAGGAAATAAGTGTGTGCTGGTGCTGGCTCCAACTATTAATCACACACAGGAATGTCACCTCCAGAGCCTTCTGCTTTGCGTGGGGCATGGGGCATGGCTTAGAGTTCAGTGTTCTTCCCTCAGAGCTATTTTTGGGGTCTTATCAACAAAAGGAGTTCCTATATACTTCAATTGTTTTGGTTACAGTATAAACTGTATGAGTTCTGGGCATTAAAAAACTATCTCCTTTTATTTATTTATCTTAAAGGCATCAAAACTAATAAGAACTCATTATTTGCATCACAGAGAACAAAAAATATCCAACCCATGCATAAAATCCTTGGCCGAATATACCTGATTTTTAAAATTCAGTATTTTTGAAGATTATGTAGAAGAAGAAATAAAGACCCTGATGGATTTAGGGTCAGCATGTTGGCTCTAAGTCCCTGCTGTTTGATGTGAGAAATCCCTTCTGGCCCTCATGTTTTCTCTATGGGTTCATGGCACCTGTTGCAGCAGAACAGTGCTGAATCTTTTTTTCCCCCTTTGTTTCAGATGGTTTCACAAAGTGGTGAAGTTATTCATATCCATGGGTGCTGCTAATTAAGCTCAGCACCCAGGGCAATTGATCGTGGTTTATTAAGTAAGGCAGAAAGCCAGAGTCTACTGCTCACTCATGCATAGCCCCCAGGGTCCATGGTCACTGTCCATCCTGAAGTCCATACGGCCCCCTCTCTCTGCTGCACATCTGTGCTAGGCTCACAGTCTGACAATCCTGACCATTGTCCAGGAGCTCACGATGTCCACACAGGTCTCAGGTGACCTTCTCCCTGGTGCTCTGGAACTAGATCCAGGCACAGTCACAGATCTTGACAGTTAAGCACTAAGTAATTTTTTTTTAAGCAGGTTTCATGAGACAGGTAAAGGTCAAATGGAGCTGTCAGGATTATTAAGCAGGAAGGGTGATCATACCACAGCAGTGTACAAAATATTGCTTCCTTGGGATTCTGCCCGTGATGTGTTTTCTATTGACAAGTGGAGGAGGTATTTGTCCTAGTTCTGGCCTGTTAGGAAATTGATAAAAGTGTCCTCTGTACCAAATAAAACTGCCTGTCCTGAAACATGAACCTCTGCTTTTCTTGACCAAACTAAGCACACAATTATCTGGGCGATCTCAGAAGGTTCCAGAAAAAAAGTGCTGAATCTTTTTTCCCCCTTTGTTTCAGATGGTTTCACAAAGTGGTGAAGTTATTCATATCCATGGGTGCTGCTAATTAAGCTCAGCACCCAGGGCAATTGATCGTGGTTTATTAAGTAAGGCTGGGCACGTCTGGCCACACTCACCTGAACCTCAGAGGCAGGACAGGAGAATTCTAGAGGTGACACCTGTGCCCAGAATGGCTCCCCTCTGGAGCGCTAGGAGCTACACCTCCCAAGCTCCACTGCTATTGCTCCATGGGTGACTGGGTGCTGGCAGAAGCCTGGGAGAAGTCTGGCCATTCAGGATTGCCTATTTTTTGCTGCCAGTTTGCTGGCGGTCAATAATGAGGCCAGTTGGGGACTCAGCCGAAAGAACCACAGGATTGACCTTCAGCCCTGCCTTTCACAGGTGACGAGAGGGAGCGTGGCAAATATCCAGTGATGAACTTTTCCCAGGCCACGAGGCTACGCAGGGAGACAGATGGCTGAGAGCTGGTGCTGAACTTCTTTTTCTTTATATCATGAGACCTCATAAATCAGCTGCCAGGAGGACAAGGTGTCCACAAAGACTTGAGCTACAGGCCCACAGAAAGGCAGAGCCACAGAGGAGCCAAGGGCTCAGCCAAGGCACTGCACACCCATCACCTAAAACATCCTGCCTCAAGCTTCTCACTTGTGAAGTGGAATTCTAAACACTCCGACCTGCACCTCCACAGGGCTGCCGGGAGCAGCGTATGACCTATGGGAGTGGTGCTTTGGGTGACAGCGCTGTACTCTTAGTCACCCCCTCACTCAAGATTTTGCTCTCCTCATTTTCAGTTGCTCATGACTGTCTGAGATCAGAAAATATTAAATGGAAAATTCCAGAAATAAGCAAGTCCCTAAGTTTTAAGTAACTTTTACCACATTCCATTGTTATATTGTTCTATTTTACTATGAGTTTTTGTCATCAATGGCTTACCATTAAAGTTTATCCTAAGTGTGTTTGTACAGGACACAGCACAGCAGGCAGGTGCAGCACTATTGCTGCTTCAGGCATCTGGGGGAACGTCTGGCAATGCGTGGGTGCAGCTCTGCTGAGGCAGGGCCTCCCCTCGGCCTGTGACCTGCCCTGATCGCCAGCTCCAGAGTGAGCCCAAGCCTGAGAGCCACTGCAGAGAGCTGGTCCTCATTCCCTCAGAGGAGGGGATGCTCACAGCCTCTGATCAGCTTTCAGGGTCAGTGCCTCCAGGGGGCACAGTGTGGGTGACAACGGCCATATCAGCCCACCTCTGGTTACCACTGCGCCAGCACCTGGTGCCCTGGGTGTCATGCGGTCCTTATTTCAGGCTACTCCATGACTTAAAAGACTGGGGGTGAGGAGATGTCTGAGGTCCGTCAAATCACCTGTGCAAGATGACCCAAGAGCAAGTGGCAGAAGCCAGGCCTGAACCCCCATGTTCTATATAACAATCCCTCCTCTTATAATGTGCTGTGACCACCCCTCCCATGTGTCACCTCCACCTCTGTCACTTGTCCCTGAGGGGCATTTCTCTTTTCTTTAGATCACCCCATTGTCACACCTAAGAGGCAGTGATGGAGCCACACTCCCACCTGCCCTCATTCCAAAGCGTATCCTGGGGTCTCTGAGGATGGAGGTGCCCGGGGGCTCTACCTCTGACCTACTGTGGCTCAGGTGGGGCGGTGCAGGGCTGTGCTGGGCACCATGGGAGGCCCTACTTGCCCTCCTGCCAGCTAGATGGAGGCTCTTGGACATCAAGGGCTCTCCCGAGTTTCCATCTGCAGAATGGGACCACCTCCCTCACTGGGCCAGTGGGGGTTCAACGAGCTAATGTGTGCAAAGCTCCCCCATAGAGTGCTACAGTCTCGCCCCTCACCTGGGTGCAGGCAAGGCCTCCAGACCTGAGATGGTGGTCTCACCACAGGAGCCCCTTCCCTTTGCCCTGGAGTGCTAGCTTAGTAGCCCCCCCAGCAGGGGGCTTGTGAGAAGCCAGGTGTCAGGAGTTTCCTATGTGCCTAATACCGATCTCCCCGGACCCCGCAGTGGTGAGGATGCTGGAGGCCTGGGGCCTCCTCCAAGACTAAGGCCTGACAGTTTACTTAGCCTCTCAGCCTGTTTCCTCCATAGTAAAGGGGGGGTGAAAAGGCAGTCCTGAGCCCCACACAAGCAGACCTTGGGTCAGGGTCCGAACAGGAGGACAGTTCCTAGCTTATTCCCTGGGGCCCTCACACCCCACTGCCCACCCCCTGCTCACCCCTTCTCCATGCTCTCCTTTCCCCAGCTCTGCCTTCTGGAGGAACTGGGACTTGGAAGCCACACAGCCTCCCACTCTGTAGGCAGGAGGAGGCCAGGGCAGAGACCCACAGGGCAAGGCCCAGGCTACTTGGGGAAAGTCCTGGTTCCCATAGTACCTTTCAATGGCACAGGCTGTGGCCTCGTGGCTGATGGACGAGGAGTAGGTCTGCCACTCTCCCCTGGGCAGCTCTCGAACTTGCACAGTGAAGTACCGGATGGGGGAGGCCCCATCACTGCCTGGAACCCACTGGAGCTGGAGGCTGCGGGCTGTCACTTCCGCCTGGGGCACCAGGAGCTCTCTGGGGGGTGCTGGCCGCTCTGCAACCAAAGGAGGACAGACCAGGGATGGGTGAGAGGGTGCTCTCTACTGTTTCCTGCTGCCTGCTTAGACTTGGTGCATCAGGCACCAAAAGGCTTGTCTCCATGGCTGGGGTGAGGAGGTTGTCTTACAGCTCATTTTGGACATGCCCAGCTTGGAGCTGACTGGAGACTCCTGCTGGCTCCCACAGCAGAGCCAGCCAGAGGTGGGCAGAGGTGAACACCATATGGGCCCCCACCCTCCCACCATCAAGAGCAGGTGTGTGAATGACAGCTGGCTTTGTAGGGGCTAAGACATCTCCTGCCTCATTCAGTCCCTCGGAGTTTGGGCTCAGTACACTCCTAAGCGTGGACTTTCTTTTCCTTGCAGTCAACCAGAGTCTAACTCATTAGCGGCATCTCCTTGGTTCTTCTGAGGGGCAGGGAGCAGGTGCAGGGCAAGATCACCTCTGAGCTACCATGTCTGCGGTGATGAGACTGAGGTATGGGGTGCAGGGTGCATGGGTCCAGCCCAGGCATCACTTTCCTGTCACCCTGGCCTCGTGTCCCATCGATTTCAATAGAGAAACTCCACAGAGGGAGGAATAATTGTTTAATTGTTTATCATGAAGATTATTGATTCTGATTAAAATGTGTGGCGTGTAATAAAGCAGCAATTGATTGTCGGCCCTGCAGTGATGGGTCCGTGAGAAACGCTTCGATCTAACTTCATCAGCAGTCCGATCCTTAGGCACACGCTTTGGCTGCCTGACTTCTCCTGGCCCGAGTAATAGCCGGGCTCCCCCCTGCTTCCAAGGCCCCCCTCTGGACATACTGCCCGCTGGGCTCCGTCTTCCTGAGCTACCAACTGAGGGCCGGGCAGAAAAATCTAAACTCTCTGGGCTGGAGAAGCAGGTGGCTGGGGGGAAGCAGGGTGCAGGGTGGGGAGCAGCGGCCCCCACGCCCTTAGCAGCAGGCCAGTGTGGACCAGGCCATGAGGGTCCACCCACAGGAGGATGTTTGTGTGAGTATTTCTACTCAACTCTGGAGTTGAGCCATGTCTGCCTTTGGCCAGCCGCCATGCTACCCTCTGCTTGAGAGCTGAGTCCTCCTAAATGGTGTTACCCAGAGGAAGACGGCATGGATCAAAGGCCACTAGGCACAGGAGCCAGGGCCTCAGCTGCCACCCCCAGGCCATGACCACTCTCCCCAGTAACAAGGACCCTAAGGACCAGGATGCAGCTCCAGTTCCTGGGAATCTTCCCAGCCCAGGTTTGGCAGGTCGCTTCACCTCTCTGAGCCTCAGCCTCGTCCTCCACTAAAGGACATGGAAAGAGTACCGGCTGCTGGAGGTGTGGGGAGGTGAGGGGCATTTTGGAGAAGCACTTGCCCCCAGGCCAGGCTCACGGGAGGAGCACAGTTGGCCCATTTGAGAAAATATGGGTGAAAACACGTGCACCAGGAAAAGGTGGAGAGGTTTGCTTTGGGAGAGTCACTGATTATTTTCCCCCAACTTCAGACAAAACTTTCCCCTGATAACCAGGGGTGGCAGCAAAGGGAACTGAAGGTGGTCCTTTAAAGGGTCACTGAGTGTGACTGGCCTGTCCCTCCCATCTGCTGCACACTCAGAAGTTCTGGCCTCTCGGTGATGTGAAGACGCCTATAAGGATACCTTCTATCAACAATGCCAACAGACAGCCGCACTGGTGGCATAGCGGATGTGCATTATTGAGTGCTACCACACCCTAAAGGAAATGTCACCACTGTCTCCCTCACTGGGAAACAGGCCTGCTGCTCAGTGATCCACTGGAACTCCCAGAGGAAGACGGGTTTGGCCTTCCCTGAGAGCTTCGGGGCCACTGGGAGAGCTCAACTACGGGAGGGGGAAACCAGCCTTCCCTGCCCTGGTCACAGGCTTGGGGGTAAATGGCACCCAACGTGTGCCAGCTCACAGGGGCCAACTGCCCATCTGTTTTGAGCTCTGCCTCAGTGAAGTCAGACTGGTAGTGCAGAGTGGACGAAGTGTGAGGACTAGCACCCTGGAAGTTAAGAGCATCCCACAGGTGCTGCCTGGGGGCCTCTGGGAAGAGTCGAGTCACAAAGTCAGATCAGGAACAAGTCATCCAAGGAACACCAAGTGCCACACACAGGAGCCTAGGGGACTAGGTGGGTCCTAAGGCCTGGGGAGGGAAGGACCTCAGGCAGAGGAGGACTTGGGCCAAGGTGGGCTCAGAGAGAGGTGGCAGGACCAGGCTATGGGCTTGGGAAGCAGGGAGAAATCAGGCTGTCCTGTTTCTGGGCTGCTGTGGGCTTGGAGTGCAGGGCCCAAGGCCATCTCCTCCTGAGGGTGAGGTGAGATCAGGCTGGGAGGGCTTACCTCTCTTCTCTGTGGTGATGACTGTGGCCTCCAGGGGCTCCCCCCATCCCTGCCTCGTCTTGGCAGACAACCTGAAGATGTAGGCAGACTCTGGGGCCAGCTCGGTGGCCGTGAACTGCCGCACTGTGGCACCAACCTCCACGGTGGTGAATGTGTGGGGGCTGCTGCTGGCCAGGCGGTAGGCGATCTGGTACCCTGAAGGTGAGGTGTGGGGAGGGAAGGAGAGAGCTCAGCCAGCCCTTTGTACATATGCTGGGAAACCCGCCCTCCCACCACCTGTAATTGCTTCTGGATTGAAAACCCAAACGCAGACATTTGTTCCTTCCTGGTTTCTGGAGGTGGTCGAGGTGTGCACTGAAAGGGACATGACACCTACAGTGATGAATGGAGTGGCCTCTGAGTGCAATCCCCCCATGAAGTTTGTTTTACTCTTCATCCCTCACCAGAACAAGGTGGGAAAACAGTTTCATCTTTCCTGAGGATGCTGGCACACGGGGAGAGTGCCACAGGAGCCAGGACCCCAGGTTGTTCTTGACAGGAAGGTGGAGCATGCCCTGCCTGTGGCTTTTTTTTTTTTTTTTTTTGCCCTCTGTGCCCCTCCCATGATGGAGTCCTTCCCCTGCTCTGGCAAAAGAGGGCAGTGCCTGCCCTTGGCAGCTTCTTTCTCATTTGCCAACATAGCACAACCTGCAGTGGGCAAGATTATGCTGGTCTCACCTGTTACACTTCCCCTTCCTCTTATCTTCCCACCACCTGTAACCCTCATGGTTTGCTCAGCAGCCCAGATTTCCTCACCCACTCCCCTGGTGCCGAGATGGGTGGCGCCACTTTAATTCTCCTTCTGTGATTTTTAATCATTTGAGGGAGGGCTGGGCCAGCTCTGGCCATCTCTCCATGTTCCTTGATTATTAAGGGTTCACGGTTGATCAGACATCATTAACGATCAAACCTCTCCAACAGGGCAACCCAGACCCAGCCTGGGTCTGGGCACTGCCTCCTCTGGGCTCTCAGCGTGTGGTCCAGCCACTGTGCCCCCATGCTGATTAAAAACAGAGCAGATGGGGTGCTGGGTGTCCAGAAAACTAATGACAGCCCATGGTTCATGGTAAACAAGGGGGGCACAGAGGGGCATATCAAGCCAGCAGAACTGAATGGGTCCTTGGTTGCTTGACTGGCATGGGCCGTCTGTGGGCGGGCAGCACTGCAGGGTGCGGCAGGCCTTGCCTCCTGACAGGCGGGCTCATGGTACACAGAGTGCATGTCCCCAGCCTCTGTGCTGGACGCAGTGCCTCCTCTGCCTTTGTTCTTCCTGCTTGTAGGTCCTTGAGGCCAGGGTGACTGCGCTAGCTGGCACCTCCCCAGCTCTGCACATTGCTGTTTCTCTGACTGTGTAAGGTGTCTGGCCCAGCTGGCCATACGGAGGTCAGGAGAATGAGTATGTGGAGATCAGACTGAGTGGGGACCCTGACTTAGCTCTAGCCTTTGCCTGTCACATTAGTGTCCGTGTCATCATCACACAGACTGGGGATCAGCAAACTCTGCCTTATCCATAATGATGCCACCTGGAGCCCAGGTATTTGTGGGACCCTGAATTGCTGTGTGGCGACCCTGCCTCATGGACTAGGGCTCTTCTCCCTGACATGGGGAACAGGTATCCTGGGGATCTCCTGGGGTGCCCAAAACTCTGACACGGGTGTTCTGCCCGAAGCCTTCCCCTTCCCATCCCATTTGAAGACAATGGACTGGCAGCCCAGGGAAGGCTGGCAGGCCACTCCTTCCTCCTTAGTCATGCTTAGTCATGGGGTGAGGACCTTGAAGCTTGTGGAGCCAGTCTCAGGCCTTCAGAGACTTGTGGGCACTCAGCATCCTGAAAATGAGGGAGATAGCTGCTGTGGCTGAGCAGGCCACATGCAGGGCCCCTGCTGGGCTCCCAAAGCCCCTCCCACACCCCCAGCCTCACAGCAGCCTTAGAGGGTGGCTGGTGAGGAGGCAATGGTACATGAGAGGTTATGGGGTTTGCTCAAGGTCACTGAGAACTGGAGCCCGGGTCTGTCTCACCCTTCCTTAAAAAGAACCTACGCCCATCTCTCAGCAAGGGGACAGGCCCTCAAGGGCCCTGCTGATCTAGACCATGCTCCCTGTAGTACTGGATGAGGGGATTTTCCAATAGCAACAGTGCTCCACAAGAAGTGCAGGTATTCTGGAGGCTGAGACTCAGGTTCTGCATGTTTCCTTCTGTCACTCATGTAACAGTGTCACCCCCTCTGACCCTCAGTCTATTGAGCTGTATGGGGGACAACAGGAAACACTCACAGGGCTTCTGGGGTTACATAACCTACAACCGACATAGCCTCCTTGTACAGCCATTCTTGGCCTTGATGTGGTCGCAAATCAGTAGCTGTCCCTTTGCTCAAGGTGTTCTGGTGGCATCTCATGATGCTCACGGGGTTGTTTTTCCATGAGGGTCCCTGGTCCTGCCAGGCACCAATGCTAACACAGTTCTGCAGAAGCCATAGGCCTTGCAGCTCCAGGTCACAACAGTGACCACCCATCAGAGGCAGCATGGGGACACCAAGCAGGTATGCAAGACATGCTCAAGCTCCCGGCCTGACCCCAAAGGAGCTGGGACAAGTGCTTAGCTTCCCTCACTTCGGCTATAATATAGTAGCAAAGCCCCGACTCTGGGACCTTGGACCTCTTCCTCCTTGAGTCAGCTACATCTGCTCGTGCTCAGCCCTGAGGAGATGCACATCAGGTAACTGTAAGTGGGTCCTCCCCCGGAAGTACGTAGTTTCCAACAGCTTCCTGCTTCCAAGTGCCTGATTCTAGGTCATCTGGCAGGAAGCAGCATATCTGGTTATGGAATCAATATGCATTTTTGAAAACTTCCAGGCTTAAGTTGCCTTTTTAAAAAGGCATTAAAATGTTATAATGTGTTGTTATTACTTTTTAAATTACTTTATATTCACATGGCTCAAAGATTATGTAAAACGCAAAGAAAATAGTGTAAAGCGTTTCTCTGGTGCCTGCCCTCCGTACCTCCCTGAGCCTCTCTTCCATGCAAGCATTGCTGGTTTCTTGGGTGTTTTTCTGGTGATAATCTAAGAATACGAGAGCAGAGTGCTTAGGATGACAGCCTCATTCTTTCCTGCACATGAGAGCACATCAGTCATCCAGTCCTGTGCGTGGCTTCTCTCATTAGCATCTCTATACTTGTCATTTGCTTGGATGGATGTGGGTTTTTCCTTCTCATCCTTTTGGATGGTTTATCATTTATTTTTGGTTCTTCCAGTTCTTACCCTCAGATTTACAGGTTATGCAGATTTACAGGTTATGCCATCTCCTCAGTCGTTGGCTTCTCGAGACAGCATCTGATAACTCGTCACCATGAATGATGATGAAATTAGCCTTGTTCCCCTTCTTTCTACCTCTATCTTTTCTGTCACACAATTTTGGTTCAGTATATTACTGCTTTCCTTTTTCCTTGTATTTGCCTTTATACACTTAAATGCATTTATATCTCTATTATCTGGTAAAGCTCTGAATTGTATCTTTTGAGAGTCACCTACTGCCTGAGAGATATAAACCAGTGTTCTCGCGTTACACTGACCTCCTCAATATGTCCACCTCTGGCTTTCAGAATCACACGATTATTCTCAAGGTGCTGATATTTGGAGAATTTGCACTTCCGTTGTGTGATCAGGGGTTGTGGGTGCACAGTGATGACGGCTTTCAGCAGAGGTTTAAGAGGCACATGGGAGGGATCAAAGCTGGAGGAAATGGCCAGCCTCTGCCCTAGGGAAGTGAGGTGTGTACAGGATCTCAGGGGCCTAAGCAGGCCTCATCATGGACCAGGTGTCAGTTAGCAAAATGAGTTACACAAGGAACTTCTACCTGACCATTTGAGCACAATCAGGCTGTGGCTGGTACAAGAAGCAACTGACCAAGACCCAATGCCATTGTCCCATGCATATATTAAGGAAACCAAAGAAAAGTATTTTGCAATAAATAAACAAAATTTTACAACCAAGCAAGAAGTCTACACTGGCAGACATAACATGACCAATAAGACCATGATCAAATATAGTGTTTTAGAATCATCAAGAATATTGTGCAAGCTGGGCATGATGGGCACGTCTGTAATTCTAGTCACTTGGGAGGCTGAGGCAGAAGGATCATAAGATCAAGGCCAGCCTCAGCAACTTAGAAGACAGAGTTTGTCTTGAGAAAAAAACAAAAAAAGGCTATGGATACAGCTCTGGGATAAAGTGCCCCAGGTTCTATCCCCAGTACCACCATCAAAAACAAGCAAACAATAAAAACAAAAATGAAACCAAACCCCTGATTAGTATGAATTCAGGTACTTGAATGTTGTTCCTGGGGATAGATATAAATCATTCCTAGAGAAGCACAAATTAAGTCTGTAACAACAACAGATGAGTGCTGTACATCTGTGGTCTATTTCCTGTGCCCTGCACACTGAAGACCAGGGAAGGATCACCTTGCTGGTTCTGCCCAGGTCTAACTGAGCAAATTTCTCCTCAGTGTGCAAAAAGCCTGCATTTTCCTAAGACAGAGAAGTGGAACTGACCTGGTGCTGCTGGCTCTTCAGGCTCCTGCCCATTGCAGAGGCCTGGCCCTGCCACACCTCCCACTGTCGATCACCCCGTGGCTTCCCAGGTCCGCCCCTACCTGCCAGTGCACCCCTCGAACCGCCAATGGGTGTTAGCTCCCTTTCTGTTATTTTGCATTTTGCAGAGTTGTGTGTGATCAAGTCTCCTCTCTAAAACCCCAATTGCCTTTCAACTAAGAAGTTTGAATTAATGAGGTATTATTTATTTTTAGGACCAGGACATGAGTACAGATGTGCTTTTGTCATAGTTTAATCTTCATTATTTTATCACAGTTTATCTCTACTTAGATTCTTCTGTTGCTAGAGGTACTAATCCTGCGATGAATTGAAGATTGTGTTCAAAGGCTAATCTTTGTGAATCACAGAATTGGGGGATTAAGTGGAAACTAGTCTCTCCTTGCCAAGCCAGAACCTCCTTCCCATCAAAGGCTCCACCCTAACTCTCCATCCTTCCCAGGGTAACCTATGACCTCAGATCACAGGAATGGGAGAGAAGGCTTTAGCGCTGTACAACAGGGTAAAGTATTTATCGACCAGTTCCCAGTGATCACTGGCTCAGGACTGCAGGGTGGGATGGGGGAGGACCCCTAAATGTCTGACCCAATCCTCAGAGCCCAGAGGCTTCAGCAGTCAGAGGCAGGGTTGCAGGTTGTAGACACTGGGCATCTGGGGCTGTCAGACATGGATCTACAATAAGGTCACCTTACACTCAGACACAACTACTACTTACTTCTACTACTTACTTGAAATTTTTTTTTCTTTTTTGGATGATCATTTTTCCATGAATTTTTGAAAACAACTGAAGTTTTACTCTAAATATGGCTTTTTCATTCTGAGATTTCTGTAAAACATCAAAGGCATGCTTTTCCCTTCAGAAATGGGAGTTTTAATGACTGTTTAATATAGTCAACCCTCTGTATCTGTGGATGCACGTTCTTAGATTCAACCAGCTGAGGATCAAAAACATTCAGAAAATAATTCCATCTGTATTAAACATGTACAGACTTTTCCCTTTGTCATTATCTCCTAAATAATGCAGTCTAATCACGATTTACAAAGCATTCATTCGGAATTAGGTATTATAAGTTATCTGGAGGTGATTTAAAGTACACAGAAGGACTACACCTGCCAGTTTACAGTGGGGACTTGAGAACTGATGGAGTTTAGTATCTGTGGGGTCCCAGACCAACCCTCTAGGATTATAGAAAGGTGTCTGTGTTGCCTTGAATGGGCCTTCATCACATGTTGCCAACAGCTGGGTAGGAAGCGGGTCTTTGCCACCCTTGTCTCTTCAGAAATTTCTAGTTTCTGGTGCTGGAGCACAGAGAGGATGACATCTAACTGGTACAGTGGCTGTAAAGACTCAGTAGGTAATGCATGTAAATTGCAAACACAATGTCATTTGTTCCTAATTGCAGCAAATCTGGGTTATTATTTTTTCTCGCTGATCCAGGTCCCACACTGAGCCACTGGGAGGAGATTCCTCAGCCTCTGGTTATATTTGCACTTTCCTATTATATCCTCTTAAATAAAGATGTTATCATTTTTAGTTCCCACATCATGGTCTGTTAAACATAAAGATTAATACTTATATCTTACCCTGACACGTTTAAAAGGCTCACTCGCTGAACAATAGAAGGGTTTTTCCTGGGCGTATGTGGCAAAAAAAAAAAAAGGCAGTCGTGTAATAGTCCTAGCATTTTTAGAGAAAATGATAGATGGTATTAGAGATAAGAGCGTTTACGTGGAAGAGGTTGGTTATGTAATTATGGCCAGAGCCAGATCAGAAACATTAGCGCGCTGAATTTCAGCAAGGCAAGGTCAGAAGGCCACGGTGTGCATTAGGAAAGAATGAATACACTGAATCAATAGGAGGGCCAAGTGCGGCCTGAGAGAAGCCTGTTGTTAAGGTTATGGGTGTATTATGATAATACAGGTATTCAAAAGAAGCAAGGCCAAGCACGAGGAGCATCGATCCAAAATGAAGATTAAAACACCCAGCAAGTGGCTTGTGAGGGTTTCTGAATCCACCTGGAAGACAGAGGGGGCACTGTGCACCTAGAAAAAGAGGTGAGTGTGAGTGTGAGATGTGTTCTAGAACGAGAGACACAGAGAGGAGACTCCAGGAAGATAAGGCCACAGACTGCAAGCCCCATGGGCCTCAGTTCCTTGAAGCCTGCTGCCAGGGAGCTGCACAACCATTCGGGGCTCCATCCAGACATCTGGGGTACTGCAAGCATTTCATGGGTTGTGCTGTCACTCAGCAAAGAAAAGGCATCAGTTTGAGTCACCCTAATGCTCAGGTCCGCAGAGCAAGGCCACCAGCAGGGCATAGTGCTGCTGACCTTAGTAGCACTGGGAGGCAGAGACACCCCCACCAACCTCCAGGAAGAGGGCAGAGAAGCTACAAGTGGCCAAATGGCCGTAGGCAGCTCATGGGCCTAGCAGATGCCCGTTGGCTGTTGGTCTTCCCGTTTGCCCACTTGAGGCTCGGGGCACACAAATGCCTCAGGGAGTCCAAAGGAGGAGTCTGCAAACATGGATCATATTCAAATGGGTCCCTAGTTCTCAGCAGAGTTCTTGTGCACCCTTGGTAAAAAGCTCAAGGTAATTGTTAGGCCCTGGGTGGGCAGGAGGCCTTCTGATGGGCATGGAGGCAGAGGCAGAATCTGGAGTGTTGGGTAGGGTGGGCTCAGGGATCTGAAGGGCATGTGCATTTCCTCTAGCTTAAGAGCATTAAAGAGTCCATGTCTGGCAAGTGAGGAGGGATGGTTATACTCAGGAAGCTCTGCACATCCCCCCAAGGATGGTCCAAAATGCTAAGAACTCTCCATAGTAAAATATTTACTCAAATAAGCAAGTGTTTTTCCCTCCAGGTGCTTGCTGATGTTTCCTGCTGTTAATCTCTTTTGGAAATGCAAGAACATGTTTTGATATAGATTACAAAAGTGGGAGCTGCAGAGGTGTTTACACACTCGGAAGGCTGCGCTGCCAGAGCGGAGGCATTGATTCGTTTTCTAGACATAAAGTGAGTCATGCAAAGAGACAGATTCCTTCCTCCCCCATGACCCCCAGCCGGAATCTCTGGGAATTGTTTTGCCATCTTGCCGACAGCATCTATAATTTGGTGCACTGGCTGTAGGAACACACAGGTGAGGTGTAACCCAGACAACATCCGTTGCAGCCAAATGCCATTACAGCAAGGGACGCTCAAATGGGGTGCCTTCTGCAGTACAGGTGGACCCAGTGCTACCTGATTTAGCACCTCTCTTTTCACAGTTGGGGTCCTCTTCTTACCTGGACTTTATGATTTTCAGTGACTTCCCAGAGATTCCGAATCAAAATCAAAACTTCCCAGCACACATCAGGGACATTCTGTGACCCAAATTGCTTTCCTAGGCTTTCTTTTTTCCCTTAGCATGAACCCCTAGCTCCAGCAACCAGATAGAAAACAAGGCAATGAAACATGTCTTTGGTGTCAACAAAGTAAATACCTGCACAGGCCAAGCCTAGCATGACACGGAGAGCTGCCAGCCAGCCCTGGGCACAGGGGGCCTTAAGCTAGGAGCGTTCAAACCGTAAATATGACAAACACTGACTACGTGGCAAGCATTGTTCTGAGTTCTCTATGTGCAACTCATCAGATGTAATGACGAGGCCCAAATGTCACTCATCTCCTAGGAATGGGGAAACTGAGGCATAGGAATGCCAAACAACTTGCATAAATTCACTCAAACAGTAAATTGTAGGCTGAGGTCTGCACTTCAGCATGGCTTCCAGGTAGGAAAACTCATCGCCTTTCCCATCATGCCCGTCGGTAAACCAGCACTTAAAATTTACAGGGGACATCTGCCATAAGTCTTCCAAGAGGAGCAGAGCTCCCCAGGGAAGGGGGTCCTCCAGGTAAGAAACAGGCCAGAACCTTGGCTCAGAGCCTGTTGAGGTCAGGGCCTCCTAAGTTTGCAAGACCTGTGTGGGCCATTTAAAGTTGCAGCATCAAAGAGACCACAGGTCACCGGGCAAGAGAACACAACTGAAACGCTAACTGCCATACAGCCACAAAAGGGGAACACAGGCAGGCAGCCCTAGACGCCTGCCATATGTGGCACATTGTGGCTACTCCCTTTTCTTATTACTTCAACCAATCTGCAACAAGTAGCCCTGTGCCCAGGTGCAGGGATTGCTTTCAGGAGTGCTGTGGAGAAGTGGAGACCTCTGCGACAGCGGGAGGGGCACACACCTTCCAGGTGTGGCCACTTGCCCTCAGAGGGTGGTGCAGTCCTAACCTGAGAGGTCCTACTCCTCCACATCCTCGTGTCTGGTGTCATCAGACTTCAGGTTTGGAGTCTGATACATGTGAATTGTGAATTGGTGCCTTTCATTTAATAGTACTTTTATAATCAGAAAAACAAATGTTAAAGACACTCTGAAAAGTAAATGACAAGACTTGCAAGTGAGCCAAGAGTCCCATCTGGATGGCGAGACTTGCTTGGGCTGTGCCAGGAGAGCAAGGTGCTGGGGGGTGAGGGAGAGGTGCCTACTAGAGAGCCATGCACACGAGGGAGGTGGTGGGACTCCTAGGCAGAGGATGGGAGGGTCTGAAGAGAATGTGAAAGTTTTTCCCACAAAAACCCAAGTGGAAATTTCATCCCCATTGTGAGGTATTAAGGGGTGGAAGCAGGTGGGACTTTCAAGAAGGGATGAGGGTATGCTGTCATCAATGGGCAAATCTGTTCAGGGAGTCCTGGATTCATGGGTTAATGGCTCCACTGCAGAGTGAGGTTGTCATAAAAGCCAGTTAGGTGCACATTCACAAGTGTCCCCATCATTATGCAATGCCCTGGGCAGGGTCAGGACTCTGCAGAGTCCCCAGGAGCAAGAAGGGCCTCACCAGAGGTGGCCCCTCCAGCTTGGACCTCCCAGCCTCCAGAATCTGGAGAAACCTTTGTTCTGTGTGAGCTGGTTTTAATATTATATTTATTATTTCATCTTCTGTTGGACCAGAAGAAGCTGCAGGTCCTTTAGGTCCAGTCTCACTGTCCAAATGGGACTCTCAGCTAGCATTTACATCTTGTTATTTCCTTTTCAGGGTGTCTTTAACATTTGTTTTTCTGATTATAAAAGCACTTTGAACTGAAGCTGATAAATCTTTATAAATTACTCAGTCCATGGTATTCAATTATAGCAACAGATACCAAACCAAGAGGACATCTGCCCTGAGTCTTCCAGGAGGAGCAGAGCTCCCCAGAGAAGGGGGTCCTCCAGGTAAGGAGCAGGCCAGCACCCTGGCTCAGAGCCTATTGAGGTCAAAGCCTCCCATGTTTGCAAGAAAGACCTGTATGGGCCATTTAAAGTTGCAGCATCAAATAGACCACAGGTCGCAGGGCAAGAGAGCATAGTTGAGATGCTAACTTACAGTCCCCAGTCTGCCATACAGCCCTAAACTATAGAGTGGATTCTGGCAGTGCAGTCCCACTATAGGGCACACACAGAAGTGATCAGAGAATCAGCCATGGCTGGGTGGGTCGCCATGGCTGGGTGGGTCACCGGGGCTGCATCTTCTCAGAGCCCACAGTTCTGCAGGCTCCTGGGACTGTAAGCAACAGATCAGAAGTTCACATTCTTCAGCTCTAAAAAATCTCCTCCATCTCACTTCAGCGGGCTGGGATCACTCCTGGGTAATCAGACAGCTGACCCTGTTTGTTCCAGAAAAGGCTGCACCTGGGTGTGGCCTTGCCTGAATGTGGGCAAACCTCTCCACCCTGTGTATTTACTTTGCAGGTCTGGGCTTATGGTGCAGTTCCCAGAGGCCGCCTGCAGCCCTTCTCAGTAGGAACAACCCTGAAACATTTGTTTCAACAGGAGCTCCTACAGCTGTGATGGGGCAGCCAGGACCTGGGATTCCAAAGGTCTCCCAGTTCAGAAAGTAAAAAGAAAAGAAATGCTATCCTCATAGCAATATTTCTATCCGGAAGCTGCAGGAGCCCCACACGGAAGGGTCTGATGAACACAGGCCTCTGCCTTCTTGTGTGCGTGACATAGGAGCACTCCAGGCCCATCCTAATGAAACAAGTACTCCATAAACACCACCCTCTCAAGCCCCTTCTCTTGACAGCCAAAATTGTCACCTAGAAAACAAATCTGATCATGTAATTTTCCTGCCCCGAGTTGGTGGGTGACTCTCCACTGCACTCAGTACAGGGTTTTAAAATCTAAAAAAACGGAAGCGAAACACTTTCTTTAAACCAAATCTTAGATTCCCAAGATCAAAACCAGCTAAAAATAGTGACTGTAAGTTCATATTTCTAATTCCACTGGAAGTCACCTAGAACACAAGCTAACCTAATGGAGGGTCTCCCCGCATCAAGATTAGGTGACTGTCATATTTGTGTGCTGACCTGGGTATGGAATGATATTCTGTGCTTTCATCTCTGCCTTTAAATGCCCATTTTAAGTCTGTCACACACTCTCCAGTGCACAGTACAGCACTCACCTCAGTCCCCAGCCTGGCCTGGCCCAGTCCTTGGATCTGTCTGCCAACAGGCTTCTGTTCTGGGTCAGCAGATGCCCCTTTCCCTTTTTTCCAGAGCTACAAATCCACTCATTCTCAAGATCCAGCTCAAAAGTAGCCTTCTGCCCACTTACCCACCCTAAAGGAGTGGCTTGCCATGGATGGGGGCATTTAATGAATCTCTCTCAGGTCACTTACTGTGTGGTACTGTCACTTGTATTGTCTCCCTGATGGGACATGGGCATCTGGAGGATGGGCAGGTTTTATTCATGCCTGCTTCCCCCTATGCATGCAATGTTTGGTACTAGAGTCCTTAGTTTGTCTCAGTGAGAAGGGTAAATAAAGGGTAAATAGTTAAAAATATAATTTGCTGCCTTTGGGAAGTTAGGAAAAATTAAGGCCTTTCATCAATATTGCTTCCCTGAATGAAAAATTAAATATGAACAAATTTCCTGGGACCTGAGGCCTGCACTTGATCTCAGTGGCTTTCAGCCTCAATGCAGAGGAGCTGTGTCCTGGAGCTGGGGCTGGAGGCCCAGGTCCACATGGTCTGTGAAAAAGTAGCCACTGATTTCCAAAACACGGCCAACAACCCAGAGTAGACGCAGGATGAATTACAAATGGCACTGTTGTGAATCCTGTGCAAATGGAAGAAATTCTGGGCTAACAAAATGTAAATTCATTCCACAAAAAACCTTTAGTGCATAAGCTCAGGAGACAGTCAAGGGTCCATGATCATCTCAGTTCAGAAAATTCTACATTGCTCCTGAAGGGGTTTGTCTTTACCCTTGTAACTATCTAATAAAAATAGGAGAAAGTAATCTAGTTGTCATTTCACTCTTTCCCGCCGCTCCTTACCCAGAATCACGCCATTGGGTTCCTCTGGGGGTTGCCACACGATCCGCACTGCCGTGAGCCTCACCTCGGGGAACACCAGCCTCACAGGAGGGCCTGGAGCTGGGAGAAACACAGGATGTGGATGCACATAGGATCTGAGGCCAGTTGTGCACTACTTCTGGGACACTGCTCATGGTGGAACATGCGGAAGCTTTTGATGAATCACTTTTGGAATCTTCATGGCTTTGTGTGGCTCCCTAACAATTTTGGAAAAACACCTCATTTTTAATTCTACCCATCTGCTTTCCAAGTTTTCCAAGTTTCGAAAGCAGTGCTCATAAACTACTCAGGGAGTGGTGCAAATGCAGCTAGTATACTGCAAAACTAGTCCCCTGGCCACTAATAATAATTCTGCAGAGTGTGCAGCCAGTTGGAAGAAGATGATACTAATCTGAGCTCAGACTCCTTTACTGGGTTTGAGAGTGGGTGTGAGACAAGGCATCCTCAAATCCCTTCCAACTCTAAGTGGAGGTTAAACTATTGATGAAGCAACATGTTGGCAATCAATGCTTTATCTCTTATGCATGCCACCCCTCCCCTGCCTTGTCCTAGAAAATTAAGAGTTGATGTGCCCAAATGCATATAATAATTTTCTGTGGTTCAGTGCACTGATAATTCAAAAAGCAGTTGTGTATTGTGGAACCACTGAATAATAGGGTCATAACCCTCATAAAATTTATTTGCTTAAATGAATAGACAAGTTAGTGTGTGGCCAGAATGGGAAATTCTTGTTGGACTTAATCATGGATTGATTCCGGGTAAGAGGCCATGGGCACGTGACAATCAATACAGAAACAGAACGAGGAGGCCCACAACAGCCACTGTGGACAGCTGAATTCTTCCTCGAGCTACTAAACTAGGATCAGTATTTAAAATTTTGAATGGGTCTTATGACACTTATATTTGGGCAAATAAATGTCCGAAGGAGACCATGAGCTCACAGACTCAGACTAATTCACAAATATACGAGCTAGGAGGGCAATTGTGACATTGGCCTCCTCCAAGCTGAACATTTGGATTATGTTGAAATGAGAGGGAGGAAAGACGTGTTTCTATTAGGACTGAGAAAGAAGAGAAAACATCATTCCAAGACTAGCCAATGTGTCCTTTAGGAAGAGCAGATGGCAAAAGACCGGGAGTTGAGGAGTCTCTAAAATGCCCCTGGGACTTCATTGGAGCCTCGCTTCATACAGCCTGCAGTGAAACCATGTCCACTTCCCATTTCCCTGCTGGGTCCCCTCCACCTGAGCCTCTGGGCTGGGGAAGGATGAGGACCTGGGTGCAGTGCTCGGTTCTCTGCAGAGGCCAAGCCTTGCTCTAGTCCCTCTGAGAACAAGGGAGGGACAGTTTCCACTCTTCAGGTAGAGTGCATTTGGGGCTCATTAGTCACCTTGGTGAGACGCTTAAGAAAAGCTGCACTTGTTTCCATTCTGTCAGATGCCTCTGATTCCAGGGTGAGTGTTTTGGGGGAGATGGGTAATATTTTCCCCTGACACTTTCATTACAGTCTCTTTAAAAATGAAAATGTAAGGGAGCTAACCTTTAAGTGTTTGACATCTGCAAAGTGGAAAAACATATTTACTGATGATTCAGACTTCTATAAAAACAAAATCAGCAAGATATGCTTGTTACTCAGTCTGGAAACACAGGGATCTGGGGACCCTGGGAGCCATCAAATGTACCGCTCTCTACATGGGAACTTATAATTATGTCTCATTACACAAATGGTGAGACCTGGGCAGTCCCCTAAGCATTGGGACCCACTGGCCCAGAGTGGATTTGTAACTAGCTTTGTATAGGCACCATCAAGATGAGCAGCTCACATTTTACAGCCGGGCCCACCCCTCGCCAGCACTGCCCAAGGCAGAGTTATGACTGAAATTCTGCATAGCTTCATAATCAGGCTGTAAAAATCCACTCCAGGCTGAAATTGGCCATATAAATGCTCAGTGACTGA
Source organism: Marmota monax (assembly GCF_021218885.2). Classification (NCBI taxonomy): domain Eukaryota; kingdom Metazoa; phylum Chordata; class Mammalia; order Rodentia; family Sciuridae; genus Marmota; species Marmota monax. The sequence goes on along the minus strand of NW_026693034.1, from coordinate 3,603,316 downwards.
AAAACAATTTTGTTTTGTTTCCCTCAACTGAGAAAAAAAAGTGGTTGGAAAATTATGTTAAAAACACTCACAATCCAAATTGTTTGGATTGGGAAAGCAACCCAGGGAGGCGGTGAGGCCAGCGAGAGTGCCAGCCTTGTACATACCATCATCCTTGGTACGCTCGAGGATGAGAGGCATGCTGGCGACCCCGTTCCCGATGCGGGTGAACGCCAGCACCTGGAGCTCGTACAGCACGAACTTGCGCAGGCCGGCCAGCAGCGCTGACCGTGTGTGGTTCCCCCGCACGGTGTGACTTCTGGGCTCAGGATCCAAGTCTTTGGCTCGGTACAGAATCTGAAGCATCAACATACAAGTGCGGACAGTTGTGATCATGCTGTGTTGGGAAGGGTCTCTGTGGGCACAGGGCAGGCTTGTAACCATAAGGCTGGGACCAGCCAACTGGGTGCAGCTGTGTGAGGAGTGTGGACTCAGGTTCTATACTCCAGCATTGGGGAGGAAGATGATGATGAAGTGACTGAATACCAGAAGGGGCGCTTGAGCTAACGCTCAGCCCACAGCTTGGCGGGTTGGCTGCCTGGCCACAACTGTCAAGATCTGAAGCACTCAGCTGCAGCCATGCCAGCCGTACCCACTAAAACAAGGACTCAATTATGAACACGGGCTTTCTGCATCCTGCAAAAGGAGCCAATAGCTCCATGGAAACTGGTTCCTGCCCCAGTAGACTCTCTGTTCCCCACAAGAACCTGAGCCCTGAGCCATATCAAAGCCATCCTGAGATGCGCTCCTCCAGGGCCCTCCTTCTCCTACAGAGTTCCTATGTCTTCCCTCCATGCTCATCCCCTCTCTCCAAACTCTTCCCAGAGATCAGTGACTCAGAGGTCATAAAAGGCAAGCTCTCCAGGGAAGAGTTTGAAAAGAGCATGGAAATCATTCTTGTCTGGGATCCAGGAATGTGGTGTGCTGTTGTGGTCACCTGAACCTAGGACTAGCATATATCATGGCTTGGTCATATGTCATGGCACTGCCATGTATCATGGGGCCAGAAGGAAGCAATTAAAATACCCAGGGAAGAGGGGTGACATGATAACAGCTGGGGGAAAACAAAGAACAGGTGTCTAAATTACGGAAAGGCAAAAAGGAGACCGCTCGTAATCTGTGGAGCAGCAGAGAAAGAAGTGTGGCCAAATCCAGAGACCCTCATCCCGCTGCTTGGAAGAGCTGAGCTGAGGAGCAGAATCAGGAGATGGTTTTCATCACCCTCCAGTGGTGAACAGGAAATAGGTTTTCAATGGTCCAGGTAGATGCATGGAAGACAGAACCCAGAGAAGCTGGGACAGGTCCAAGTCTCAGAGGCAGGTGGCACTGCCTAGGACCGTCCTGGGCCTTTACAATATTTACAAACAACACACACGTCTATCTACACTTAGCAAGTCAGGAGCACTTCATAAAACAGTCCCTTGCTTCTCACACCACCTCTGGGAAGCTGCCAGTATTATTCCCATTTTACAAGTGAGGAAACAGGTGTGGAGTGAAGAAGCTGTCAAGGCACCTCAGCTGGTGCTGTGCAGAGCCAGCGCCTGAGCTCCTGGACTTCTAGCTCCTTCTTCACCGGCTGGGCATTCCATAAGCACTTATGCTTCATTCCCAGACTGCAATGAGCGCAGAGGACAGCTAATGGGAAAATCAGGAAAGGGGAAATGTCTGAGGATCTGTGAGAAAATAGGAGTCTGTTTGGTAGCAACCTCACAGCAGCTCCACGAGGAGAGCAAGGTCACCATGACACATACCTTGTAACCTAGTATAAGCCCATTCTGGTCCTGCTCAGGGACAGATGCCCATGTCAGTAAAATCTGGGTGGAGCTGACGGCCTGGGCGGACACGTTTTCCGGAGCTGCTGAGGGAACTGCAGAGAAGGAGTGACATCGATTGGCATCAGAAGTCTAAAGGCTTCTACAAATAAAGGTCCAATTTTCACCCAAATAACCAAGTTGTCCTTGAAAAATGATGTATTCTGAGAGTTTTGTAGGGATCAGATTAAACCTGCAGGAGTATAACAGATATGTAAATCTCTTTAATGTTAGCAACAAATTCCATAAATCCTGGGTATTTAGAGCTCAATTTTCCCCGAGTCCACCCAGCAAGAAAATATGCTTGGTCTGTTCTCTGTAATAACTTGTGGAAACTTCAGGCTTTTATCTCAAACAAGAAATCCTCACTTTCAGACAGCTCGGTGACATCTCTGAACAGGGCATTCTGCAATGGGGGCAGGGGCCAGAGCAAAGACCTTACAATGTACACAGAGGGAAGGGGAGGGGAGGTTTGCCTGTGTCTGTCTCTCTGTTAGGTGTTCTCAGATTTCTAATTGAGTGTAGTCCCAAAGTGACCCAATGAGGCAGTTGTCATTATCCTTTGTGCAGACGAGAGGACTAAGGCTTAAGGAACCTCATTTCATTCTATTTAAATGGATGTTGTTTTTCACAAGGAGATGCCTACAGAGGCCCTTGCACATGTAGTTTTCCTGATTTTACGGAAGCTCTTCTTTTCTCCGTTTACCCTGTTACTGAACTCATTGTTTTGCTATGTGTGCCGGGATTCAGGTATGACGTGTAAAAAGAAAACAGTAAAACCCTAAAAACAAGGACTTCATATTCTAGACAGTCTCAATGACTTCACTATTTTTCTATGGGGCCCACTCACTCTTCAAGGCCATTCAGACAGGAAAATATGGATCTGGGTAAGTCCCCAAGCAAGTCAGAGGATGCACCTCTGATTTTATGGGTCATAAGCAAAGAGGAACTCTGAACCTGGGCCTAAAGGTCACATTGTACCCCAGGGCCACTGTGGTATAAAAGGAGGAATGCACTTCAAGTTTTTTGCATCTCACAGTAGGCATCAGACAGGTACCTGCCTGTCACTTGGGCTCTGAGGTCACTACCAAGTGCAGAGTCATCTTTTGAACTGGGAGGCCATGAGGCTCCTCAGGAAGAAGCAGCTCAGGAGCAAGAGCAAACCCAGAGTGGACCTGAGGATGCCATTCCACCCCCAGCCTCACTGCCCCACGTGGGAAACTGCTAAGTGCAGCACTTTCACTGAGCAGGTGCTTGGTCCTGAAGACAGGGAGGTGATGATGCTGTAACCAGGTGTCGCACGAGGATGAGCGAGAGATGGGAGTGCTGGGTGTAGTTTTTGGAAGCTGGACAGACACCTGCAGTCCTCCAGGGCCCAGGATGGGGGCCCACACATAAGCTTTTCCCACTCATTCATTCATTTACTCAGGTGGCATGACTTCCTCCTGTTGTGTAGAGGCTGTGAG